>NC_045983.1:21828737-22487666 GCF_010909765.2 Amblyraja radiata | reverse complement strand
AGTTTTCTGCAAGAGATGCATGCTATTGTCAGTGATGAACCCACCTGGCTCCTGGAGTGGGAAGGGGGGGGGGTCTACATGAGCCAGCTCAGCACAAATTCGAGTGGAGTGGCTTTCCTGTTGGCCCTGACTTTCCAGCCAGAAACCCTGAAGGTGCAGGAAGTTGTGCCAGGCTGTTTGCTCTATCTGGCCGTGAGGCTTGATGGCATGCCGTTACATTTCATTAACGTGTACGCCCCCAGCACCGGCACGATGAAGGCGTGCCGACTTCAGGAGGTGACTGCTCTGCTGAACACTATTGATTGCGGAGAGTGTGTCTTCCTTGGGAGGGATTCCAATTGCACCCTTGAGGTGCGAGATCGCGCTGGTACTCAGTGTGCCCCTGCTGTAGCTAAGGAGTTGAGAGGTTTGATTGACTCCTTTGAGTTGGTTGATGCATGGTGGCACCTCCACCCTGATTCCAACGCTTTTTCGCGGAGGTCGGTGGGGGGTGGTTCCCGTATCGATCGCATGTACATCTCCGGAGCATATGTCTCTCGTGTCCCGGCGGCCTCTATGCGTCTGTACAGTTGTAACAAGATTTATCTACTTTAATATTTCATTCTGAATGTAATAAAGGCCAACATTTCATTTGGTAATCTGCACTGGGTGAAGTTTTAACTGATTATCTAATAACATGGCAATGCCTGTTTTAGTTGATGTTCAAGTATCAGTATTTCTATTGTCCTTGTTATTTGCTAATAATACATTTAGTTTGAGGCAGGAACCAAAGTGTTGTCTACCCACTCACAGTATAACCTTGTTTAGCAATTCCATAATACAGAGGATCTTGACTTAAAACATCATTAACTGTAGCGACCCACAAATGAAATAGATTAATCCAGATGGCGCATTTTGTGCTTGACTAACAATTGAAAGTTGTTATGGTATTTATGTCATTCTTTATCATAATGAAATGCCTTAAAGTGTTCACAAGATAAATTTAAAAACAAAGAATAATAACAGTAAATGCTGGAAACACTCAACAGGTCAAGCAGCAATTGCAGAAAAAAGAAACAGAATGAATGTTTCAGGTTGCAGACTCTTTTCCAACAGTGAAAAAGAGAGAAAGAAAATTAGTATTTAGTTGTAGGGAGGATGGATGGGACAAAGGGAATATCTCTGCTAGGGTGAGCAAAGTTGATAAGCAGTCAATGAGGTTGATGGGCTAATGGGCGTAGTTAGGGAGAGATAACATGGGCGTTGTTTATAAACCATCAATTGGGGACAATTAACAAGTAAGAAAACCAAAGGAATGTAAAAGTTGTGAAACGCAGGTCTGTAGGGCGTGCCAGGCTGGTCAGAGTCCATTAAGAGAGAAAAACTGCCAATATCGCAGTTGGCTGAATTATAGCAGAAATGGCCAGTTCTAATATAAATAACGGGAGCAATTTACCTAAAGTTGGATTAGAGTATTGAGCCTGGAAGGCTCCATCATGCCAAGACAAGAGCTGACATGCAGCTTTTCGAGCGTACGTTTGTGCTTCAGGTTTACAGAAAGACAGGGCAGAGTGGGAGAATTAAAGGACAGGAGGCTCGGGGTCACTCCTGTAGACTCTGTACGTGCTCCTCGCATTTGGTTTCTCCAGTGCAATGGAGAGCACTTGGTGAACTCCAGATTGGAAGAAGTGAAAGTGAACTGTTGTTTCACCTGGAAAGGCAGTTGTAGTTATGTGGTTGTTATGCCCCTGTCCCACTTAGGAAACCTGAACGGAAACCTCTGGAGACTTTGCGCCCCATCCAAGGTTTCCGTGTGGTTCACGGAGGTTGCAGGTGGTTGCCGGTGGTTGCAGGTAGTGGAAACAGGCAGGGAGACTGACAAAAACCTCCAGGAACCGCAGGGAAACCTTGGGTGGGGCGCAAAGTCTCCAGCAGTTTCCGTTCAGGTTTCCTAAGTGGGACAGGGGCATAACTCTGCAATTAATGCGATTCATTGCATTCTTGCAGGTGGGTAAATGCATAGTTTGATGTGATCCCAAACCTAGGACAGATTTCTGATCCATGCTGTGCCCCATTCGAGATGGTACATGGAAAGATGATATCCATGCAGTTAACATATGCTGCCAAGCTCTATTCAGACAGTATAGGAACATGGGAGCCATGCTGCTTGAATAAAACTCTACTATGTCTGTTAACCACATGCCTCTCATCTTTCCAATGTATAATCCTGAAAGGCTGGCAGTGGGGGAAGGAATTGTATCCCATTGAGAAACAACACACTTCCACAAAACCAGATAAAGCAGGAAGGAGATTAGAAGTGAAAGCTGTGGAGTTTAAAAATGAAGGGTTCGACTGATTGAGCTCTCCTTCAAGTAGCATCTGATCAGGTGGAGTTGTTCAGTAGCTCTGCTGCCTCACAGCTCCAGCATCCTGGATTGAAACCTGTCCACCAGTTTGCAGGAATTAAATGGGATGAGTGTTGATGTGTGCTTGATCAGCATGAACTCGGCGGGCTGAAGGGTCTGTTTCATTCTGCGTGAGCTGCTTTCACCAGTTCATTTCACCACAGTGGCAAAAATATGTTTGTATACATTCTATTAGACTATTACATGGTCATCTGTGATGTGATTAGATTAGAGATTAGATTAGATCAGCACAGAAACAGTCCCTTCAGCCTACTGAGATCACTATGAACATCAATCACCCATTTACTTTAATCCTACAGCTAATCTTCTCCAACTTTAATGTGTAACTCTAATGCCCCTGTCCCACTTAGGAAACCTGAACGGAAACCTCTGGAGACTTTGCGCCCCACTCAAGGTTTCCATGCAGTTCCCGGAGGTTTTTGTCAGTCTCCTTACCTGCTTCCACTACCTGCAACCTCCGGCAACCACCTGCAACCTCTGAGAACCGCACGGAAACCTTGGGTGGGGCGCAAAGTCTTCAGAGGTTTCCGTTCAGGTTTCCTAAGTGGGACAGGGGCATAACTTTGCAGAACAAAGTTGCCCTGCATATCCCCATTAAACTCTCCCTCTCGCCTTATAGCTATGACCTCTAGTATTAGACATTTTCACCCAGGGGAAAAGGTTCTGATTATTTATCCTGTCTATGCCTTTCATAATTCTATATAATTCCATTAAGTCTCCCCTCAACCTCTGACGTTTCAGAGAAATGAATCCAAGTTTATCCAACCTCTCCCTGTAGCTCTGAGCCAGGCAGCATTCTGTTAAACCTCCTCTGTACCCTCTCCAAAGCCTCCACATCTTTCCTGTAATGGGGTAACCAAAAATGCACGCAATACTCCAAATGCAGCCTAATCAAAATACAGAGCTGCATCATGACTTTTATATTGAATGCCCCAAGCAATGAAGGCACGGGTATCACATGCCTTCTCTACCATCCTATTAATATCCTGTCATTTCTTACAAACTGCTCCGTTATTATGCAACGGCACTAAAAGGTGAAATCCTAGTTAAACCTTCTTCGTTGCCAACTCATATATTTTTTTGTCTGACTGCTTGAGCAGTCAAACTAGAAACAAATTTGTTTTATGGCTTCCTTAATAATACATCAAAATATTCCAAAGTTTGCTGAGAAAGCCTTTTTAAAAAGAATATAAATTAATACAGTTGGAAACGCGAATTTAAGAATTAGCATAAAAATGTTTTCTCCGTGGATTTATGATGCAGAATATTGCAGCACGGAATCTATTAATGGGGAATATTAGAATCAGCCAATCCCTTTGATGGTCTACTTAATGCATTAATCCAGGCGTATGTGCAAGTCATTCTTCTTAAAGTAAGCTACACTTGATTGTTTGCAAACATGGCAACACTTATGACATGATCTGAACTTTCAATCCCATATTGTAATCACCACACCTGCCAACCTCCACTTCCATTTCATCATTCAACTCAGGACTGCCTGACTTTGGCCTCAACCATGCCCTTCATGTTAACTCCAGACTGCACATTGTCAATCCTCGTTCAGCTGATCACACCCTCTATCCTCCACTCACTCATCCAATACCTTAACATATATTGCCCTCTCACCCATCACCTCTCTAACTGCATCCCAAACAATGAGTTTTCATCAATTCAGTGTGCAGGAGTGACGCTGAGTCTCCATTTTCCTGCCACTACAATTCATTGTATCCCTTTGCTAACACCTCTTCCCCAACTAACAGTGGGCCATTATGGGCTCCACACTTTCTTTGTTATCTGTAGCCGGACCTGCTTTGTTCTGGGCTTTTCTTGTCTCCAGTTCCTTCCACTCTACTTTCAGTCCGAAGAAGGGACCTGACCAGAAACATCACCCACCCTTTCTCCCCCAGAGATGCTGCCTGACCCGCTGAATTACTCCAACACTTTGTGTATAACTACAATTCACCACCTATTTTTTAATACAGATGCACAACCTTTTATCCGAAGATCCAAATAACGAAAACCTCCGAATAGCGGCCATTTTTTCGGTCCTTGAAGAAAGGTCCTTGAAAACGTTCACCGAGGGCGGCCCGCAGAGGTGACAGCGGAACCTCCGGTCGGTCCTCGAAGAAAGGGGAACTAAATCCCCATTCATAAAAGAGAAGGTGAGGGTATATTGCGCGGGAGGGTTAATAATTGACAATATGCTGCTGCCTGCCCGCTGAATTAAAAAGTTCCCACGGTGGACTCACGATATACAGTGTTTCGTGAGTCTTGCGTGGGAACTTTTTAACTCAGCGGGGCAGGCAGCAGCAGATTGTCGCTCGCTTCAGTATCACCCCACCTACACCCCTCTGTTTCCCGGCCATGTGTGTGACCCCTTCCCTCCCCTCTCCAGCTCCCCGCCCATTGCACCGGCGCGGGGGCTTTGCACTGTCTTCACGTCGGCGATTGCAGCAGGACCGTGTCAGGACCAATTAGACACCGACCACCAGGCCCACCGCAAGCACGGAGATCCCAGAGACCCACAGCCAACAGCAGCCCAGCCCAGCCCCACTCCAACTACAGAGGAACCTGGGTTGCGGATGACGGGGCGCAGCTCGGGGCGTCGTAGGGGCCCATCGGGGAGCGGCCACTCAAAGCCACGCCGGGAGATGTAGGGCCCTGCCCCGGGTCTTGATGTTGGAGCCCCCGGCGGGCGATAGCAAGTCCGCGGCAATTGACAGCCGCGCCGGGCGTTGTAAGGCCCCCCTCCAGGTCACTCTCAACCTCTATGATGTTTGCTCTCAACCCCGTAATTCGGGCGGGAGAAGTCGCCGCTGCCGGTGCCCCGCAAAGCAGTCTCCCACCGGAGACCCGCAAGCTCCCGGTGTCACCATCCACCGGAGTCGGGTCGCAGCAGCTCGCCCCCGCAACTCTCCACGCTCCGAAGCTGGCTAGCTCCACGGAGGTAGGTCCGTAGGTCCACAGCTCCCACCGACCCCCAGGCCCACTGCAAGCACGGAGATCCCAGAGACCCACAGCCAGCAGCAACTCCAGCCCAGCCCCACTCCAACTCCAGAGGAACACGTAGGGGCAGAAGCTGATGGTGTGCAAGGTACGTCTTGTTCTTGGGGTGGCGGATGAGGGGGCGCAGCTCGGGCTGTGGGCGAACTGCCACTTGTCGCTGTAGCGGCCAAAGATCATAGAGGAGCTCCTCGATGATCTTTGGTAGCGGCCCATCGGGGAGCGGATTCCTCTGGAGTTGGAGGGGGAGGGGGGTATTGTGCTGTTTGATCGCCCCCTGCTATCCCAGGGACAGGGAGACACAGCGGCTTTTTAGACTGGTGGGCAATCACTTCCAAAGTTCTGCCCACACAGTCAGTACACCTCTCCTACACTGTATTTCATACAAACATTTATTCTGCAAGAAAAAACGACATTGAAGACTCAAACTCGCGATCGAGTAACTGCCAGGATCAAGGCGCAAACTCGCGACCTTGCTGATATGAGCCGAGCACTCTACCACTGAGCCAGCCATTAAAATCTACGCTAAAAAATTTCCATTCCGAAGACCGACAAATTCTGAATTACGAAAAGTGTCTGGTCCCAAGGCTTTCGGATAAAAGGTTGTGCACCTGTATCTAAGCTGTCTATCTCTGGCCTCCTGTACCATTACAACGATGTCCAATTCAAGCTTGAGGATCAACACTCATCTTACATCTTTGTAAGTTACAAGCTCCACGTTAAATTCCCCAACAGCAGACAACTCAGCATGGAAACAAGCCTTTTGGCCTATCAAGTCCATGACCATCAAGCACCTAATTACACTGATCCTATTTTACTGCTCTATGTTATTCTCCCAATACTCCTGGTAACCCCACAGAGATTTTAACACTCACCCACACACTAATGGCAATATGAAGTGGATAATCAATCTTCTTCACGTGTATGTATTTGGAATGTGGCAGGAAACGGGAACAACCAGAGGAAACCCATATGGTCACAAGGAGAACATGGAAGTTTCATGCAGATATCACCGAAGTTCAGGATGGAATCTGGGTCTCAGGTGCTTCAAGGGAGTGGTTGTAACCAGTGTCACGAGTTGTGTCAATGCTGTCCAGCTAAATGTGGCTGTGGAATAGAGTGACAAAGGTGGTCTTGGTGAGACCATACCTGGAGTCTTGTACAGGGTCTTAGTGAGACCACACCTGGAGTATTGCGTACAGATTTGGTCTCCTAATCTGAGGAATTCTTGCCATAGAGGGAGTACAGAGAAGGTTCACCAGACTGATTCCTGAGATGTCAGGACTTTCACATGAAGAAAGACTGTATAGACTCGGCTTGTACTCGCTAGAATTTAGAGGATTGAGGGGGGATCTTATAGAAACTTACATAATTCTTAAGGGGTTGGACAGGCTGGATGCAGGAAGATTGTTCCCGATGTTGGGGAAGTCCAGAACAAGGGGTCACAGTTTAAGGATAAAGGGGAAATCTTTTAGGACTGAGATGAGAGAAAAAAAAATTTACACATGGTGAGTGGTGAATCTCTGGAATTCTCTGCCACAGAATGTAGTTGAGGCCAGTTCACTGGCTATATTTAAGAGGGAGTTAGATGTGGCCCTTGTGGCTAAAGGGATCAGGGGGTATGGAGAGAAAGCAGGTACAGGATACTGAGTTGGATGATCAGCCATGATCATATTGAATGGCGGTGCAGGCTCGAAGGGCCGAATGGCCTACTCCTGCACCTATTTTTCTATGTGGTGATGTAACAAGGACAGGAAAGCAGGAAGGGTAGAGCAGCGAACGTGGATTTGAGAGAGCCTGCATGATAAATATCGTAAGTAGTCATTAAGTTTTTTATGGGGTTTAAATTAACTTCATAAAAAGGCCAGATTAAAAATAGTTAAAATAATTAACAAACTTTCCAATAATTATTCATTACTGAGGCTCCAGCACAGTATTTAGTGACATTAGTGATGTATTTGCACACATTCCCTGCTAATATTGACAAAATCACAGGCATCCCCTGATAATTTCAGCACACTATGGAATCCACCGCTAATATTTACACGCTCCCAGATATCTCCTGCTAATACTGCCGTGAGATAATAGCAGAAAATGTTGGGAACGCTCAGCAGGTGGGGAAGCATTTGTAAATGAAAAATACAGTTCAAGTTAAGGTTTGGTCCCTCGTCAGAACTTGAACGGGGAGTCGAATCTAAAACGTTAACTGTTTTTCTGCTGAGTGTCTCCAGCATTTTCTGTTTTATTTCAAATTTCCACATATGCAATTTTTGATTTTTCTAACACAGTTACATGGATAGGACAGGTTTGGAGGGATATGGACCAAGTGCAGGCAGGTGGGACTTGCGTAGCTGGGACATGTTGGCTGGTGTGGGCAAGTTGGGCCGAAGGGCCTGTTACCACACTGTCTCACTCTATGGCTCTCTAACACGACACATATTGAAATATCCCCTGTTAACGCAATATAGATAGATATAATTTATTGCCACACAACCAGGGTTGGTGGAAATTTGGGTTGTCAGCAGCAGTACAATAATAAAGAACACACAATAAAACTGTAACACAAACATCCAACACAGCATTCATCACTGTGGTGGAAGGCACAAAAATTTGGCCAGTCTTCCTCCATTTCCCCCCCGTGTACAGGACCAGAGTCCAGTCAGTCCAGGATCGGCTCTTCCTCACCGGAGACCCCGGCTTTAGATTGTTGTAGGCCGCAGGCCGGCGGTCGAGATTTAAAGTCCCCGCCGCAGCCAGAAGCACCGTAGACTGCAGGGCCGGCGGTCGAAGCTCCCCTCCAGGGGTGATGGTAAGTCCATGCCGCACCCGCGGTAGAAGTTGGCCGCGGGCCGGCAGTGATGGCTTCTTCTTCCCCCGGGTCCCCCACGAGGGATCCCGGGCTGTAGACGCCGCACCAGCTGGAGCTTCAGGCTGCGACTTCAGGCTGCCGGCTGCCCCGGGCCAGCGAAACGGAGCGCTCCCCTCCAGCGAGCCCCAGCGAGGGTCGCCCGCTCCACATCGAGAGTCCACGCTGCGCCCGCCGCTGAAGCCCCGGGCGTGTCTCCGGGAAAGGCCGCGTCGATCCTTGATGTTAGGCCACGGGGGATGCGACCTGGAAAAAGTCGCCTCTCCATGGAGGAGGCGACCGAAGCGGTTTCCCCCTTACCCCCCCACACAAAACACACGAAGAAACACAAAATACACACTTTAAAACATACTAAAAAATAAAAAAAAGCTGGAAAAACTGACGCGCTGCTGACATGGCTGCACACAGAGGAGCGCCCCCTACATATATTAGACAATAGGTGCAGGAGAAGGACATTCGGCACTTTGAGCCATTCAATATGGTCATGGCTGATCATCCACAATCAGTACCCCGTTCCTGCCTTCTTGCCATATCCCCTGACTCCACTATCTTTAAGAGTTCTAAGAATTCCATGACATCATACCTTAAAATTGACAGATCTCATAATGATGACACATATCCTGGTATCCCATAATAACGCACTCTTTGATAAGCTGAGAATCAGATTCCCCGATCATCACCTACTATTATTGACATGCACCCAGACATGTAATTTGGAAATCAACACACTGCCAGACATTACCCGGTGGTATCAACACGTTTCTCCGGGTTGCCAACCATTTTAACTCCTCTTCCCATACTGACATTTCTGTCCTGGACCTCCTCCATTGCCAGAGTGAGGTCATATGCAAATTGGAGAAACAGCACCTCACATTTTGATTGGTTGGCTTACAACTTAGCAGTATGAACATTGAATTCTCTAATTTTAAGTAACTTCATCTGATCATCCCCTCTCCCCTCCCTCGTTGTCTCCTACTTCCTTCCCAGTCATCTTACCAGTACCACAGATCTCCAAACTGTTTTTTCTTGAGATCACATCTTCCCCCCTCACTCCCACCCTCTACTTGACCCAAAACATCAGCCATCCTTTTTCTCCAGAGATGCTGCCTGACCCATTAAGTTACTGTCTGACCCGCTTAGTTACTCCATCACTTTGTGTATATCGGGTATCATATGCTAATGTTAACACAGCCCCGGATATTCTCAGTTAACCTAGACAATCTTATACATCCCTTGTTCATATTGACGCATCACGACGCTCCCTGGGTAACATTGAGACATCCATCCTTTTTCCAATACAAAATCCAAGAAATTGCCTGCTAATACTTTCAAATAAACTGATTTTCCATGCAAACGCTGGCACACTCCCAGACATCTCCGCTAATATTGACACTCTACCAGGCATCCTCTGATAACATTGACACACACGGAGACATTGGCTGCATATTCAGACATCATCTATTATTGTTGATAGACTACCAAGCATTGAAACACCCCCAGGCATCTTTTTATAATTAACACAATCTAAGCCATCCTGTGCCTACATTGACATGTCCTCAAACAGTGACAAATGGTCAGATGTCCTATGCTAATATTGGCATTCTCCCAGATATCTAGTACCAATATCAATACACTTCCAGACATCTATGCTGATATTGATACACTATCATACATCTTGTATTAATATTTTCATATCCTAGTTCTCAAGTGCTAATATTGACAATCTCCAGGCATGCCTGCCAATATTGACTCACCCTTGATTTCCTGTGCAAATATTGTCCAGTTGCTCATATGTTTAGTTTTAAAGAAATTTATTGCTCACGTTGATTAAAAAAAACAACTTGATATTGTCTGCTAAAGAAGGTGCTCTCACATAATCTCAGAATCAATAGTTTCCGACTCTCAAACATCTTGTTCTAATATTTACATACTCTCGAGTTTCCTGTAATAATACTCTGAGTCATCCCATGCCAGTGGTAACTTAATCTCGGACATAATCACAGACATTCTCTGCTCGTATAACATACTCCCAGACTCCTAGTGACCAATTCACAGACTAATATTCACACATACCCAGAGACATCATTACATTCTTATATCACTGTTACATTGTCATTCTCCTTTTAATGAATGAAAGTAGCCAAAGCACTGAATATACTTTGGATGTGGGTCAATTAGCAAGAGTGGTTGGCAGCACCATCCCAGCTTGAACCCCACAATTTCAGGTAATTTGCTTTAGTTGTTTGTATCAGGGTCTGTGATAAACACCAAAAGCTGGAGTAACTCAGCGGGACTGGCAGCATTTCTGGAGAGAAGGAATTGGTGACGTTTCGGATCGAGACCCTTCTTCAGACTAGTCAGGGGAAAGAATCTGTGATACCGGCTCAACTGGTTTGTTATTTTTCCTCCATTTTCTCCCTGTTTTCTCTAGGCACGAGGAGAAGCCCAACCTGACCTTGTTGGAGCCATAAGACACTAAAGATACTGGAATCTTGAGCAAAATACAAACCCGCCGGAGAACTCAGCAGGTCAGGCAGCACAGATGAAGGAAATGGACAGACAATGCTAGGAGTTCTTCCTGCTCTGTTGCAACTACTGCATTCTTTTGTTTCTATTCTTTTATCTGTGCTCTCATTCATCCTTTGACATGATAACAATGTTCACAACTTATATCTATGGTCACTGTAGTTTTAACCTTTCAGTTATCCTGCCCTCCCCCACCAGTACTGCAGCTTTATCAGCTCTGTTTATCTCCTTTCCAATTCTGATGACAGGTCTTTGACCTGAAACTTTAGCTCTATTTCTCATCCCGCAGATGTGGCCTGACCTGCTGAGTATTTCCAGGATTTTCTACTTTTATTATAACTCTGCTGATGATTTGGTGGTAATTAGCCAGGCTGTTCCAGAACAGTTCCAGAACACTGGCATTAAGCCGACAATGTGGAAAATTGCCCAGCTGTGTGCTGGCAACGAAAAGGTCAAATGCAATCTGTCTAATTACCATCAAATCATTAGCAAAGTGATAGAAGCTGAAGTCAACTATGCTATTAAGTGCTACTTATTCACCAATAATCTATATGGGTTGCGCCTAGGTCACTCAGTTCCACACTTCCATCATAGCCTTAGCACACACAAGGATTGAGGAGCTGAATGGCCAATGAAGCAGCATTTGACCGAATATCGGCTCAATGAAACTGAATTCATCGGGCATCATAAAGAGCATGCTCCACTGGTTAATGCGGAACCTTGTACAAAGGAACACAAAAAAAGGCTGGAGAAACTCAGCGGGTGCAGCAGCATCTATGGAGCGAAGGAAATAGGCAACGTTTTGGGCCGAAACCCTTCTTGTACAAAGGAAGATGGTTGTGGCTGTCAGAAGTAAATCAACTCTGGCCCCTGACAGTACTGCAGAAGCTTGTTGAGGCAATGTCCTGGCCTTGCCATAATCAGCTGCTGCATTTGTTCGGGAAGGGAAGGGGGGGGTAATGTTTGGGGAAGGTGTGTGTGCGGTGGTATCTAAGAGATTCAGACTATGGGAGTTAATAAAGGGATATTTGAAGACTAGTTGTTATGGTTCTTACTTTGTCAAGTCATGATAATCTTAAAGCACGGATTGATGCTTCAAGGCCCCATTTACCTCGCAGCACCTACCATTTTGACCAGCTCCACCTCACCAAATGGGGCCTTCTGGCCACTGATACACAGCAGCACCATTCAGCCACAAACTTCATTTCACTAGGAACTCCTGGTCACAATAGGTGAGATACATGTATGACCCCATTTACTTCTCTTCTCTCCTCTCTCTCTTTCATTCTTCTGCCTCACCACCTACAATAGTTTGTTGAGACCTCGCGTTGACTGTAGTTTTAAGTCCAGGAGCCGGGCACATTCTCCATAGGCTCCACACCGCGAATAATTCCACGACTGAGATCAGAGTTCTGCTTCTCACACCAGCAGGCATTGGCGTGTTAAAACACTTCTGAACTGTTAAACCAATATCGCGAATGTGCACTGAGATGCCATTGCTCCACAGCAGATAATCTGTCACTGCTATTTTAATGTGTACATTGAAATAATTAATTAGTTAACTAAATTATTAGCAAATACATTAGTACCCATTAATCCTTGATTTAAAAATCATTTTTAAATGCTATCGATAATTATTATAGAGCCACAGAGAGGCACAGCATGAAAAACAGACTCTCCGGTCCACTGAGTATGTACTGAGAACCATCCACTTATTTACACTAATCATACATTGATCCCATCGATCCTGCATTCTTATCAACTCTCCCAAGATTCTGCTAGTCATCCATACGACAAGGTCAGTTACGTTACCGATCCGCATGCCTTTGGGATACGGGAGGAAATTTAAGCATCAGGAGGAAGCTCATTGCCATCACAGGGAGAATGTGCAAACTCCACGCAGACAGCACTGGAAGTCTGATTTGAATCTGGGTCTCTGGTACTGTGAGAGAGCAATTCTATTAACGATGTCTGTAACGTGTGAGCCTATTTCCTTTGCTCCATAGACGCTGCTGCACCCGCTGAGTTTCTCCAGTGTTTTTGTGTACCTTCGATTTTCCAGCATCTGCAGTTCCTTCTTAAACACTATTAACGATGCCACAGTGTTCTGTGCATTGCATGAATAATATCACTTGACTAAGATGATGGAGAAAGAATCGATGGACGTTTTGGACAGAGCACCAATATGGACAAAGCGCTGTTTTATTGGGTGGATAATGCCTCCATGTGTTCATTCTAACTTGCATAATATGATGTATTGAAACAAAACTTCAAACATACAGATGATAGTTGGCAGGCGTTGATAAATGCATGGGTCAAATGTGACCGCTTACTCTATTAGCACTTGCTCTTTAATTATTTGGAATCTTCAAAGCCCCTAATCTTAATTGGATCTTTCGTGGTCCTCGCAATAACTGGTTAAATAACTGCTCCTTTTTTTCTGCACCATTTAAGTGATTTACCCTCAAGGTAATAATGCTGCCTCCAGTTAGCCACAGTTAATCAGTGTAAAAACTAATGTTCTTTGGGAGAACGCCTGTTAGCAATCAGCAACAGGGGAGTTGGTGGGGAAATCCTACATTGGGGTGACAGAGCGAAGCATTTTGAGGTAAGAAAAAGATAGATGTGATGAATAATAAGACAGTAGTGTTCGAGGAGGTGCATATATCTGAGGGAAAACAAGAGAGAAGTGAATAAAAGGATGGCTGAATGTATTTAGTTATTTTCTTACCTGGAGAGTTCTGCTGAATTGAAAATTGTATTTTAACCATTATCTCCAGCAGAATTGCTTTCGATGCACATTAAACGGGGAGCTGAGCAATTACTGCCTAGAAACTAAAATCACCAATTTAGTCAGTCAATGAAGTAGATCATATTAACTACAGGCAGATTGCCGCTGTGGAATAATCTGAACCACTGTCACTACTGCGCACCGTATCAGAATCCAACCAGTTACCATTACACTAATGGACTTTTATGAATAAATTAAAGATAATTTAAATTTTATTAAAATTGCATCTGCTGTGTAATTAAAACTTTTTTGCAATGCATTACAATTTATCCCAATGCAATGCAATTGAGGTGTTCCATATTGATAAAGAACATCTAACAAGCGTTTTAATAATCATTATGTTATTGAATTGCATTGAACTGAATGGTCCTTTTGAATTTTTCCAGTTGAATGTATTCATTCTGTAAATAAAATGACGTTTGGTTCATCCGATGAGAATGTCTGCGGAAACAAAAAATAATTTAACTTGCAGAACTGAATACTTTCACATGTATATATTAATGGCGTCAGGGCTCAAGGGGTGAAGCACCAATGTGAGAATTGCAAGCCCAAAGAAAGCAAAACAACTGTTGGCCCAGTGGAAGATTAGGACTGGAACTGGAATAGGCTCTGGCTGGCTCTGAAGAAGGGTCTCGACCCGAAACATCACCCATTCCTTCTATCCAGAGATGCTGCCTGTTCTTCTGAGTTGCTCCGGTATTTTGTGTCTATCCTAGCTGGGTATTTTCAGGGGAATGATGAAGGGACATTCTCAGCTCAATTATTGAGATTCCTCTGTATGTGACCCTGTGCTAGGGACCACCCACAGATAGGAAACAGACTAACCTTTCATCTGAATGTTCCTTGAACCTTGAAGGATCTGAAGCCTCTCCGGACCATAGTCCTGGAATCAGAAATTCATCTTCTGTTGAATGTCTTATTTGATCCTTCAAGTAGTACAGGGATTAGGCATGGCATTTCAGCTTATGGTCTTTATGATAATAGAAATGATGGAATATGGCAGACGGTCTATAAAATGATGGGAATAGGATGTCCTGTAAACTTAGCATCCTGAAGAGAAAAACTTATTTGGACAGATTCAGTACTAATTTACAAAAGGGAGTTTGTTCTATGACCAGTAGCCTCCTTGTGATCTGGTATTTTATAAACTTCTTCACATTTTTAAATTATAATGTTTTATTTTTAATTGTCTACTGTATATCGTGTTGTTACTTGCTAGCAAAGCACCAAGGCAAATTTCTTGTATGTATGCATATTTGGCTAATAAAATCAATTCAATAGTTAAGGGGGGGGGGGCTAGTGAATGTCATGTCATGGACAAATAGGTTAAAGGACACAGAAATTGAGGTATTGCACTGATGTGAATTGAAAATTTGTCAATGGCCAGAAAGCAGAGTGGGATAAACATAGCTTTCTTAAGTTGTTAGGCTGTGAAGAGTGGGGAAATTCACAGGGAGCAGTGCTTGAGCCTCTGTTCTTCACCATTCCACAGATTCACCGCCCACTGACTAAAAAAATTCCTCCTCATCTCCTTTCTAAAGATACGTCCTTTTATTCTGAGGCTGTGCCCTCCAGTCCTAGACTCTCCCACTAATGAAAACATCCTCTTCAAATCTACTCCATCCAGGCCTTTCACTGTTCGGTAAACTTCAATGAGGTCTCCTCTCATCTTCATTCTAAACTCCAGTGAGTATAGGTCCAGTGCCGTCAAACACTCGTCATGTGTTAATGTACCAGTTAAGGACGTAAATTATATATTGGCCTTTACACCATGAGGAATCATGCAACAACGTCTTGCTTCAGTTATGGAAAACCTTGGTGATGCCTCATCAAGTGTATAGTGTACACATTTGTCTTGGCTTTGTAATGATACATTTGCCATGGAGAAATCTAGACTGATCGCTGAGGTGATGGAGCTGCTGTATAAGGAGAGGTTAGGTTGACTAGGTTGTATTCTCCAGCGATAAGAAAAAGAGAGAATCTAATTGAAAGAGATTTCTCAGGGGCAGACAGACTAGCTGTAAGGGGAATGTTTCCCTGATTGAGGGTTCTATAATAAGGTGCACTAGGTCTAGCAAAACAGGGAAAATAGTTTTAGACAAAGATAGGGGCCAACTCAGATTGGTGAACCTGTGGTGAACCAAATAGTGGCATGTTGGTCGGACTGGGCAGGTTGGGCCGAAGGGCCTGTTTCCATGTCATTTGACTGCAAATCTACAGAGGCCAAGTAATTAAAGAATGAGTGAGAAATTTCTAAATACAAAAGTCATCGAATGGTATGGGGAGAGTGTGGAAATACAGTGGTGAGATAGAAGACAGACAATTTTGGTACTTAATGGCAGTGTGGGCTACTATCTGCCCTGCTGATGTCTGCCCTTGCAGTTTCTACCCTTCTTTCCAGATTTATCTTTGAAGCTCATCTGTCTTTAAGTGAAGCCGACATGTTAAGTGCAGCCACGCTACCTTTTCCCCCGGTTGCTGTGTGAACGCTTCAGTCAGCAACAATTTTATGACCTGGGTTTATTAGTAAAATAAAACAGTAGCAGAGCAAAATACAAATGACTCAGAACT
Organism: Amblyraja radiata; assembly: GCF_010909765.2. Classification (NCBI taxonomy): domain Eukaryota; kingdom Metazoa; phylum Chordata; class Chondrichthyes; order Rajiformes; family Rajidae; genus Amblyraja; species Amblyraja radiata. Next base: position 22,471,504 of record NC_045983.1, on the reverse strand, counting down.
GTTGAGTCTCTGGAGATAGAGATTTATTGGTCCACAAAGCTCGACATTTCAAAAGATTGCTAAATATCCTTTGGTGAATATAAATTAAACTTGCTGGCAAATTGATGACAAGAAATTCTATTGGATGGAAGATCTTAGGAAAAATTACAACATTCTATTTTAATCTCCTATACACAGTGAGAGCTGGTGCATGGTTAAGAATAACATCCTCAGCTACTCCAATCTTGCCTGGCACTGTTCTGTCATTGGTCTAATGACAGATCTCTGAGACACCCGAGGAGGGAGAGGGAAGCGAGGGCTCTTAAAGTTCATATCCGGAAGTGGCGGCGCTGTTGAACAGCTGCGGCTCGCCTGCAGTCAGTCTGTTTTTACTTTTTTGTTGTTGTTTTTTTGTCTTGTTTTATTTTTATTTTAGTTTATTAGGTTGTGTTATGGGGGGGGGTGGGGTGTGAAACATGTTTTTTTGTCTCTTCCTTCGGGGGAATGCGACTTTCTTGTCGTATCCCCCTTCTCTGCCTCGGTCTGCGCTGAGGCCTAATGGCGGAGCTGGCGGTCTCCAACTGCGACCGACCTCGAGGCTCCGGTGGCAGAGCCAGCCAGGACTTACGACGCGAGGCTGGCCGACTTCGGGGCTGTGGTGGCGGCGGCCCGACTCGCTGTTATGCGGCGTTCCAGCTTTCGGCAGCGGCTCGACTCGGAGCTGAGGCAGCGGGACTCGGAGCTGAGGCAGCGGGACTCGGAGCTGAGGCAGCGGTGGCCCGACTCGCTGAGGCAGCGTTCCAGCTTTCGGCAGCGGCCCGACTCGGAGCTGAGGCTGTGGCGGGCCGACTCGGAACGGAGACGGCATCCCGGCTTTCGGCAGCGGCGACATCACCACGGAGGTCCGCTGGACTGGAGGGCGGCATCTTCGGCCTGGATCGCCTCAGCGCAGAGGGGGAACAAGGAGGGTAGAGACAGAGACTAAGACTTTTGCCTCCATCACAGTGAGGAGGTGCTTGGTGAACTCACTGTGGTGGATGTTAATTTGTGTTGTATTGTATGTTTTGTTATTTATTATTATTGTGTATGACTGCAGGCAACGAAATTTCAATCAAATCAAATCAAATCTAATGGTGACATTGTTCCTGCAATGTGATTTCAGCATTGGCTCATGAGGCTTGAGCAGTATGGAGTTTGACTGATCTACCTCAGTGAGTCCCTACGATGGTCCACAATTATTAATCTATGTGTTTGAACTGACTGTGCAGGCGGAGATGAGTAGTTGGTGAGATTGCAACAAAACAGTTGCCTTTAGTTAACCGAGAGAACTGCGTGTGGTATGATCCTGTGGGCCTTGCGCTACAGAACCCAGTAAGTAATGGACACCACAGCCTGGCGGGTGTGAGCTCTGTGCCTGTAGGCACGGACGTCAGTCTCTGAAACAAAGTGCAGTTTATAACATTCCCTGAGGATATCAAAGAGGGATGCTGTTATGGTAATTAATGTTAGGCGTTCACAAATTGTGGGAGCAGAATGATGCCGTTCGGCCCATCGAGTCTATTCCACCATTCAATTATGGCTGATCCATCTTTCCCTCTCAACTCCATTCTCCCGCCTTCTCCCCTGTAACCTTTGACACCCTTCCTGAGCAAGAATCTGTCAATCTCCACTATAAAAAGACCCAATGACTTGGCCTCCACAGCCATATGTGGTGATGAATTCCACAAATTCACCCCCTCTGACTAAAGACATTCCTTCTCATCTCCTTTCTAAACATGCATCCTTTTATTCTGTGGTTGCGCTCTCTGGTCCTAGACTCTCCCACAAGTGGAAACATCCTGTCCACATCCACTCCATCCAGGCCTTTCACTATTTGGTAAGTTTCAATGAGGTCCTCCCTCATCCTTCTAAACTCCAGCAAGTACAGGACATGTGGCGATAAATACACATCATACTTTAACCTAATCATCCCCGGGATAATTCATGTAAACCTCTTCTGGACACTCTCCAACACCAGCACACCCCTCCTCAAATATGTGGCCCAAAACTGTTCACTATATTCCAAATGCGGTCTGCCTAGTGCCTTATAAAACCTCAGCACTACATGTTTGTTTTTAGATTCTACTCCTCAAAATAAATTCTAACTTTGCATTTCCCTTCCATGCTACCGATTCAACGTAAATGAGCATTTTGGGAATCCTGCACCAGCACTCCCAAATTCATTTGCACTTTCAATTGAATTGGGTTTGTTAGAATAGTTTATTTTATTTGTTTGCACAAAGACATTTTGTGCTAGAATCAGTGTACAATCGTAAACTGGATTTAAGTTGGAATATTGTTTTAGACGCACAGCAAACAATGTTGAGCTCAATCCTGGTCGATGCACTGTGGCTAATAGAAGCTAGCACTCGCCTCTTTTCATTTAAACACGAGGAACAGTTGGATTCTGGCCAGCATGCCGTCTGCTTCTCCAGTCTGGAGAAGAGTTTAGACTTCAGTCAGGGTGGGTTTCCTTTAATGTCTTTGGATCTAATAGAATGGTGAACAGTGTTTCTATTGCCATGTTATATTAAGCTGTTTGCTGAAGTAATTGTAGCAATGTGAAAATGCTTGTTCCCCTTAAGTATATAAAATGTATCTTTTTGTCAATGACATACAGGTGACCCCTTAGCAGCATTGACATACCAAATGACCTCGGGGTACAAGCTCATAGCTCTCTGAAAATAGTGCTACAGGGTCAATGGGTAGTGAAGAAGATGTTCAGCCTATTTGCCTTCATAGGCAAAGGTATTGAGCATAAGAAGATAGACACAAAATGCTGGAGTAACTCAGCGGGCCAGGCAGCATCTCTGGAGAAAAGGAATTGGTGAGCTGAAACATCACCTATTCCTTGTCTCCACTGAGTAATTTCAGCATTTTTGTGTCTACTTCCGATTTAAACCAGCATCTGCAGTTCTTTCCTACACATATTGAGTATAAGAGTTGAACAACAATGTATAAGAGTTGAACAATATAGCAAAGATGTGGCAGCACTAGAAGGATCACAGTAGCCATTCACCAGAATGTTGCCTGAAATTGAGCAGTTAAGTTAAAGCAAGATATTGGATAGGCTGGGATTGTTCTCACTGGAGCACAGGAGATTCAAGGGTCACCTTGTAGAGGCATAAATTTATGAAGGGTACAGAGAGGGTGGATGGTCCCTGTCTTTTTCCAAGGGGGGAGGAATCTAAGAGGATGTAGGTATAAGGTGAGAGGAGAAATATTTAAAGAGGGTCATTGAGCAACTTTTTCTCATGGATGGCGATGGAATATGGAACAAGCTGTGGAATGAAGTAGTAGAGGCAGGACAAATCAGAGTCTAAAAAGCATTTGGGCAGTTATAGTATGTGAATAGTGCAGGAAAGTGGGATTGCCGTAGGCAGGCATTTGAGTCGGTATGAAAGTGTCAGGCTGCAGGGCCTGTTTCTATGCGGTAACAGGAGCAAACAAGGCAAAGCAGCCAAATCTCAATGTCGGACATGCAGAGATTCTGTGTCTTTGAATTAGCTGCACAGATTTCATCAGACAAAATGATCAGATTGCTTGCACTCCCCCCCCCACTCCCCCCGACTACTGTCAGATACTTGTTCACTAAAGAATATGATTGATTTGCCCGAGAGATCTGGAAAAGATGGGTTCAAGCAGATCGTCCCATAGCTGCCCCCTAGATAATGGCAATGCAATTGTTCTCGTTGAAAACTGGCCAAACTATTCACGCTAAACAGCCTCAGTAAATCTTCTGTTTTGCTCGGATTGTGGGATTAATAACGGACTGCTGAATGTCACAGCAGTGTGTCAACTCTCAGAGATTTCATTCCATTTATCAGGATATCTCGGCCCCAACAGCTTTTGACATGGACTTCTCTCCTGGATGGTCAGTCAACCCTTGATGAATTTATTTTTTGACAGTTGTGCTTTAATCAGCACCTTCACACCATACTCTCTTTTCCATCCATTCTGAGGTCAGTTTTCACATCCCATGGCAGTGGGGAAAGTGGTTACCCAGTACCGATCTGCAAGATAACGGAAGAAAAACGGAGCAAGATTGGCACAGAGTCCATGTCTAGGAAGGAACTGCAGGTGCTGGATTGAACTGAAGATAGACACAAAATGCTGGAGTAACTCAGCGGGACAGACAGCATCTCTGGAGAGAAGGAATGGGTGATGTTTCGGGTCGAGATCCTTCTTCAGACTGATTCATTCTGCCCCATTCCTTCTCTCCAGAGATGCTGCCTGTCCCGCTAAGTTACTCCGGCATTTTGGACTCCAGCCTATCTTTGGAACAGAATCCCGATCCATCAACCCCTGTTCATCACCTCTACTGAATCTGAGATTAGCTTGTGTGTCGAAACACCATCCCGGCCACTGGCAAATGTCTTTCAAATGTAACAACATTGGAAGTGGTGTATAATATGTGGTGCACACTCTAGGATTATACATAACTGTTTTAAATCAGTACAGAATGCTTGCAGTTTGTACTATTTCCATTACCTCATGTATGGGGCTGATATGAAAATAGAAGACTTAAACTACTGTGTCAGAGGGAAAGTTTCAGGCCAAATAATCAATCACATAAATATTACAATATGGAAGGAGCCCCCAGGCATTTTTTAGAGGCTGAAAGGGAATAATAAATGCATCAGTGCAGGGAATAGCAAAGTGGTGACTGCACGTCAAATCCTACTTCAAAGTTAAACATATTACTTCTGAAAAAGACACAAAGTGCTGGAGTAATTCAGTGGGTCTGGCAGCATTTCTGGAGAATGGGTGGCACGGTGGCGCAGCGGTAGAGTTGCTGCCTTGCAGAGAATGCAGTGCCGGAGACCCGGGTTCGATCCCGACTACGGGTGCTGTCTGTACTGAGTTTGTACGTTCTCCCTGTGATCTGCGTGGGTTTTCTCCGGTTTCCTCCCATACTCCAAAGACCTAGAGGTATGTAGGTTAATTGGCTTGGTAAATGTAAACATTGTCCCAAGTGGATATAGGATAGTGTTAATGTGCGGGGATCGCTGGTCGGCGCAGACCCGGTGGGCCGAAAGGGTCAGTTTCCGCGCTGTATCTCTAAACTAAACTAAACTAAACATGTATAGGTGGCATTTCTGGTTGGGTCCCTTCTTCAGACTGATTGTAGGGGGGTGGGTGGGGGGGTGGACAAAGCCTGGCAGGTAACAGATGGATGTGCGTGAAGGGGTTTTGATACGCAAATGGTTGGGCAAAGGCCAGTTGATGTGGGGCATGTACAGTCGTCGTTGGGGATGTGAAGAGTGTACATTTGCTTTAATGTAGATTGTGTACAGTCATCTGGCACTGTGCTATCACTGTTGATAGGTGTATATGTATACTCATCAATGCTTGCACAACATCTTTTCACTTGTCTCTCCTATCCCTGAATCAGGTGATTATTTGTTCATCTGCTTCTCTGGATATCGGAGGACAGTATTATAATGCAGAACAGAGTGTGCATTGTATCCGGTGCAGAAGCACCACCTTGTATATGAGCAATTAATGTCCCCGTCTTTCCTTCCCTGATCAGTCGAAAATGAACAGAGTTTTTCCCAGTTCTTCGAAATATATCTCACTTAACCTCATAACATTTCAATATCTAGACATTCTCTGGGTGCTTTGTGAAGTTTGCATTGAGCTAGTTGCCAATGACATTTCCTATTTTATGCCATTGAGGTTAAAGGGTCCCCAAGTGGTGAAATGTACCGTAAATTCCAAATCTTGTTTTAATGGCCATTTAATTTATGCCATTGCCCAGAGTTTCCATTAATCTGCCACTTGTTACTGGAGGAAAGTGGGATGAATGTATTGGATTTCCACCACAATTATGTACTGGACTAACTGAGGTTCAGGGCATGATTCTGACTTTAGCCATTGATGTGTGAAACAGGCAATGGAGCTTTTTCTCCATCTCTGAATGAGCTATGTTTATGGAGAAAATTTCATTGAGCAAACTTTCACAACTTGGATGCATCATGCGCTCCTCAATATAAAGTATTCCGGTGAATGTAGAGGAGTGAGCTCTACTGTATTGAGAAAAATAGCTTTGTGTCGATGTGAGATGTCCACAGAGTAAATTACTTTTTGGGGAAAATCTGTAAATTGAATGTTTATAAATCAAGGAATACCTGCGTTGTGCTGGTCATTTCTCTTGATTTTCATTCTCTTATTTGTTGAAATGAGTACACTGTAAATACATGGTCAGTGCATCAGTCACTGCCAAACTGCTGCTGAAGGTCATAGCACTTCTTGCCCAAAGCAACGGAGCACTTCATGTTGACACTTGTGTTAATGTGACCATGTTTACGTATGCCACAAAACAAAACCCTATGACCCACAATGACTGTGCTGAACATAATGCCAAGGCCAACTCCTATCTGTCTGCACATGTATCCATATCTCTCCATTCCCAGCATATCCATGTCTTTCCAAAAGTCATGTAAATGCCACTATCGTAATTGCCTCAACCTCCAGCACCGCATTTCAGGCACTCGGCACCCTGGGTGTAAAACACAAAAAACTTGTCCCTCACATCTCCTTTAAATTTTGTCCCTCTCTCCTTAAAGCTATTCCTTCTAGTCTTTATCTTTTTCCATCCTGGGAAAACAGTGCTGGCTATATTTTACAAACTTCAATCGTCTCTTTGCATCCTCCGGCATTCCAGAGAAAACAATTCAAGTCTGTCCAACCTCCCCCTGCACCTAATACCCTCCGAATCCAGGCATCATTGTGGTGAACCACCTCTGCACCCTTTCCAAAACCTCAACATCTTTCCTGTAAAGGGGAGGCTGGTACTACACGTGATACACCAAATGAGGTCCGACCAACGTCCTATAAAGCTATAACATGACTTCCTGACTCTTATACAATACCCTAATCTATGAAAGCAAGCATACCATATCCCATCTTTACCACTCTATCTACTGTGTTGCAACTTACAGGGTATTTATCAAATCAAATCAAATCAAATCAACCTTTATTGTCACCTTGCAAAGCAACAGTTGTACAGTGCAAAATGAGAAGACGTTTCCCAGGGAATACTGGAGCATCGCACATGAAACTTAAAACATTTCACACATAATAACAATAAAAAAACAATCCAGTCCCTGATGAAACAGTATAAATAGTTAAAAGCAGGTAAAACAGCAACATTAAAATACAGTAAACCAATCATTAAAATGTCCAGGGCAGCTGATTTGAGTGGCCAGAGTTATTAAAATGTCAGTGCAAAGCCGCAGAATCAGGTGACTGTGAGTACAGAGTGACTGTTTAGCAGCCTCACAGCCTGTGGCAGGAAGCTGTTTAGCAGTCTTGTAGTCCGGGATTTATGGACTTGAACACCAATACCCTCTGTAAATATCAATGGCCATATTTTGACAACCTGTTTAAAATGTGTATGCTAGTCCAATCCTGAAGTGTTCACTTCATCTCTGCAAACCCTCCAAGTTCACACTTGTAAACTCAGCAACGTATTCTGAACCTAACTGTGTTTTCCTTTGCCTTGGGGGATTAGAGCCAAATTCTTGCCTCCCACCTGAATCTACAATGAATGAATGAATACTTTACAAGTCACAGTGAAATTCTTTGCTTGCATACCCAAGGTATGCAAATAGTCTCCGTATAAAGAACGTGTTGACAAAGTTACAAAGTATCCCACACTAGGTCTTCCTTCAGTCTCCCCCCCTCACTCCAGGTCCACGTTTGTCCCCCCCCCCCCCCCCCACGCTCACGGCGGTCCCCTCACTAGGTCATCATTTGTTCTCCCCCCCTTCACAGCTATCCCCCCACACCGGGTCCTCGTTTGCTTCCCCCCAGCAGTTCACAGCGGTCCCCACAGGCTGGGTCGTCCATAAAGTTCTGCCTGCTACAACCACCCATAATTGGGATGATAACACCCGGATGAAGATTTAAGCATTGGGGTCATGTCTGATGATCTGCAACCAGCCAATGGGGATGACTATATATGTCTTCATATTTTGGGATGAGTGACTTTAGACTCTGGAGACACAGCGCGGAAACAGGCCCTTCAGCCCAATGACAATTTACTATTTCCAGAAGCTAATTAACCCACAAACCTGTATGTCTTCGGAGTGTGGGAGGACACCGGAGCACCCAGAGAAAGCCCACGTGGTCACAGGGAGGACATACAAACTCCGTACAGACAGCATCCATAGTCAGGATCAAACCTGGGTCTCTGGCGCTGTAAGGCAGCATCTCTCCCGCTGCTCCACTGTGCCGTCAGTAAATGGGATACTGCTGTCATTATGGCAAAAGCCGTCACCTTGCCCAGGGATTGCTATGCACAATGTTAATAGGGATAGGACTGACACACCAGCTTGTACATGGTGATGGGTTCCAGTTGCATTGTGCACCCATGTTTCAGCCTGATTACCCAGTTAGATGCCAGTTATAACAATGATAACAACCAGGGTCTGGGAAGCCACATATTACATTTCCCTGCCAACAGTACAGATTATTCCACAGCATACGACACAAGTGCTGCAGTGATGGGACAGATATCCAGGAAGAGCTGACAGTTTTTTTTGTGTGCTGTGTGCTTTATGGATGGCTCTGTGATTCCACCATGATCCATTGCATATTAAATCAATCTCTTCTTTCTACTCGGTAGTTTGTGGGGTGGGGAGGTAGGGTTGTAATTTCCACTGAATGACAGGCTCAACTGTTACATACCACGGGAAGATAAAAGGCTCTGTGCTGCAGTTGGACCCAAGGCATGATGTTGTGGAGGAGTAATGAGAACCTGGTTCAGCTCACGGGGCTATGCCTACTTGACGCTAACAACATTTCCTACATCATGTTTGTCACAGCACTACCAAACTATTCCTTTTGGCTTGAAGTGCGTTGGGACATTCTAATATAAATGACTGCATTTCACTGTACCTTGGTACACATGATAATAAAAAAACATTGAACCATTGGATTGTTTGCAAGAGGGACCTGAGTTTTCTGACTCTGTGGGATAGTTACTAGCTTGTGCCCAGAGTGGCGTCTGTACTTGATGTCCTGGTGACATTGTTGCTGGCGGAGCTTCTGGGGAGATGGTCACTGGGTGTAATTGCTGGCTCCACCTGTACTCGCACAGCGGGCTGTGGCTCGCCTGGAATAGGAATTGGAGGGGGAAGGACATTGCGTTTGTTCTGTACATCTGGACGGGGCTGTGGGCGAGGGCCAAGTAAATGCGAAACCTTTTTAAAAAAATCCAGAATCTCTCATCTTGGGGCAGGGTCGGCATTCAATTCATCCGCTATCCCGTCCACAGTGAAGAACGTCCATTGCAAATTAGGGTGAGGCCTTACAGCAGTGATGGGCTTGTGCACAGCGAGGGTCTTTTTGCAGGTCTTGTGGCAGTGAGAATATTCATGCTGGACTTCTAGATGACACACTAGGATAGCAGGTTATGCTGCTGCCTCAGAGCTCCCACAGTCCATAGAAACATAGAAACATAGAAAGTAGGTGCGAGAGTAGACCACCAGGTCCGTCGAGCCCGCACCGCCATTCGCTCATGGCTGAACACTAAACAGACACACTTACCCACAAACAGTAGACACAAGACACAGAACACAAGACACTACCCTCCCCTTTATACCGCTATCACCCCTCTCCACCCCAAGAACCGCGTGATCTCCTGGGGGAGGCAAAAAAACGGATAAAAACCCAGGTCCAATTCGGGAAAAAAAAAATCCGGGAAATTCCTCTCCGACCCCAATCCAGGCGATCGACACTTGTCCAGGAGATCACTCAGGTCTTACTATACTAACCATACCTAGGTCCATATCCCTGCCCTCTCCCCGTAGCCCCTTATCCCCTTGGCAGCTAAAAAACCATCTATTTTAGTCTTAAATATATTTAAAGTTTCTGCTTCCACTGCTCCCTGGGGCAGTGAATTCCATAAATTAACCACCCTCTGGGTGAAGAAGTTCTTCCTCATCTCAGTTTTAAAAGAGCCCCCCCTTATTCTGCAACTATGTCCCCTAGTTCTAGTTTCCCCGATCATTGGGAACATCCTCGGTGCATCCACCCGATCAAGGCCCCTCATGATCTTATATGTTTCAATGAGATCGCCTCTCATTCTTCTAAACTCCAAAGAGTAGAGTTCCAGCCTACTTAACCTTTCCTCATATGTCAATCCCCTCATTGCAGGAATTAATCTTGTAAACCTTCGCTGCACTGCCTCCAGGGCTAGTACATCCTTCCTTAAGTATGGACCCCAGAACTGTACACAGTATTCCAAATGTGGTCTCACTAATACTGTGTACAGCTGCAGCAAGACCTCCGTGTTTTTATACTCAATCCCCCTAGCAATAAAGGCCAAAACTCCATTGGCCTTCCTGATTGCTTGCTGCACCTGCATACTGACTTTTAGTGATTCATGTACTAATACCCCTAGATCCCTCTGCGTTGCATTACAACGCAGCTCCTCCTCATTTAGAAAATAACTTGCCCTATCATTTTTTTTCCCAAAGTGAATGACTTCACATTTATTAGTATTAAATTTCATCTGCCAAGTTGTTGCCCACTCACCTAGCTTATCTATATCCATTTGCAGACTCTTCCTATCCTCCTCATCCCCAACTTTTCCTCCCATTTTTGTATCGTCCGCAAATTTTGATATATTACACTTGGTTCCCTCCTCCAAATCATTTATATAAATTGTGAACAACTGGGGTCCCAGCACCGACCCTTGCGGAACCCCGCTAGTTACCGGTTGCCATCCCGAGTATGAACCATTTATCCCCACTCTCTGCTTCCTATTTGTCAGCCAATCCTCTACCCATGCTAATATATTACCCCCAATCCCATAATATTTTATTTTTAGCAATAGTCTCTTATGTGGCACCTTGTCAAAAGCCTTTTGGAAGTCCAAGTATACCACATCCACCGGTTCCCCTTTATCCACCCGGGTTGTTACTTCCTCAAAGATACTTCGAGCAGATTCGTTAAACAGGATTTCCCCTTCACAAAACCATGCTGGTTCTGTCCGATGAAGTCATGTTTATCCAAGTGCCCCGTTAGTGTTTCTTTAATAATTGTCTCTAACATTTTACCCACCACCGATGTTAGACTAACCGGTCTATAGTTACCCGCCTTCTGTCTACTTCCTTTTTTAAATATAGGTGTTACATTGGTCATTTTCCAATCCACTGGGACCGTTCCTGCCTCCAGGGAGTTTTGGAAAATTATCACCAATGCATCCACAATCCCCACCGCTATCTCCCTCAAGACCCTTGGATGTAATCCATCAGGCCCAGGGGATTTATCCTCCTTCAGTCTCATTAATTTCCCTAATACCACCTCCTTGGTGATCTTAATAGTATTTAGCTCCTCCATTCCTACCGCCCCCTGTTTATCCAGCGTTGGAATATTTTTTGTGTCTTCTATGGTGAAGACTGATACAAAATACTCGTTTAATGCCTTTGCCATTTCCATGTTCCCCACCAACAACTCTCCAGTCTCACCCTCCAATGGACCAACGTTCACCTTAGCCACCCTTTTTCTTTTTATATAGCTATAAAAACTCTTACTATTAGTTTTTATGTTGTTCGCTAAATTCCTTTCATAGTCTATTTTCCCCGTCTTAATTAATCTCTTAGTTATTTTTTGCTGACCTTTAAATGCTTCCCAATCCTCTACCCTCCCACTATTTCTGGCTACCTTATATGCCCTTGCCTTCAGCCGAATACTATCCTTTATAGTTTTACTGAGCCATGGCTGACTGTTCTTACCCTTACCCCTTTTTTTCTTCATAGGAATAAATTTTTCTTGAAGGTTATACAGTAGATCCTTAAACGTACACCACTGCTCATGTACCGTCTTATTCTTGAGTCTGCTATCCCAGTCAACTTTGATCAGCTCAGTCCTCATACCTTCATAATCCCCCTTATTTAGACTAAGCACCCTAGCCTGAGTTTCAACCTGCTCCCCTTCTATTTGAATATGGAATTCGACCATATTGTGGTCACTTGTTCCCAACGAGTCCCTAACTATGACATTTTTAATCAATCCTGCTTCATTACACAGGACCAGATCCAAGATTGCCTCCCCCCTTGTCGGTTCTGTGACATACTGTTCTAGGAACCCGTCTCTAATACATTCTATAAACTCTTCCTCTAGTCTACCCTGCCCAGTTTGGTTTGCCCAATTAATATGAAAATTGAAGTCCCCCATGATTACAGCAGTTCCCTTTTTACATGCGTCAACTATTTGCAGATTTATGTTCTGACTAACAGCGTCACAGCTATTTGGAGGTCTATAAATTACACCCACTAGTGTTTTTTTCCCCTTGTTATTCTCTATCTGTACCCAAGCTGTTTCACTATCCCGATCCTTCAACGCAATATCCTTCCTCTCTATTGCCGTTATTCCCTCCCTTATTAAAAGGGCCACCCCTCCTCCCTTTCTTTCCTGTCTATCTTTTCTAATTGTCGAGTACCCCTCTATATTTAACTCCCAGTCCTGATCCCCTTGCAGCCATGTCTCCGTAATGGCCACGATATCATAACCATATATACTTAATTGCACCGTTAATTCATTTATCTTATTTCGAATACTCCGTGCATTTAGATAAAGCACTTTCAGATGATTTTTACTACCCTTCCTTTCCGTTTTTGCCCCTTTTACATCTAGAGCTTTATCTTCACACATTCTGGATCCTCCTGTCACATTTTGATTTTCCGCTTCCCTAGCCTCCCTAGATGAGCCCTCCAATCTATCCTTCCAAAGCACTGCTGTAATATCTTCCCTGACTAGCAATGCAACACCACCACCTCTTGCCCCTCCAATTCTATCACACCTGAAGCAACGAAATCCTGGAATATTTAGTTTCCAATCACAGCCCTCCTGCAACCATGTTTCACTGATCGCCACAACATCATACTTCCATGTGTCTATCCCGACTCTAAGCCCATCCACCTTTCTTACAATGCTCCTAGCATTAAAATATGCACATTTAAGAAACCCCCCGTCTCTTCTTCTCTGTTTATTTCCTTTTTTTTCTTTCTCCTCTTGTGTCCGAGTGCTTCCCTTTTCTGCTTCCTGCCTCCCATTCGGTCTACTAGCTTTCTCTATTTGAGTCCCTCGCCCCAACCATTCTAGTTTAAAGTCTCCCCAGTGACCTTTGCAAATTTCCCCGCCAGGATGTTGGTCCCCCTCGGGATAGAGGGGTATTTCAACGAGAGGGACCCTCGGCGTGTCTGGCAGGGCATTCAGCAACTCACGAACTATAAGGGCAAGGGGGGGCCGATCATCTGCAGCAGTAACAACTCGCTAGCTGAGGAGCTCAACCATTTTTTCGCCCGGTTTGAGCTGAATGAGGCAGAGCCTGCGCCTGCAGCCGCACCCGGCACTGACGACCTGGCACTCACTGTGAGTACGGAGGACGTCAGAGGAGCACTCCGCAGGGTCAACCCCAGGAAGGCTGCTGGACCAGATGGCATCCCAGGGAGAGTATTGCGGGACTGTGCAGACCAGTTAGCGGAGGTTTTTAGCAAAATCTTTAACCTCTCTCTGTTAACGTGCACTGTCCCCAAATGCTTTAAGACTGCTACCATCGTGCCTGTACCCAAAACAACATTCATTAAGAGCTTGAATGACTATAGACCTGTTGCTCTCACTTCGACCGTGATGAAATGTTTTGAACGGCTGGTCCTGGCCCACATTAAGTCCTCACTCCCACCCACCCTGGATCAGCATCAATTTGCGTATAGAGCAAATAGATCAACGGAAGATGCCATCAACACAGCTCTACATTCTGCACTGACACATCTGGAGCGTCCTGGCTCATATGTGAGGATGTTATTTGTAGACTTTAGTTCTGCATTTAATACGATCATCCCCAGCAGAATGGTGGACAAACTGTCTGATCTGGGTATTAATGCAATAACATGCGGTTGGATTAAGGACTTCCTAACAGATCGCCCACAGACTGTCAGGATGGGGTCCAGTTACTCCCCGGTCCTGACGCTCAGCACAGGAGCGCCACAAGGTTGTGTGCTGAGTCCCATTTTGTACACAATATACACTTATGATTGTATACCAATACACAGTACAAATAGGATCATTAAGTTTGCGGACGACACGACTGTGGTGGGACTGATAGGCAACAACGACGAGTCTGCCTACAGGGATGAAGTCCAAAAACTGACTGTCTGGTGTACCAAAAACAACCTGGTACTCAATCCATCGAAGACGAAAGAGCTGATCGTTGACTTCAGGAGGAAGAGGAGAGAGGAACCTGCTCCTTTATACATCAAAGGAGACATGGTGGAGAGAGTCACTGGCTTTAAGTTCCTGGGAATAAACATCTCCCAGGACCTTAAATGGCAAATGAACACCGTCACTCTCGTGAAGAAGTCACATCAGCGGCTGTATTTCCTGAGGTCTCTGCGGAGAGCAAACGTCTCACAGCTGCTGCTGCTGTCCTTCTACCGATGCGCCGTGGAGAGTATCCTCTCCTATGGAATCCTGGTGTGGTTTGCTAGCTGTACTGTGGCTGAGAGGAGGGCGTTGCAGGGAATTATAAAAACTGCGCAGATCATTACAAACGCCCAACTGCCCTCCTTGGATGACATATATAGGGCCCGATGCTTGCGCCGGGCCACAAATATCAAGCAGGACACATCCCACCCTGCCAACCACCTTTTTACTCTGCTACCCTCTGGGAGGCGATTCAGGACTCTGAAGGCTCGCACCGGTAGACTAAAGAATAGTTTCTACCCATGTGCGATAAAAGAGCTAAATTCCAACAGAGAATGCTGGGGAAGCAAAATGTAATTCTAAGAAATGCCGCCAAATTCTTTTAAATTCTTTTAAATTCTTTTAAAACACCTATTTATTTTTACTAATAAGTGTACATATGTGTCAATGGTTGTCGTGTTTGTATTGTTTTTAACCGGAGGAGATGTAATGGAATTTCGTTGCACAGTATTGTGCAATGACAATAAACGTATTCATTCATTCATTCATTCATTCAAGTGCAACCCATCCTCTCTGTACAGGTCCCACCTTCCCCAAAAGAAGTCCCAATGATCCAGAAACTTGAATCCCTGCCCTCTGCACCAGTCTTTCAGCCACGCATTTATCCTCCACCTCGCTCCATTCTTACTCTCACTGTCGCGTGGTACAGGCAGTAATCCTGAGATTGCTACCTTTTTGGTCCTTTTCCTTAACTCTCCTCCCAACACCCTAAATCCTCCCTTCAAGACCTCTTCACTTTTTTTACCTATGTCATTTGTACCAATATGTACCACGACCTCAGGCTCCTCTCCCTCTGATTTCAGGATATCTTGGATGCGTTGAGACACGTCCGAGACCTTGGCACCAGGGAGGCAGACCACCATCCTGGTCTCCCGACTGCGTCCACAGAAACGCCTATCCGACCCCCTAACAATAGAGTCCCCAATTACTATTGCCCTCTTCTTTTTTTCCCTACCTTTCGGAGCAACAGGGCCGGTCTCTGTGCTGGAGGCCCGTCCGCTGTTGCTACTCCCGGGCAGGCTGTCATCCTCATCCGTACTCAAACAGGAGTACTTATTTGCAAGGTGTACCGACATTGGAGTACTCCCTCGTTCCTGCCTCTGCCCCTTGCCCTTCCTTAGCGTGACCCATATGTCTCTCTCCTGTGGTTTTGGAGTGACCACGTCCCTATAACTCCCCTCTATGACCTCGTCACTCTCCCTGACAAGACAGAGGTCATCGAGCTGCTGCTCCAGGAACCTAATACGGTCCCTTAGGAGCCCCATCTCTCTGCACCTGGTGCAGATGTGGACGTCTGGAGGGCCATCCGACACCATGACCTCCCACATCTGACATCCAGAACAGTACACTGCTCTGACTGTCATTCTCTCACCTTACCCTGGATCCGATACCAGTACAATACAATAGAAACTGCTGGGAGAAATCAGCAGGTATCTGACTCACAACAACTGCTCCCTCTTGCCCTTTAAACTGTACCTTTATTATATAAACAAAAAGCACTGTACCTTTAGCCCACTGTACCCTTAGCCCACTGTACCTTTACTAAAGCACTAAACCTTTAACCATAAAGCATAAATGCTAACCTGAGGTTGCACCCAATCAGCTGCTTCCTCTAGTCTGCTTCCACCAATCAGCGGCTTCCCCAGAAACCCTCCCTATGGAGTGTGGAACGTTACGGGATTTGGTAAGCCCTGACCCTCCTCCGCTGTCTCCAACGGTCCCGGGCCTCTGTGAAAACAAGCCCCGTGCCCGATTTAAGTACTCACCGCCCTGACCCTCCTCCGCTGTCTCCAACGGTCCCGGGCCTCTGTGAAAACAAGCCCCGTGCCCGATTTAAGTACTCACCGCCCTGACCCTCCTCCGCTGTCTCCAACGGTCCCGGGCCTCTGTGAAAACAAGTTGCTGTCTGTCAGGAGTTTGCATGTTCTCCTTGTAGCCAGCTGGGTTTCCTCCTGGTACTCCAGTTTCTTCCCACATCCTTCAACATGCTGGTGGGAAACGGCAAATTTGCCTGAGGATAAGTGGTTGGCAGAAAAATGACAGGGGAGATTATTGGTCTGCTGGGGCACAAGGTTTCAGGCAAAACAGTGGCAGAATTTAAGAGACTGCATACACTTGTTGGGCGAAAGCCTTTCTTCCACGGCAATACTAAGTTTGAAGGAACAAATCGGCCCTCAGGCGGTGCTAACCAGGCAAGTGTGGTTGCAATTAGGCAGTGCGCTGTTGGTAAAACTCCTTGAAATCCAGAAGAATGGAGCTGGCAGAGTAATAGAAGCTGACGTGGTGCATTGGTGCCAAAGTTGTGTTTTCTGTTGGGTGGGGGGGGGGGGGGGAATTCAATGCCGTGGCCCATTTCATTATTTTTTAAAGCTGTGCCTGCTGCCAGACAGTAAAGGAATCCAAGTACAATCAGGGAGTACTGAACCTGCCGTCTGGCATTGTATCAAAACCTACAGAGTGGAAAAGCAATCATTCCTTTCAGCCAGTGCCTGCTGTAGAGCTGATTGCCCAGTGTCTGTGGCACAGTGTTCTGACGCACCCCGTTAACATGAGGGAGGGACACAAGGTAAAGAGATCACTTTTAAAGACTTGGTGGGTGGCACGGTGACGCAGTGGTAGAGTTGCTGTCTTACAGCGCCTGCCGCACGCCGGAGAACCGGGTTCGATCCCGACTAGGGGTGCTCTCTCTCTGTATAAGGTTTGTACAGTACGTTCTCCCTGTGACCGTGTGGGTTTTCTCCGACATCGTGGAGCTCGCGGTTCCTTGGTTAGGGACCGACTTCGGGATCTCCAAGCCGCGGCAGCTTCGATCGCCGGCTGAGGGAGATTTGATCGCCCCGACTGTGGGTGGTTCGACTGCCCCGACCGCGGGAGAAAAGGAGGGAAGAAGATAAGTCTTTATTGCCTTCCATCACAGTGGGGAATGTGGTGGAGCCGCTGTGGTGGATGTTTATGTTACATTTTATGTAGTTGTGCATTGTGTAATATTGTGAGGGGAATAGATGGGGTGATGCACAGAGACCTTCACCCAGAGTAGGGGAATCAAGAAGAGGTCATGGGTTTAAGGTGAGAAGAGAAGATTTAATAGGAACCTGAGGGGCAATATTTTCCACACAGATGGTGGTGGGTATATGGAATGAGCTGGCAGAGAAGTGTAGTTGAGGCAGGTACAATAACAACATTTAAAAGACGTGACCAGCGTGAGTTTTCTCCGAAATCTTCGGTTTCCTCCCACATTCCAAAGACTTACTGGTTTGTAGGTTAATTGGCTTGGTAAATGTAAAAATTGTCCCTAGTGGGTGTGGGATAGTGTTAATGTGCGGGGATCGCTGGTCGGCGCGGACCGAAGGGCCTGTTTCCATGCTGTGTTTCTAAACTAAACTAAACTAAACTAAAAATTAGGATGGCATACAGAATGTTGTGTCAATGCCTTTGGAAGCTAACAATACAATTTCCAGGCCACTATTCCCTCATGTTCACATGGCTATCAATATTTCCCCAAATCTCATTCAATACTCTTAGCCAGGTAATACTGTTATTAGCTTTTAGTTCCCCTGATGCGTGGACTGGTTACCGCCGCAGCCTCGATCTTGTCTACAATTTTAGGCGGAGAATTGAACAACCTAATGTTGTCACATCTACACAAAATTCAAAAATGAACAGAATTCATGTTCCTTGAGAAATCAAAAATAATGTAAAAAATGTTAGGGTTTGCTCAGGGTATGGCGTAGATTGATATTTGACAGTTTTGCTAAAACAAAATTGCTACTAACCTTGGGTAAATGAAATTTCTGGCTGTCTGACCATGCCAATTTAAAACCCCCCTTCCCATGTTTTACACAGAGCCATGATATAACAAACTGATATAAGAGCCCATCCTAGTTGTGTGTGTCAGGATCAGTTCATTAACTGTACAACCAAAATTGCTCCTCTAAATCAGAACCCGACCTTTGTGTTGCCTGCCTGTTTATTTCCCCATCTCACTTCCACTCTGCCCCATCTGTCTCTGCCAACTGAACTGTCACAAGACCAAATGCAAGCTTAAGAAATAGCATCTAATCTACAGTCTGGGAATGTTGCATCCTTCCAGCCATTTTCTAACTTGTGATAACTCTTTATTTTTTTTCTGTCTAGATTAGAACTGTCTGAAGAAGGGTCTCGACCCGAAACGTCACCTATTCCTTCGCTCCATAGATGCTGCCTCACCGGCTGAGTTTCTCCAGCATTTTTTGTCTACCTTTGATTTTTCCAGCATTTGCAGTTCTTTCTTAAATATTTTATTGTTTGTCATTTATTTGGGATACTGGCTCAGCTTTTTTTTTTTTTTGCTTGCATTTCCCCCTCTCTCTGTTAGCAAACCCTAACCTGGCTTTTACAGCATACCACCCTGCTTTGTCAGTTTCTAACTACCACCATTAACAGTTAATTTCCTCAGTCACCCTGGCCTCAACCAGATTAAGGTCATAAGCAATAGGAGAAGAATCAGGCCATTTGGTCCATCGTCTACTCTGCCATTCAATCATGGCAGAGCTATTTGTATACATAGTTTATGCAAGCAAAGAATCTCACTGTGCCTGGTCACATGTGACAATCAAGTATTCCTATTCCTATCTCTCCCACCTAACCGCATTCTCCTGTCTTCTCCCCACAACCTCTGACACCTGTTTCCTTTAATTTTTTTTAGTTCCTGTTTTCCAAAGATGTTTCTTGTCCCAACAATTCCCCATCTTTTCTGCAATTTAACACTGAAGTTTTCAATTTTACTCCAGTGTTTCAGTCTGAAGAAGGATCTCGACCCATAACGTCACCCATTCCTTCTCTCCAGTGATGCTGCCTGTCCCGCTGAGTTGATAGCTGGTGTGTGTGTGTCGTGCCCCCATTTGACAGTGTGGCCCAAGGGATTCTCTTTACTATGAGCGGCCCCCAAGCCACTGTATGTAGTGGACTCGTCAAGGCACCAGTTGATTACAGTATCTTGTGCTGAAGTATGTAATAGGGAGTTCTTTGCAAGCATTGTTAGTCATTCTTATGGACAAAAATGGTAGTCAGCAAAATGATTTTGGCAGAGGGCTAGCAGGAAAGCCATAGTTCATGTTTCCGACCCAACATTTCTGCAGGATTTGATAGAATTGATAGAATTTATTTGCCACACAACCAAGGTCGGTGGAATTTGGGTTGTCAGCAGCGATACAATAATAAAGAACACACAACCACAATAAAAATGTAACACAAACATCCACCACAGCATTCATCACTGTGGTGGAAGGCACAAAATTTGGCCAGTCCTCCTCCATTTCCCCCCCGTGGACAGGACCAGAGTCCAGAATCAGTCCAGGATCGGCTCTTCCTCACCGGAGACCGCGGCTTTAAATTGGTGTAGGCCGCAGGCCGGCGGTCGAGATTGAAAGTCTCCGCCGCAGCCAGAAGCACCGTAGACTGCAGGGCCGGCGGTTGAAGCTCCCCTCCAGGGGTGATGTTAAGTTCACGTTTGGCCGCGGGCCGGCAGTGGTGGCTTCTTCTTCCCCCCCCCCCGGGTCCCCCACGAGGGATCCCGGGCTGTAGACGCCACACCAGCTGGAACTCTGCAGACCGCGGCTTCAGGCTGCCGGCTGCCCCGGGCCAGCGAAACGGAGCGCTCCCCTCCAGCGAGCCCCAGCGAGGGCTCACCCGCTCCACGACGAGAGTCCACGCTGCGCCCGCCGCTGAAGCCCCGAGCGCGTCTCCGGGAAAGGCCGCGCCGATCCTTTTGCCGAAAAAATTTGATCCTTGTTTTACTGTGAGTGAAGCATGCAGGTAGTGGGTCATGACTTTAACAGCCGATATCCGTTGATAGGTAAGTGCAAAATCAGAATCTGCAGCACAGGATGATATGGAGTGCATCAGGCAAATGGAAAATTCAGTAAGTTGAGTTGCTACTCAAACTGCCTGGGCCTATTTCCCAATGGTCACTAAGCAACCAGGCTTTGATTGCTAGTGTGCTCTAAGTAACACGCACATAGCTGCTCAATGCACAAAGTTGCCATTTAAAAACAAAATGCACAATTGGGTTGATTTTCTCGGCAAGCATTTCTCACACCCTACTTTGTCGTGCTGTCTTTCTTTGTCCTTGATATTAAAATCGTTTGCGAACGTCAAACCCGAGCCAATACTGAAGTATATTTTCACAGGTCTAAAGCCACTAAGATTGATGATGTAACCTGTGCTAGGTATTTAAAATGTCATCTTTCGTGTTGCTTGAGCTAGAACAATTTACAAAGAAACAAAGAGAAAGCGAGTTAAGTTAACCCAGGTGGCAGGGGTCAAGTGCCAAGTTAGCAGGAACACATGGCAAAGGCTGAACCGTAAATCGGATTAGATGAATACGGTGCAGAGATCTCTCGCATGCTAGATGTTGGATTTTTTCTGCAGGAAAGTATTTAGCATTTTATCTTGCGGCCGAGAGCACAGGTAATTCAATTATATCTAGCTCCTGGGACCTACACCAGCAAGAAAGAGACAAATTGCTGGTGATTAGTGAATGGAGCCAGGAGATTTCCATTCTGCCACTGTACTTTGCAGAACCAATAGGTAGCTGTGTTTTGAGAAATCAATATCTGAAGTAGGTTTTAAAGGTGAAATCTAAAAGTAAACTGAAACCCTAAAAGGAAATCTTATCCTTCAACAAATCTGTAAATAATTTAAGCCTTGAATGATGAATTAAAATCATTATATCAATTGGAGCTTTTTATTAATAATGAATTTAAACCCCATAGTAAAGATCAATTCTTAACCTTGTGGTTTAACCCTAAATTCGTGATTAGTTTCTCCACTGTTAGCTTCCCACTTTTTTTTTTCAATTGCATGTTATATTGTAGAATGATTCTTGAATTCACCTCACAACTTTAGCTCCACCTTACCGAACCACGACTATGGTTGCTCTCTGTACTTTGATGTTCGCACTAGTATGGTCTAGTTTCCTTAGAGTAACTGATGATCATTAATTGTTGTTGCATCTATTATGTTGTTGCATTTAGTCAGAAGGTAGTTAATCAGTGGAACTCATTGCCACAGGGCTGTGGAGGCCAAGTCAGTGGATATTTTTAAGGTAGAAATAGACAAATTCTTGATTAGAACGGGTGTCAAGGGTTATGGGGAGGAGGCAGGAAAATGGGATTAGGAGGCAGAGATCGGCCATGATTGAATGGCGGAGTAGACTCGATGGGCCGAATGGCCTAATTCTACTCCTGTAACGTGATCTTGCGCCTGTCAGAATTTCATTGTTCTAGTTCATATCGTGTGCATATGACAAATAAACTCTCTTGACACCCCTGACAACGGCAGGTTTGTGGAGCGTATAGCCACGCAGTTTTTGAACATGAGGCTGGTTAGACCAAGTACATTATTTATAGAATTAGCCTATCTTTGAAAATGCTCCCACCATAAATATTCAACTTCTCAAAACCTACTTGCTGGATATTTCTACCAGTAATTTTCTTGAGTGCATTGCCTAAGGCTGATGGAAGCAAGTACTCACATTACATTTACGAGGCATCTAGAGAAGCATTTGAATAGCCAAGGCATAGAAGGCTATTGACCTAATGTGGATGAATGGGATTACTGGACGTGGTAGGCTGAAGAGCCCTTTTCTGTGCAGTATGAATATAAGAGTCAAGCAGTCATGATGCAGTTTTGATAGGATTTTGGTTAGGCAGCATTTGGAGTAATGCGTACACTTCTGGTCCCTCCATTTCAGGAAGTATGTGGAGGCATTGGAGGGCCTCCAGAGCTGTGCTTTTCTATGTTTTGTGTCCCCTTGTGACTATGAGCACTTCCATTGCTGTCCCAAGGCATCCTTCAGTTACCACTGATTTTGCTTCTCTGTGAGCTGTGCTGAACCATTAGTTCCTTGCCGGATGGTATTCATTCCCTGCCGGATGGTGCCCATTCCTTGCTTAACACAGGGGAGCAATATCTATATAACATCTTGACCACTTCCTGTCTGCTGTATATTGATTTTAGAAAAATCGCTACCCTTTATCGCTATGATTTTTGGCCATATTACTCACAGTCCTCCTCCGCTGAGGCAGCCCCGAGGATTTTTTCCGATCGATGAAAATTAAAAAGTTATGCGTGTTTAAAAAATCTTGAGATCAGCAGATTGGTCCTCTCGCCTGTCAATCACCTGGATGAAGGTAGCGCCCCTTCCGGGGGGGGGGGGGGGGCCGGACTATAAATTCCCGGATGCCTGGCCGTTAGTCAATCACTCTGGGGGAGAGTCCACAACTATGATTCTACGCTGTGAATCAACTGAACTGTGAGTCTGCAATGTACTTGCAATAAATGTTAGCCCTTAATGCAATGAGTTGTTTGGCAATTTGGTGGCCTGCACTCTGCTTGAAATGCTATGAAATTGAATTTGGTGGCCTGCACTCTGCTTGAAATGCAATGAAATTGAATTTGGTGGCCTGCACTCTGCTTGAAATGGAATTTCAAGAAATAGCCGTGAGTGAACTGCCAACCCACCAGCCATGAGTGACTGAACTGCCAGCCCACCAGCCCTGTGACTGAGCTACCAGCCCACTAGCCCTGAGTAACTGAGCTGCTAGCCCACCAGGCCTGACTGACTGAGCTGCCAGCCCACCAGGCCTGACTGACTGAGCTGCCAGCCCAAGAATTCATTCGGCCCACAATGTCCATACTATCCTTCTGAAAACCAGTCCCTTCGGCCCACACCCCTGCTAGCGCTCTAGAAAGCCCCCCCCCACTGGCCACCAATATTGGAAATGGTGAAGAGGTGGAATCATTGGGGGACCAGCCCTCCCGTGTGAACATGGGACCCAACGGGCCCCACTTAGTCTAGTCTGTGAGCAAACCCAACTAGATTTCTATTTCTGGACCCATTTATCCCCATTCTTCTCAAATAACAGCTAAGCGAACGATTTGCCAGTCAAGCTACACCGCTCAATTGTCTCACTGCTATTTGATAGTGAGCTGCTGTAATTATTAAGCACAGAGGTGTAATGGGGTTGTGGTCCATGTATAGTGTTGCAACCCGAATTGTCACCTATTCCTTTTCTCCAGAGATGTTGCCTGACCTGTTGAGTTACTCCAGCATTTTGTGGCTATCTACAGTGCATTGGATAGAATAAATAAGTAGAAACGGAAGGCCCCATGGAGTAGATTGGCATAAAAAAACAGATAAAATATGAGAAAGCTTTTTTATTAAAACTCAGCTCTCACCTGAAATGCACTGTATGGAATTGTGATTGCAAACAGATATGTACTTGCACAGTTAAAATACTTAAGGCAATGGAGAATGAGCAGGGGAATGGGATAGCTTTGGCATAGATCAAGCACATGCATAATGGGCCATGTGACCTATGTGCAGTATCTTTCTCTGATTCTGTGAGTCAGGCCATTCATACAGCACTGTAAATCCTTTGTTGTCAGAGTTCCTTAGAGTACAATAAATCACTGAGGCATTAGGACTCCTCTGTAGCATAGAAAATCACTGACCTTAAGGACCTTATCTATGGTCCAGTAAATGCCAGACCTTCAGAGCACTTGATATAGTGTGGCCTGTCATGCAGTAAACTATTGGCCCTCCATATGTATAGCGAATCACTGACTCAGCAAACGGCAATTTATTGTGCTGGAAATCACTGATCAATTAGGGCATTTATATCATGCAGCAAGTTACTCGATCATAAGTCTTTATGTATGAGCATTATCGGGCCCTTGATATGGCACAGTAACTCATGAGGGCCCTTGATATAACACAGTAAATCACGTCCTCAGAATATTCTATATAATACAGTAAATCATGGTCTATCTACTGCAGTAAATCATTAACATTTTAATTGTACAATAAATTGCTGACCCATCATTTTTATAAATGCTTTAAGACACTCAGCAATTTGGCAGCTTATATCATGCAATAAACTCCTGTCCATAATGGTTCTTGTACAGTACAGTAAATCATTGGTCCATTAGGGCCCTGAACTGTATAGTGAACACTATAGGAAGGAGCCTTTGTGATACAGTAAATCACTGAGACTTTTATGTTTTTCATGGAGTATAATAAATGTCTGGCCCTTTATCCCTGCATCATGTACAGTAAATCATTTTATATTTTTATAATACAGTTAATCAACTTCAGTTTAAAGTTTTGCATCATATCTTAGCTGTATTAGGAAGGTCAGTACCTTGAACAAAGTGTATCAAATGGAATGAAGAGCTGTGCCTGCCATGGCTTATATCCGGTATATAGTACAGAAGTGACTGTTTATATATTGATTATAATATAAGGACTCTTTGAAGTGTGTGCACATTTCAGATGCATTTTGTCTTATTACTAAGCCATCTTTTATGTTGATGCTACTTTGGTATTCTGGTTAGGAGAATACTTCATAATAAATAAGATTACCCTACAAAAATGTTGCTGACAGCAGGTTTTATGAAATTGCAAGTCAGTTCCACTACATTAGACTGATGGCTCTAACCTGCCATACAGTGTGAAGATGGAATGTAGTACTCTGATGGCTTTGCCTTCTATAATTTCCTAATTATCGACAAATCTTTGCCTTGCAGGGGAAGGAGCTGCATGGAGTTAAATGGGTGGCAATAAATATCCACAGGCCTCTTGTCCCACTTAGGTGGGGGACAGACTACATCCCTGCCGTCAGGCTGAAATGCTTACACTGCAGAACTAATTGAACTACAGCACAGTGTACAATACTGGCACATAGACATGGGGGTGGAAGGGATTGTTTCTGTGGTGCACGATTCTATGACTATATAAGTGCCAGGGGTGAGTGTAGCTACTCTTGACTTAGTATGGAATCAAGATGCCTTGGTAAAACTACTTGCATCAATGGGGAAAACTCTCAATTGGATGGAGTCGTGCCTTTCAAAGAAATGAGGTGGTTGTTCAAAGTCGATCATCCCAGCCAAGGATATCACTGGAGGAGTGCTGGACATCAGTGTCCTGGGTCCATCAATCTTCAAGTGTTTTATCAATGACCTTCCTTCCATTAAAGTCAGAAATGGGGATTTTCACTGAAGAGGGGGCAATGATCAAATCCATTTGTAGCTATTCAGAAAATGGCAAAGCAATAAACTGTTAATAATGGAAATCTAAACCAAAAACAAAAAAAGTTTGGATACACTTACCAGTCCAGGCAGCACTGGTGGAAAGTGAAACAGTTAATGTTTCAGGTTGATGTCCTTTTTTCAAACTGAGAAAGTGAGAAAGCAAGTTAGTTTTAACTTGCAGAGAAAATGTAAAGGAATGGATGGGACAAAAAAGGTATCTTTAATTGGTGAGGTCAAGGTGGGCAAGGCAATGCCACGTTATACGTATAGAGATGGGGTGAGAGAAATAGAGAGGAAGAGACAGAAAATAGGACCTATGATGAGTGTCAGCACTGGGCCTGTACTCGCTGGAGTTTAGAAGAATTGAGGGGGAACCTCATTGAAACACACAGAATAGTGAAAGGCTTGGATAGAGTGGATGTCGAGAGGATGTTTCCACTAGTGAGAGAGTCTAGGACTGGAGGTCATAGCCTCAGAATTAAAGGACGTTCTATTAGGAAGGACTTGAGGAGAAATTTCTTTGGCTAGAGGATGGTGAATCTGGAATTCTTTGCCACAGAAGGCTGTGGAGGCTGTCAGTGGATATTTTCAAGGCAGAGATAGATAGATTCTTGATCTGGTAAGGGTGTCAGAGGTTATGGGGAGAAGGCAGGAGAATGGGGTTAGGAGGGAGAGATAGATCAGCCATGATTGAATGGCGGAGTCGATTTGATGGGCCGAATGGCCTAATTCTACTCTTATCCCTTATGACCTTATAACACAATTGCTGTTTCCGTGGTAGGATGAGTGGATCTCTAAAATGGTGGAAGAGGTTTAGAGCAGATGTTGTATCTCCTGCAGTTGCAAGGGAAGAGTGACAAGAAGATTTGTTGTGTTTAGTGCAAGTTTTCTATGAAATGTTTGTTTCATTACAGCCTTGTGCCCGATGGGGTGGTCAGAAATTGAATGAAACACTTGCAGCATTGGACAGCAAATCTAACTTCTACATCACCTGATTCACCACTCCAGGTTTGGGTCAGTAAAGGTAAGACAGGAATAAGGATTTTACTGAGGGGTTGGATGAAAAATATCAATAGACAATAGACAATAGGTGCAGGAGTAGGCCATTCGGCCCTTCGAGCCAGCACCGCCATTCAATATGATCATGGCTGATCATCCCCAATCAGTACCCCGTTCCTGCCTTCTCCCCATATCCCCTGACTCTGCTATCTTTAAGAGCCCTATCTAGCTTTATCTTGAAAGTATCCAGAGAACCGGCCTCCACCGCCCTTTGAGGCAGAGAATTCCACAGACTCACAACTCTTTGTGTGAAAAAGTGTTTCCTCATCTCCTTTTTAAATGGCTTACCCCTTATTCTTAAACAGTGGCCCCTGGTTCTGGACTCCCCCAACATTGGGAACATGTTTCCTGCCTCTAGCGTGTCCAAACCCTTAATAATCTTATATGTTTCAATAAGATACCCTCTCATCCTTGTAAACTCCAGAGTATACAAGCCCAGCTCCATTCTCTCAGCATATGACAGTCCTGCCATCCCGGGGATTAACCTTGTAAACCTACGCTGCACTCCCTCAATAGCAAGAATGTCCTTCCTCAAATTAGAGGACCAAAACTGCACACTATACGCCAGGCATGGTCTCACCTGGGGCCTATACAACTGCAGAAGGACCTATTTGCTCCTATATTCAACTCCTCTTGTTATGAAGGCCAACATGCCATTTGCTTTCTTCACTGCCTGCTGTACCTTCATGCTTATTTTCATTGCTTACTTTGAAAGTACCTATCCAAGGTGTGACGGGAATGTGCATAATCTTGCAGCCCAAGGTGGGTGCTGGGACAGTACTTGCTTGGAATGCATTGTGGGTGTTGTTCGAATTGGTGGGGGTAATGGGATTAAATTTCCAGGTTCGCTAACACCCACTATGCCTTCAGCACCTGTTGTTGCCAGGATTTTAACATGTAAATTTGTGGCTTTAATACATCTAGCGCCTGTATATTTCTGGTTATAAATGCATGAGGTCAGGAAGAATTGTCGTCATCGACTAATGCTAACTCAGTTCTTTTTTTCATTGTGCAAATTTATCTTCCTGTGTGAGACATTTCCCAACATTGTGATGAGTCATTGCTGGACTATTCTTGCTTGCACTATTCCAATAGCTCAACACTGGTGATCTTTTCTTTAAAGATGGCTTGCATTAAAATATAAATCAGAAATTGTTTGGTAGAAAACAGCATAGGTCCGTGCAGTATATTTAAGTGGCCTTGATTCTGTTTATGCTTCCATTGGACATTTTGGCATATTGACGGTGTTCTATAAAACAACATTTAGTCAGTGGAAAAGATCTTGCTGCAATAGAACAGGAAGGGAGTTTCTCGAGTGTCTTCATCCCTATTTCATTATAACTAACGCCATTTCCTGGTCTTTTTTCTCATTGTGATACCTGGCTGTGCACTTGCTGCACTTCATCTAGCTGTTGCATTTACCCACAATAATGACACTTCAGAAGCTCTCTGGAACCTCATAAGTGCTTTGAAGGATTTGAAAAGCGAAGTATGAATAAAACCTCATTTCTTTCTTTGTCTGCTGTATTGACCTCCACAGCTTTGTAACCCAAATCTGAAGAACGTTTCGGATAAAATAAAAATTGTGAAATTTAGAGGAAAAAAAAGTATATCAGCAGATAAACGTAATGAACATTTATAGAGCTTCTTGTAACTACCACTTGTTGAGGAATGGAATATCAATGGGATACGTGGTTGCCGCTCGGCAAGTTGGTGGCCAACCAAAATGGTAGGGAACTGCAGGAAGGGCAAGATTCCTTGGAGGTGTCGCACTCTCAGGCCAGCACTCTGCCAAGGAACTGGTTGGGTGGCCTCACCTTAAAGACGTGCAGTGTAGAGCATAACACCATGGGAGTAAAGGTACTGGGGAAAGCAGTAAAGTTTTAAATGCAGCAGTCATAATCAATGTGGAGGATTGAGGGGAATCATGGAATCATTGCCATAATTGCTGCCTTCCTAATGCCAGGTAAATGACATTATGGAGAGGGTGCAGAATATTCTGTGGAAGGCGCTTCGAGTCGAGACCCTTCTTCAGAAGAAGGAGTATCTGAAGAAGGGTCTCGACCCTAATGCCTCTGTCCCACTTAGGAAACCTGAACGGAAACCTCTGGAGACTTTGCGCCCCACCCAAGGTTTCCGTGCGGTTCCCGGAGGTTGCAGGTGGTTGCCGGAGGTTGCAGGTAGTGGAAGCAGGTAGGGAGACTGACAAAAACCTCCGTGAAACCGCATGGAAACCTTGGGTCGGGCGCAAAGTCTCCGGAGTGGGACAGGGGCATACGTCACCTATTCCTTCTCTCCAGAGATGCTGCCTGTCCCGCTGAGTTATTCCAGCATTTTGTGTCTATCTTCGGTGTAAACCAGCATCTGCAGTTCCTTCCTACACATTCTGAGGAAGGCAATGGGCAAGCCAGAAATTGTGAAACTAAGGATGTTACCAATGTTATAAAAAATGAGCTCCTAGAATCAGAGTTTAAGTAACCAAGAAAAGAGTTAAAAGGTATGACCTTGAAGGTAGCAATTCTTGGCTGTACAGCAATGAAGGTGGCAATAGGAAGGTGAGGTAGTTTAATGAGCGGCTGGAGGCAGGGTGTAAGAAAGAGGGCTTCAGATTCTAGGAACGCACGGACAGGAGGGTTGCAGTTCAACAGGACTAGAATCAAAGTCCATATGGAGAGGTTAACTATTGTGGCTGGGTAGTGTTTAAACTAAATTGGCAGAGGGACAAACTCTTCTGTGTAGCAATAGAAACGGGAAAAAGATGACTAAAGAACTGCAAGTAATAGATAGCACTAATGTAGGAAGCAATGCAGTGACAGCAGACAAGACAATATCAAGAGAAAGGCAAGGACATCACCCATCCCTTTTCTCCAGAGATGCTGCCTGACACATTAAGGTGATCCAGCACTTTGTGTCTATCTTTGGTATAAACCAATATCTGTGGTTCTTTGTTTCTCAAGGTTGCAAATGCTTGTGTGTGAATATATAGAATGTGGTGATTAAGTTTGGAGAAATAATATAATTGGAACTCAAAAAAAAAAAGGAATGGCAGAACTTGATATTCCTGAATATAACGTGATCAGAAAGAGTAGAAAGGAGGGAGCGGGGAAGGGGGAGGGGGTGATCGGTGTTAACGGAGGAAGATATTTAAACTTTGGTGGGAGAATATGCCATTTAGGAGCCAAGGACAGAATCCATTTGGTTAGAGTTCAGGAGCAAGAAAGGTGCAACCAAGCTCTTCAGGGAATTCTCTTGGCCACCAACTACTGAGAGGGATGTGCAGGAACATGTCTGTAGAAACTATAGGTTTATTACAAGGGCTTTGATGTTGAGAGGAAATGACATGTAGCTGTACAAGGCTTTGATGAGATCACATTTGGAGAACTATACGCAATTCTAAGGAAGGACACGCTTGATTTGTAGATCATGCAGTGAGATTCATGAGGTTGATTTTGCGGTTGTGGCGATTGTACTACGAGGGGTAGAGTGGTCCCCAGTCATTGGAATTTGGAAGAATGAGAGCAGGATGATACTGAGAGATTGTTTCCTTGAGCTGGAGTCCAGATTTGAGAGTAAGCTCTTTGGGGTAAGGGCTAGCGATTTAGAGTTAAGGAAAAGTACCTTAATTCGGAGGTTTTGAATATTTGGCATCGCTTCCCAGAGGACTGTGGAGGCTGAGCCATTGAGTGTATCATTGGCTGATATTGATACATGTTTGGACATAATGGGAACAATGGGATATAGGGTTTAGGCAGGCAAAACCTTCCCTCCATTGACGAACTGTACACTGAAAGGGTCAGGAAGCGAGCGGGTAAGCTCATCTCTGACCCCTCTCACCCTGACCACAAACTCTTTGAATCACTTCCCTCTGGTAGGCGACTCCTGACTGTCAAAGCTGCCACAGCCAGACATAAAAACAACTTTTTTTTCCACGAGTAGTGGCTCTACTCAATAACCAAAAATCTGTAGCTGCCTTTGGCTCTGTTATTTTATATAATGTAAATGTTTAATCTATAATGTTTTATTATTAATGTTTAATGTTTTATGTATCATTTCTAACTGTCACTGTATGTCATGTTGTCACTTGCGGGCAGAGCACCAAGGCAAATTCCTTGTATGTGAATACTTGGCCAATAAACTTATTCATAAGTTATTCATTCATTCATTCATTCATTCAAAATGCTGAGACATATGTGAGCCATGATGTTACTATAGCAGAGAATGTGCAAGGGATTCTACTGTTGTGTCCTGCTCTTATTTTATATGTTCTTGGATTGATAACCTTTGTATGTTTACCAGTGTACTTCTATATGTGGAAAGCCAAACCTTTTCAAAAGATTGTTTCTTTTAAATAATATATTTATATTTTCTTCCTCTATCCCTCAAAATATTGTGCTCTTTACTTGATGGACATTCTGGTTTCAATTTGGTTTTGACATTAATTTATTGAACGATCAAACAACTAGTTTTCTTTAACTTGAATGTTTAATAGCCTAACCATGCATTCAGGGAATAAGGAATTATTACATAGTATATCCTTCAAGATAGACATGACTGTAAGACATGTTAAAGTAATCCTTGTCAGCCATCATTCAATGATCAACACCTTCCTTCTACTTTAGGAGTTTGTTGGTTCAAGTAAACCAAGGTCCCTAAAGCAGATTTTCTTGTCATTTCTGTGTTCCTGGTGACACATCGCTGAGTGTGAAATTGTAACTGCAATTCCTACAAGTGAATACACATCACTGGCTGTTACGCATTTTTGGGATGGTCTGTTAGAAATGAATTTCTTTCTTTTTTATAACACAAAACATCCTCTCACTTATCAGAACATGCAACATAACACAGTACAGCACAGGGACAGGCCATTCCTCCCACAATATCCATGCCGACTATGATGCAAATTTAAACTAATCCCATCTACCAGCACATAGTCTACACCCATCCATTCTCTGCCTGTTCACGTGCATGTCTAAATGCTGCTTAGATGTTGTCAATCTTTGGCTCAAAGGTGAGCTGGAAGATTGAGTATTAATGACCCATGCTAACGGATTTGAGCCCAGAATCTAAGTCATGGAGTAATCTACATTCAGATGTGCCATTTTACCTGCTAGGTATTAAACCATGTCTCACAATCCCTTGAGCCCTTCCCCATTGTGATTCCCGCATTACCAAACAGTCGTGCTCTTGAATGTGAAAGCCCAGGTTGATCACGGTATCACCATTAAACAGAATTACAGTCACATCAACTGTTATTTAATTCTTAACATTGTGATAATGACCAACTATATCCCAGACATTTCACATTGTCGTTTTCTTGAATGTCGGTTCTACCCGCTAGCAGTCACTACAGTAGTCTTCATCAAGCTCTACATGTGTGATTATTAGTTTCCTGGTCTAGATTTTATTACACGAGAGTGCATCTTCATGTGCACCACAATCAATAAAACACTACTTTTATTATTGTTAAATTGCATTAAAGTATACATTCTTCTGTATTACTTTTATTTTGGTTTCAATGTTTTTATTTGAAGCATTTGTACAAAAAACTTGACAGTTTTACAGCTTTGTGAACAGCTTCAATTTTAACACTTTCCAAAAAGGACAATAAATTAAAAAGAGAGAGAAAGAAGGAGAGAGAGAAAAAAGAAAAAAGAAAAGAGGGGAGATATACCTATCGACCCACCCATACGCCTGCTCACTGAGCCCTATGAGCAATTTAGAATTTGTGCTCAAATATAGTGTTGTTCGAGAAAATCAATAAAAGGTGACCATATTTTTTAAAATTGCTTCAGTTTATCATTCAAGATAAACTTAATTCTCTCTAGATGTAATGTGTCCATCATTCTGTAATCCACATCTTCACTGGAGGAACTTCAGCATTTTTCCAGTTTAAGAATGAATTTTTTTGCTGATATTGTCCATAGCCGACAAAGCGTTGCTGAAAAACATTCAATTTACTACATGTCTCTGATATTCCCAGTATTATCAGTTTTGAGTCTGGCTCTAATGGGATTTTCAGTATATTGGAGAGGATGCTGAATACTTCCGTCCAAAAACAGTACAAAGCTGTGGGTTAAAGAGGCTTCTTGGAACTGACACTTATCGCAAAGAGGGGAAACACTGGGGAAATTTTTCTTCAGTTTGGTTTTTGAGTAGGATAACCTGTGCAGCATTTTGAACTGTATCAGGCAATGTCTGGCATTTAAGGAGCAAGTATGGACATATTGTAAGCTTTCGTCCCATATATCATTTGAGATTTGTTGACCCATCTCATCTTCCCATGCACGCCTGTAAACCTCAGATGATGGGGTGTTGATGTTTTGAAGAACATTGTAAATGTAGGATATCAACTTCTCTGTATCTTATAATAATAATAATAATAATAATAATTATAATAATAATAATAATAATAATAATAATAATAATAATAATAATAATAATAATAATAATAATAATAATAATAATAATAATATATTTTATTGTCATTGCACTTAAGGGCAACGAGATTTGGTATGCAGCTTCCATCCGATGTCATAACATAAATAACTAGTAAAATTTTGATTTAGATACCCCGAGAACATGGATTGTAAAAAGAACAGTAAAGAACAGTAAAATAGTCAAAACAGTTCAAACAGACTCTGCATGTCTATTCGAATATTCATCGAGTTTATCTAAACTTGCATTGTTGTCGTCTTGCAAGTATGTTTTCACATATTCCCTAACCTGAAGATACCTGAAAAAATTATTTGTATTCAAATCCTATTTCACCCGCAACTCTTGGAAGGAGGAAAAAGTCCACTTCCAATATAGGTCTCCAACAGTGCTGATTCCTTTGTTCTTCCATTGGGTAAAAACACCATCTAAAGTAGAGGGCTTAAAAGAGGGGTTGTTTGCAATAGGAAGAAGGAGAGACAAGTCTCTCAATTTGAGACTGAACTTCAACTGTTTCCAGATATGAATAGTACCATGTATTATAGGGTTATTATCGTACATTGACTTATTCAGGGGTATTGGAGACAGGACAATCGAGCCCATGGAGAAAGGCAAGCAATCTTCTCTTTCCATTTTTAGCCAGTTGGCCTGTTGGTGTGAATCATCCAACCAGAAAATTATGGTTTGAATATTTGTTGCGCAGTAGTAAGAGAGGAAATTGGGTAAGGGTGGTCCTCCATTCTCTTTGGATTTGCATAGGTGCCGTTTATGTGTTCAGTGGCTTTTGTAGTCCCAAATGAAGTTAGTAACAATGGAATCAATTTTTTTTAAGAAAGATTTGGGAAGATATATTGGTGCTGTCTGAAATAAATATAAAAGCTGCGTGAGAAAAATCATCTTTAAGGCATTCAATGTGCCGAGGAAGGAAATAGGCAGTGTTTTCCAAAATTGAATATGTATGAAGTTTTGTGATTAATGGAGGAAAATTGTTTTAAACAGAAGGGAATATTTCCTGATAACGTAAACTCAGAGATATCTGAATTTGTCAGTAACAATTCTAAAAGGGAACTGTTGGAGCTGGGTGACGTCTTGTTCGTTTAGTGGCATCATTTTGCTTTTATTCCAATTAATTCTGTAGCCAGAGAAGGTGCCAAATTGGTCTATAATGGATAGTAAACTTGAGATACTAGTTCGGGGGTTAGTAATGTATAATAGTACATCATCCACATAAAGGGAAATGTTGTCCATAGTATGTCTAGTATTGTATCCATATATGCCTGGGTGGGACCTGATATTCTCAGCAAGTGGTTCTATAGCTAATGCAAATAGCATCGGGGAGAGAGCACATCCTTATCTATTGCCCCTGAATAAGTAAAATTTAGATGCAAGTGTTTGATTGATTAATATTCTGGCGCTCGGGTTTGCATATAAAAGCTTCAACCATGAGATGACGTTTTCGCCTAATTGGAATTTTTCCAGTGCTGTGAAAAGATAAGACCATTCAACTTGGTCAACAGCTTTTTCCGCGTCCAATGCGATGATTATGAGGTCTTTGTTCGGTATTCCAAGTGAATAAATTCTATTAAACAGGCATCTCAGATTAAAGAATGAGTGTCGTTTGGGTATGAACCCAGTTTGATCTGAGTGTACAAGTTTGCCAATGACTAGGCTGAGTCTACGAGCCAGAGTCTTGGCTAAGATCTTCTGATCCGTATTTAAAATTGTTCTATAAGATCCTGGCTCTTCAAGGTTCTTATCTTTTTTAGGAATTAATGTGATAATTGATTCTGCTAGAGTCTGCGGTAAAGTCTGCTCCTTGAACGCCTGCGTATACATTGTAGACGTGCGGAAATTATATCGTTAAATATTTTGTAAAATTCATTATTGGGCCCATCTGGGCCAGGAGTTTTTCCACTTTTCAGTGATTTAATAGTCTCTGAAATGTCCTTTATTGTTATCTCTGAACCCAACTCCTTATGTTCAGTCTCACTGAGGATTGGAAGATTACATTTATCCAGAAAAGTCTGCATCATCAATGAATTGGCTGTTGTTTGAGATGAGTAGAGGGTTTTATAAAATTTTGTTGAAATCTTTCGTTGATATCTTTGGGCAGTAAGAGCAGTTCTCCTTTTTCCGATCTGATTTGATGTATCGTACGGTTGTTTTCTAATTTACAAAGTTGTCTTGCTAAAAGTTTATGGGGTTTATCGCCGAATTCAAAGTGTTTTTGTTTGGCGAATTGAAATGCCCTACTGATTCTTGCTGACCGTATCTGGTTTAATTTGTATTTGAGTGCAGCATTTTGTTATGTTTTCCTGTGGATGGGTCGGCAGCATTTTCTGAGTCCAACTGTTTTATTACTTTTATTAAACAGTGAATCTCTGGAGTTGTAACCCAGTAATTAATTTCTATGTAATCTATATTATTTATACCTTAGTTCTAACTCAAAATAGTTTGAATTGCATTACTTTTCACAATCTAGTTACTTAAGACATAAGTAAAACAAATTGTTCACAGCACAGTGGGTGAGCTGTACAGTTAATGTGCTTACATACTATATGCTACAATTGTCCCCTCATTCATCCCAGCTCAGTGCATTAGAGAGGCTCATCTATTGGAACAGGATTTAAAAACAAAAAGCAGCTTAAATAGATCATATGAACTTTTATTGCATGCATATAATTATACACGCAGTTTTAAAACTGGATGGAGTTTTAAACTGCATCCAATAGGATGCATTTGCCAGTTACTGTGGTGAAAGATGGCGACAGATGGCGACAGATGGCGCAATGGACTAAGTGTTCGGCTGGCAACCGGAAGGTAGCCGGTTCGAGGACGACAGATGGCACAATGGGCTAAGTGTTCGGCTGGCAACCGGAAGGTAGCCGGTTCGAATCCCGCTTGGAGTGCATACTGTCGTTGTGTCCTTGGGCAAGACACTTCACCTACCTTTGCCTGTGTGTGAATGTGTGTGAATGTGTGTGAGTGACTGGTGGTGGTCGGAGGGGCCGTAGGCGCAGATTGGCAGCCACGCTTCCGTCAGTCTGCCCCAGGGCAGCTGTGGCTACAGAAGTAGCTTACCACCACCGAGTG
Organism: Amblyraja radiata; assembly: GCF_010909765.2. Classification (NCBI taxonomy): domain Eukaryota; kingdom Metazoa; phylum Chordata; class Chondrichthyes; order Rajiformes; family Rajidae; genus Amblyraja; species Amblyraja radiata. The sequence goes on along the minus strand of NC_045983.1, from coordinate 22,435,333 downwards.
TGACTGAGGAGTGAATGAATAATGCAATGTAAAGCGCCTTGAGTATTAGAAAGGCGCTATATAAATCCCATCCATTATTATTATTATTATTAAAGCATTAGGTTGGGTGAAGAATACCAGTTCTGCAATTGTGCCCAATGTCCTTATTCAGTCCTGCTACATAATGGTACCTAATTTCTCTTTCAATCCATATATTGTGCATAATAAGATCTCTAGCTGAAGGAAAACAATCTTATATGAACACAATTGGAGTTGGCATTGAAGGCTATGGATCAATATCAGTATTGGGTGGGGATTACTGATATTGAAGGTGGACTATTACTTGCATTGAGTGCAGAATATTACCAATAGTGGGTGCGAATTAGTACTGAGATTAGGTGTTATTATTACCAATATTGTGTGTGGGTTATTAATCACTTTAGATGTAGACTATTACTCACATCAACTGTGGGATAGTACTTGTATTGAGTATGAAGTAATACTGGTAAATGTATAATTATTACTGTGGTTGGAGGTGGTTTATTATTTGCATTGGGTACAATTTATTAACGTTATCAGTGAAATGTTACTGATATGGATTGTAAAATTGAGATTACTATTGGTATTGTTTATGGATTGGATGTGGAACTTTACTGACATTGAATGTCGAATGTTACTGGTGTTGGGGTGTGGATTATTTCTGACGTTTTTATGAACATTTGGGTGTAGATATTTAACAATATTGAATATGGATTTATATTGATATTAAGGGGATGGAAGAAATGTTAAGTCAATATTTTCTCTTCATATTAAAGAATACTAAAAGTATAATAAAAGTATGAGTGCAAATGAATGAAAAAGTGAAAATAATATCAGGGGACTAAAAGTATTTCCTTATGGCTTCAGAGGCCATTTTGATCCATGCTGGCTCACAGACCGATCTCATAGAATAGCATATTCTTGACCCCATTTACATCAGCTACTTCCCAGATTCTACCACCCACCCACATACTTGGTGATTCCCAGTGGTCTATTAACCTACCAACCAGGGAATGTGGGGGAAACCAGAGTACCCAAAATAAACTCATGAGGTAACAGCGGGAGGATGGAAACTCCACAAAGACAGCACTGGATTGAACCCAGGTCACTGGAGCCTGAGGCAGCAGCTCCTCTAGCTGTGTCAATCTGCCACCTACAGTACTTAAAAATTAATTGGATGCAGGATTGGCAACTTCCATAAAATTGATGATCTGCATTGTCATGTCCTACTAGGGACGGTGGCAGGGGTAGTCATCCTCCAAGGTTCCCTTGGTTCTGCAAAGGTGTCAGCAGATTGGAAGACTGTAAATACAGCATCACTAATTACAAAAAAGAGAGAAATCGTGGGAATGCAGGACATTTAGCCCACCATAGTTATCTGGCAATGTGGGAAATAAATATTTGGAACATAACTAACACAGATTTTTGATTAAAGTATTCATCCTTAATACATTTATTGGAATTCATCAAGGATGCAGTTGGTGAAATAGATAGAAATAAATGAATGCATAAGAGGGTGGGATGCAGATTATCCTCTTTGGTAGAAAGAAGAGGTAAACTAAACACTAGACATAGAGCACAGAGCATAGAACTGTGAGGTGCACCTGGTCGAGCTGCTGACTCACAGCGCCAAAGACCCGGGTGCAATCCTGGCCTCGGGTACTATCTATGTGGAGTTAGCATGTTCTCCCTGTGACTGCGTGGGTTTCCTCCAGCTGCTCCGATTTCTTCCCACATCTTAAACACGTGCAAGTTTGTATCTTAATTGGCCTCTGCAAATAGCCCCTGTACGGGGAGTAGATGAGAAAGTGGAATAACACAGAACTAGTGTGAATGGGTGAGAAATGGTCAGCTTGGACTTGGTGGGCCGAAGGGCCTGTTTTCATATCTCAACTCTAAACTGAACATAGAAAATAGAACAGTACAGCACAGGAACAGACCCTTCAGCCCATAATGTCTGTGCCAAACATGATGCCAAGCCCAACCCTCATCTGCCTGTACCTAATCCTGCAGAAGTCTGAATAAGGGTCCCGATCTGAAACATCACCTATTAATGTTTACCAGAGATGCTGCCTGACCCGCAGTTACTCCAGCACTTTGTGTCTTGTTTTGTAAACCAACATCTGCGATTCCTTGCATTCCCATAATCTATATCCCTCCATTCTGTGCATTTCCATGTGCTGATCAAAAACATTTCAAGCACCATTACCGTATCATTTCAGGCTTACAGGCTCAGCAAGGCACCGTTCATTGCAAACAGGACAAGCTTAAGGAAGTCTTTCTACAACCATTAAACCACACCTTAATTCTGTGACCATTTTTTGATCTTGCGTAAGTAAGGATATGCATGCCTTGTAGATGGTGAAAACTCACTACCTTGATTCCTAGGATGAGTGGGGGGGGGGGGGGGGGTTTAAGCAATAAACAAATGGGTTCATGCTGTCTGGGTTTAAAAGAGAGCGAGGAGCTCTCACTGAAATGATAGGTTCTGAGTGGATTTTGACAGCGTGGGTACCATGAGGATGTTTCACCTCATGGGGTTGTCCAGAATTAAGGGGCAGGGTTACCTTGTAAAACTGAGATGGGGGAGAATTTATTTTCCTTGAGGTCTGTCAGTTTGTTGTTCTTTATTTGTGTGCTGTGAGGGTGAATCATCAGGAATATTCAAAAACATATATTTCTGGAAGGAGGGGAATTAAGAGTTATGAAAATCAGGCTCAAAAAGTGGAACGAAGGCTAAAGATGAGGTCGGCTTCAAGCACCTAATTGAGCACCAGAGGCACCTTGATGCCTTATTTGTCCTGCATCTTTTTTTTTATATGGATATGAATATGAGTGTACATTTTTATGACATTGGGTGCAGATTTAGAGGAAATTATTCTTTTGGGAATTTGCAAATAGAATATTAAAAGCACATTAAAAAAAAATAGATGATGCCTCACTGAAGTTTCTAGTATCTAAATGACTAAATTTCAGTAGTAAAAGTTGATGGGTTTCCAACAACTCAACTAGTTTCACTGTGAGTGCAACTTGTGGTACTTAAGTGGGATTATAAAAAAGAGTTATTGTCTTCATTAAGAGCTGTTGGAAGCCCAACCCAGCTATAACAGTCATGGATTTACCAGCACACAGGCTGAACAAAGGACCTTTCCAAACGTCCCTTCATAAACCTACCTTAATAACATCATAAAGTTTACTTTCATCATGCAAAGTTGACACCCCCTTTCTCCTGCTAATAGCCAAGCCAGATGCCATACATGAGGTTGCCAAAGCTAGACAACTTTCAATTCAGAAACATGGCTTTCAGAAATGAATAAAGAGCAACTGCGGCACTTGCATTAGGGCACTTCGATAATAAAGGATGGATTGGAATAAATTTGGTACTTCTTTTTAGAGGAAAGGAGCATATATGCATCAGTCTGAAGAAGGGTCTCGACCCAAAACGTCACCCATTCCTTCTCTCCAGAGATGCTACCTGCCCGGCTGAGTTACTCCAGCATTTTGTGTCTATCTTCGATTTAAACCAGCATCTGCAGTTCTTTCCTGCTTATAACCGATCCTGGCACGTTTGAGGACGTTTTGCTTATTGTCACTTGAACCGAGGTACAATGAAAAGCTTTTGTTTGCAGCTTGATTCCAAACACACAGTGTTGGCCCTATGCAAACCTCCTCAGCATTTATTCATCGTCAAAAGGTTCACAGATTAGGACATGTCCGATGACTGAACATCATGGTAGTTACTTTTTGGAGAGTTGACTGAGGACAAATGGTCAAGAGATTCAAAGACTCACTTAGCATATCCCAGAAGAGTTTTCACATTGACACTCACCACTAGGAATAACAAACATTGGATGGGCCTGATTGGTGTACCACCATTAAAAAGCGGTATTTGCCCATATGAGGAAGCTTGAGTGTAGGAGTTCAAGTTCACATTTTATTGTCACATGTACCAATTAAGGTACAGTGACATTTGAGTTACCATGCAGCCATACAATAAAAAAGAACACAATACACAATAGAATTTAACATAACCCACCATCCCTCACACTAAAGCATACATTTAGACATACATTTCGACATACTAAAAAAAGTCGAAAGGACGAACACGCTGCTGACGAGGCTGCCGCTCGCAGCGCCACCCAAAACAAATGGTAAAAGAGAATCTCGAATATCACAAACCACTGAGGCAGTCTGAGTTGTGTGAAAGCAACTTTTTGAATTCATAGACAATGGGCTGGTTTGAAATGTTTTGGATCCTCTGCTGTGACAGAGTGTACTGAGGTCTGCCTTGTCATGTTCATAAATTCATAAGTTCATGTGATCTGAGCAGAATTAGACCATTCGGCCCATCAAGTCTACTCTGCCATTCAATCATGGCTGATCTATCTTTCCCTCTCAACCCCATCCTCCTGTCTTCTCCCCATTACCCCTGGCACCCATACCAATCAAAGAGCAGCAATTACATGAGAGTTTAAATTTAACAATGAGAAAATGATTAACAATACTCTGCTAAGCTTCAGGATGAAACCACGTTTCACAGCAGGCTGACTTACTGATGTGGAGAAGACAATGACCTCAATTGAGCTTAATTCAAACAAAACAACGGGAGGAACTGGTTGAGACAGGAACAAAATTATGTTTCAAGCTACGAACAGAAACAATTTAAGCAACATAATAGATTTTGTGTGCTTAGCACCACCTAACTAATCTCACGCTGGGAAATCTGATGTTGGCATGTTTGAGATGAGTGATACAATCGGCTAATGAAAATAAGAGATAAAATCAGGGTTATGCACACATATCATTTATTTCCTGCAAGAGATATGAGAGAACATGGAAGAGTTACGTGATCATGAAATCCCAAGGAGACTGTGTATAAAATGACACAGGATTCTACTGAACTAAGGGTTGAGGTGGCAGCTACCTCGGATCAAGAGGTGGATACATTGCAACACGAGCTAGTTCGAGAATATAAAGGAGAGTCAGAACAATTGTAGAGGGGTTAACTCTGTACATCATATGAATATGTGAGCCACTCTTTTCAATTGTATGATGTATATGTGCACACATGCGGTGTCGTTACAGAGAGTGAAATATGTATGTTATAGCTCGTCATGTCTTTCTGCTAATTCAGATAATGTATTTAATGGCAGGAGGATAAATGCACTGGGCAAATCTGGTGGTGCTGGGCAAGCTCGACAGACCCTGGTGGGGCTCTGTTCATGATATATCAAAAAGTGCAAGCTAGAGCACGAAGATACAGATGAGGATTTGATTACAGCTAAAAGCATTGCAAATCCCTGGAGGTCCTAGATTTCTGGGATGGTGGATTCGTTTGATGGTAACATTCAAAAGGAAATTGAATAAAAAATGTCTCGAAACAGCAGGGTGGATGGACTAATTGATAAGCCTACTGCAGAGCTAGTATGGGAAGAAGGGGCCAACTGGACTCTTGTGTTGCATCATTCTCTAAAGCAATCACTCAGCACCACACGTTCCATTCTTTCAGGTGCATCTCATTTGCACAATAGAGTCATAGCAGCACAAGAGGAGGCTGTTTGTAGGTATGTTGCAAAGCCTACCTGAAGCGTCTTTGAAAATCTGCCGTTGCGGGTGTGTGCGATTTTGGCGCCGTTTAGAGGGGGGCGGGTTTAAAACGCGATTTTCTCTAGGCTGTTCAAATCGAAGATGTTCAGCCTAGTTAATTATTAACGAAAAATCGCTGGAAGACCCCGTCGCAAAGGCTATTATTAGGTTTAAAGGCCTCGTATAATAGTTATAGTAGTTTAAAAATCAATCTCTAAACCCGCGACGGCCAGCAACCGCAGGGTCTCATAAAGCAAATAGCAGAAGTTAGGTTGTATATTTTTACATTAAAAAGGGCTTCTAAAGATCCCTTTATACAAAGTTTAATATTGCGAGTAGCTCAATTTGGGTCCATTATATCGCGCAGTATTTTTCTGGGCATTTGGGGCACAAATCTACCGCAATGTGAACGTTCTAAACCAGCGCGTTCCACAGGGACCCACTGGAAAGCTGATTTAAATGGGCATTTATTTACAGCAATTGAACACTAAATTCCTTCCATTTGGTCTATAAATTAATGTAAATGAGATTTAAAAATCATGTTTTATTGTGAATTATTTGTGAATATTATTTGGACATTTAGGCTATTTAAAAATGTTAATAATTTATTAAGAAATGGATAGATGTTTAGATCTAGTAATTGAAGTCTGAAATTAGCTACAATTAGGTAACTAACTAATTATATGCTTTAATTTCAGGTCATCCAAGTAAGATTATTTTATATTTGTTTCAGAATGCTTCAATCTATGATAACTGAAAATTTCATTCAGTTCTCTTAATTTTTAAGAAAGTTATGGGCTTTTGACTGTTCACGATCACAACTTTTTTGTTATGTCCATAGAAAATCAATAGGGAACAAGATGCTCATTTCCGAGTATGAAAATGGCCATAACGTTTTTAATACTTGAGATATGAAAGTGAATTAGGTGTCAAATTAAACTTATTTTTATGCTTTATCTGATGGGATAAATTACAGACTTGATTTTTAAAATCTCAAAATTTTGTAACATTGCTACTGTTTGGGGGTTGATCAGCCAACGGTGGACTGCTTGGGTTAATCTCTCATTCCAGCGCTGGCTGCCAGGTGCTCATCCAGGTACGTTTACAATATGCTGGGGGTTTGCTTTCATCACCCATGGGCCTTTCCTCAACTCCCCACTAATCCTTATACCAATTAATATAAATCCAAGCCCTTCAGACATTATGCTTCATGTTCACTCAGTCTTTATCCCCATTAATTTCCCCAGAGTATCCTTTGTTGCAAAGCAGATAACCCTAGCCTAGCCAGGCTGCTGATAACTACAAATCTCGGGACCTGACAACATCTTGTAAATCTCCTCTGCATCTTGTCACCCAATGTATGTTTTGTACAATTGTATCATGATCTCCCTGGGACCCAGATTCGATCCTGACCTCTTGGTTTATCATGCATCGACTTGTGAAAGCAAGTGTACCATAATCCTCCTTAACAGCTTTATCTCCCTATCCTGCTATCTCCAAGGAATATATGGAAAAGTAGCCCAAGATTCTGTTGTTCCACTGCACGGCTTTGCATCCTACCTTTTATTGTGCATTCCTTTGTCTTATTTTCCCTTTCCAAATACATTAGCTGGCAGTTCTCTATAATGAATTCCATTTGCCAGTCTCGTGCCCACCTAACCATTCCATTGACATTATCTGCAGTTCAGAACTTCCTTCCTCAATATCAACTACAATACATTGTTAATTTTAGTATTTGCTGTCAACTTTGTTCTCGTGGGCCTAAATTTAAGTCCCAGTCATTTATTTTACCCACAAAAAGTAAAAGATGTATTAATAAGCCATGTTGATCTGCAATGCACACAGCCTTCAGTAACTAAAGCTGCCATCAAACATTACACTTTGCTCTCGCCCGCTGAGCTAATTTTTAATGCAATGTAATCTTTAAGTGGATCCCATGAGCTTAATGATGGGTTCTATCACATCCCTTAATAAGCCTATGCTGACTACCTTTGATGAGCCCTACCTTTCTTCACATTGATAAAGACTGTCGTTAGGCTGACTGGCATTGTTGCTATTCACTCTATCCCTTCCAATTTAAACGACAGTACCTCCACCACTGTGTCTGTGCCTAAAGAATACTAGAAGTCTATAGTCACAGACTACGCTGCATTTCCTTCCTTACTTCTTTTTTAACCCTTTGGTATATTTTATCTAGGCTGGTTGATTTGTCTGCTTTTCTAAATACAAAGATGTCTTCATGCTTTTTCTGACTATGTTAATTATCTCCAATACTTCACATGCTTTTTAAGAAATAAACTACTGAATAATACATTGGCACAGCTAGTAGAGCTGCTGCCTTACAGCACGAGTGACCTAGGTTCAATCAGATCACTGGTGCTGTCTGTATGTTCTGCATGTTTGCATGTTCTCCCTATGTTGGACATGGACTTCCTGCGGATGCTCCGGTTTCCGCCCATGTCCAGAAAATCTGCGGATTGGTAGGTGAAATGGACACTTCGAAGTGCCCCTAACGTGTAGGCAATGATCCCCAGATTATAGGGGAGAATAAAGTGAGATTAATACAGGGTAGCATTGGTGTAAATGGATGGTTGGTAATTGTCATAGATTCAGTTGAGCAAAGGGCCTGTTTCCATGACGTATGACCCTCTGTGTAATGTCTCCAGTGCAAGTATATCCCAGCAGTGCCACAAGGAAATGCTGCTGCAGTATGGTTTGATTCTGACGCTAGATACAATGTGGAGTTTGCACGTTCTTATGCGTCTTCATATGTATCTTCCATCATGGAGAGGAAACCTATGCGGTCGCAAGAAACATGCTGGTAAGTTACTAGACTTAACTGTAATTAACCCTTGGTTTAAGTGGATCAGCTGAAGAGTTGGAGGGTGGGGCTGAGAGAGTCATGAAAGAGAAAGAAGAGATTACTGGGAAATGTGGGAGGAATGAGACGTGGAAATGCTCCGAAAACCAGCATAGGCTCGCTGGCCTGAATGGCTTTTTATGTCGTAAGGGAAGAACAGAGAAAATAATTGTGAAATTCTCGTTCCAGATGTGATCTCAGTCCCTGCACTGCTGTAGCTAGTCTTCCCTACTTTATGCACACAATTACATTTGCCTTCCGAATATCCTGGATATTATCTTGTTGTGTTGCATATAATTTCACTACTATTTCCCAACACAAATGCAGATTCTACCGTGTGGCGGTATTCTGCTTTTATGATCTACCTACCATAGGGAAAACCTCATCATTGCCTCCATTAAACACCATCTGCCAAGTGTTTGCCTCCTCAATTTGGCTGTCTCACTTAACCTCTTTGCAGAATCTCTGGGTGTAGGATCTACTCGACCAGTGGTGGTTCTGGGAGTGACTACCGACACCGGCTGGCACTGTGTGTGGGAAGGCCAGCAGCTCATCCAAACCACTGAGGTCCCGCTGAATACCCATTCTGGGGATTTCTCTCCTGAGCACCCATCGAGCTTGACCCCCCCCCCCCAAGCAGAATGTCCCAGCTCCTGCTGGCAACACAAGGAGCAAGGCTGAGTACTTACTTCCTGGGCCACATCTCAAAACAAGGGGTTGATGTTTGGAACTGAGATGAGAAGAAATATCTTTGGTGAATCTTAACATTTTCCTACTCAAGGGTTGTGGAGCCTCAATGCTGAGAATATTCAAGGCGGACATTGATAGATCTTTAGATGTTAAGGGAATGAAGAAATATGGGGTTAGTTCAGGAATATGGTGCCGAGATAAAAGACCAGCCCTGACGGAGCAGATATGAGGGGCTGAATGACCTATTTCTGTTTCTGTTATGTTTCTTTTATCTTACAATTTAATGATATCTCTAAGCTTGAATGAAGCACCTCTGCTGTCCTACCAATTTGGCCCACGTTTTAATGCATGTCCATTTTATTTGGGCTCTCTAACCTCATCAAGACAGGCCTGATGGCCATCCATCCTCTCACCATGTTTTGCAGCTTCCCCTTAGCCTTGCCCCCGGAGAGGCAAAATATAATCTTGGACTCGCGTTCGTGACTATTGAAATTGTCTCTGCCCTCCTATCTAATGGATTCTCAATCGTTGTAGCTCGCTTGTCCTTCTGTGTCTACATCCTGTACAGCTGTGGGCTCACTGCACTCTCCTGTAGCAACAACATCTTCTTCAGCGTTCTCCAGTGCAGCACAGAGATGCAGCAGTTTGCATTGCTGCCTCGTGGCTTTAGCAAGCTGGGTTAAATCCTATCTGCTGACTGTGTGGAGTCTGCATGTTCTCCCTGCGAGCAAATGGGTTTCCCTTTTTTCCTCCCACATCCCAAAACGTGCTTGTTAGGAACTGTAAATTACTCCTGGTTGGACCTGGGTGGCAAGAGAATGAGCAGGAGTTGATGGATGTGGGAATAAATGTCAGGGAAGAAAGGGGAGGTTGGTGGGGGGTAATGGGATTGATCTGATGGCTGGCATATTCTCAACAGGCCAAATGGCCTCCTCCTTTAGCACAAGAGAGTGTGATGAATGTGAATACCAATTAAAGAGTGTGGTGTACTTGGGGAGTGTCCTGCAGTGCCTGCCTGTTCCTTCTCATCTATGAGGCGGCTGCTATTCCCTCCATAGGCTATAGTGTAGTCACCTCATGCAGCCTGCTATCCTCCCCATTGCGTGTATACTCTCTAGTGAAGACTGAGAAGCTACGAATATCGGCCAATCGATCCTGATGTGCTGAGATAAATCATTGTGGAGATCTGAGTGTAGCACAGTAATATTGACATCTCCAGCAATCCGATCGTTCCTCTCTGCAGGAAAGAAGTTTCCAAGTCAGAGATCAATCACCAGTGGGTAATGAATGGTCTGTAACTTATGTGCTGGTTCGTGATGGATGCTCGATTAGAATCCCATGATATCAATCGTCTTTCTTTGGCTATTGACAGTGCCTTGCATTGGAAAAGGCATGTTACTGAGATTCCCTTGATTGATGATGCCTTGATTGTTCGTACATTTATTAATCAATACAGGGTCAAGATGGAAGAGAAGAGAACAGTCATAAAATACACAGTGCGATTGTAATTCTTGAAATAATTCTTCCGCGTTCTTGTACCGCATTCTCCCTAATGTCACCTCTCTCCCAACCCCATGGTCTTCTTCTTCTTGCGTATGGCGTGCGCAGCCTAAAGTTGTAGGTCAACTTGTTCTATAATGCAATCAACCCGACATGCACATACAAATAGATCAAATAGGCAATAGACAATAGGTGCAGGAGTAGGCCATTTGAATGGCCTACTCCTGCACCCGCTGAGTTCTCAGCAATTGAGGCTCCACAACCCTTGAGTGACCCGCTGAGTTACTCCAGTATTTTGTGTCCAGCTGCAGCCTGACTTGGTGAGTTTTTCGAGCCTTTTCTGTCTTTTCTTCTCCCTCAGTATTTGTGGGGTCATTGACAGGTGTGACCTTCACTGACATTCATGTTCATAAGTGATAGGAACAGAATTAGGCTGTTCGGCCTAGCTTTTCAGAAAGCCTTTGATAAGGTGCCATGCGGGAGGCTGCTAAGGACGATGAGAGCCCTTGGTATCAAAGGGCAAGTACTAGCATGGATAGCAGGTTGGCTGGATGGCATAAGGCAAAGAGTGGCAATAAAGGGAGCTTTTTCTGGTTGGCTGCCAGTGACTAGTGGAGTTCCGCAGGTCTCTGTACTGGGGCCACTGCTCTTCACGTAATGATTTGGATGAGGGGATTGACGGTTTTGTGGCCAAGTTCGCGCATGATCCAAAAATAGGTGGATGGCAGGTAGTGTAGAGAAAGTAGGGACTCGGCAGAAGACTTGGACAGGTTGGGAGAGTGGGCAGAGAAGAGGCAGATGGAATATAGTGTTGCAAAGTATGGAGTCATGCAATTTGGTTGTAGAAATAAAGACATAGACTATTTTCTAACTTGGGAGAGAATCCAGAAATCGGAGGTGCAAAGGGACTTGGGAGTGCTGGTGCAGAATTCCCCAAAATTTAATCTGCAAGTCGAATCGTTAGTAAAGAAATCAAACGCAATGCTAACATTTATTTCGAGAGGGCTGGTATACAAAAGCAGGGATGTAATGCTGAGGCTCTATAAGGTGCTGGTAAGGCCACATTTGGAATATTGTGATCAATTGTGGGCACCATATTTGAGGAAGGCTGTTCTGGCTCTGGAGAGGGTTCAGAAGAGGTTTACAAGAATGATGCCAGAGGTTATGGGGAGAAGGCAGGAGAATGGGGTTAGAAGGGAGAGGGATCAGCCATGATTGAATGGCGGAATAGACTTGATGGGCCGAATGGCCTAATTCTGCTCCTATCACTAATGATCTTAATTTCATATGATCAAGTCTACACGCCATTCAATCATGGCTGATCTATCTCTCCCTCCTAATCCCATTCTTCTGCCTTCTCCCCATGACACCCGTACTAATCAAGAGTCTATCTATCTCTGCCTTTACAATATCCAATGACTTGCCCTTCCGTGGCAAAGATCTTCTTGCTCCTCACCCAGCATCGGGAGTTCTGACATGGAGTGGCAGCACTCTAAGTGGGAATGAATATTGTCCCTGCTCCAGGATGCTACTTACGCTGCTGGGCTGGGAACTGTTCTTTACCCACTAAACACATTGGAAATCACAGCACATATTCTGGACAAATTCATCTGACCAGACACATGGGATTTAAAACAAAAACAATACTTTTATTGCAAGCCATTGAGCCTAATGCGACGCAGTGTAAGAATGAATTAATGAATTATAAATGAGGATTTAAGAGAGAGTTAGATAGAGCTCTAGGGGCTAGTGGAGTCAAGGGATATGGGGAGAAGGCAGGCACGGGTTATTGATAGGGGACGATCAGCCATGATCACAATAAATGGCGGTGCTGGCTTGAAGGGCCGAATGGCCTCCTCCTGCACCTATTTTCTATATTTTCTATGTTTCTAATTCCCGATACGCTGTTAAGTATGTTTCTTCTGCTAATTTACTTCCAATTATATCAGTCTTTACTCAACTGCGAAGGCCTGTTTAATTACTTCGGCTCATTAGTCGTCCTTGCATTCCTTCGTATCAGCAAAGCTCAATGGTGACAGCTGAATTGCGGCAACAGAAGGCCACCTCCAGTGAAATTAGTGTCATCCGCAGCTTCCTAATGAATTCACAACTCAAAAGAGATGCTCTCCTTCCTGCCTCGAAATTAATGGGTCTGCTTCAAGCAGGGTGTCTGATCATTTTCCACCGCCCGGTTGCCATTAGCAACGAAAGGCCGTCTTCACAGCATTCGCGACGAGGTGATGGTTGGAGTCCCGTCAGCTGGAGGGTAATTCCACGGCCCTCCACTGTGGCTGCAGGGGACTTTCTCGCGTGCTCTTGTACTGTAATGGGGAAGCATAGTGGTGAGGCTAGAGAACAGTCACTTCACCACCCCAGCAACACAGGTATGATCCAATCCTCTGGTGCTGATGTGTAGAGTTTGTATGTCCTTCCAGTGACCAAGTCTCATCCGGGTGGTCCAGCTTCCTTTCATGTCCCAACAACCCGTGCGTTGGTAGATTAATTGACCGCAGTAAATTGGCCCCAGTTTAGTTTAGTTTAGACAAACAGCATGCAAACAGGCCCTTCGGCCCACCCAGTCTGCGCCAACCAGAGATCTCCGCACACTAAAACTATCCTACACACACTTGTTACAATTTTACAAAGCCAATTAACCTACAAACTTGTACGTCTTTGGAGTGTGTATAGGTCATTGGTAGCATCTGGGAGGAATTAATGAGAATGAGGTGAATAAAATGGATTAATGTTGGATTTATGGAAAAATTGGCTACTTAATGGTCAGCACATATTGATAAGGACTTTACCTATCTCTCTGGGCTCAACACATAGATGATGACTGGTTTCTGAAGTGCCCTTTTATCTCTTCAGTTTCCCTTAATATATACATAATCTCCTTAGATTCTCCTTAATTTTATCTACCAGAGTTATCTCATGCCCCCTTTTTGCCCTCCTGATTTCCTTCTTCAATATGCTCTTCTAGGGATACACTTGATCTCATTCTGCCTATACCTGACTCATGCCTTCTCATTTTCCCTGCCCAGAGGCTCTCATCATTCAGGGTTCCTTCTCACACCTGCCTTGTCCATCACTCCAACAGGATCATGCATGTCTTGAACTCTCTCTATCACACTAAAAGCTTCACACTTTCTGGCCATCCCTTTTCCCACAAACAACCTACTCCAATCTGCGTTAGCAAGTCCCTGTCAAATACCATCAAAATTGGCTATTCTCTAATTCTCTGATTATTTTTCTCTGTTGTACTTTGTGACTTGACTATACTCATGTATAGTATGATTTGAGTGGATTTGGAGGTGCTGTGAACTGCCACTTTGAGTACCAATATCTGGTTTCTCCCCATATGCTGGCTGTAAGATAGAGTTTAGAGATACAGTGCGTAAACAGGCCCTCTGACCCACCGAGTCCGCGCTGACCAGCGATCTCCGTACTAGCACATCCTACACACTAGGGTCAATTTTACAATAGTTACAATTTTACCGAAGCTATTTAACCTACAAAACTGCACGTCTTTGCAATGTGGGAAGAAATCAGAGCACCCGGAGAAAACCCTTGGGGAGATCGTACAAATTCCACACAGACAGCACTCATAGTCAGGATCAAACTCAGATCTCTAGTACTATAAGGCAGCATGTGCCACTGCCGCCCCTTAATGTGTTATTCATATGAATTCATAGCTGATGAATGGAAATCCTGGCTCCATCTCTGATGTCCCTTCAACCAGTGCTTGTTCCACGAGAGATGGGCTTTCCACGTGACCTCAAATAGGCACGTGGCATTCTTGCAGCTACAACCTCCGTGACACCCCCCCACCCCCAGAAATCTCTCATCCGCCAGTAGTTTCCATTTGCAGGGGCTGGCAGCCAGAGTACCCAACAGTGTTGGGTGTCAGGGAATGGAAGTGCTCCATTTCTAGCCTGAGAATGACCACTTCTTTCAGACGAGGGTGAGTCTGACTCACTTGTATTCTCAGCTCACCATGTTTTTTGTTACCCTCCGAATAAACAACTCGAAAAACATCTCTTAATGTGAGGAACGACATCGAAGGTTCTCTAATACTTCAAAAGGTTCCACCTCAGAAAAGAAATGGCATTCATCATAAAGATTATTACAATATATTAAACCTGAAGTGACAGTGTGAATTAGAGTATGTCATTGTTAGTTCACACTGTTTCCAATATGGAGTTGTCCAAACAGTGTAATGTGACTACGAGCAATTCACCGCTCTGACACATGCAGGTGCTCACTGATAGAAGCAGCAATAATCCTATATTACAAGACTAGAGAACCATATTGTTAGGAGCAGGGCTCATTGGGGCACTGTCAAATAATTCACACGTCAGTGAAACATGCAGGTAGAAAATTAATAACATTGCTCTGTCAGAACATGTTGCTGCCTATAATTACTGTGGAACCATCTGTGATTTTGTAGAATTTATTAGTGCTAACTGAAGCGTGCATTAAAGTGAAAACTCTCTGTAGTGATTCGGTATTGAAATGCAAGGAGATTTCTAATAAAGGACATTTTGAATATTGGAGATGTATTCTTGACAACTTAGTGCTTCTTCAGAATTTGGATGTCTCTTGTGATCTTTGACTATCGTGTCCAGTGGCGGACTGGGTCTAAAAATATTTGTTGCCAGGAGACAAAGGGGGCCCACTTCATCAGGGGCCCACTTGATATAGGGGGCCCACTTCATCAGGGGCCCACTTGCCATCGGGCAAGCTGACACCCTGGCCAGTCCGCCACTGATTGTGTCCTTTATATCTTGTGAGCTCACTGCTGAGCTCAGATTGAACAATGGCTAGTTTCTTCAATGGCACAAGCGGATGCACAGAACAATACTCTTATTGAGGAAATGCGCATTGTATTTGAAGAATTTAAATATACTGACATTGCATAATAACACTACATCCTCCTTCATATGAAGTAAAACAATAGTTCTGATTTTCATAATCTTTATTGTTATAATGTCACAAGTAAGTTTTCCACTCTCATGTAGATAATGCTTAGTTATTTCCAGACGAGAGAGTTGGGTCTAGAATAAAGTGCGATTGCTCTAATCTGATCAATCTCTGATTTAACAACATGGTGTTTCAAATGGTCCAAAGCATGGTGGTCTCTACGTGATACTTTGTCAGCCTCGATGCTGTGATTATGGATATTCTTGTGGAGTTCACTTCAAGAGGCTGCAATTAAACAAGGAGCAGCTTACTACCCTTGGTACTCATCAGGTTTTGCAATATTTCTACAGTGTAGACCTCAGTTTCGTAGACTGCATCATCCAACCTCACCTTAATTTCTGCTACCGGCCTGGCTTCCATGGCAGGTAATATCAATCGTTGCCTGACAAAAACATATCTCCCCACAAATTTTCAATTGACGTCTACCATGTAGTTTCTCAGGAGAAAAAAAAACTGTCAACTGTTCTGTGCTTCAGGAGATTAGAACCCTCATTTGAACTATATTGAATTCAAAGATGCAGGCGTACAGTGTAGTACCTGCAGGAATCCTGGTGACAATTCAAATGTACTTAGCTGGGCACATCCATGCCTTCTCTGAACTGACATCAGGAGGCTGGAAAATCTGAGTTGGCTCTGGTTTTACAGCAGTGGTTGTGCATGTCCATGTCAAGTTTATTCAATTAAATTAGTCTCCCACCATACACTCTGAGGCAGGCCATCGTTAAGCTAATTTGAGGTAATTAAAGTGATGAGTGGGGAGAGGGATGTGGTTAGGAACTTAGGAATGTAATAATAGAAGGTAATTGGTGTAGGAGTAGGCCACGTAACACAAGTCTGCCCATCATTCAATATGATAATGAATAATCTGTCCCAGGTCTCAACTCCTCTCCCGTGTCAGTTAGATACAGTCGCCTAACCTTTCAAAATATATCTACTTCCTCTTTAAATGCCCCAATTGAACTCACCTCTACGACCCCTTGTCAGCATGAAACACACCCATTTATTTAGCTTATCCATCTTCTATGTAAGAGCCTAGTGCACAACAGTGCAAGCCATTGCTCCCTTACTTCCCTCTCACAACCATTAGTGTGGCATGGAGGTAGTGTTGCTGCCTTGTTCGATCCGGGTTCAATCCCGACTATGGGTGCTATCTATATTGAGTTTGTACGTTCTCCCCGTGACCACGTTATTTTTCTCCGAGATCTGCGGTTTCCTCCCGCTCTTCAAAGATGTACAGGTTTGTAGGTTAATTAGCTTGGTACAAGTGTAAATTGTCCCTAGTGTGGGATCGCTGGTCGGTGCAGACTCGGTTAGCCGAAGGGCCTGTTTCTGAGCTGTATCTCTAAAACTAAAATGCCATAAAGCGATGATAGACACAAAAAGCTGGAGTAACAGCATCTCTGGACAAGAGGAATAGTAATAATTACTCCAGCTTTTTGTGTCTATCTCATTTTAAACCAGCATCTGCTGTTCCTTTCTAGTACCATAAAGTGTTGTTCCAACAGGTCCATGGAGGTTTAATAGACCTCACTAAATATTGCAGCAATAGGAAATAACAGGGATTGTGAGCGAGAAGTGACACCACAGTGGAATTCTGCACTGTGGTGAAATGCAATTTAGCTTTTCGGGTTTGATAAAAATGTGCAATCTATAAGCAGTGTTTAAATGCTATAATCAACACTTACCATGGTAGGCGATTGAAATTAATCCAGTGGCAGGTTCACGGGGAGAGAATGAAAAATGGACCAAATTAATTTAAGAAATAATGGTTCAATAAAGATTTCTCACTCAAAGTGTCACCGAATACACATGGCCTGGTTCCCCAGTGTCTGCAGGTGGCTTTTAACAGACTCATGCATTTTCTTTTATTGCTTTAATAACTGATTGCAGCGTGGTTTAAAAACTGCGGGCAAGAATTTCTTTAAACTTTACTGCGAATATTCCGGCTCACAAAGCAAATGGAGTTAGTGCCAGAGAAAGGACAGGTTTATTTTAGGTACTTTGGTAGAGTGTGGTGGCCTTGTCCTGGCTTGCATGTTGGTTGGGATGGATATAATTACAGGGAGTCCAGTGGTTTCTGCCTGCAATGCTCCAGTATACTAAATACTTCCCCAATCCTCCTCCGCACCCCCCCTGCTACATTAGCAGTAAGTGTAATGTCATAATATGAGGCCATAGATTCGAGATCGAGTGAGTTTGAGTTTAGCTTACTGTTTTGTTTAAGTGGCCTGCCCATTCTCCCCATTTTGGCAGCAGGATGAGGGATGGGTGTCAGGGAATTCCCAATATACAACAAGATTTACATCCAGCACAGACTTTTCAGGCCTCGTCGAAACTGCGCTGAGAGCTAACAGAAAACTGGAGTGAGTCTTATTGGGATTGACTATTGTACTGGGGTGAGTCACACTGGGAGTGATCAGAGAACTGGAGTGAGTCCCACTGGAGTGAGCATCGTACAGGAGTGAGTCCCACTGGAGTGAGCATAGAATTGTGCTCAGAGAATGAGCAAAGATCTGGTGTAAGTGAGTGGAAGTTGTTTACCCAGCTAACTATTCACGATATACCTCTCCCATGTGCCAAGGATAACACAAAGGGGTTGTACATTTCTCAACAGTCGCATGGGAAGGCCATTTCCATTCAAATCAACCAAATCTTGACTTTGACTTTTAGTTCCTTCATTACCGCTGAGTTAAAATTCTGGAACACCTTAACTGCGCTGGTGTGGGTATATATCTGCACTGACTGGAGAGACTCAAGATGAATTCCCCAACATTCATCAAAGGCATGAATGAAACATTCTAGCTTCAGATTCATGCCCATAAACCAAGCATCAATTCAAAGATATTTTCAATCTTTCTGCTACCGATAGATGGTCCCATTCACAACCCCAATGCTGTGTATGTTATCCTCTTCCCTAATTTTCACTCTGGGCTCTCCCCATTCTCCTATCAATGTAAAAACACTTGAAATGGAAGCAGGAGACAGTCATTCGTCTTTTGTTTCTGCTTCACAATTTATCAAGTCAAGTCAAGAGAGTTTATTGTCATGTGTCCCAGATAGGGCAATGAAATTCTTGCTTGCTGCAGCACAACAGAAAATTGTAAGCAAAAATACAGAACAGTTCAATTCAATATACACATAAATAAGCAGATAAAGTGCGATAGGCTGTTACAGTTCAGAGTCTGTTTGTTAGCGAGTTTAATAGCCTGATGGCTGTGGGGAAGTAGCTGTTCCTGAACCTGGATGTAACAGATCTCAGGCTCCTGTACCTTCTTCCCGATGATAGCGGAGAGATGAGTGTGTGGCCAGGATGGTGTGGGTCCTTGATGATGTTGGCTGCCTTTTTGAGGCAGCGACTGCGATAGATCCCTTCGATGGTGGGGAGGTCAGAGTCAATGATGGACTGGGCAGTGGTCACTCTTTTACTTCATATTTCCTCATCAAGCCCTCAAAACTCTGACCCTCTACTCTATCTGCCTTTGCCTGGCCATTTCAGCAGAGTGAATCCTCTAAAAAGGTTGCTTTGCAAGAATCTCGAGCAGTTCTACCCTCCAGATGGTGAGATTCCTGCCCTGGGTCCACTGCATTATTACATTAGCCGACACTGGGCATTTAGAGGGGTTCGGTATCTCACAATTTAAGCACCAGAGATTCTGTCCTACACTGACCCACGTTACTCTCCCTTAACCCATCCCACTCACGCTCTCCTGCCCTGCCCCATCTCACCCCACCTGAATCTACCTCTTTTCACTCTCTCCTATTCTGCCCTACTCTGGCTGATCCTGCCCACACCTGCCTTGCTCCATTCCACCACACCCCTCCACGGCCCCGCTGCTGTCCATTGAAGTTCAGAGGCAGAGTAGAATGCGTATGAAGTGCTTAATGCTGAATGTATTAAATCTGCATGAAGTACTTAACGCTGGTGCTCGAAATAACAGTAGAAATGTTACATAGTATGTCAATGGCATCAGCCGAAGAAGTCTACAGTTGTGAAAAGATACAGATCAAAAATGTCTGTGCATAGGTGGGAGTATTGTTATCATGAAAAATATGTTTTGATTAAGATGAAGCAAATGCATCTTATAACGTTGGGGTAAATTATATCAGGGAGAGATCCAATGGGAAACAGCAGGTAAAAATTGAGCCTGGAGCTGTCCAAAGGTTACGGAAAATGCAAATAGTGAAAAGCAACTACGGTAGTCTTTGCCGCTCAAGTCTACGACGGTTACTGACCGGTTGTCTATCCCAGGTGAGAGCTTTGGACTGGTGTCTCTGAAGCTGAAGCTTATGGATTCAATTCTCATTGTAGACATTTGAACAAGAATGTCAAGGCTAGAAGGACCATCCTCTGGATAATAACTTATAGAGATCTTGCCCAAGCTTGCAAATGGAAGTAAGAAGATAACAGCATTGTTTTAGAGCTCCAGAAATGAAAATCTTTCTCCTTTCAAGTGTTGGTCTCAATGCCAGATCAGACAACGATCATAATCTCAGCTCCACAGTGAGTTATGTTACTTTGCCTCACTGCCATGCCCGTGCAGTGTCGAAGAGAAACGTTCTTGGAGCTTATGCAAACGATATTTCACAAATATTTAGTTGTGGTGTTGAATATTACTGTCATTGAAAGGGTTAACTTTTCTTGGAACTGGGAAGCACGGCGATACAAGTTTATTGGTTCATAAATAATCAGAATGCAATAGCATCTGAATTGAATTACACTGTCACTATTGATCCCGTACAGACAGTACATGGTTCTCAGAGGATCAGGAACAGCAGAGAGGCGACAGAAGCATACCGATGTTATCAAAATCTAAAGCGGTTTGTTCAATTTTCTCTCCGATTTTCTAATATCATCAAGACATGGGAGTGTCAGACCTTATGAAGATATTACTACCTGGATGGAAGCAAATGAACACAGCAATCAAGGAACAGTGTGAAATGTGGCTCAAATACAAGGCTGAGACCGATTGTGAAATCTATTACGGGAAGAAATTGCATTGGGCCAAAGTTGTAAAATTTATTTCACTGTACTCGGTCCCCCAGGGTCTCAAAAGACATCAGATCCTCATCACTTTGACAAGAGCATGAGCAGACACGGAATTTGTTCCTGGTGTCATTGGGGGATAGTGATTTCTTTATCAGGGAGCTGCCTCAGAGATCGAATGCAATGGGAGCTTGATTGGTTTGGTGATATGTAGACCCAAGCCTGTTTATGTGGTTTGCAGTGTTGCAGATTTATAACTGTCCTGCTGCTGAACTCTCTGCAATTTTGCTGTGCAGTGGACAACAATCTTGCTGTGGAGCTGGATTGAGAATAATTTAGGAAGTGTGACAGCAGTCACAAGAGAGAGTATTTCATTACACTTCGTGGAGGCAAGGAATCGTCTCCGCATCTCAAAGGTGTTAAAATAGCAACAATCAAATGCATTGTACCATCAGAGAGGCAGACCTCGATCCCCTTGTAGGCTGATTCTAATTCAGCCTTGTGGTTTAAAGGACTTACATTTAATCCTGTATTCATTTCTTCACCAAAGGGAGGGAAAAAAAAAAAAATTCCAATCTAGGTAGAATGGTGATCCAAACCTTAGCAACATTGTAATCTGAGCAATAGCTTTTCTCTCTGTGATCTCACAGTTAATGCCACAAAGCCTTGAAAGGTGATGGGCGATATTAAGGGTTATGGATTGAATGGAATGCACAAAGCACCATATACGTTACCAGTGGTGAAACCACTTGCATGTGGCTTGTATCCAAATGTGAAAATCAAACAACAAACTGACAGATGTTGAAAATCCAAAGTAAGAAAAAAATGTTGGAAACGCTCAGCATCAGTAAGGCTGCATCAGTGGACAGAAAAACAGTTGATGTTTTAGGTCCAGGACCTTGCACCAGAGAAACTATTTTCTCGCTTTCTCAGTTCTGATGAAGGGTCCCTGACCACAAATGTTAAATGTTTCTCACTTCACAGAGAGAACTGTGACCCTGGACCCTGGACATCCACTCTAACCCTGGACACCAGATCTGACATCTGCTCCTGCCTTTGCTCTGTGACGCCCTCATTTGTTTTGAGGAGACAAATCTGTTTCATATAAATAAGGCTGGAGAAAAGGAACTGGCTTACAAAAAAAGACACAAAGTGCTGGAGTAACTCAATTCCTGCAGCATCTCTAGAGGACATGGATAGGTGACATTTCAGGTTGGGACCCTTCTTCAGTTTTACTGTAAGGGTGGGGGGAGGGGGGGGGGGGGAAGTAAAATGGCCATTGCCTGAGGTTGAGCTCTACACTGAGAAACACCCTCTTACCCTTCATCCTCATCCAACCTGGCGAGATTGTGTCTCTTCATAAAATCACCCCAATGCATCCAATTCCTTTTCCCATCATTGGTTTGTTTAAATAGTGCCTGGTTAAAACGCCGTTTGTGGAAGCTTGGTGGGAGACAAAAAACACTCAGACTATGTCACTGCTCGTGGACACCATAATAGCACGACCTTCTTTGTTGAGTTCATGCACAGCAGATGACACACACAAACACTGTCTGACTCCTGGGATAATTGCTTATCCCCAATGGGGTGGGCATTATGTCACTGACTGCATGGCGGTGCTGCTTGGACTGCTTTGGAAGAATGGGATACATCAATATTAGTAGGTTCTTATTCTATTGTTAATGTACAAGCAAGCTATCCATTGTTAAATCACATAGTGTGTATGCATGCAAGTACAAGCCCTGGTAAATGATCTGAATGTTAGGATTAGTTCCATTTGTGGAATCCAACCCAGTATGAGCAGAGCCGAGTGGTTTCATTTTCAAAAATACAGGTGGGGGATGGAGCAATAGGTGTTTTTGATAGTGGTGTAGCAGTGGTCGTGGGTGTTTTGGCCTCTGGTGAAACAGGAGACCTATTGAAGGCTTCTTTTTTGAAGGACGGCATGAACCTTCATTTAGAAAAGCCTCCATTAATCAACAACTGTCTTTGTGGATTTCCTCAGTACTTTGCTTTATACATTATATGCAGTATGTTTCTAATAACTCACTACCCAATGGTTTGAAAACTCTGATGGTTTGGCACTAGCTCACCAGGTTCTGATTCATGGAACTTCTCAACATGCTGGTGCACCATTTCACACACCCTTTAAACTCACCTGGTTGCTGGAAAATGTATTACACTTGTGTGTACCATGTAAAAAATGTGAATTAAAAGAGTGTTGGTGTAGTAATTGGAATAACATCCAACGGTGAGGAAAATCTGTCAGTCTGGCACCATCAAAGGCCCAGGTGTGCCAGTACAGGGCGACAAGGTGGCGCAGCGGTAGAGTCGCTGCCTTACAGTGCCAGAGAGACCCGGTTCGATCCTGACTATGGATGCTGTCTGTATGGAGTTTGTACATTCTCCCCGTGATCTGCGTGGAGTTTCTCCGGGCGCTACGGTTTCAATCCTACACTCCAAGCACGTACAGGTTTTAGGTTATTAGGCTTTGTATAATTGTAAATTGTTCCTCGTGTGTGTGTGTGTATAGGATAGTGTAAGTGTGTGGGGATCGCTGGTCGGCGCGGACTCGGTGGGCCGAATGGCCTGTTTCTATGGTTATAAACCAAAAATAAACTAAATAGCAGAATCTCACTGTAGTAGCGATTTCTAGTCCTCCAGGGGACTTGATTATGCAGATGTCACAAGAACTGGCCATGTGGTTGATGATGAAGAGGGAGGCTTTAGACTGAAGGAAAGTGGAGGTCATCTGGCCAGTTGAGCAGAACAAATTAACGTGGCAAGGTTAGGTAGTGCATTGGGGAAGGTGCCACAAAGAAAGGAATGTGCAGTAAGTGGGACAATATTAAGTTAGGTGAAGGAACAGAGGAACCTTACAGTCTGCCGACTGATCCTCAGAGCTAGTCAATATGATGGCTGAAAAGGCGTATGGGATGCTTTCCTGTATTTGCTGAGGTATGAAATATGAGAGCTGGGAGGTTAAGGTACACAATAGTTAGGGCAATACTTAGCACCATGTACAGTTCTGCATACAATTCTGGTAACTATATTACATGAAAGACAGGGTTATATTGGATAGGGAGCAGAAGTGATTTGTGCAGACACTGCCTGGACAAGAAAAGTGCAGCCACTTGGAAAGATTGGATAAGTTGGGGTGATTTTCTGAGAGATTTCATTGAGATTAATTAAATTGAGGGGTGCTAGATAGAGTAAATAAGAAGGCATATTTTCCCTTAGCAGAGGGGTCAGAAGATGGGGGCATAAATTTAAGCTATTGGTAGAAAAATTGGAAAAGAGATGATTTTCTTTCACCCACTAGTTGAAGGGATTGTAAATGCAAAATCTCTTCACTTTTAAAAAGTACTTGCATGTATAGACTGTGGAGTCTTTTAAGTTCCTGGGAACCATCATCTCCAAGCACCTTAAATGGGGGGCCACCATCGACTCCACAGTCAAAAAGGCACAACAGAGGATGTACTTCCTGCAGGAGCTGAGGGAGCACAATCTGCCACAGGCAACGATGGTCCAATTCTACACGGCCATCGTAGAGTCTGTCCTCACCTTCTCCATCATGGTCTGGTTTAACTCAGCCACCAAGTACGACATCTGGAGGCTGCAGCGAATCGTCCGATCAGCTGAGAAGGTTATTGGCTGCAACCTTCCCTCCATTGATGAACTGTACACTGCAAGGGCCAGGAAGCGAGCGGGCAAGATCATCTCTGACCCCTCTCACCGTGGCCACAAACTCTTTGAATCACTTCCTCTGGAAGGCGACTCCACTCTGTCAAAGCTGCCACAGCCAGACATAAAAACAGCTTTTTTCCACGAGTAGTAGCTCTATTCAATAACCAAAAATCTGTAGCCTTCATTTGCTCTGGTATTTTATTTAATTCACATGTTTAATCGATAATGTTTTATCATTAATGTTTAATGTTTTATGTGTCATTCCTAACTGTCACTGTATGTCATGTTGTCACTTGCGGGCGGAGCACCAAGGCAAATTCCTTGTATGTGAATACTTAACCAATAAACTTATTCATTCATTCACTCATTCATTATACTTGAAGTGGGGCGGCACAGTGGTGCAGCGGCAGAGTTGCTGCCTTACAACACCAGAGAACCAGGTTTGATCCTGACAACGGGTGCTGTCTGTACGGAGTTTGTACATACTCCCTATGACCACGTGGGTTTTCTCCAGGTGCTCCGGTTTGCACCCAACTCCAAAAGACATACAGGCTTGTAGGTTAGAGTACGGGATGATCAGTGCTTGATGCAGACTTGGTGGACTGAAGGGCCTATTTCCACACTATAACTCTAAAGTCACAACCACAGGGCTAGATCCTCCTGCTGGAAGGGGAGAAGAGGCTTAGCAGCTCGATTTTGTACAGCACAGAAAGATGGTCTCCTGTGCCATAATGTTACGATCCAGTCTTGTGAGATATGGTCAATTCTCAACCTTTATTGCACCCAGATTAAGTGCGAATTAATACATTGTCTCTTAAATTGATTAATTTAATTTGAGACTGATCAATATTCTACTTGGCCTCATTACAGCAGTGGTATGGGACATGTATTAACCAATGATTTGCAACTTAATTAATTGTTAGTTAATAGCATGAAAAATACAATTGCAATTATTAATTCAGTCAAAACAAAATGACCCAGTATTATTCATTGAGGGGGAGGTTATATTAAGGAGCCCAGCAATAATAAAAGTGGATAAGTCCGCAGGCTCAGTCTCAAGAGAAGCACGAGGTAACAAGAGAGGGACTTTGGACAATTGTTTATAATAGTTGACAACAGGCAAAGAGATTGAGGATTAGAAGATTGCAGATGAGGTCTGGAGTCATAATGCACAAGAACATGTTCATCAGCTCACTATGTCCATAGAGTCATAGAGTGATACAGCGTGGAAACAGGCCCTCCGGCACAACTTGCCCACACCGG
The DNA here is from genome assembly GCF_010909765.2 of Amblyraja radiata. Classification (NCBI taxonomy): domain Eukaryota; kingdom Metazoa; phylum Chordata; class Chondrichthyes; order Rajiformes; family Rajidae; genus Amblyraja; species Amblyraja radiata. The sequence continues at coordinate 22,409,765 of NC_045983.1, read as the reverse complement.
CCAACATGTCCCAGCTACATTAGTCCCACCTGCCCGTGTTTGGTCCATATCCCTGCAAACCATGTTGACCATTTACCAGCACTTGGTCCATAGCCTTCCATGCCTTGGCAATTCAGGTGCTCAAGCAGATGCTTCTTAAATGTTACAGAATCACTATTGATGGGATCTATAGGAGATGCTGACTCAAAAAAGGCAGCCAGCATCATCAAATACCCACATCATCCTGAACACATTCTCATTTCACTCCTGCCATTGGGAAGGAGATGTGGGAGTCTGAAACCTTGACCTCCAGGTTCACAAACAGCTTCTTCCCAATAACAATCAAGCTATTGAACACTACAAATACCAACCACACTTAGAGCTGCAAACTGTCTTGGTTGCACTCAGGACTTCAGGACTTTGTTTGTTTTGTACTAATATTGTTTTTTTAAATTTAATTTAACTTTTTCGTTTGTTTTATTCCGTTATCTATTGAGTACTGTGTTTACACCAGTTATGCTGCTTAGATTAGTTTAGAGATATAGTGCGGAAACTGGTCCTTCGGCCCAACGAGTCAGCATTGACCAGCGATCCCCAAACATCAACTCTACCCGTACACACACTAAGGAGATTTCGCATTTTATACCAAACCAATTAACCTACAAACCTGTACGTCTTTGGAGTGTGGGAGGAAACCGAAGATCTCGGAGTAACTCCACACAGGTCACGGGGAGGACGTACAAACGCCGCACAGACAAGTCAGGATTGAACCCGGGTCTCTGGTGCTGTAAGGCAGCAACTCTATGCGCGCCAAAGTAAGAATTTCATTGCTCCATTTTGGAACATGATAATTAAACCCTCTTGGCTCTTGAATACCCATGTCCATCACTCACTCAGCCAGTGTGTTCCAGAATCCAACCACCCTCCTGGCAGAAAAGACTTTCCCCCGATCCTCCTCAAACCTCTTATACTAAACCTATGCCCACTAACCTTTGATCCCGCTGCAGTGGGGAGCAATTTCCTACCACCTGCCCTGTCTACACCCCTCACAATTTAATATTCTCCCATTAGGGCCTCATCTGCACCAAGGAAAACAAACCAAATTACCAAGTTTCTCCTCATAACCGGAATGGTCCATCCCAGGCATCTGGTTGTAAAAGGTGCAAGGAATGGACTTTATAACCACTGACCAATCAGCCTGTTGTTGGCAGCGATGAAATTATTGTTAAAAAAGCAGATAGACTGTTTAAATCGTTACTTAGAAAGAGAGGTTAATTAAAGACAGCATAGATTTGTCAAGGGAACATAATTTCTATCTAATGAGTGAATGTCTTAAGGAGCTAACAAAGAGTGTCAATGAGCGTTGAACATTTTCGAGCAGTCAAATTTAATTTTAGTGAAGTGTTTGACAAAGTGTTTAATTGTTAACGAGGGAGAAAGTTGTGAGCTGAAGGATGCTATCAGTGGAATGATTATGTGGGCTCCAAAATGGGAAATGGAATTTAATCCACACAAACATGGCAAGGAAATACAGACTAAATGGCAGGATGCTAGGAAATGTGGAACCGGGGAATCGGGGATGCTTGTCCACAAAGTAAGTAGGTAGTGGGACTAATAGATAAGGGGGTTAAGAAGGAATCTTAGAAAGGTGTAGAAAGGAACTGCGGATGCTGGTTTCAACTGAAGATAGACACAAAAAAATTCGGAGTGGCGGTGCTGCCCTGGCAGCAGCGGCTCACCGGCAGTCCCGTTTGTTTGTGTTTTTTGTGTTGTTTATTTCGTTTTGGTTAGTCTAGTTTTTGGTTCTTAGTTTGTGTTTTGGGGGGGGGGGGGGGGGGGGGGGTTGAAACGGGGTTTGCAGTCTCTCCCTGCGGGGGAATACGACTTTTTTGTCGTATTCCCCTTCTCTGCCTCCGTCTGCGCTGAGGCCTAATGGAGCTGGCGACCTCGAGGCTCCGGAGGCAGAGCCCGTCAGGACTCGCCCTGAGCTCGCTCCCGTGAGGGCGGTCCGGCTCAGGGCTGGAACAGTGCTCCCGTGAGAGGTTGTGACGCTCCCGTGAGGGCGGCCAGCCCGAGGGTGGAACGAGGCTCCCGTCGGAGCGGTCGAGCTCGGGAGGTGCGGCGCTCGCAGCCCGAGGGAGGTTCGGCGCCCATGTCGGGGCGGCCCGGCCCGAGGGAGAAGCGATGCCCAAGTCGGGGCGGCCCGGCCAGAGGGAGAAGCGACGCCCAAGTCGGGGCAGCCCGGCCGGAGGGAGGTTCGGCGCCCATGTCGGGGCGGCCCAGCCCGAGGCTGAAGACGGTACGGTACTCACGTGAGGGTGGCTGGGACGGTGTTCTGGCGGTGGTGGCCTGAGTCCGGGGTTCGGCCGCGGGCCAGCAGCTGCGTCTGCAGGACTGGTGGGCGGCAGCTTCGACCACCCCGTTTGAGCCGCGGGACTGATATGTAACATCGCCCGGGGGGTATCGCCTCAGCGCAGAGGGAGAAGAGGAGGAAAGTGACTGCAGACCTAAGACTTTTGCCTCCATCACAGTGAGGAGATGCTGGATGGACTCACTGTGGTGGATGTTAATATGTGTTTATTGTTGTTTTTATTGTATTGTATGTATGACTGATGAAATTTCGTTCAGACTTCGGTCTGAATGACAATAAAGGCTATCTATCTAAAATGTTGGAGTAACTCAGCGGGACAGGCAGCATCTCAGGATAGAAGGAATGGTTGATATTTCGGGTCGAGACCCTTCCTCAGATTAAGAGTAAGGAATAATTGTGCTTAAAGGCTCAGATAGTGCGGGATTATCCAGACCGGCCACAAATTAAGCTATAGAAATGGATGTAACCTTAACAATTCCTTTTTTAGCTAGCATGGGCATGATGGCCCAAACAGCCTCCTTCAACTTCTTTTTAAACCATTCTATCACAATGACCTTATTTAATACTGTTTGGAAACAGCAGGTGGGAGAGGAAAACATTCCCGGAAGAATAGTTGGAAGAAGAAATGTCAACCCAGGAAAATGCAGATGCTGAAATTTTGAGCAAAACACTAAGTGCTGAAGTAATTGAAGGGCAGCACGGTGGTGTAGCAGTAGAGCTACTTCCTTGCAGCGCCAGTGACCCGGGTTCAGTCCTGACAATGGGCGCTAGTCTGTGCGGAGTTTGTACGTTCTCCCCGTGATCTGCGTGGGTTTTCTCCGAGATCTTCGGTTTCCTCCCACATCCCAAAGACATACAGGTTTGTAGGTTAATTGGTTTGGTATAAATGTAAAAAAGAATTAGCCCCAGCATGTGTAGGGTAGTGTAATGTGTGGCAATTGCTGGTCGGTGTGGACCGGGAACCTTCTTCAAACTGATTGTAGTATAAGAGAGAAAGCTTGTAGTATAAGAGAGAAATCTCATCAATCAAGTAGATTGTCAGAAGCTGCCTGTTCTCAATGAGTGATTTAACCCAGTGGCTGCTCCGTGCTATTTGGATTCATTATTGACAATGATACTGTTTCTATCTTAGGTGAAATCTCTCGTTGGATAAAGCCCACTCTCATCTCTCTCCAACAACTTGGCTCATTCTTACTTTAAGAAGAACACTTCCTACTGTTCACCTTGACATTTCCTTCAGCTTCTGCACCTGTCACCTTGAGGTATTTGGGCCACAGTTTCAGTTGTGCCAAAGCAATGTACGTTTCATGCTGTAGCTTTAAGCCTGCCACGAATTGCAATTAAAGTGACTTGGGCTCATTTTGCATTGGACACCTAAAGCCAATGAGAAAGCAAGGACTTGATTTCCACTGGGCATTACATTGTGCAATAGATGATTTGTTTCAAAGATCTTGCATTGTAGGAGTTTGGCTGAACCAAAGCATTCAATTTCTGAAGTCAAACTTGCAATGCGACACCTCAGGGGACAGAATGAAGGATGAATAGGAGCTATAGTGTGTCACTGATAATTCAAGCCACCAACTTTGGGAGAAAGGAAAGCAATTTAGCAAATGTTGGTGATTTACCTGACAGACTTGTTGGAGTCATGGGTTAGGTGCTGGTCTCTTGATTCTCAGCCCTGGGATTGGATTGGAGTGAATGAAAACTATGTAAAGCAAAGATCTAATCCAACCATTTGATTTTGATACCACCGACCTTGGTTGTGTGGCAATTAAATTATTTCTATTCTATTCTATTCTATTTTGTCCAGTTTTTCAAAGCTAAGCAGGTACTATCTCAACGTTTAAGAAATATTTAGAAAGGTACATGGATAGGGTTGTGGGCCAAGCAGGTGGGACTTGTTTAGATGGGGCATGTTGGTTGGCGTGGGCAAGTTGTGCCAAAAGTCCTGTTTCCTTGCTGTATGACTCTTTGACTCTAAGTGTTACTAGAAATTCTAGCATAGAAGTTCACCAATGCAAAATATACCTGCAGAAATAAAAAAACTGGGAAAAGTGCATATAAAAGTTATATTAATTCAATGTGATTAATAAACAGCTTCTTATACATAAATGAATCACTTTCCCCACATACAAATTTTGAGCCTTTTCTTAGGGATGAAGAGCTTCTGCCAGACTCTTTCCAATATTCCCTGTAACAGCAGATTCGGGAAGAGCTTATGCCTGGTCAATAGGAAAGAACATACCACCAGGACAAAACAGAACCAGTCTCTAAAACCCTGGTCAGACTGTATTTGGAATATTTTGTGCATGTTTAGTCACCACACTATAGGAAGGATAGGTTTGAACTACAGAGAGTGCAGAGGAAATTTATGCGGATGTGGGCTGGTTCGGAGGACTTTAGTTATGGGGAGAGATGGGACAGGCTGAGCTTGTTTCCCCTGGCATAAAGGATGCTGAGTGGTGACTTGATCAAAGTATCAGCTTATAAGGCACATCAAGACAGTAGATAGTCAACATCTTTTTTTCCCTGGTGAGGGATATCTGGAATGTTCTATCAATGCAGCTTATGGAATTGGATACAATTGGTACATTTAAGACACATTTAGTCAAACACTTAAACATGCAAAGCATAGAAGGATACAATCTTAATGCCACAGGCAAATGGAATTAATGCAGATAGGCAAAAAGGTTGGCGTGGTTCTGATGGAACCAAGGGTAAGTTTCTATGCTGTACTATTCCATGCTAACTCCATAGCACCCTAAAGAAAACCACAACAGTTGTTTTGTTTAAAGTGTTGACTCCTTCTGGGACAAACCTTGAATAGTAACTGCTTAGGGTGTTTCACACAAGGTGGTCTTGTTGCATTTATGAGTTTGGCGCTGAATGCCACGATGCTATTTAACCATCAACCAACAGACAAGCAGCTCATGGGCACTTTCCATCAATAGTTGCTTGGATATTGAACAAGACAGAAGTCTATGCAAGTTTAATTCTGTCTTCCCTCAATACATGCCACTCCCCCAAAAGGATTGGATATTACTAATGACTGTTGACTGGGAACTGCTTCCATCCCATACAGCATGAGGATCTCGGAGCTGCTTTACCATGTTTGCTGTATAAATTTATTATGAAGTAAGTCATTGTAGTATGCCAATGAATATTTGGTAGTCAAGTTGCATAAAGCATAAACTTTCAAACTACTTTAATTTACAAACTAAGGACTAGAAATGATGGGAGTCACTCAGAGATTAAATAGATTTTACAGTTGGAGGCCAGTAGTCATTGTTGCCCTAGAACAGCTATCCAGAACAGTTCTGCATTACTCAATCAACACGTTCCCTTAGTCTCGTAAAACTCCACAAATACCTTTCCAAGTCCTATCGTGTGATTAGAATCATACATTCAACACAAAAACAGACACTTCAGTCCATCGAGTGCCCACCAACCATCAAGCACCCATTCCTACACTAATCCTAACCCATTTCCCCCAAAACTTTCCCACAAAATTTACCACTCACCTTGGTGTAATTTACAGAGGCCAGTTAACCTACTAACCTGCCTGTTTTTGAGATATTCAATGAAACTGGAGCACTCAGCAGAACCCCCCAAATGATCACAAAGAGATTGTGCAAACACTGCACGGCACATCTGAATGAGCATTCAGTGATGACCTGTTTGAAGAACGTTATTTGATTGACTTTGGCATTTTATATTTTTGGTAAATATCCTCGCCTCATTCAGAATCTGCCACTGCTCTCAATTGTTCCAGCTTTCCTGACAAAATTCCAGCCCAAGATATATGAAGAAAATAAAAAGGTGGAAATTACTGTTCTCGAAACATTTCATCAGCGTTTCGAAACCCATGTAAAGAGTTTCAGTTCATTTTTTAACAAAGGTGTTAATCCAAGCAGAAGATGGATGCGCACTAACCCCCTATCTTAAAATGTGAGAGGAATGACAATGGGCCGGCTGTAAAGTTGTACGTCGCAGGTTAAATTTTAATCTCAGGTTGAGAGATGCCATGGTTAAAAATTCAGGTAGCCCTGAAGAAATTAGATATTGGCCTGTCATCGCCTTGCTCAAGATTTAAACCAAGCTCATGATGCTGGAATAAAACTTTTCTTAATTCCACTCTGTCCCTCAAGCCTTTCCTTGCCGATCCCATGCTTTGCCTGCAGTTGTACCTTTTCCTCCACACATCTCGATCTCCCGCACCAACTCCTTTTCTTTCCTGAGTTATGAGACCTCAGATCTATGGAAGTTATCGTGACCCCGAAACCATTCATCCCATCTCAGCTCCTCAAATTAAGCTTGTAGTGCATTGACGCAGAATACATTGATGCTTCTTACAATATAATGTCTTTGATAAATGATTCTGCTAATGTAACTTGACAAGGCTGAATGGAACAGAGATCCGTTCAGCAATAGAAAAAGTTGGGGGAGGGGGAGGGAGTTTTGGGTTAGAGGCAAAGTCAGGCTGAAAGATAACATGCTGACAGGAAAGCCTCTGTATACGACAACTGTTTAAGCAGCACATGACAATGCCATAGGAGGAACGATCTGTAGCTGGCTATGTCAAGAAAATGTAAACCTTTTCTTTTTTTTCTTACAAGCATTGTCCAACCTGCTGTCGTTGCAAGACAGTTTTCTGGATGAAAGGGTTACGGGGCAGGTCTGTCAGGTCAGTTGCTCTCGTGCCCTGTGCTGCCAAGCTGTTTGAAGACCTGTTACTTGGGACCAGGCAAACTGTCAGCTGGGGGAGCAGTGACATTAATCACCATTGTGGCAATGAGTGCATTGACATTTTAATAATTATAATCGTCGGCAGACAAGTGAGAAAGGGAAGAGCAGGATGTCGGCAAGTTGACAATCCAGTACCCAATGAGCTAATGGAGCATTGATTGGAAATGACTTTTCACTGTCTTTTCCTTGCTCACAGGGACTGGTTCTCCTTATTTTACCCAGTAAGATTCTTAAAAATGACAGCAGAGTATTTTTGTGTCACAAGTCATTAGAGGTGAGTAACAGCACCCACAATGGTATCCACGCACAATGGATAGAAGGTACAACTAAGCTCAGAAAATGGGGGAGGTGTTGCTCAACATTTCCCAATGTTCCGACTGCCATTTGTAGAAGAGCGGATTTTTTTGTGGCCTCGTGCCCTGGCTTCAGTTACACCACAACTTCCCAACTCATTGCTCTTCCTCAACACATGCGTGGAAGACTGGTAGGATGATGGAATCTCCTAGGATTTCATACCCATTCTTTACATTGGCTTGGACTGGTGCTATGGATTGAGAGGCTTTGCCCAAGTTAACACTGACTTTAAATTCAGGGGAGAGGCATACCTCTAGTTTTTCATACCTCTAGTTTCCCTCTCCCCTGATTCTTAGTCTGAACAAGGGTGTCGACCCGAAACGTCACCTAGTCAGAGTTGCGAATCTGTGGAATTCTGTGCGACTGAAGGCATTGGAGGCCAATTCACTGCAGGTTTTCAAGAGAGAGTTAGATATAGAAAATAGGTGCAGAAAGAGACCATTCGGTCCTTCGAGCCAGCACCACCATTCATTGTGATCATGGCTGATCATCCCCAATCAATAACCCACCCATGCCTGCCTTCTCCCCATATCCCTTGTTTCCACTAGCCCTTAGAGCTCTATCTAACTTAAATCCATCCAGTGATTTGGCCTCCACTGCCCTCTGTGGCAGGGAATTCCATAAATTCACAACTCTCTGTGTGAAAAAGTTTTTTCTCCCCTCAGCCTTAAATGGCCTCGCCTTTATTCTAAGACTGTGGCCCCTGGTTCTGGACTCACCCAACATTGGGAACATTTTTCCTGCATCTAGCTTGTCCACTCCTTTTATAATTTTATATGTTTCTATAAGATTACCCCTCATCCTTCTAAATTCCAGTGAATACAAGATATAGCTCTTAGGGTTAACGGAATCAAGGGATATGGGGAAAAAGCAGGAAGGGGTTACTGATTTTGGATGGTCAGCCATGATCATATTGAATAGTCCTGCACATATTTTCAAGGGGCTAATTGAACCTTCCGCGACGTTGGAGCTCCCAACTCGGCCTCTCCTGAGACTGCGAGCTCTTGATGGTAAGTCCGTAGGCTGCGGGTAGCGATCCCAGGCAAGGGATCAGCTCCGATGTTAAGTTCGCGCCCCGCGGTGGTGCTCACGGTAATCCGAGGAGGCCTCCAGCTCCATCGATGGTAGGCCATAGAGCGATCGGTGAATGTGATGCGAAAATCAATTGCATCTCCGGCAAGGTAAGACCCTGAAAAAAAGTTTCCCCCGATCCCCTCCTCCTCCCCCCACATAAGACAAACCGGAGAACATTTACACAAACTTTTAACAAACACTAAAAATTTAAAAAAGGTGAAAAACCGAATAGACTGCTGGCGGAGCTGCCATCGTACAGCACCCCTGGTGGTGTAGTGACTGGTGAGGGGGAAAGGTTGATGGTAAAAGCCATTGTCAAGAGCTTTTGCCACATGGATGACCGTTGTAACCCAACACAGGTTAAAACCTAATCTATGCAATTCAGTACTGTTTCAAGCAGAGCCTCTACTCTGAACCAATGGACAAGCTAAAGACACAGTCGGAGCTAATTTCCAACCATAGATGGATAAGGTTGGATGCTAATTTCCCACCAATTAGTGCATCTTTCATCAGTAAATTGGCATGTCACCTGGAAAGCTCCATGCTTTTAATTGGAACAGTTCTATGTAGTGTTTGCCTGTCCTTCATTCCTTATACCCTTTACTGCTACACTCCACATATGTGAAGAGAATATCTAACACCTCTCAATGGAGAAGTATTACTTTACTATGTTATTCCCATTAATGACTGTGTAATTGGTTGCGTAATTTGGAAAATAAGGCTGGGGGGGGAAGCCATTACTGCAGTTCAAGAAACTGTTGGAGCATCGTTAACAACCAGTCGAAAGAGAAGAAATAAATGTCCTATCACCTTGACATCTATTAGTGATGAACCAAACCACAGATCGGAACTGAAGTCAGTTAGTATAACCTGGCATATCAGACCATGGGGAGATGAGTGCTGCAAAAGCAGAATTGTTTTTGCTGAATGTAATTTAACTCTACCGAGCTATTCTGTATTAAACTATAATATGGTTGTCTACAGGAATTTTCATTCATTTTTGAGTGTTACTGAATAAAATAGGAAATATATGCCCCTAAAGGCAACACTGTTGCACTGGGATTGGATGAATTGCTTCAGGCCATTTCAATCCAAGCTCAACTATGTTCAAGAAGAACAATTCTTAAAGAATTATCAGGAGCTGTTTCTAAATATTGTGAGGGTTTTTTTTCATTCCATACTTGCTGGAAGACTTCAGAAACTAGAATTTTGCAAGAAGGTTAGTTAAATCAATCCAGAGCAGTGTACATGGAAAACCAAGCCCTCTGGAGGGATAGAAGATACCTAGTGCAGGGGTTGGAAAACTTGGTTTTGCTTGAGAAGAAAATTAAGATAAATCAACTCACTGAATTGGGCCGAAGTACCAAAGATAAAAAATGCTGGAGTAACTCAGCGGGACAGGCAGCATCTATGGAGAAATGGAATAGGTGACGTTTTGGGTCTCGACTGACTGTCCCGCTGAGGTACTCCAGCAATTTGTGTCCATCTTCGGTACGACAGATGGCACAATGGGCTAAGTGTTCGGCTGGCGACCGGAAGGTAGCCGGTTCGAATCCAGCTTGGAGTGCATACTGTCGTTGTGTCCTTGGGCAAGACACTTCACCCACCTTTGCCTGTGTGTGAATGTGTGTGAGTGATTGGTGGTGGTCGGAGGGGCCGTAGGCGCAGATTGGCAGCCACGCTTCCGTCAGTCTGCCCCAGGGCAGCTGTGGCTACAGAAGTAGCTTACCACCACCGAGTGTGACTGAGGAGTGAATGAATAATGCAATGTAAAGCGCCTTGAGTATTAGAAAGGCGCTATATAAATCCCATCCATTATTATTATTATTATTAAACCAGCATCTGCAGTTCTTTCATACACTGTAACAAAGATATCTCTGTTTGAGGGGTGGATGAGGAAATTGGAAAGTCTTCATTGCAGCCTGGCAGTAAAGAAATACAAAATGGATCCACTGTCTCAACCTTTCTTTCCCAGCCACCATGACAGATGCTGCCACCCACACCAATCCCTTCTTCCTGTCACATTCCGCCCAGCAACATTTCACTTTGCCCATTGCAGTTCTATGGATAGGAAGCATGATTCCTGAGAGTTAAAAAAAATTAAGATAAGGGAACTGAAAGAGATTGGGGTTCAAACCTAAAATTATCCTTGAAAGGTTTGGGCGACAATGTATCTTAAAAGCACAATCAAGCAGCACGCCCAACAGCACACTCTTTTGGGAAACAGGCAATTATAATAATTTTGGCCCTTGTTAACAGCAGCAAATCTCATTCAATTACCCACCACAAAAATGGGTGGAACCATACATACATATAAAACACACATACAAACGCACATGCGGATGTTCACACGCAAACTTGCGCACACACACACACACACACACACACACACACACACACACACACACACACACACACACACACACACACACACACACACACACACCATGCCTCACACAGCTGATCACCCCACACTCACACACGGACACTCATACCTTTCACACATTTCACATAACCAACATATGTTCAGAGTGTTCTACCAGACGCATGGCCTCCCGAATTTTGTCTTGAAAATAACTTCACCAGGTTCTTGCCATGTTTAACTCCAAAGTAAAGAATGATCTTCAAACAGAAATTCTAGCTAAGGATGAACCTTGAGGTGATCATATAACTGGATATATGTGCTCAAATGATGGGTAATCGTAAGAAACTTTCTTGGTGCCTATAATTGCTGGTATAAATGACCAGTTAATAATACCTCAGTTACAGTATTCCTCTTAGTTTTATTTAATCTGGCTATAAACTATATATTTTTAATGGGTTACTGCTTCAGCAAAAATAGCAGAGAGAAGAACATAATTCCTCTGTGTGAGACGTGTGCCTGACGGAACGGATGATGACCAGTCTTCACTTCCCCTTACCGGGTAGACAAGAACAAAAAATGCTCAGACATCATTCAAAGCTCTGCCCGCAGGCTCTTCCGTCACATCTCCAACTGGTGCAGCTCATTTTGCATTGCTCAGGTTAGCACACCACTGGTGCACTCAAAACCAATGTTCAGGAGACCCAGCAGAGTACATTGGAAGCTGCACCACTGGAGCATCACCGTGGCACAGGGTTAGAGCTGCTGCCTTACAACGCCAGAGACCTGGGTTCCATCCTGACTATGTGTGCTGTCTGGATGTCATTTTAACGTGCCCCCTGTGACCGCATGGGTTTTATTCAGGTGTTCCGGTTTCCTCTCACATTCCAAAGATGTACAGGTTTGTAGCTTAATTAGCTTTGGTAACATTGTAAATTATCCCTAGTGTGTCAGATAGTGTTAGTGTACGGGGTGCACGCTGGTCGGCGCGGACTCAGTGGGCCGAAGAGCCTCTTTCCACGTTGTATCTCTAAAGTCTAATGTACAGACGGATCAATTAAGTCTTGGTACATTAGTCACAAAGGACTGGCAGGGAAGGACTCAGTACACTGGTCATTGGGGTCTGGGCTAGGGGGTCACTACGCTGGTCACTGAGGTGCAGGCAAGGCGTCAGTACATTTCTTTATTGGGATTTTTGTGTTAGTGATCAGAACACCAGTGACTACTCAGGGTCAGTACACAGTTCATTGGGGACCAGCACATTAGGAAGGAGTATACTGGTCACGGTGGAGCGATGAACTCATTTCCAACACACTAACATCCAGCACTGAAGAGCAGCTCTTTCGGAGAACTGAACGATTATGTGTAGGAAGGACACCAAAGATAGACACAAAATGCTGGAGTAACTCAGCGGGACAGGCAACATCTCTGGATAGGAATGAGTGACATTTTGGGTCGAGACCCTTCTTCAGACAATCATTTATTGTTGGGTTGACTGGAGCTAGCCTGCAACTAATCTATACTTGCCTGCGCTACAGCGAGTCCTGCAGGCCAGATATTTGAATTGCCTGATGACCTTAATCAGTGACACAAATCTTTTACAAGCGTAATCTTCTGTCTCACTGTACCAAGCCAAGTAAGCAGATTATGTAGCTGCTTGCCTTCACAGTAGGTTGAACATGCAGAGCAGCAGTTATGGTCAGGATCACTTTCCCTTCAAGCATGCATTCTATAATTGAAAAGGATGTACCTGCCTCACTTGTCTCTATCAGTAGCCTGTGGAGATGACTAAACTGTATGGTTTGTAAGCACTGCTCAGCATTTATAATGGCCTTGTCTTGGTGAAAGTCCTCACAAGTTTGGACCATGCCAATTCATTGCTCATCACCTTTGGCTTGGTCAATGAGTACCTTTGGCTTCTGGTTTTGGGAGATTAGCTTTGAGGTCCGAGGATATCCTGGGAATTGCCGTGCTTAGTAGGCCATTAAATTGTTTTCTAACAATGCTTCCACAACCTGGCTTCCGGTTCCCACCGCACAGACATGGATGAGTTCCTGGGTTGTCATGCAGAGGTGACATCTTCTCTCTCACTCAGCTTATGATGTTCCATATCGAACAATTGAGGTACACAATCCCTGCCTGGTGTGCTGGATTCCAGCTTAAAAATCTTTCTTACCGAATAGTGAAAGGCTTGGATAGATTGGTTGTGGAGAGGATGTTTCCACTTGTGGGAGAGTCCAGGACCAGAGGCCGTAGCCTCAGAATAAAAGGCATGCCTTTGGAATGGAGAAGAGAAGGAATTTATTTTATCAGGGGGTGGTGAAGCTGTGGAATTCATTGCCACAGATGGCTGCGGAGGCTAAGTCAATGGATATTTTTAAGCTGGGGATTGACAGATTCTTGATTAGTAAAGATGGCAGGGGTTATGGGGAGGTGTAAAGATGGCAGCGGTAATAGATTGAATGGCGGAGTAGACTTGATGGGCTGAATGACCTAATTCTGCTCTTATAACGTGAACTTATCAAGTCAAGTCACTTTTATATCTATAGCACATTTATAAAACAACTCTTGTTGACCAAAGTGCTTACATTGGTGGAGGTACTAACATTATACAACAGTGGTTCATAGATTAAGTACATACATAAATACATACATCTAGCCCTCCCTCAGAAGACGTCAAGAAAGGCTTGAGAGTAAAGATGAGTTTTAAGTCTCGACTTAAAAGAGTCGATGGAGGGGGCAGTTCTGATGGGAAGAGGGATGCTGTTCCACAGTCTAGGAGCTGCAACCGCAAAGGCGCAGTCGCCCCTGAGCTTATGCCTAGACCGCGGGATGTTCAGTAACTCCAAGTCGGCTGATCTGAGGGACCTGGAGGTAGTGTGTTGGGTTAGCAGACTTTTGATGTAGGTGGGGGCTTTGTAAACATAAAGAAGGATCTTGAAAAAGGTTTGTGATCACGGAGCACCAGAAGACAATTTAACCACTGTCTTTGTTCTTCATGAATGATCTGCCTGGTTGTTCACCAGTTTTCTCCAGAAATGTATTAGCCAAATGCACTTGTAAAAGGGTCCTGACCCGAAACATCGTCTGTCCATTTCCATCCACAGATGCTGTCTGACCTCCCGAGTTCCTCCGGCAGTTTGGTTTTTGCTCAAGATTCCAGCAAGTGTCTCCAGTTGAATGCATTTCTCTCATGTAAACCACCTGATTACCACATTGTTCAATGTATTCAAACATTTACTAAAATCCACATTTGTGATTTATTAGTTGAAACGAGGAGAGTTGGATGTAAGCAGCCCTTTTTGCTTTGTGCAAGCTTCCGCTAAAGGGCAGAGCTAAAAATAGATTCATGAGTCTGCCTTGGATATCATACGCATATCAATCTTTGCCATATACTCCCAACTTATATTGGGAATCTCCCGGCTGCTAAACACTTTAATTCCCCCTCCCATTCCCACACTGACCTTCCTGTCCTGGGCCTCCACCACTGTCAGAGTGAGGCCCAACACAATTTGGAGGAACGGCACCTCATGTTTTGCTTGGGCACCTTACAAACCAATGGTTTCTTTAACTTCAAGTAACCCTTGCTTATCCTGATTAATGTTACTGATTGTATGCCTCTGTCACCTTCCCCTCAGCTAACAATAAACCATTCTGCATTTCCTTATCATCGTCTGTTTTGATCTACCATTTTCACACCTTACCACTACATATCTCTAGACTCCCTCTACCCTGGTTCTCAGACTGAAGAAGGGTCTCGACCCGAAACGTCACCCATTCCTTCTCTCTAGAGATACTGCCTGTCCCGCTGAGTTACTCCAATATTTTGTGTCTTATATCGGGAATCACTGGACCAGATCAAGCTGACAGCAAACCAAAGGCTGCAGTTTCTATGCAAAACTGCGGCCATTGAAATGTGTTTGCAAATTCTCTGGCTGAGTGGAGAATGTGGTGGTACAGAACCTGAAGTCACATGTGGGTTCACCTGATTTCCCACTCAGCCCTGCTCTCACCAATGAATCCTGAGTCCATGACTTATTAAGCTGAGAAGATGGATGTACTTCAAATCTCTCCCCTTTGTCTTATGCAAGCATGGCTGGTGTATCTAACCCTTCCCATTCATTTGATTACGAAAATACGTCTTTTTAAAATTTCATGTTCATAAGTTATAGGAGCAGAATTAGGCCATTTGGCCCATCAAGTCTACTCCGCCATTCACTCATGGCTGATCTATCTCTCCACCCTAACCCCGTTCTCCTGAACTCCCCCCCAATATCCCCTGACACTTGTACTAATCAAGAATCTATCAATCTCTGCCTTAAAAATATCCATTGACTCTATGTTTAATTATTTTAAATTGTTTTTTTATTGTTTCAATTATAATTTATATATTTTCATTGAAATTTTTATTTTTTGAAGTGCCTCTGGTTATCAGGGGCATTGTTAACAGTGACAGCTCAGGATGTCAAAGTCTGTCTGGGCAGTTTGGAGCTGAGCCTCAGATGGCTGACCACCACTCGGGCTGCTCTGCCCTGCTCATGGCCTGGCCAAGGAGTCAGGGTCGAGACTGAGAATGGTCAGGGCAAGATTTCCACCAGCAGGTGGAGGAAATGAGCCAGGTTAGAGGAAGTGAATGTTCAGACTGAAGATACAATACAATACAATACAATACAATACACATTTATTGTCATTTGAGCCCCAGTGAGACTCAAACGAAATTTTGTTCCACAGCCATACAAACAAAAACAATGTCCTACAGACATACACACAATTAAGTTCACACAAACATCCATCACAGTGAACCCACTGTGATGGAAGGCAAAAAGATGGACACAAAATGCTGGAATAACTCAGTGGGACGGGCAGCATCTCTCGAGAGAAGGAATGGGTGACATTTTGGGTCGAGACCCTTCTTCAGAGCGTCCATGTTCAGAATGTTTCAGCTGATGTCCAAGGTTCCAGTGAAGTGTGCTGCTTAGCCCTTGACAGTTTTGGGTCTGAAACATGCAAGTTTCTTACATCCAACTTGGTTATGTTCTGAGTCCAGTTGTACAGTTTTTGTATTTTAAGTGTTCCTGTAAAGTTTTACCCTATTTGGCAGAATCCTGCTTGGTTAATGGGTGCAACCTGGCTTTCCTTGAACTGTGGAGTAGCTAGTTATTTTTAAAGACAGATGAATGCCTTCCTTATAAATGGGCAATGAATTTCCCATTTTTCAAAAAGAGAGTGCCCATTATCTTTATCTTCAGTTCTATGATGAATTCCCACCCTAATGTCCATTAAAGTCTTGACATTCCCCTCCATTCAATCTCTCAAATGAAGACCCCTAGAGACCCAATAACATCATAGATATCTTTTCACCTTCAACAAATATATTGTCAAAGATCTATAGACTTTAGAAACTTCATCTTCCAAAATAGCAATCTTCACCCTTCTCTGAAATAATCCTGCCTCCCAATTAATCAGTACTACCTCCAATTCAACTCTAATTTACAATCTGATCTCTACATACAATGGTGGATCTATAGACTCTCCAATGAGGCATTCCACCCTGACTGCATTGACTGTATAGCTCAGAGACCTTGTGCTAACCCTTTAACCTAGAGAATGCAAGAATCAGCTTGAGCTATTTGTATTGACATTGATTTATTATTGTCACGTGTACCAAGATACGGAGAAAAACACAATGTTTGTGCCGAACATGATGCCAAGTTAAACTGATCTCATCTGCCTGCACATGATCCATATCCCTCTATTCTCTGTATTTCAATGTGCCTACCCAAAAGCTTTTTAAATGCCACCATCGTTTCTGCCTCCACCACCAACCTTGCGCATCTCCTTTAAACTTCCCCCTCTCACCTTATAGCTCGGAGCTCTTATGTTTGATAATTCCACCCTGGGAAAAAGATTCAGACTGTCTACCCTATCTATGGCTCTCATAGGTTTATGTAATTCTATCACATCTCCCCTCACCCTCCACCGTTGCAGAGAATATAATCCAAATCTATCCAACCTCTCCTTGTTGCCCAAATCCTCCAATCCATGCAGCATTCTGTTAAACCTCCTCTGCACCCTCTCCAAAGCCTCCACATCTTTTCTGTAAAGAGGCAACTGAAACTGCATGAATACTCCAAATGTGGCCTGACCAAACTCTTATAGAGCTACATCATGACTTCCTCATCAGGATGTAAATGAATCTTGATTATGTTGGCCACTTTCCCAAGTCCGCGTGAAGTGTAGATGGAGTCAATGGTGGGTAGGCCGGTCTGCGTGATGTACTGGACTATGTCCACAATTATTTGCAACCTCATGCAGTCTTGGGCAGGGTTATTGCCAAACCAAGCTATGATGCATCTCGGAAGGATCTGTAGAAGTTGGTAAAAGTTGTTGTACACATACGGAACTTCCTTTATCTTATCCTTGTCCATCGCCAGTATGTTTTAGATTTATTTAGTTTAGTTTATTGTCACGTGCACCGAGGTACAGAGAAAAGCTTTTGTTGTGTGCTGACCAGTCAGCAGAAAGACAATACATGATTACAATTGATACATTTACAGTGTATAGATACATGACAAGGGAATAACGTTTAGTGCAAGGTAAAGCTAGCAAAGTCCGATCAAGGATAGTCCAAGGGTCATCAAAGAGGTAGATGGTAGTTCAGCACAGCTCTCTGGTTGTGGTAGGATGATTCAATTGCCTGATAACAACTGAGAAGAAACTGTCCCCGAATCTGGTGGTGTGCGTTTTCACACTTCTTCCATACAAAATTTCAAAAGTTCGGACCTACAATTCAATTGCAGCTCATGTGATTAAAAAAAAAATCAGGTGATTCGGCACATCCATCTGTGTACAACTGACCATGAATAAACCTGTTCCCTTTTTGACTGCATCACCTACAACCTGCTTATATTTTATTGTAAAATGAGGCAGTCCATTGATATTAAGGAAATGCTGATCTGCAGGAAGGTTGCCCATTATAATTCAGACATGTACTGATGAAAATAGTTGAGGTTTTATCACTCTTTGAAGAGCTGATCAATGGCATTTCATTCCAGCAATGATCTGAATATTAATGTTCAAAAGCTCTTGGGACTGGTTCTAGTTCCAGGTTCATCGAGCCAAAGCCACTACTTTGTCCTGTGTATTTAAGATTCTTGAAGGCATCCAAAACACAGGACTTCACAAAGGAAATGAGATAGTCATTTAAAATATTACATGTCAGCTCCTCACATCTCCTTCAGCTCTCAACTTGGCCTTTAAGCATCCCATGCAGAATCCTTGGTTTCTTGTGGCAATCTGAGCTGTTAAACCTGGTTATATTTTGGGGTGTGTGGGCCACAAGGTTAAATATATTGCCACCTGCCCCTTTAAAGTAAGAGTCTCTGGCCCAGAGTAGGGGAATCGAGGACCAGAGGTTCAAGGTAAGGAGGAAAAGATTTAATAGGAATCTGAGGGGTAACGTTTTCACATAAAGTTGAGGCTGGGACTATCCCAACGTTTAAGAAACAGTTAGACAGGTACATGGATAGGACAAGTTTGGAGGGATATGGACCAAACACAGGCAGGTGGTACTAATGTAGCTGGGACATTGATTTCTAGATAAACCCCACTTCAAATCTGTTGAAGTAAGGCACAAAGTGTATTCAACATCCAGCAGCTTCATCAAAGACAGAAACAGTGTTGACATTTCAGATCAGAACTGTGGAATGTTAGAGAAAGAGCTCCAGAAATTCCCCTGGACGGTGTAACCTCTCTGCAAGCCACATACCCACTGCCTTCTGAATGATAAACATACCTCTCATGTCCTACTTAAGTCTTTCCCCTCTCACCTTAAACCTGGGGGAAAGACTATGACAATCCATCTGTGACACTCATAATTTTATAAACCTCTGTAAAGTCACCCCTCAGCCTTCCTTGTTCCAAGGGAAATAGTTCTAGCCTCTCCTCATAACTCAAGTCCTCTGCACCTGGCAACATCCTTGTGAATCTTCTTTCCACCCCCAATCGCATGTTATGTTCTGGCATCTTTCCAGCTCTCTCACCTGGTCTCCATTCATTTGCAAAACCCATTGCTGCTCTTTCTACTGGCCCTTTTTCTGCTGCTCTTCAAAATCCAGAACTCGCAAAATACATCAGTTTCCCGGGTGATGTATCTGTACCTGATCTTCCACCGCATGCAGCAGCCTGCCCCTTGCAGCTGGAATGGAAGAGTGAGTATGTGTAAGGCTTAGGATGTCAACTCAGCATTAAACACTCATTATCATTTCATCTTCACCTCCTGTTGTACACATTGAGCTCAGTCTTCTAAGTGTGATAATGGAAATATAACAAAATTGGAAGCAATGAATTGATAATTAAATAATTACAATGTTGATTAAGGGCCTCTTCATTCACTCTTTAAGCAGCAAACAACTTTCAAAGCGTTCTGACTCACATTCATTATCACCGACGATTTCACTTGATTGCCACAGCTCTTTGTTACACCTAGTTACACCATATGTTACACTTTGTGGATACATTGGTTTGTTTCACTGTTTATTATACCATTCATTTAACACTTACTCGTAGTTCCTATATTCCTCTTGCACACTTGCTGAGCCAAATACCACACCTGTTCGTTGAAGCCAGTTGTTCAGTTTAATGAAGATCTATGGAGTGAATGAATGGGTGACATTTCGAGTCGAGACCATTCTTCAGACTCGTTTTGACCCAAAATGTCACCCATTCCTTCTCTCCAGAGATGCTGTCTGACTTTTGTCGTCATTTTGTTGGTGAAATAGAAACTTAAGGCTGGATGTATAAGGTGAAACAATCCATCGGCTCACACTGATACTTAGGCCCAGATCCAAACCACCCACTGCTGAGACCAAAGAAAAAATATCTTCCAAAAACTGAGAGCTAATTTTCAACCTGCTGAGATTAATTAACAATGCATGCCAAGGACTAATTAATTAACAGCACACACACAGTGGATTCATTAACAGCGCACAACACACTACCTGTCCTGAAAGCCTTTAAAGTTCAGAGAAATGCACAGCCACAGAAGCGTCCTAATTTTTGAGGCGGGCACAGTGGCAGAAGTTAAGGAAATGGAGCTGCCGTGAATGACTTCATACAACACTACCCATTTAAATCTTAACCCAATGTTTCTCATTTGAGCTCGTGTTGTGCTCACAACGATATGACATGATTTTATTATTGAAAATATTACTTTACTTGGTTTGCTCATACGATATTACAACATCTGCTTGAGATATAACAGAGCTTCATTAACTGATTATCCAATGCTCATGTTGAATAAGCTCACAGTGGCATCAATTCCAAAATTCCCAAAACAGTCTCTCTTTAGATAGAGCTGGGAATAAACTTCATATAGTCTGCGGTAAGAGCTTTCAGTTATTAATACAAGAACAGATGCCACACAAGGACACTAGTGAGATAGATGCAGATCTTCATCCGCTGTGCTCTGTTTACAACACTAATGGACACAAAAGCTGGAGTAACTCAGCGGGTCAGGCCACATCTCTGGAGAAAAGGAATAGTTGAAGTTTCAGGTCGAGACCCTTCTTCAGACTGAGAATCAGGGGAGAGGGAAACGAGAGATATGAAAAGTTACACAGAACAAATGAGTGAAAGATATGCAAAAGGACAGATCAAAGCCAGCAACGATGATCAAGGAAAGGTGGAGCCCACAATGGTCCATTGTTGACTGCGGTGAAGTTGATAACGAGTGATACAAACAATGAAACAGGACGACAGTGCAACTAGTACGACGACTAGTGTGGGGGAGGATCAGAGAGAGGGGATGCAAGGGTTAGTGAAATCAATATTCATACCGCTGGGTTGTAAGCTTCCCAAGTGAAATATGAGGTGCTGTTCATCCTGGAAAAACAAATTGGTTGAGTTCTTACAGACATTCACAAGTCCAATTTTGTCTGCAAGTCAGATAATGACACAAAAACACTCAACATAGTCATGGTACCTCTGCAGTCTTCTAATGAATGGCAACAAAAAGCACAGAGGATGGATACAAAAGAACTACACGAAGTGAAAAGAGTTCTGCTGTTGGCAGGAAAAATATATGTACGTACATTGGTCTTTTGAACTTAATGACATTACTGCAGTTAGAAGATCATAAGGTCATAAGTGATGGCAGAAGAATTAGGCCATTTGGCCCATCAAGTCTACTCCACCATTCAATCATGGCTGATCTATCTCTCCCTCCGAACCCTATTCTCCTGCCTCCTCCCCATAACCTCTGACACCTGGACTAATCAAGAATCTTACCTATCTCTGCCTTAAAATATCCACTGACTTGGGCTCCACAGCCTTCTGTAGCAAAGAATTCCACAGACTCACCACCCTCTAGCTAAATAAATGTATCCTCTTTCCCACAAGAGCGTCCTTTAATTCTGAAGCTATGACGTCTAGTCCTAGACTCTCCCACTAGTGGAAACCTCCTCTCCACATCCACTCTATCCAAGCCTTTCACTATTCTGTGTGTTTCAATTATAACATGGGTAAGAAGGATGTTGGTTGTCATTAGTCATGTCATTGAATTCAAGAGTAGGAAGGTTATACTGCAACTTTGTAAAACAGGTTGGAGTTCAATTGAGTACTGCATGCAGTTAAGGTACTACACAATGGTGTGATAGCATGGAGAGAATACAGAGGAGATTGACCAGGATGTTGGCTGGGCTGAATGTTTCATTTAAAAGGAAAATCTGGAGACTGGAGATTGAAAAGGCTGGGTCTATTTTCCCGGAGAAGAGAAGGTTAAGAGGAGACATGATTGGGGGATATAAAATGATGAGGGGTATAGATCGGATATAATGCAGAACCTTTCCAAATATCAGAGGCTGATCAAACTTAAGGACAAAGATTTAAAGTAGGATAAGAGATTTTGCCGGGATCTAAGGGAACTTCCTGCACCTAGAGAGTGGTGAGGACCTGGAATGCACTGCCTGAAAAGTTGGGGTAAGCATAGTTGCTGACATTATTGTCTAGATAAGCAATTGAAGGCAACGGGCCAAGATGGGATTAATGCGGATATTTGCTCACTGGTTGGCATGGATGTGAGGGCTGAGTTGCCTGTTTCCATGCTGTATGACTCAATGACTGAAATACTAACACAGGAACCAGAGTTCCATTCCCTCCACACTGGGAGTGATCTGTGGTTCAAATCCTTTACTGATGAATTGGAGAGAATTGTCCCTCTCCCGGAGGTTGCAGGTGGTTGCCGGAGGTTGCAGGTAGTGGAAGCAGGTAGGGAGACTGACAAAAACCCCCGGGAACCGCACGGAAACCTTGGGTGGGGCACAAAGTCTCCAGAGGTTTCCGTTCAGGTTTCCTAAGTGGGACGAGGGCATTTAACGTGCGGAGCAGTCCTATCAGAGAACAGAGCAGATTGGACAGGGGAGAGAGTGGCTTTGCCAGAAGTAGTGCGACATTAATACTGGTAGAATCATGGTTCGTGCACTTTGGGAGAACAGCATATGTTTAACCATGGTGTGCTGGAGGGCAGCAAAGTTAATCCTGGCAGTGTTAATAAGCATGTGGGCAGCCTGCCTAATCTCCAGTGGGCACAGAAATCTCTGCCTCCGGTCGGAATAGCAGCTGAGACCTGATGTATATCATTATCAGATAGCCTGCTGATACAACTGTCCGAACTTGCCACTTGGGTCAGGTGCAGGGGGGTGAGTAGGGGGGTAGTTGTTGGTAGGCAGTTGGAAAGATCTTCACACTTCCCAGAATCTTAGTAATTGTAGCTCGGAAGGCCATGAATCCAGACATGCCCGTTGTGAGGCCTTCCAAAGCTGAACAAGGCCACAGACGTAAAGGTACATTTTTGGATGATGTTGAGGAAATAGATGCTGTGAAAGCTGGCAGTTTTTTGTTACTACGCTGTGACATAAGTCACAATCAGCCTGCGTTGACCATTCCTGGCAATTGCCCTGCAGTGTCTTTAAGCTGCAACAGATTAATGAGGCTACAGTTTAAAACTTGATTACACAACCTTGTGGGCTCCGCATTAATTAATCATTTAAGTGGAGTTAATGAGAGAACTTCCAGAGCGAAGTGAGTTTGAAGAGCATGACAGCGAAACAAAGAAGACGGTGTAAAAAAGGGGAGAGAAGAAAATATACCAGAAAAAAAGGCATCCACATTCCCAACTTGTGTGAGGCCATCATTATAGCATGGATTTAACCTCTGGGTGAACGTATCCTCTCCAGCACAGTCCACAACTACCAATGGGTACAATATGCATTCTTACATAACTACAGCCTGGGTTTCTAATTCTATGTACTGTCTGTCACAAGGGCTGCTTCACCAACTCTACCTCTTTCCCACTTAACTCACCTAAAATGCTCTTCCTGATCCTTATCCAAAGCCAGCATGCTTTGTAACTTTGTCAGTGCAGTAGGTGGCTGCTATTTGTATGCATTGGGTAGGCAAACATACAATTTCACTGTGCCTAGTCACATGATACAATCAAGTATTCCTATTCCTATTTAACTGTTTTGATGCACTCCTCACTGGCCTTCCATTCTTTATACTATATAGCCTTCAACTCATTTGATACTATACCACATACTGTACAACCGCACTTGTCCAACAACTATTGTGTAGAAACAAGAAACAGCAGTTCAAGATTCTAGATTCAAGATTCAATTTAATTGTCACATGCACTAATTAAGGTACAGTGAAATTTGAGTTACCATTCAGTCGTACTAAATAAAAAGCAAAAATACGCACAGCACATAGAATAAAGTTTAACATAAACATCAATCACAGTGGAATCTACATTCCTCACTGTAATGGAAGGCAATAAAGTTCAGTCATCTTTCTCCTTTGTTCACCCGTGGTCGGGGCCTTTGAACGGGGCTGTTGTCGATGGTCCGCTGTTCAAGCCCTCTCGTCGGTATGATCGAAACTCCGGCGTGGGGACGGATCGGAACACTCCCCGGCATGGAGCTCCCGAGTCGGCCGCTTATTACCGGAGACCGCTGCTTCACGGTGTTAAAGTCAACAGGCCCCGCGGTCGGAGCTCCAACACTGGCGATCCTAGGCAAAAGATCACAGGCTCTGCAATGGTATGTCCGTGCCGCACCCGTGGCTTGAAGCTCTGGGCCGGTCTCCATGAAATGCCGCTCCACTCTACGTTGTAGACCGCAAAGGGAGGGGGAGGGGGAGCGGAGTTGCAACACGGAGAAAAATCGCATCTCCGTCGAGGTAAGTGACTGGAAAAGATTTCCCCCGATCCCCCCCCTGCATCCCCCACATAAAACATACCAAGAGACATTAAAACAAACATTCAAGACATACTTAAAATAATAAAAACAGAAGGGACCAGACAGACTGCTGGCGAGGCGGCCAGTACGGGCCCCATTTGCTGGTTAATACACAAAAGGACACAAAGTGATGGAATAACTCAGCAGGTCAGGCAGCATCTCTGAATACATGGATAGGTGATGTTTCGGGTAGAAACGTCACCTATCCATATTCTTTACAGATGCTGCCTGACGTGTTGAGTTACTCCAGCACTTTGTGTCCAACAGCCATTGGCTCTGGTCTTGCGTATCTCAACTTATCCTTGATATTAATTTATTCAGGGACATGTATATAATTTATATGGGTGCAGACGGTGGAGTTGGAGAGGGGGGGGGGGGGGGGGGGGTGCTGAGGTCATGGGGCACCGGGTCCCTTAATATATTACTTTGTAGCTGTAGTACATGGATGTGTGCATGGTGATGGCAATGTTTAAGCTACCATTCCAAAATTTGGACAGATTAAAAATTGGTTCAGGTGTCCCTAAAATTTCTCTTGGCCTTGTTGAGCCGCTAATCTTCCCACAGAGGGAATGAAAGTTTAATCACATGGATTTGCATTCATTGTGTCTGCATTGGGTTCCAACTCAATTTTTTGCAATGCCAAAGACATAGACAATGTGGTGCACAGTGAATAACAAAAAGCTGGCAAAAAAAATTGCTCAATTGAATGAAGTGAATAACATTGACATTCTCATAGTGATCATTAATAATAGGATTCAATTCGAAGCTTTTGCTGTTATTAACAATCCTACATTTATACTGCAGAGCAGATTTAAATTTGAATGCCGTAGTATGATATTGCCTGGGAAATGAAGGTTGTTTGCAAAACTGGGTAGAAAAGGATAAAAATGTATGAAGTCAAGCTATTAAGACAATACCAGAAAGCAATAAAAATATAGCACTTGAGAGGAACTGTAAGCAATATCTTATTTATTGGAGGGCTGTAAAGAATGCTTCGGAACTAATCCTCTTGGTGCTGTAGCATCATAATTACAACATGACACGATTTTTAATGCATTTTGTTTTGTTCGCACAAATAAAACGATTTTCTGCATGATCCAGATTCTGGGATTGTAAACAATGCAAAATTTAGTGTTTGCATTTTCTCTCTCAATTATTTTTAAGCAGTATTAATCTATTATGAATTAAATACCCTTTGAAAAATAGTGCTCGCTGCAATGGAGTCCCGACACAGTGACGTGTTGCATCTCAATTGGGCTCAGTGGCTGGTAGATGCCATAGAGCTGGGTGTTCCTCAAAATTAGGGAGTGAGCTATAAAGAGAAGACACAGAGTGCTGGGATAGCTCAGCGGGTCAGGCAGCATCTCTGGAGATCATGGATAGACGACATTTCGGGTCAGCACCTTTCTTCAAGCTATAAAGAGAGGCTGGGTATGCTGGGACAATCCCCTGGAGTGTAAGAGGCTGATGAGTGACCTTTTTAGAAGTTTAATAAAATCACGAGGGGCATAGATAAGGTGAATAGGCACATTCATTTCCCCAGTATTGGGGAGTCAAAAACTGGAGGGCATAGGTATAAGGAGAGATGAGAATAATTTGGAAGAGACCCAATGGGTAACTTTTTCACACAGACGGTGGTGTGCGTATATGGAACAGGCTTCCAGAGGAAGTATTAGAGGTGGGTGGAATTATGGCATTTGTAAGATGCATAGACAGCTACATGGATCGGAAAGGTTTGGAGGGATATGGGCCAGGCACATGCAAGTGTCTCACACTTGGATAAGCAATTTGGTTGGCATGAACGAGTTGGGCCAAAGGGCCTGTCTCCGTGCTGTTCAGCTCTATAGCTCTATGACTTTATAAGACGTAAAATAAGAGGATTATTTTGTTCATGTAAAAATCAAAAGAACGTTTATTCTGACAATTTGTTGGCTGGAAGTGTTGCTGCGTATGTTAATGCAGGCGTAGCAAATATAGATAGCAAATTCACTGCTCATGATTTTTCTCCAGTAACTCTTTGGGAGTCAAATGGAAGAAGTAATGTGGAAAATTATGGTGGCCCCTATAGTTGTACAGTGGATATTTCTTATATCAGTGCTTCTTGGAAAATAGTGGGAGAATCTAGGACCAGAGGTCATAGCCTCAGAATTAAAGGGCACCCTTTTAGAAAGGAGGTCAGGATGAACTTCTTTAGTCAGAGGGTAGTTAATCTGTGGAACTCATTGCCACTGAGGGCTGTGGAGGCCAAGTCAATGGATACAGTATTTTTAAGGTAGAGATAGGCAAATTCTTGATTGGAACAGGTGTCAAGGGTTATGGTGAATAGGCAGGAAAATGGGATTGGAAGGCAGAGGTCAGCCATGATTGAATGACGGAGTAGACTCGATGGGCCGAACTCTAAATAGGACCACACATAAACGCAATGATTCTTCTAAGTTGCATCCTCAAAACTAGCTAGATCTGGGCAATAAATTATGTCCTCACCAGCAACAGTCACAAACTACGAATAAGTTTTTAAAATATATAATGTTAATCAATTTCTCACGCATTTCTGAGAGTTCTTTCCGTTTGAATTAAGTTTGTTCAAAGAGGAAATGAAGGTCGATTGTAAACTGTTGGGGGTTACTGTGATTAACTCTGACCAGTTTGTTCCTGGTAATATACTTAAACAAATGCATCAGCCTGGATTGATGTGAGCTCAATCTAATCTCCAATAACCCTGTGAGAGAACTACATATAAAACTGTTTACCTGAGCATAAGTTTGCATACATTTACATATATGACCATAAATGATTCTTTCAGCTTTTAAAAAGACACTGAGGAATGCAGAGGCCATTTAATATAGTGGGGGAAAGTAATCCTGTCACCAATGTAAAGGCTCTAGAATAAATGTGATTTCAGTTGATTGAGTATTTGACATTAGATTGCTTTGTGACATGGAATAAAGCAATGATGAATGCACATCAACTAAACTGACAGAAGCTAATTTTGTTGATGGGTCTGCCTCCCATTCTTTGCCAAGCATTTGAATATGTTCAATGCTTTATCTCCTTTAGACAGCACACCCTCGCAGGGCTGTCGGCTTTTGATACCCAGGCTTGGGAGTCATCTAACAATTTGTTGATTTATTCATTTTATCTCTTGGTATCCTGGTGATTAAATAATTGAACCATCTGAAAAGCAGGATAATTACAGAGCAATGTAACTGCAACACCACACTCTTATATAATACACACACAAAAACCTTGCTTCATTAACTAAAACATTTATTTTAGCACCCGACTCCATTGTTGGAGATGAAATCCACTGAATTAGATCCAGTTACCTTTCTGGGCGGCTCCTGTATTTTAAATGCTGGATTTCTGAGAGAGTTTCGCTCCTTAATATCTACGCAAATTTTCAGAAAGAGACAAGCAAAATCAACAGAAATATATAGTTTGTGTAGGAAGGAACTGCAGATGCTGGTTTATATCGAAGGTGGACACAAAATGCTGGAGTAACTCAGTGGGACGGGGAGCATCTCTGGAGAGAAGGAATGGGCGACGTTTCGGGTCCAGACCCTCCTTCAGTCTGAGCATGGAGAAGGGTGTGAAGAAGGGTCTCGACCCAAAACGTCACCCATTCCTTCTCTCCAAAGATGCTGCCTGTCCAACTGAGTTACTCCAACACTTTGCGTCTATCTTCATGTCTGGCATCGATGTGTTGGCGCGTAAGGACTGTTTCCGTGCGGTTATACTTTACGACGTAGGGGAGTCCTGAGAGTTGCCTGGAGTAAATGTACACTCTTCTGCATTCTAGCCCCTGCGGAGGATGCATTCTGTGCTTTACGGTTCCAGTCTTCACTGTCAGAATATTATCGGCCAGGTCATTGCAGCTTTTAAGCTACAGGTTTGACAGCAGAATCTTAATCATGGCACTAATTTCCCATGAGATGGAGTGTATTAGCAAACAGTGAATCAAGCCCTTGTGGATGTGAACGTTATGTGTTAGTGCTCAGTATTAACTGGGCAAATAATTACCTCCCTTAAGTGCTTTCATGCCTCCAAGAGGAAACCGCTGTGATTTTAAAGGAGTTTGTTGCATTCTAATCACATCACTCATCGTTGGAAGCTATAACAAGCTATGAACCATGTCAGTTCCACAAGCATTCTCTAACGGCTCAACAAGATGACACCAACAATTATCCACCGAACCAAGTCGTGATCAATGATCTAGGAGAGGTGATTTTATAGAGGTGTAGGAGATCATTAGGGGAATAGATAGGGTAATACCAGCGGGAAGCGCCAGCAATGGCTGCCTCGCCCACAGTCTGTCAGTCTCTTTCTTCTTTGTGTTTTAATAGTACTGTACTCACCTCTGGCCAGTTCACCTCTACCCTCTCAGTTAGGCTGGGGTGGTACTGGCTGGCATTACCATTGGCAATGGTCCAATTAGTTGCGGTACAGTCCGGATTCTCCAACCTACCTCATTCCGGATATTGGACATTATCTCTGGAACTGATATGCTACAATAATGAAAACTATATTCTGCATGTTGCATCTTTCTCTTTGCTTACCTGTTGTACTTCTTGAGTTTGTCTTGATTGTACTCATATATAGTATTATGGTATCTATATAACTAAAAGTCTCATCTTGACCACTTCCTGTTTGCGCTGCATATTGATTTTAGAAAAAACGCTACCCTATATCGCTATGATTTTTTACTCATAAATTTTTTTTACTCATCTTACTCACAGTCCTCTTCCGCTGAGGCAGCCCCAAGGATTTTTCCGATCGATGAAAAATAAAAATATGAGTGTGTAAAAAATCTTGTGATCAGCTGATTGGCCCTCTCGACTGTCAATCACCATGATGAAGGTAACGCCCCAGGACTATAGAACCCCAGATGCCTGGACGTGAGTCAGTCACTCTGGAAGAATGCGAGGGAGAGGCCACAATTCTGATTCTAAGCAGTGAATCAACTGAACTGTGAGACTGCAATGTACTTGCAATAAATGATTTGTTAGCCCTTAATGAAAATGCAATGAGCTGTTTGGCCTGCCCTGTGCCTGAATCTCCAATGGAAATGGAAATGAAATGAAAATGCAATGAGCTGTTTGGCCGGCCCTGAGCCTGAAAATGCAATGGAAATGGAAATAAAATGAAAATGCAATGAGCTGTTTGACCTGCCCTCTGCCTGAAACTGCAATGGAAATTGAAAATAAATGAAAATGCAATGAGCTGTATGGCCTGCCCTGTGCCTGAAACTGCAATGGAAATGGAAATGAAATGAAAATGCAATGAGCTGTTTGGCCTGCCCTCTGCTTGAAATTGAAATGGAAATGAGTTGTTTGGCATGCCTGAAACCACTAATTTCGGCCCACAAAGCCCCTATTAGCTGAGAAACCAGTCCCTTTTGCCCAAAATGTCCGTATTTTCCCAGGAGGAGCATTTTGGCCCAAAAGCCCCATGCCAGGAAAAAAATGTCCAGAAAAAGTGTCTTTTACTGAGATTTCACTCAGAATTTTTTTTTTTTTGAAAGATCCCCTTCGGCCCATCAGGCCTGTACCTGCCCAGGAAGAATCCCTTCGGCCCATCAGTAAGTATTCCCCCTGGAAGTATTAAACATCACCCCTTATTTTTCTCCCTCCCTTCATTGACTCCCTGTGAGATCCAGGCCAGGATTGACTTTCCTCCTTGAAGAAGGGTTTCAGCCCGAAACGTTGCCTAATTCCTTCGCTCCATAGATGCTGCTGCACCCGCTGAGTTTCTCCAGCACTTTTGTCTACCTTCGATTTTCCAGCATCTGCAGTTCCTTCTTAAATACTTTCCTCCTCCATTGCTGTGATCTGCAGAAAAAGATGAAAAATGTCTAAAATTGATTATCCACACTCTTCCCCTTCTCTCTCACAGAGTCTCTCACCTGTTTTGGGCATAATATCTGGCAGTTTCTGAGCTGCCAGCCCACCAGGCCTGAGTGACTGAGCTGCCAGCCCACCAGGCCTGAGTGACTGAGCTGCCAGCCAACCAGGCCTGAGTGACTGAGCTGCCAAGCCAAGAATCCAATCGGCCCACAATGTCCATACTAGCCCTCTGGAAACCAGTCCCTTTGGCCCACAACACCCATACTAGCGCTCCAGAAAAGCCCCCCCCCCCCCACTGGCCACCAGTATTGGAATTGGCAGCGAGATGGAATATTGCGATGGGGACCAGCCCTCTCGCATGAACATGGGACCTAACAGGTCCCACGTAGTCTAGTTACCTAATATAATTGAATAGCACACTTAACAAAACTTTTCATTGTACCTTGGTACACCTGACAATAATAAACCTAAAAAATCAAAAGCTGAATATTCCATCAATCTATATAACACACTTCATACTAAGAGGGTCCATTTTAGGTCTCCTGAGCAATGTGATCGGTGTAATTGCATTTGATCAGGAGAATGGGCTATCAGGGAATTACTATTCTAAATCTGCAAAGGATACTTAAAAGGAAGTGACATGGCAGAAGCCAGATTATAACTAAGAGATCCTGCCTGCCCTTCAGGATTTCACATTTCCATTCACTGAGGTTTGAACGCAATTAACTTCAGCTGAGACAGTTTGCCAATCCATCCCTTGATTCTGCTGCCACCTGCACTACGGTTCTGCAGAAGCAGCTCGTTCGAGGATCGATGCCATTGCTGGTGTCAGCTTGGCTCACTCCGCATCTCACAACCCACTAAGCTGGCGGATTCACGTATCAAGCTGTGTTTACCCACCCAGGCATTGTGCCGCGCATTGCAAAGTCAGCACCTCATCTAAGTCGGGGAACCATCCCACCAGCACCCAGGCCGTGCTGCATTTACACTGGGATAAATTCAAAAACAAGACATTAAACGAAAGTGTTGCCTGCGAGCTGAATGGTAAGAACCTCTTGGTGCTACCACATCAAAACAGAGAAAGCTCCTGATGTTCTTGCCAACTACCTTCCACAATAAACGCCATTAAAACACAGGAGCAGGTTATTCACCGCAGTGCAGTTAATGGAAGCACGTTTGTCCAGCACAGCTGCTGTGGTTGGCTGCAGAGCAACATTGATGGTACTTCTCTGTAGTTGAAGGCCTCTGGGACATTTCTGTGTGCTGTGATAAGCTTCTGCATCGATGCACGTCTCGCTTTCTCCTTTATTGACTATTTGCTCCATTAAGGATGAATCGCAGGTAGCTGGCAATGAATTGTCTGACAGTGGCGTACTAACTAGCCTGAGTTGAAGCATGCAAATGTTTCTAAAATGAGAAGCAAGCCTGGCAGATTCATTTGTCAACAGTTTTGTCCAATCTAGGCTGAAGTCAGAACTAAGGAGCCTTTCACTGTTCCTTCCCCTCATTAAGTGGCTGTTGTAATGTGCTTTCTTGCAATGTGACATAGGGTAGCTCTCTAACCTTCAAACAATTCAGAACATTTCTAAGATTACAGTCTCACCTCCACCAATCAGACAGGTGCGCATTTAAAAGTACATAATACAGCTTTGTCATTTCCTACAATGCAAAAGGTCTACCCAGTGTTTCCCTGTGGGAAGTTACCCTGTGCCCTGTCCTGCACGCCCAGCCAAACCCTGATCAATTATACCTGCTTCCCTGGAATACCACAGTAGCACAGCTACATTGAACCTCAGTTCAATCGCTTATCCATGGCTGGTTTGGTCTTCTCTTGTCTTGTTCCTCTTATAGAGCTGGAAAAATGGAGCTGTGGAAGAGAGAGCATTCTCACAGAATCAGGCTCGTAACTTGACACCTCAAACAGTGTTTTATTTGATATCAGCTTCCAAGTGAATGGTTCTTGTAGAGAAAACAAAGAATGAGATGGAACTATCTGTCCAAGTGTGATCATTGCGCTGGGATATACTGTATATGTCTAGAAATACAACATATCAATGTGGCACTGTGACAGTTTTGAACGGTCCAGGAACAATGCAGAGATCCTTCTTGTTTGACAATACCACAATCAGCTGTTATTTTGTGTTATTGTACCCTACTTATTTTGCCACATCATCATCATCTGGCAGTGTGAGGCTGCCACCTGCATTCCCAAGCTCTTTGTCATCGGGAGTGTGTCGGAAACAACAAGCCTCATTTCACTGAGCTCACAATGTACAGTACATCGGCACAACATACCAAATATAATAATAGACTGTTGTCAAACAGCAAAGTGGCACAGTTCTGTGATACAGGACAGAGAAGCAATGCAATGAAGCAATGATACAAAGCCTGGCGACTCAAGACTAAAGATGAGCTTTTTTGCTCAGCATTGAAGACGTAAGTGACACAGGGCAAGCATGCAGGTCATCGAGCAACTATTAAGATGGCTCAGAGCCTCTGCTTTATAAGTCTACAGACAAGCACAGCATATTCCTGCCACTGCCGTCCTCGGTTAATGTATCTTCCGGTAAGCATCATCCACAGGAGATTCGAGTGTTGTGTGACTATGATTTACCTGGATGGATGCAGCCAACAAGTCACAAGCAGCTAAATGCCATTCATTGCACTTATGTCATGTGATAAGCATAGGATTAGGCCATTAGGTCCATCAAGTCTACTCTGCCATTCAATCATGGCAGATCTATCTCTCCCTCCTAACCCCATTCTCCTAACTTCTCCCCATAACCTCTCACACCTGTTTGATAAAATGACCACAAGCCTCTAGAACTATGTCAATAGTATGTCCACTAGAACTATTGGGTATCAGCTCTAAGAACTTTACGCTCTCTACCATTGGGTATTACAATATGTATCATCTACAAATGCATGATAGTTGCTCACCAACCCTCACAAAATGGTGCGCTCTATTGGAAGGTGGACACGGACAGCAGGTGCACGTGAACATCACCTGCATGTCCCCTCCGTCACAAAACATCCTTGTGAAAGTATATTTTTTACATATCCTTCATTGCTGTTTAGTTCAGAGATACAGCTCAAAACTGGCCCTTTGGCCACCGAGTCGACGTGGACCAGTGTAAAGAGGAGTCATGAACACACTGTGTCTTTACTACTATTTATTGATAATACACAAACGTTGCTGCCCTAGCTGTACGTGGTCTGTCACAGGAGCTAGAGAGAGATCAATGGGTGCGGAGGTTGCAATTATACTTCTGATATGGGGAGTGGTTAGTAGTGGTGAGGTCACTATATTAAAGGTACATGCACATGTCATCTACATCCTTCCCCTTGGAAACAAAAAAGCAATACAGTAGTGACGGGGCGACCACGTCTCATACGCTACGAGCAGGTAAGCAAACAGTTAAACAAACAGTTGAGCAAGCAGCTAAGCAAATTCACCATAGCGGACCGGGTACGCAGCTCGCCATCTCCCCCCTCTGCAGGAAGAGCAGGGGCCGGAACGGGAGCGGGTGACCGAACCGGGGATACCCTGGAGGAGAAAGAGGAGGCGGATGTAAAAGGACTTGATCCAACACTCAAAGTCTCTTACCAAGTATCTTTATTCATTCACTACATACATTATGCCCTAGCTGTCCGTGGTCATCACTGGGACTAGAGAGAGAGCTAGAGGCGGGGAAGCTACAATTATACAGGAGACAATGGGGCGTGGTTAGTAGTGGTGAGGTCACTATGTTAAAGGAGCATGCACTGATCTACATCCTTTCTCTTGGAAACAAAGCGACCACGGCTCATACGCTAGAGGCAAACCAGGAACAGTTGGAAAACATAATGAAGCAGACTACTCGCCCACTCCGTACCGGACAGGCGGCTTGACCAAACGCCCAGAGCGGGTACGCAACCCGCCTTCCCCTTCCACCGCAGGAGCAACAGGAACGGGTGCAGGGACAGAGATAGGGGAACTGGGAGATGAAAGCCCTGGTGGAGGAGGAGAGCAAGGCGACGGAACGGGATCCACCGCAGGTGAAGTAGGAGAAGGGGGACCGTGCGGGCTGGGCACCATGAGCTGAGAGGGAAGGGTCCGTGGCATGCGAGGAGTGACAGGGGCAGGAGTAGGTGAAGGCGGCGGTGAATGGACTGGTGGCGGAGAATGAACAGGCGGCGAAAACGGGTCCGCGGGAGGCGGAGCAGGTTCGTTGACTAGCAGCAGGTGCTGGCGTGTCCGACGGTACACGGTGCCCTCGTAATTAACCAGGTAGGACCGGGGAGAGTCGGCATTGCCAACGACAACGGCCAGCCGGTGATGACCGGAGGTGGACATCATCCGAACAACCTGGCCCGGGAACAGACGGGGAAGTAGTCGGGAAGATTTATCAAAGGAGCGCTTTTGGATGACCTGTTTCTCGATGATGCGATCCTTGACAGCGGCAGGGCTTAGGACAGCGGGCGTTAGAGATTGCTGAGAAACCGGGAGAGGGGGTCTAGTGGTGCGGGACATAAGGCGCTGGGCAGGCGAACCAAGTGCGGGGTCCCGGGAAATGTTGCGGAGGTTGAGTAGGGCAAGATAAAAGTCCGAATGGGACAGACGGCAATGTTCCAGCAGCTCCTTGGCACTGCGGACAGCGCGCTCCGCAAGGCCGTTGCTCTGCGGGTACTCGGGGCTGCTGGTGATGTGGCGAAAGTTCCATAGGGCGGCGAAAGCGGCGAACTCTGCGATGGAAAACTGTCCGCCATTGTCGGATTGGAGAGTCACCGGGGAGCCAAAGGTAGAAAAGTGGCGGCGAAGCTTCCCGATGACGGCAACAGACGTGAGGGAGGGCAGCTGGTCCACCTCGAACCAGCTGGAGTAGGAGTCCACCAGGACCAGGAAGTGTTTGCCACGCCATTCGAAAATGTCAGTGGCGACAGCCATCCACGGCAGCTCTGGAGCCGGCTGCTGCATGAGAGGTTGGCGTTGTTGATGAGGCAGTAGGCTGTTGCAGGCAGCACAGGCGGAGACCCTGTCACGAATCTCCGGAATCATGCCAGGCCAGAAAAACTGAGCCTGGGCCCGGGACAAAGTGGCCTCCACCCCGGGGTGACCGCTGTGTGCGGTTTGGTAGTAGTGGTCACGCAGAGCGTCCGGCACCACGACCTTGTGGCCCTTCACCACCACGCCGCTGTGCAACACCAATTCGTCCCGAACCAGGAAGTAGGGCACGGCACCGGCCGGTAGAGAAGAGCGTCGGTCAGGCCAGCCACGGCGGATGACGCCCGCAAGCTGTTGTAGGGCAGGATCAGCGGCAGTGTGTTCGACCAGGGACTGCATCTGCCAAGAGGGAACAATGTTAACGTTCAGTACCATCAGGTCAGACGATTCGTATGGATGACGGGCAACGGAAGGGAGCGGCGCACGGGACAATGTGTCGGCCACGAACATTTCCTTGCCCTTGCGGTACACAATGTTGAATGTGAATCGTTGGAGCTGCAGCATCATTCGCTGCAACCGCGAGGAGGCCGCATGGATAGGCTTGTTCAAAATAGAAACCAGCGGCTGGTGGTCCGTTTCAATGGTGAAAGTGTTGCCCATAATGTAGTCTTTGAATTTGGAGCATGCGAAAACCACTGCAAGGAGCTCCTTCTCGATCTGAGCGTAGCGCTGCTCAGCAGGGGTCATGGTGCGAGAGGCATAGGAAACAGGCAGCTGCCGATTGTCCTCGAGCTGCAGGCAGGCAGCACCGAGTCCGAACCGAGAAGCATCGCAGGTGAGGACGATTGGTCTGTTCAGGTCAAAATACGTTAAAGTCGGGGTGCAAGCGAGCCTGGACTTCAGGGCTACGAATGCCGACTGGTGATGCGGTAGCCAGACCCAGGCATTGTCCTTTTTGATTAGCTCCCTCAGAGGGGCACTCAGTTCGCTGAGGTCGGGTATGAACTTACCCAGGTAGTTGACCATGCCCAGAAATCGCTGCAGGCCGGGCACGTCGGTGGGAGCAGGCATTTCGGTGACCGCAGCAGTCTTCTGGGGGTCTGGCTTTAGTCCACTGGCCATGAAAACGTGGCCCACGTACGTGACCTCCTGAACGCGGAACCGACACTTCTTCGGGTTGAGCTTGAGATTAATCTCACGGGCCCAGTCCAGGACTTGGCGTAGGTGCAGGTCGTGCTCAGCGACGTCCTTCCCGTATACCAGAATGTCATCGACAATAATAGCACATGGCAACCCGGCAAACAGCTGTTCCATGGTCCGCTGGAAAACCTCACTCGCTGAGTTGATCCCGAAGGGTATGCGAAGAAAACGAAACCTGCCGAAAGGTGTGCTGAAGGTGGTTAAATAAGACGAACGTTCATCCAGAGGGATCTGCCAAAAGGAGCTCTTGGCATCTAAGACCGAGAAGACAGTGGCAGGACCAACCTGTGCAGCGACGTCCTCCACCGTCCGCATGGGGTAGTGCGGGCGTTGGATAGCAAGGTTCAGGTCCTTCGGGTTGATGCAGATCCTGATCTCGCTGGCGTCTTTCTTGGCAGCAACGACCATGGTGGAGACCTACAGGGTGGGTGCGCTCACCTCTCTGAGAATGCCAGTGGAAACCATATCACGAAGTGTGGACTCCACGCGGCCCTTCATGGCAAAAGACACCCGGTGGGCCGGTCTAACGACCGGGTCGACCCCCGGGTCAACAACGATTTTATAGGCACAGGGCAGCTTGCCCAGAATGTCATCGAAACGGTCAGGATACTCTATCAGGGGGTCCATGGGGGCCTGCACCAGGTGGACATCGCGGTGAAAAGCGACCAAACCCAAGTCCTGGCATGCACGGGCGCCCAGCAGGGTGACGTTATCAGAGTCCAGCAGGAAAAAAGTGAGGGGCCGAGAGGTCTTGAGAACAGTGCAGATAACAGTGGCCTTCCCCACTGCGACCAGAACACCTCCCCCATAGGCATGAAGGCGGGAGCTATCGGGAAGCACTCTCTCACCCAAACTTATCTTTTTGAAGAGGCGAACAGACATAATGTTTGCAAACGCACCAGTATCGACCTTGGCCGAGAAGGAGTGTCCATTCACAATAACATGTATTGAGGGATCCGTTATCGGGCCAGGTGCACCCAGGAGCGAAAACACAGTCGGATCACCATGGGAGGAAATCGTATCTGAATCAGGGAGTTCTGGTTGGTACTGGGAACCAGGCGCGCTATCAGTGTCCGCAAGAATGTTTAGACTCCTTCTAGGAGCAGGGATCGGTTTCCCACGAGAACGGCAGGCTGACGAAAAATGGTTAAGTTTCCCGCAAGAGTTGCAAGTCTTACCCAGCGCCGGGCAAACGTTGTTCTGGTGCGAGGAGAAATTACAATTCGGGCAACGACGAGGGGTGACCTTAGCGGGAGAAGCGGGCGAGAACGGGCGAGGCGGGCTATTGATCCGCCGGCGGCCCACGGTACCGGTGAAGTTGATGTCCTGGGACTGTGGGTGGGAAACGGAGCCGACAGCAGAGGCCATACGAGCAGAATGCATGGCATCCTTTAGCGTGAGGTCGGGTTTCATTAGTAGATCTTCGCGCAGCTTTGAGTTTAGGAGACCGTATACCAGGACGTCCCTGATCAATTCGTCAGTAGTAATAGCTTCGAGGCGGCACCTCCGAGCCAAATGATGCAAAGAGGCAATGTAAGCGTCAATGTGCTCACCGGGAACCTGACGTCTTGAGAAAAACTTAAAGCGCTCAATTATGTTATTTGTGGGAATGTCACATAGGGCATTAAATTTGGCCATGAGACATACCGGGTCATGGCGGTCTTCCGGAGGGTCGAAATCGAACGCCGCATAATGTTCCATAGCCTCCGGACCAGCCAGGTTGAGGAGCATGTGAGCCTGTACCGCAGGAGATACACCAGGATGAGCAATAGCGATGTAATGTTCATAGTCGCGCTGGAAGACAGTCCAGCGGTGCACGATGTCCGCGTCAAAAATGAGCTTGTCAGGACGACGGAACGAGTTAGCCATATTAAATGTAAAGGTGGGGAAACAACTGGGAGAAACAAATAATAAAATAAAACCGATAAACATGAGACGCAAGTCTACCGCGCTGACACCATGTAAAAGGACTTGATCCAACACTCAAAGTCTCTTACCAAGTATCTTTATTCATTCACTACATACATTATGCCCTAGCTGTCCGTGGTCATCACTGGGACTAGAGAGAGAGCTAGAGGCGGGGAAGCTACAATTATACAGGAGACAATGGGGCGTGGTTAGTAGTGGTGAGGTCACTATGTTAAAGGAGCATGCACTGATCTACAGCGGAGGCCGAGGAGGGGATGCAGGCGCATCAGCGGGTGGACGGGCAGGCGAACGAGGGCTGGCAGGTGGAGAGCGGGGCTGGAAGAGCTGAGATGGCAGGGTCCGAGGCATGCGTGGGGCGGCAGGCAGTGGTGGGGGCTCGTTGACAAGCCGCAGATGTTGGCGGGACCGGCGGTAGATGGTACCGTCGTGGTCGACCATGTAGGACCGCGGCGAACCAGCATTACCGACGACGGTGGCAAGCTTGGAGTGACCGGAGGGGGACTGCATCCGGACGACTTGACCGGCCGGTGCCGTGCCCTACTTCCTGGTCCGTGACGAGCTCGTGCTGCACGACGGCGTGGTGGTGAAAGGACACAAGGTGGTTGTGCCCGCTGCGCTGCAGGACCACTATTTTCAGTCCGCCCACCGCGGTCATCCTGGGGCCGAGGCCACTCTGTCCCACGCCCAGAGTCAGTTCTACTGGCCCGGCATGGTCCAAGACATCCGGGAGAGGGTCTCCGCCTGCTCTACCTGCAATAGCCTCGCTCCCCATCAGCAACGCCAGCCGCTTCTGCAACAGCCTGCCCCTGAACTGCCCTGGATGGCGGTCGCCACTGACATTTTCGAGTGGCGTGGCAAGCACTTCCTGGTCCTCGTTGACTCTTATTCCAGCTGGTTCGAGGTCGACCAGCTGCACTCCCTCACCTCTTCGGCCGTCATCGGGAAGCTGCGCCGCCACTTCGCCACTTTCGGCTCCCCGGCGAGCCTCCAATCTGACAACGGCAGCCAGTTCACCAGTGCCGAGTTTCGGGGTTTCGCTGCCAGCTGGAACGTCCGACACTACACCAGCAGTCCAGAGTACCCGCAGAGCAACGGCCTGGCAGAGCGCGCTGTTCGCAGTGCTAAGGACTTGCTGGAGCATTGCAGACTGTCCAACTCTGACAACATTACCTTGCTGGGTGCCCAGGCGTGCCAAGACCTCGGCTTGGTCTCCTTTCACCGTGATATCCACCAGGTGTGGACCCTCATGGACCCCGTGCACGAATACCCTGACCGTTTCGACGATAAGCTGGGCAAGCTGCCCAGCTGCTACAAGATTGCTGTCGACCCCAGTGTTGAACCTGTGATCCGCCCGCCGCACCGCGTCTCCTTCACCATGAAGTACAAGGTGGAATCGACGCTGCTCAACATGGTCACCATGGGCATTCTGAAAGATGTGAGCGATCCCACTTCTGACACCATGTAAAGATTCATGAACACACTGTGTCTTTACTACTATTTATTGATAATACACATACGTTGCTGCCCTAGCTGTACGTGGTCTGTAACAGGAGCTAGAGAGAGATCAATGGGTGGGGAGGTTGCAATTATACTTCTGATATGGGGAGTGGTTAGTAGTGGTGAGGTCACTATATTAAAGGTACATGCACATGTCATCTACAACCAGCGATCCCCGTACACTAGCACTATCCTACACACTTGGGACAATTTACAATCTTTACCGAAAGCCAATTAACCTACAAATGTTGGGGGAGTCCAGAACCAGGGGCCACAGTTTA
Organism: Amblyraja radiata; assembly: GCF_010909765.2. Lineage (NCBI taxonomy): Eukaryota > Metazoa > Chordata > Chondrichthyes > Rajiformes > Rajidae > Amblyraja > Amblyraja radiata. The sequence goes on along the minus strand of NC_045983.1, from coordinate 22,369,913 downwards.
AGAATAAGGGGTAAGCCATTTAGAACGAAGATGAGGAAACACTTTTTCACACAGAGAGTGGTGAGTCTGTGGAATTCTCTGCCTCAGAGGGCAGTAGAGGCTGGTTCTCAAGATACTTTCAAGGGAGAGCTATATAGGGCTCTTAAAGATAGCAGAGTCAGGGGATATGGGGAGAAGGCAGGAACGGGGTACTGATTGGGGATGATCAGCCATGATCACATTGAATGGCGGTGCTGGCTCGAAGGGCCGAATGGCCTACTCCTGCACCTATTATCTATTGTTTATTGTCTAAATCTGTATGTCTTTGGATGTGGGAGGAAACCGGAGCACCCAAGGAAAACCCACGCGGCCACAGGAAGAACGTACAAACTCCGTACAGACAGCACCCGTAGTCAGGATCCAACCCGGGTATTTGGTGCTGTACGGCAGCAACTATAACGCTGCGCCAACGTGCCACCGTGCTGCTAGATCTAAATTGCAGAACTGGCGACTTTGTGGATATGCCTTCACCAGGACTGCAGCAACTCATCGCCACCTTCTGAAGGGCAATGTGATGGGTTGTAAATGCTGATCTTGCAAGCGACGTGCACATCCCATAAATGAATAACAAAATCTGGAGGAGAAGAAGAGTAAGATTGTCATGTAGCTGCACTGTGGCCAAGGGTGGCAGCAATAAGAACTGCTCCATAAAGTACAAGGACGAAATATAATAGGACAGGACGAGATACTGATTGGGAAGGGATATGAGAAAGGAACGATAGGATCAAGGCTAATAGGGCAGGCAGGAGATGATCAGAGTTAACTTAATTTCATGCTTTGAAGCAGAATGCTTTCAGAACTAATAAAAAATAAAACCGGGTATTAAAAATGAAAAGTCCAAGCCCTGAGATGCATATCAGACACCTCTGATCTATGAATGCAATTTCTCATCTATCAGTAGAGACTTGTTTACAACAGCAAGCAATTATACAAAATAGAAAGTCAATACAAATTGCTTTTGACTGAGTCAGCACTTTCCTTCCGTACTGAAACAAAGTTCTTTTTGGAAAGAATATGTTACATTATCATCGGGTTGAACATATCATTCCAACCAATCGTAATGTCACATTAAAAACAATTTGAGTAATTACATTTACAATTTTTCCATTAAATTCCTTCATGCATCCTGTCTTTGTGTTTACTCGGCTTCAACCTTGAGACCAGATTATTTTACAATCAATACTCCACTCCACCCTTCTATCAGTTCTGCTAACTATCAAATAACTCCTATGTTTCACATTACTCCGACTAATTAAATAGTGCACAACAACTTGCATGCACAAAGTACCTTTAATACACAAAGATCAAGGTCTCACGGATATTAGGACTAACCACCAGCTTCTTTAAGGAGGTGAGTTTTAAGGAGAATCCGAGGTGTGAGGTGGGTGCATGGTTGGAATTCCAGACCTCACTACATGGGAAGCTGCATGGAAGGCTCTCCCACTCTGGACTGTAGAAGATCTTGGAGAGTTAAAGGATGGAGGATGTTTCAGAGACAGGGAGAGAGGGATCTGTAAATACGGACAATTGGAAAACTGAAGAATCAATGTGGGTCAACCAGCAAAGGATGAACAGGAACAGGAACAGGAACTCTGTGAGTTGAGAAATGGCAGATATGTTTTGATACATTCAACTTTCATCTCCATCCCACCTCACCTCGCCAACCAAAACCACCAGCCTTGGCTGGGTTAGCAAGGGATCCTCTTTCAGATGACCTGCTCTAGGTCAATAAATTTGCAGCTGACAAGAAGATAGTGTGGAGGGTAGTCTTAGATTCCATTACTGTGTTGATAAAAGGGCTGAGAAATGGCAGATATAATTTAATCCAGATAAATGTGAGGTGATATATTTTGGGAATATCATTGAGATGAGGACATACACCATGAATCAAAGGCTCTTATGGATTATTAAGGAACAGAGGGACTTTGCAGTAATAACACTGAGATCCTTGAAGTTGGTAGTGCAAGTAGATAATGTGGTTTGGAAGACACCCGGGATAGTGGCCTTCATTTGTCAGGACCTTGACTACAAAAGTACTTTATTAAACTTTTGTAATGTCTCAACTTGGCGGTTGCGAGAAATTCTAGTTACTACATGAGAGGAAGATGATGATGGTGCAGAGGAGTGTGTGCAGAGGAGGCTCACCAGGATGTTACTTGGGATGGAACATTTAAGTTATGAAGAGAGACTGGAGAGGCCAGGTCTGTTTTCCCTGGACTGGGGGAAGTTAACAGGGGGCACGATTGAGGTAAATAAAATTATGAGGGGTAACTTTTCACAGCATCAGAGGTAGATAAAACTAGAGGATATAGATTTAAGGCAAGGACTAAGAAATTTAAAAGAGATCTGGGGGGGACCTTTTTCACCTAGAACACACTGCCTGAGAGAGTGGTGGAAGCAGAGCCACTGACAACAGTTATGTACTGTCTACGTGAGCACTTGAATCGCGCAGGCGTAGGAAGATGCAGGCCAAGTGCTGGAAGACGGGATCAATGTCAATTGGTCACTAACGAAAATCCTTTCTTGAAAACAGCACGAGAGTGAACATTGGGTGATAATGGAGGTCAAATAAAATTATAAGAGGCAAGATTGAAAACTGCCAGAGGCTCAAAGAGTGAAAAATCCAGATGGATCATTGTGTTGCAGGTGAGGTGGGGAAGGCCACCTCCACCATGACATCCTGATGCTGATCACAAATCCTTTTGTTGGCTTCCAGACCGGGCTTGTGATAGAGACTGGGGTGAGGAATCACAGAGTGTGCATGGAGGTCATTGCCTCATGGTCAGCGGTGGAAAATATGAGGAAAACATCAAGCATCTGAGCAACACAACAGAATGTGAAATTCACTGCTGTGTAAGCTGTCATGACGTTTTGAGTGCTGTTTGACTCTATGATTCTAAGATGCCATAAAATGTGGTCCTTGCAGCCCTGTTAGATGCAGTCGAGTGAAGTACAAATTCAAATCTTGAATACTCCGACACCCTCACACTATGCATGCAATATGCACTCTGGTTACTGCACTGCATAGTGTAGATGCAATGCCAAATGTATGGCAGAAAATACTTCCTAGAATATGCAATCACGATTACTTAACATTGAAATATACCTATGAAATTTATTTAAAACATCGATTCTTCATTGTACACTAAATGCCAAAATTCTGTCCCAAATTTTTACTGGCTTTCCAATATATACCACCCCAATTCCGATTACCGTAATCCCATGTTAACACATCAAGAGATGAGTGCTTTTGATGTATAATTAAAACCCAGAACTGATTTTCATTATGCTGATAAATAAATAAATATAGTCTGAAGGATTTCTTCATAATTTATTCAAACGATGCTCGGAGATATTTAGTTCCAGCTCTAGGAAGAATTGTCTCGTGCCTTTTTATGTCAAGACACTGACATGAAAGATTGTTCGAGATGAGCTAATCACATCTAAATGTCAACGAACCCACCTCGCAATCTATTCCCGAGTGCAGGCTTTTCCAGTGATTGCGTGCGGTGAGTGGGGAATCGGCCGAGCAGGTGAACACAAGTCATTGGAAAGAGCCAGAGATGGTCACTCCCATGATCATTGACCATTCATTCTCATGGACAGTATCAGACCATTCTCAGGGTCAGCCATAATCATTTAGTTTAGATTAGTTTAGTTTAGAGATACAGCGCAGAAACAGGCCCTTCGGTCTATCGAGTCCGCACTGACCAGCGATCCACGCACATTAACACTACCCAACACACACTCAGGACAAGCCAATCAGCCCACAAACCTATATGTCTTTAGAGTGTGGGAGGAAACTGAAAATCACTGAGAAAATCCACGTGGTCATGGGGAGAGAGTACAATCTCTAAAAAGTGCACCCGTAATCAAGGTTGAACCCGGGTCTCTGGCGCTGCAAGCTCTGTAAGGCAACAACTAAGGACAGTTCTCAGGGAGAGTGACCATTCACTCTCAGGGTTTGTGTGACTGGTCACTCTCAGTGTGGGAAAGAACTGCAGATGCTGGTTTAAATCGAAGGTAGACACAAAATGCTGGAGTAACTCAGCGGGTCAGGCAGCATCTCTGGAGAGAAAGAATGGGTGACGTTTCGGGTCGAGACCCTTCTTTAGTCTGAGAGTCAGGATAGAGGGAATCTAGAAATATGCAATGCAGTTAATGAAGCACGTTTGTCCAGCACAGCTGCTGTGGTTGGCTGCAGAGCAACATTGATGGTACTTCTCTGTGCTTGAAGACCTCTGGGACATTTCTGCGAGCTGTGATAAGCTTCTGCATCGATGCACGTCTCACTTTCTCCTTTATTGACTATTTGTTCCATTTAGAATGAATCGCAGGTAGCTGGCAATGAATTGTCTGACAGTGGCGTACTAACTAGCCTGAGCTGAAGCATGCAAATGTTTCTAAAATGAGAAGCAAGCCTGGCAGATTCATTTGTCAACAGTTTCGTCCAATCTAGGCTGAAGTCAGAACTAAGGAGCCTTTCACTGTTCCTGCCCCTCATTAAATGGCTTTTGTAATGTACTTTCTTGCAATGTGACATAGGGTAGCTCTCTAACCTTCAAACAATTCAGAACATTTCCAAAATTACAGTCTCACCTCTACCAATCAGACAGGTGCACATTTAAAAGTGACCTGGTTATATAAGGCAGCTTTGTCATTTCCTTATCCATGCAGAATGTCCTGCACGCAGGTCCAAAACCTGATCAATTATACTTGCTCCCCTTGGATACCACAGTGGCACAGCCAATAGAGCTGGTAGCTCACAGCTCCAGCAACCCCGGTTCAATTATCAATTCCATTGCTGTCTTTCTGGAGTTTGCACATTCTCTCTGTGACTGCGTGAGTTTTCTCTCACAGCCCGAGCACAATTTGCTGCTGAAAATTGCCCAAATGTGTATAGGTATTAGATGCTGAATCAACGATGGGAACACACAAAGTTTGAAGTGAATCAACCCAAAACATTGCCTGTTGATTGCCCACCATAGATGCTGCCTGGCCTGCTGAGTTAATTCAGCACTTTGCTTTTTGAACTTGGTAGAGAATTAAAAAACTGGGATTAGTGTAGGATTAGTGTAATTATGGAGGGGGGCAGGGTGGGGGTTGTGTTATTTTGGATGTTATATGATTCTGCGGTTTTAGGATAGATGATTCAAGGAAGTTATTCGTAAACATCAGTGTTCTCATTGAGTAAAACACTTCCAGTTGATGTACTCTGTGGACATGTCGTGTCGTGTGTGCGTGTGTGTATGCAATCATTCAGTCCTTGTATATCAGAAATTCAGCATCACCGTAAGAATGGGTTAGCGTTGGTAAAAGCTTCATATTTACACCACAGTAGCAGTGCAGGATGAAGTGGATGATGCTAGAGACATGTCTCGTATGGGAGAGAAATAACCAGCAGCATTGAAATTGATCCCCGGTGAAACTGATTGCAAGTACAGCATGGAAACTGGCTCTTCGTTCCACCGAGTCCATGCTAACCATCGATCACTCGTTCACACTAGTTCTGTGTTATCCCACTTTTGCAGCGACTCTGTCCCCACTAGCGGCAATTTACAGAAGCCAATTAACCTACAAACCCATATGACTGGGATGTGGGAGGAAACCGGAGCACCCAGAGGAAATCCACACGGTCTTAGGGAGAACGTGCAAACTCCACACAGACAGCACTCCAGGTCAGGATCGACCCTGGCCCTGTGTGGCAGCAGCTTTGCCAGCTATTGTCCCGCTTGTCAGGTTCTATTATATAGTTCTTGTTTCAGAGTTAAAGCATCTGCAGATTTTTGATTTCCATTTTGTGCCTTCTTTTCCATTGGTACAAAACCGACTCACCCAAATTCCAACTAAAGACCCACACTGTTTATTTGAGATAGGGTACATCCCAGGCAATATTGGGCTTTACTATTTAAATGGGTAGAAGCAGGAAAACAAAATGGGCTCCTCCCTTTCTCATGAACCCTGGCATTGTATTTTTATGCCAAGCTCAGCATCCAACCTCTAAGCAATGAGAATGCATTGAGTTGATGAAGAATACCGTCCCAAAGCACAGTGCCCAGACGCCATCTACATTGCTTTTTCCACCTGTCTCCTCTTCCTCTCTCAATGAGCTAAGCAACACAATGGCAAGGCAAGTAGAGCAGCTGGCTTACATCGCCAGTGACCCAAGTTCATTCCTGATCTGGTACTATTGATGGGGAGTTTGCACGCTGGTTACCTGCAGGTGCTCCAGATTTGTCCCTCATCCCAAAGACAAGCAGACGGGTAGATACAATTACCACAGTAAATAGTTCTAGCGTGTATGTGGGTTTAAAAATGTGACAAAATTGATGGGAATGTGAAAAAACAAAACAATATCAGTACAGTGTATGAAGAAGGGTCTCGACTCGAAACGTCACCCATTCCTTCTCTCCAAAGATGCTGCCTGACCCGCTGAGTTACTCCAGCGTTTTGTGGTCACTCTCGGTCTCAGTGACCATGCTCATGGACAGTGTCTGGTCATTCACAGGGTTAGTGACTAGTGGTCGGTGACTGGTCACTTGCTGAGACAATGGCCAGTTACTCTTCGGGTCAGTGATCGGTCACTTTCAAGGTTGGTGACCAGTTACTCTCGGTCGTTGACTGGTGATTCTCAGGGACAAAGGTATTTTTTTCGGCATCAGTTGATGGAGTCGGTATATTGCTCTTGCTGGTTCACCGATTTCCTTCAGGGGAAACTCTGAAGGTGACCTACGGGCGACCCTGGACCCAGAAATGTTGACCTTGCCTACTGAAATAGCCTGGCAACGTAGCAATTGGGGATTGACATTAATTTCAGATCTGTACAATGCTGACAAGCAATGAATACATCAAAACACATATAAAATAGAATGGGGTTAGTGTGAGGGTTGCTTGATATTTGGTGTGAACTCAGCTAGGACACAGGGCCCATTTTCCGTGCTATCTGACCACTTTATGACTCAACATTTTATTGGGTGGCATTCAATGTTTCAATATTGTAGTGAGGTCATTAAGTTAGGGCAGCCATTCCTCGATTTACGAAAGGTATATGTTGTTGGAAATAAATCTTGTGAAGAAGAATTTTGTAAAGGAAAAAGGGAGGGTTATTGTGGTGAAAAATAGCTTTGTAAATCAAAGGAGTGCTTCAAAGAGGCAAAGGTCATAGCAAAAATGAATTAATCAAATGTTCGTAAAACAGGGAGTGGACGCGATGTAAGCTACTGACGGAGCCCATGATTATTATTTATTTTGTTCGAATGAGCACAACATAACATTCATGTCTCACTCATATTAGAGCTGCGGAGAGAAGGAGGGAGGCTTGTGCTCGTGATAGTGGGGTGGGGAACAGCATGGTTGATGGTCAATCCAATTGGCCTAAATGCAGGTAAATGGGATTAACATATGTGAGTTTGCATGGACAGAGTGGGCTGAAGGGCCCTTTTTCTCTGCTGTATGACTAAATTCCTGCCAAAGGGAGATGGAAAGTGGGAGTCCCTCCCATATGATAATTTGTTCCACTAATTTACCACTGTTCACCATGAGTCCATGTACATTCACAATGGACCCCGTGGCCTGTGAGGTCACAGAATTCCTGGGCCAGGCTTGTAGTTGCCTGACTGGGTGACGCTGCGTACCTTTAACATCAAACAATGATTGTCAGAGACTATTCAGCTGCATAGGAGGTGGTGATGTTTAACAGGGACAGTAAGCAGCACTTTGGACAAGTAATTGGAACTTATGACTTTAAAACATCTGTCGTGTGTGAGCGTTTGATATTCACACTGGGAGAAAACACCACCAAGGCCTAACTTTGATAGAAACATAGAAAAATGTAGGTGCAGGAGTAGGCCATTCGACCCTTTGTGCCAGCACTGCCATTCAATGTGATCATGGCTGACCATCTAAAATCAGTACCCCGTACCCACTTTTCCCCCATATCCCTTGATTCTTTTAGGCTTAAGAGCTAAATCTAACTCTCTCTTGAAAACATCCAGTGAATTGGCCTCCACTGCCTTCTGTGGCAGAGAATTCCACAGATTCACAACTCTGGGTGAAAAAATGTTTCCTCATCTCAGTCCTAAATGGCCTACCCCTTATTCTTAAACTTTTTCCCTTGGTTCTGGATTTCCCCAACATCGGGAACATTTATCCTGCATCTAGCCTGTCCTTCTATATTCCAGTGAATACAAGCCCAGTCGACCAATTCTTTCATCATATCGTTCATCAGACTTTAATGCCATTAACATCATCATTTACAAACATTTATATAGGAAGGGATGTTGAAAATGTTTATCTCTCCCTTCACAGATGTGACCTAACCTGCTGATTATTTCCAGCGCATTCTTCACTTTAGAGATTGACAGTTTAAAGTTATCTGCCAAAGCTAATACTTTAATCTGAAACTATTTAATCTTTTAATCCCTTTTAGGCTTTTACCAGATTGTTGAATCACAAATCTGCCAAGCACACCTGCTGAAGACTGCGATACCCAGTCAGCCATGGGACTTCATTGCTCCGAGCTGCACCCAGTCCTGGCTGTGCAGCTAAGATGTTACTGACACCCAGTCATGGTCGGGTGGGGCAGTCTTTGATGTGGGATGCCCTCCTGGTAGGTAACCTTTAAGCTTTCCCTCTCAAATCCCATTGTGGCTTGTATTTTTCACCTCTCCGTCAAAGGCATTGGCTAATGTAGAATTTTATAACATGGGAACAGGCCTTTTTCCAGCTCTGCCAATTCTCCTCTCATCCCGACTTAATCTTAAAAACTTAATCTTGAAAACAATAAGGCGCACTTTCAGGGTGAGAGGAAGGAATTTTAAAGAGGGGCCGAGCGGCATGCTTTGAACAGAGTGGTTCATATCTGGAACTCGGTGTCAGAGGAGCCCAGGGGTTAGCAATGTTACAAAATTTTGAGATTTTAAAAATCAAGTCTGCAATTTATCCCATCAGATAAAGCATAAAAATAAGTTTAATTTGACACCTAATTCACTTTCATATCTTCAGTATTAAAAAGGTTATGGCCATTTTCATACTCGGAAATTAGCATCTTGTTCCCTATTGATTTTCCATTGACTTAACACAAAAGCTGTGATCGAGGACAGTCTAAAGCCCATAACTTTATTAAAAATTACGAGAACTGAAAGAAATTTTCAATTATTATTGATTGAAGCATTCTGAAACAAATATTAAACAATCTTACTTGGATGACCTGAAATTAAAGCATATAATTAGTTAGTTACCCAATTGTAGCTAATTCCAAAATTCAATTACTAGATCTAAACATCTATCCATTTCTTAAGGAAAGATTAACATTTTTAAATAGCCTAAGTGTCCAAAGAACATTCACACAAGAATTCACAATAAAACATGATTTTAAAATCTCATTGACATTAATTTATAGGCCAAATGGAAGGGATTTAGTGATTTAAATCAGCTTGCAAGTGGGATTTTGTAGAACGCGCTGGTTTGGAACGCTGTCATTGCGGTGAATTTGAAGCCCATATGGCATGAAAGATACTGCGGGATTGAATGGGCCCCCAAGTCAGCTACTCGCAACATAAAATTTTGTATAAAGGGATCTTAAGAAGCCCTTTTTAATGTAAAAATAAACAACCTACCTTGCCTTGTCCCCTACATGAGATCCGTCCCGTTGTCGGGGTTCGCGGCTTTAGAGGATGATTTTTAATCTACTATAACAATTAAATAACCCAATTTAGTTTAAAAATACCTGCAGCGAACGAATTTCGCAGCGATTTTTCATCAGCAACTAAGTAGGCTGAACAACATCGATTTCAACAGCCTAGAGAAAATCGCGTTTTAAACCCGCCCCCCCTCTCAAAGGCGCCAAAGTCGCGCACACGGGCAGCGGCAGAACTGCAGCGCCGCTGAAGGTAAGTTTTGCAACATACCTACAGGGGTCAAGAGAGTCAAGAGTGTTTTATTGTCATACGTAACAAAAGGGAAGAATTAAATTCTTATTTGAAACAGCACAACAGATTTGCATACACTGAAGTCAATAGATTATATCATAAACAAACATGAAAACATTTAATAAATGAAAGTACAACATTGTAATTAGATTGTAATTCCTAGGTTAAAGAGGCATTTAGATGGACTCATAAATAGGCAAGATACAGAAGGAAGTAAATGAGATTAGTTTAAATTGGCAAAAAGGTAATTATGGATGTGTTGGGTCAAACGGCCTGTTTCTGAGCTGTATGACTCTATTAATATTTTCATCTATGTCTATTTGCCTTATGCACTTACCCAGGCTACCTCTAATTGCTGGGTTCACCAATGTCTCAACGATGGACCTACATCATTTGTGATCCAACACATGGAATGTTGGGAGTGATTACCACTTTCTGTCTCACCTGAAATCAGCCAGGTGTACTTCCTGATGATGTCACTGAATCCCAGGTAGGAGGCGTGGCTGATTTGTGTTTCCTTTCACTGGATTTGGGATGGGTTATTCAGCATTTATCTGCACTCATTAATTTGGAGCAATTTCTTGAGAAAAGAACAATGCTTTTAAAAAGCATTTTTTGGCATGGTGAATTGTCTGACTAGGAGAGGACTGCTCATCCGCCCAGTTTACCCTTGAGCAAAACTGCAAAATGCAGATGGCACCACAACCTCGGTTGTAGTGAAAGCCACTTAATGTAATTAAAGTAATGAATTCTCTGAAGGTGAAGGCCAACGTGAAGGTGAAGGATGGTGAATCTGTGGAATACATCACCACAGAAGGCTGTGGAGGCCAAGTCAATGGATATTTTTAAGGCAGAGATAGATAGATTCTTGATTAGTACGGATGTCAGGGGTTATGGGGAGAAGGCAGGAGAATGGAGTTGAGAAGGAAAGATAGATCAGGCATGATTGGGTAGACTTGGCAGAGTAAACTTGATGGGCTGAATCACCTAATTCTGCAACTATTAATTGTCAATTTATGAACCAACAAAACATCAACAAAAAAACATTATGGCATTTGACTACCTGGTTGCTAAAGGAACAATCTTAGCATCATCAGGGATGATAAGGAGGCAAAGTGGTTCAAAGCATTTTGGAGCTTAATACCATGCCTTAGTCACAAATTGTGAAACAACGGAAGCAGGGAAACACAGATGTTATGGTGAAGTACTTTAACTATGAACAAATTGCCTTGTAAACCTTCCACAGGTCATGGTGAATATTCCAAAGGAGGATGCAGGATATGGGAGTTATGGCTTTTTCCATGCAGGATCAAATCCCTCCATCAAAAGAGTCACATTACATTTTTTAAACACTAGAGATTTTAGATATTCTTTCAGCCAAAAAAATAGACTGCTGAAGGCTCTCAATGGAATCTATGGAAGGTTCCAACCTAAAATGTCCACTCCCTTCCACAGAATCTGCCTGACCTGCTGGATTGCTGCAGCAGTTTGTTTATTGCGCATTGTTAATCATCTTGGGTTGTGAAACCTGGCTGTTGGAGCCTGGCCAGCTGGGTCAAGAATGAAATAATTGGCTGACAACTTAATTACTTGCTTGCTGGCTGCCAGGCCAAGCATCGCCATTCTTGAAACATTCTGGCATTGCATCTGGCACCGACAGGGGCACTCGCAATGAAAACGCCGTGAATATGACGGCCAGTTTAAATCTTCTCCTTCACCAGAGGCTCCAGGCTGTGAATGTTGATGCAGATTGTGAGCACTCAATAGCAAGATCAATAAAACTTGTATAACTTGTACGAATTTAATGTGAATGAATGTCTTAATTATCATGGTATGTATCGTTTCATTATCCTGGTATGAATGTGGTGTATCTTACAACTTTAATTTCATACAAAAAGATTAAATTTATGAAGCATAAAGTATTTACACTGAGTGAAATCGATTCAAGCCGGCTCATCCAATCAGCATAGAACACACGACTATTCATCTCTTCTCTTCGAAAACCTGCATCCATCGGACAGCAGCTTGTTCTCTAAAAAGAGAGAACGTTCCTTTTAAAAAATAATAATAATTCCATGTCTCTAAAGTAGGTCCAGATAAATCCTGCAAACTTCGCTTCTGACAGATGTGAAGCAGTTGTGGATCTAGAGGCCAATTTCTGGGTCTTCTTTACGGGCATAATGGAGCAGAGATAGATAATATCAATCTATGACCAATTCTGTGACCCACGCTAACATCCAGTGGGATGCAATGATCATTTAATTCATATTATTTTCTACTTCTCCCAATTCTCTCATGTCGAGCTAATTCAACAACCAGCTGCACAATTTATCAGCTCATTGTTAATGAGCCTAACACTCATTATACGCAGCATCTTGACGCCGTACGTCACAAGCGAACTTCCCACGGACTTCGCTCGAACTTCACGTCACTCACTCGACCTCCGCGCGGCCCCCGCTTCCGGTTTGATCACGCTCGCCGCATGCAGTCGCATGCTCGTGGGACAGGCCCTTTAGGCCTGGTGTCCTGGCGGTATTGCATCAATGAATCCATGCCGTCAGCTCCTTCCACTCACGGCTTCATGCAGCTGCCTCAGGCTGTACTCCATTCACTTGCACCGCCAGCTACTGTAGGGACTGCCGCAGCCGCCTCCGCCAGCACCACCACCCACAACCACCACAAATGCTCCATCTGTCAGCTCAAGCTTCCTTGCACCCAGGTCGCCACGTCCAGCTTCCTGAGCTGATTACGGAGCATGAAGTTGCTTTCCATGGAGGTAAGTTTGTGGAGAGTTTACAGCCACCGACTTTCCTCTTCACCTTCCGTCTGCCTTCTTGGATGAACCGTTAAGTAAGAGGTTTTCAAATTGTCTTCTCATTCTGCCCTCAAGCACCACTGATAACCCCTGTTTCTTCAGTGCTGTATTGATCATTCTCATTTATCACTTGATACTGAATGATATGGTGAAACACCGCTTCTTAAATAACTTAAATGGACATGAAAGAAATTGAAGATCGTTGTCCAATACTAGCTCTTCTTATGTCTTGAGATAAGTAAGTGGATTTCAGTTCTTTGATACTTTACCGTAGTAGTGCAACACCCAAAACATTTTCTCTTGATTAATTTTGCTGATTATTAAAAGGTTATCAATCTCTTTAACACAATGTTCAATAAATTGTCCTTGGAAAGATTCTGTTGTTCATTTCCAGTTCTGTAAAGTGTTTCCCCTGACTTACCCAAGCCATTTAGTTTAGTTTAGTTTTGAGATACAGCGCGGAAACAGGCCCTTCGGCCCACTGAGTCCACACCGAGCAGCGATCCCCCCACATTAACACAAACCGGCACACACGTGGGATAATTCACATTTACACCAAGCCAACTAACCTACAAACCTGTAAGTCTTTGGAGTGTGGGAGGAAACCGAAGACCTTGGAGAAAACCCACACGGGTCAAGGGGAGAACGTACAAACTTGGTACAGACTCCGTAGTCAGGATCAAACCCGGGACCCAGGTCTCTGCCACTGTAAGGCAGCAACTCTACCGCTGTGCCACTGTGCCACCAACACTTTACTGGCCTTTTAGTTAATGATAAAAACCCATGATCAACAGGCTTATGTTTGCCAGGATGTTCATTGTGAATCTCTTGTGAAGCTGCAGAAACCAAATTTCGTTTGAACCTCATGTGAGGTTCAAATGACAAATAAAAGGTATTGTATTGTATTCCAAAATGGTGTCAGCATTAACAAAATGACAGCTTTGTGCCTCCATGTGACACAATCTGATTCCCCTGACAACTCAGTGCAGCTTCATCGTTGTAGATGAGATATGCATGTGCCTTTAATATAGTTACCTCATCACTACTAACCACTCCCCATATCACAAGTATAATTACAACCTCCCCACCCACATATCGCTCTCTAGTTTCCGTGACAGACCACGTACAGCTAGTGCTCTCTGTAATGCTACAGTATGAATAAAATGAAGTAAAGTTACAGTGTGTCGATAACACTTCTTTACAATCGTCTTCCTCTAAACAATTAATTTGATTCAATCTATCCACTCAAAGTTTTCTCATGGTCATTTTGGAACAATACCTTGCTGTTCTCTTGGCTACTTTCAGAAAACGCATGTTATTATTTTCAAAGTGATGTTCATACTTGTCCCTAAATATGAATTCTCACATTTTAACCTTGCCAGTCCTTTGGTAAAATGAATTTTGTTTCAAACTTTTACGTATTGCAATGTGATCACATTGAAATAAAGGAATTGGCCACCTTTGTATCTTCAGCACAGCCATTTTGGTATTGCTGATTTACCACAAATTACAACAATAAGGCACTGGGCGCAACACTGAGGTGAAATGTCAGCCTGACGGGAATTCATTTTTTTTTTAATGGAGAAGACAATTTGAAATGCTCCTTATTTTCAATTTGAGCATAATTTCTCTCATTCTTTGCCCGAGTACATGACGCAAATTCAATTGAAGGATTGGATTTTCAGTACTTACGGCCGTTAGTACATCATCTTGGCAGATTATTATGCATCATGTCCTGCTCAATGTAGCTTGAAAGATCTTTGGTAATGATATTACACCATATGGTATTTTAAAAATGATTGCTGGATCTCGTGTGTATTAATCATCAAATATTTCCATCTTTCCTTGTCAATATTCGACTGAACCTGTACATGTGACAGACTAGCTTGGTTAAAACATTAACTTCTGCCAATTCTGTCTCTAAATTCTGAGAGCTAGATAATAGTCAAGGCTTATTATCTTCGCTCCATAGATGCTGCTGCACCCGCTGAGTTTCTCCAGCATTTTTGTGTACCTTCGATTTTCCAGCATCTGCTGTTCCTTCTTAAACACTTATTATCAACTGCCTGGTCCAATGTGCCTTTGTAAACATTACATAGTCAAGCAATTTTGTTTGCTTTATATACTGTGACTGCCCATACTATCTTCAATGGAATTCGATTTTATTCTAATTCATCTAACTCTTCCTCCATTTGGTTCATCAACGCATATATATCGGCCAAGTTGAAGATGATGCTAGGTTATTTTCACTTGTCTTGATGGGCACTATGTTCAGATGTGTCTTAGAGCATCAATGCATACTCTTTCAATAATATATCCCAGTGGTTTGGAAGCATTATACTGAGCTCCCTTTTCAGAGTCTTCAGTTCATTGAACCAATCTTTGCTCATCACTGCTGCTCAATTAGTGTGGTCAATTTAATCAATGGTGATTTTACTCGCTGGATCACATAACACACTACATATTTCAGCCAGCCTAAATTATTCAGTATTTCAACTGAACATGAGTTCAAGTTCGCTGCTGTTTTTGTCAGTGGTGCTCGGCTGAACTTACCAAGATATGTACCCTAGTCCACGTTTGAGCAATCTTCATGTTATTGATGCTGATGTTGCTGCATATAGCGATACATTTGAATTAAACTAATTCTACTTTCTGCCTTAACCACATAAAAATGATACTTAAGCACCAGTTCTGCCTTGTTCTCACTGCTTCCACCTCCACTCTGTGCCTTCTTGCTGTGAAAAGCACTTGTTGGTGAAGGAATCACACTGGGTTTGCTTTAATTCACCACTTTGGCTTTAGATGCTTGTACGGAGGATATTTTTTTATTGACTGTTGCTGCCCTGTTGTTTTAAATTGACTTAGGTATGTTTGATGTCTTCCATTACAGATGTGGCAGTTACTCAAGCTGGTTTCATCCATATGTTGAGGACTCTGCTTTGAAACATTAGCATTCAAAACACCACGATGAGTGCAAGCTGCCAATATATTAATCAATTGCACAGGACAAAACCGTGAATCATTTCTCAATACTCAAGACACAAGATCAAATGCAATGTTCTGCATTTGGTAACTTTAAATTTGCTCATCAATTAAACAGCAAACAAAGGCACTGCACAGTCAAGGAAACAAATGCACACAATATGCAATGAAGAGGCAAGACCTTCGACCAGGAGAAGTGCTTGCTGGCCGTTTTCCATTGCTTCTGATTTCCAGTTTTAAATCTGTAGCTCTGCACTATTTCTGATGGTTTGGGATTGAATGAGTCTGTAATTTTTACATTGCTGAACAAAACATCTTTTTCTCTTTCAGCCATTAGAAAATTTACGAACCAACCCTACATGCCGAAATTCATTCCATTCAGAAGAATGGCTTTCCCGTGCACCTGGGTAGCGTTATTTCGTGCAGCCACAGTTCCACCAGTCAATCAGTCTTCAACTTTGACTCTGAGAAGCATTTGCATGCCCTCTCTTTTTGAACTGAAAGCCTCACGCACCTATTCACACACACCCAGGCTTCCAACACAACCACACCTTGACTGGAGCAGATATTTTGTATTCTTCTTCTGATACCTTTCCCACCAAGACGTCTCTCAAAGACAGAAAAAAATATCCCTGCAGTGTGCATAGTTCATTGGCCATAATCTCGGACTCATTAAGCTGAAACCAGTTCGTCCCTTCGGTTTTCTTTTCTCAACGCAATGCACATGAAAGATTAGCCCTTCCCACTTTATCACTCTTGCCCAAACCACTCGAGCAGCAGTTTGTGGTTTGTGGCACTTTTTTCCCTGCAGACTAGTCCCTTCTATGCCCACTCTCGCCATGTTAAGTATGAGCCACTGCTACATTCATTAATATTATTTGTGTTCCAAACTGGGAGGCATAGTGGCACAGCTGATGGAGCTGCTGCCTCACAATGGGAAAGACCTGGTTTCGATCCTGACCTTGGATACTGACTGTGTGGAGTTTGCACGTTCTCTCTGTGACTGGGTGAGTTTCCTCCAGGTGCTCTGATTTCCATCCACATCCTAAAGACGTGCAGGATTGTGGATTAATTGACCTCTGTACATTGCCCCTAGTGTGTAAAGAGCGGATGAGACAGATTTAACACAGCACTCGTGTGAATGGGTGATTGATGGTCAGCATGGACTCAGTGGATGGAAGGGCATGTCTTCCTGCTGTATCTCTGAGCTAAACTAAATTGCTGAGGTGGTTGCTAATTTTGTTTGCTCATATGAACGTCTTCTTAATTGACACCATTATGTTTCTTAGAGAAGACACAATGAACTGCAGCTTTGGGTTTTCACAAAAAATCACTCCACCGATTGTTTCTTCATGTGAGATCCATTGGTCACATCTCAGGACTAAGCTGAAATGTATTTCAAACACTTTACATGAACAAAGGTGGTGTTTCCCACTGGTGGAATGTCTAGAACCAAAGGTCGCTGTTCAACATAAAGGGTTAACTGTTGAAGACAGAGACGAGGAGGAATATTTTCACCCCAAGAGTGGAAGATCTCTGGAATTCTCTGCCCAAGTGGCTTGTGGAAGATTGGTCATACGGGACAGAGTGGCGACGTACCATCACCAGGACTTGGAGGGGAAATTGCCAATGACGGTGTTTCCATGGAGCTGAAACCATTATGTTTCTTGCAGTAGAGTTCATGGATAGAAGAGGTGCTGTTGGAGTAAAGAGATAAGTGAATGGCTTTAGTTGCAATGGAAATAGGGTTAGTGCAGAGAACAGATCACGCATCAGCCATGTTCTCATTGAACGATAGAACTGGCATGAGGGGCAGAGCGGATTATTCATGCTTCTGTTTGTTACGCACTTGCATTCTAATGTTTTATACTCGTACATTACTTGTCCAGCTGTCCTAATGTTGAGATAATGTAATAACACACTGCTTATCTTTTATCCAGTCATTTAACCATACCTCACATGTGTACATGCATCATACAAATACACCAGCTTGTCTGCCTTCTGAAGAGAAAATCCTTGTCAGTGCCAGTCATTACAATGGCTACTCCCAGTGAGTTTTGCACGCTGGTCACCACAGGAGGTTGAATATATTATCGATAAGAATGTTAATATTTTAATTTGATAAATTTGTTTAAGTGTTAAGAGGGAACACGTGGTGTCCATGGGGACTTTGGAGGCTTTCCATGAATACTGGTCGCCGATGAAGGTCGAGTGTTTTGTTGATAAACGGAACACTCGACCTTCAACGGCCATTCGTGGGTCCAGTTGACGTTGACGTTATTAATTTGACGATCATTTGTTTGTAAACTGTCAGCATAGGCAGTCTTTGATTGTGTTAATACTCTATGTTTATTTTTATTTTTTGAATAAAAGTAGTTTCATAATAAAAAATAAAAAAAAATAAATAAAAAGTGAGTTTTGGAAGGATCTGGCCAATTGTATTTTAAGCAATTCCACATCAGCTATTTCTGTTGTCTCGGCATTGCAAACACTGTACACTGAGTTCCAGACTGCCCAATGTTTCTCCCACCAGTGATCTTAAACAGGTTTATGGAATAGGCAGACAGCAAGGACTAAAAAAAGGCTCTGCTAAAATTAATGCTCAGCTTCATGAAAGAAGGTGACTGCAGGAAACAAACAACAGGGGAGAAAAAAACAGGCCAGAGAGATGAATTGTGTTGTGGGAATAGAAAACGCAGGTCCAAAATAATGAAAAGTAAATTTAGGTCTAAGTTCAGAATGTTCTCCACTGCTTTTCCACAAAGCAAACTTTTCTTTCAGACCTCCTAACCCATAGATTTCATTTGGGGCGGCAGCTTACTTATGAAACCTATGCTTTTAAACCAGTATATACAGAAGCTCCTCCAGGAATCACTCAGCTTCATGACTTCTCTGCCAAATTACAAATCAATATCACTTTCACATTTCTGATTCACAGAGGAGATTACCACAATGACTTTCCAAGCAAATAAAAGAATGCTACAGCCCATTCCGGTAAGTCAGCAGCAACGTGTACTTTGACGGTGCCTTATGTATGGATATCTCACAGATATTGTTATCCACTGGTATTAACGTAAAAGATTATTACCCCTCGTGAGGAAATGTCTTGGAAGGATCGGGAAGGTTGGAATGGGACATTATTGGAGGAAAGGACACAAGGTACTGGAGTAACTCAGTAGGTCAGGCAGCATCAGATTTTCTGCCTGACCAATTGATTTTTTTCCAGCACTTTGTGTCCTTTTGTGTAAACCAGCATCTGCATTTCCATGTTTCTACATTATTGGAGCAAGTTCTATAGCAGAGCATGAACAAGAGCATGAGTGAAGGGTAGATGAAGATGAGCAAAACACTAAGTGTTGGGGGTGCTCAATGACTAAGGCTCAATGGTGCAGCAGTAGAGTTGCTGCCATACAGCTCTTATAGCACCAGAGACCCAGGTTCGATCCCGGCTACGGGTGCTGTGTGTACGGAGTTTGTACGTTCCCCCGTGACCGCGTGGGCTTTCCCCATGATCTTCAGTTTCCTTCCACACTCCAAAGACGTACAGGTTTGAAGGTTAATTGGCTTGGTATAAATGTAAATTGTCCCTAGTGTGTGTAGAATAGTGTTAATGTGCGGGGATCGCTGGTCGGTGCGGACTCGGTGGGCCAAAGGGCTTGTTTCTGCGCTGTATCTCTAAACTAAACTAAAAATCTGCAGAGGGAATGAACAGACACCATTTCAGGTCCTGACCCTTCTTCAGACTGAGGAAGATGAGTTTGGAGGCCAGAGCTGAATAATTGATGGGACAGTAATTATATTGTAGCAGGGCGTTGAGTAGAGTGGACATAAAGAGAGGTGAGAGATGAGGAAAGGACTGAAGAGATTACAAATAGGGTTGCTAGTTTGATTTAAACATGATGACTTGATAGACACGCTTGAGCATGACCGAATGATGCAAGGAAGGTCATTCATAAAACAGCTGAAGATGGTTGGGCTGAGGACTGGGCTCAGGTACTCTGGCAGGAAAAGCTGGGACTGCGATCATCGACCTTCAATTAGCACAATCATCGTCCTTTGGTCAAGGGACAACTGCAGTCATAATAATAATAATAATACATTTTATTTAATGGGCGCCTTTCAGACATCTCAAGGACACCTTACATAGTAATCGGAATAAAAACATATAATCGGAATAGAACAGGTAAAAAAGACATCACAGAGACACAAATTAAAAACAGAATTCAATCCAAAAACAGAAAATCAAAAACACAGTGTGAAGAGAGAGCAGCGGCAGCCAAAGCGCGCCAGCGTCCACTCTCTCTTCACGGCAGCCATCTTGGACACAGACCTACAGGACTACAATTAGACAAAAAAATCATCCCCCCACAGTGGGTAGCACTGTGGAGGAAGGCACAATGTCCAGTCCCCACCCCATGTTCACCCCAAAGTCAGGCCTATTGAGGCCACCGCAATTGCCTCTACGGAGGCCCGATGTCCCTGGCCGTTCTCACCGGGTGGTCTTGCCCCGGCGTCCTGAGAGTCCTTTCGGCGGCTGGGCCACCTGGAACGGCCGCTTCCTGGTTGGAGCCCGCGGCTGCCGAAGCCGACAAGGCCGCACCGGTTTGGAGCTCCCAGGCTCCCGATGATAAAGTCGGCGCCGCCTCTCCGCACTGCCGCCTCTCCGCACTGCCGCCTCTCCGCACTGCCGCCTCTCCACACGCCGCCTCTCCGCTCCGCAGACCCACAGCCCGGAGATGTTGCTCTCGGCGGTCCAGCTCGCCAGAGCTCCAACGTGTCGCTCTAGCGCGGCGACCCAGGCAAGGCATCGCCCGCTCCACTCCGCTCCGCTCCAGCGCTCCAACGCTGTGCCGCCGCCGAGGCCAAGGTGCTGGGCTGTCCCCGCCAGGAAACGGTGCTCCAAGCCCGCAGGTAGGCCACGAGGACGGGTCGACGGGCAGCCCGGAGAAAAGGCTGCCACACTGACCAGGAAGGGACCTAGAAATAAAGTTACACCTACCCCCCCACATTAAAAGACCATATCCCCTACAAACAAAAAAAGTAATGAGTCAGTCCCCTTGACTTCACTATTGATGCTACACTCAATCAAATTCTACTCTAATGTCCCCTTCTGAAATTCACTGCTCCATCCATATTTGGTGCAAGGCTCTGTTGAAGTCTGAATCTGAGTGTTCCTGGTGAAATTCAAACTGGGCATCACAGAATGGGTTATTGGAGAATATATGCAGCCTCATAACACTGCATGGCAGTGGACTGATAGGGCATTAATTAGCTAGTTGGAGTTGTCCTGCTTTTTTAGGACAGAAACATTTTAAATGAAATTTTCTTTGTTATTGGGCACTGTCAGCGATGACAGCCTCGCCAACAGTCTGTCCGTCTTTTTTTCTTTTTTGTTATTTTTAGTGTGTTTTAAAAGTTTGTGTTAATGTTCTCTGGTTTGTTTTATGTGGGGGGTGGGGGAAACTTTTTTCAATCTCTTACCTTGTTTTCTGGATCGTATCTCCGGTCATTCTGCGGCCTAACATCGTGGAGCTGACAGCTTTGCTCGAGACTGACTTTGAGCTCCACCGCGGGACTGTAGACTTACAATCGGAGACTGAGATCCCTTGCCTGGGATCGATGCTCCAGCTGCGGCCTACAGATTTCAACATCGAGGAGCTTGCAGTCTCGGGGAGAGACTGATGTCGGGAAGTTCCAAGCCACACGAGGTTCGACTAGCAACAACCCAGGGTCCGATCGCCCGGCGCAGGAGAGCTGAGATTCCCCCCCCCCCCCGATGCGGGAGCTTGAACGCCCCAACGCGAAGGGCTGGACCACCGGCTGGAGCCAAGATCTCCCCGACAATGGAAGGTTCGAGTGCCCTGACAACGGAAGGTTCGAGAACAAAGAAGGGAAGAATCTTTAACGTTTTTTGCCTTCCATCACAGTGAGGAATGTGGGGGAGTTGCTGCGGTGGATGTTCATGTTAAAAAATTATTTGGTGGCTTGTTGCTCTTTATTGGTTTGACTGTATGGCAAATCAAATTCCTCGAATGTTGCAAAACATACTTGGCTAAAAAAGTACTATTATGATAATGATTATGATGATAGTATTGGAAGCCTACAGGAGTCATTTGCAAATTGGCTGGTGGATCACAGGAGGAAAGATATCCAGTCTCATTTATTTTAAGTATCTAACCACAGCTCTCAGGCCAATTGAGATCAAATTAGTGAGATATGTTTCACCTTGGACCAGTGTGCTTTGGTCAGCTGGTAAGGAAATGTAGTTTAACAAAAAACGCACAAAGTGCTGGAGTACCTTAGCAGGCCAGGCAGCATCCTCGGAGAACATGGATAGGTGACGTTCCAGGTCGGGACCCATTTTCAGTGTGATGAAGTCCTAACCTAAAACTTTATCTGTGTTCTCCCTTGATGCTGCCTGACCTGCTGAGTTATTCCAGTACTTTGTGCCTTTTTCTGTAAACCAGTATCTGCAGTTCTTTGTTTCTATAAAGAAATAGCGTACGCTGGCTTGACAGAGAAAGCATTCACCCATGTGTGTTCTTTATGAGGACTATCGGGTTGTAGTATTCAGAAGGCTGCTTGGATGCTTTGTTAAATATTCAGCACATTGTCTGGCCAATCCAATGGAATGCCTAAGTATTTTCCTCTGTTTGCCTGGTAATCTCATCCCATGACAGAGCTTGAGGTCATGTCCGGTTGTGTAGAGGCATAAAAAATAGACATTGCACCTGTGGTCCTTCATTGTAACTTCAGGAAACACATAAATCATTTTATTCAATGCCTAGCCATTTTATTCAGTTGTATTTAAAATAACTGTTTAGTGGCATCTTTGAACAGAGTTAGCTCTGCATCTAGTGGACTGGATAGAAAATGACATATTGAAGATAGAGACTCTTACATCCCAGGACCCTGTAATCTCCTCTGAAATGCAAATGTATTCCTCCAGTCCTTCAGTCAAAATTTGTGAAATAATTATTTCTCCATTGATTTTCGGGGCTTGGATAATTGAATGTTCCAAACTTGAAAAGAAAACTCTGTTTTAGACAATAGTCAACAGGTGCAGGAGTAGGCCATTCGGCCCTTCGAGCCAACACCACCATTCAATGTGATCATGGCTGATCATCCCAAATCAGTACCCCGTTCCTGCCTTCTCCCCATATCCCGACTCCGCTATCTTTAAAAGCCCTATCTAGCTCGCTCTTGAAAGTATCCAAAGAACCGGCCTCCACTGCCCTCTGAGGCAGAGAATTCCACACAACTCACTGTGTGAAAAAGTGTTTCCTCATCTCCGTTCTAAATGGCTCACGCCTTATTTTTAAACTGTGGCCCCTGGTTCTGGACTTGCCCAACATCGGGAACATATGATAAGGCATAATAAACTACAGATAATCTTTTAAGGAATGGATTATTCAGTAATCAGGCATTCAAACCCATCCACATAAAACTGCAGAAGATTTCATGAAGAGAAAATGATGCTTGAAGTCCTAACTTGACCCTCATGGAACGATGTGTAATTCTGCAATTTTCTTTATCCAGCCTTCATTCTCAGCATCACTCTACAATCTGAATGTCTCACAACTGCTGCTGTTCATTTGTACAATGGCTTTTTCAGGATGAGGAGAAGACTGTCCTCCCCTTGTGTGATGTGGAGGTCTAAGGTTATTGTGGGACCTTGTTTGCTGTCATCGGAAGGCACATTAAAACAGAAGGTTTGGTTAAAACACCAGCTATGATTACACTGATTCCAACTCCAGTAATGCAAATTTGTGATTAAATGTAGCATCCCATTGCCCATAATGGTTAAAGCTGACATCAATTCCGACAAGGAACTAATGGTGCCTCCAAATGTACATCACTTAGGATATAGATGGATCCCACGGATATGTGAGGTTGTTGCCCCCAAGTGTGAAAGCTTGCATGTCTTATTGTATTCTTGAAGCCAATGTGTTGAAAGACCACGAGTGGCAGGATCAACTGCAAATAAGTTGTGGAAAAGTGCCCAAAACCCAGGATGTGAGGACAGAGGGCTGAAGGGCTGAAATGCACATTTATTCATGAGACTTTCACGGACAGGCATCTGGAACCAGAGCAGAAATTATTTCTTAATTTAATTTCATATCTGCGCATTGGAGGCATGGCCAGCATTTATAGCCAATTTCTAATGACACTTGAGAAGGATGTAGTGTGCTGCTTTCTTAACCATTGCTGGCCCGGTGAAGGTACACTCTTTAGACTTTAGTGATACAGCGCGGAAACAGGCCCTTTGGCCCATCTGTCGTCACCATCTCTACCACTGCAGTACTGAGCCACCACACTCATAAGGAATTCCTGAATTTAGTCTGAGCTACAATGAACGGGCAATGATATATTTCCTGTATTATTGTTTGTTATATATATATATTTGATGCCTTGTATTGTGGAAAGCAGCAGCAAGCCACAGTCTTAGAATAAAGGGGAGGTCATTTAAGACTGAGGTGAGAAAAAACGTTTTCACCCAGAGAGTTGTGAATTTATGGAATTCCCTGCCACAGAGGGCAGTGGAGGCCAAATCACTGGATGGATTTAAGAGAGAGTTAGGAAATGGCTTTTGTTGTGTGGTAACTGCTCAGCAGAAAGACAATGCATGATTACAATCGAGCCATTTACAGTGTATAGATACATGATAAGGGTATAACGTTTAGTGCAAGGTAAAGATCATAAGATCATGTGATAGGAGTGGAATTAGGCTATTCGGCCCATCAAGTCTACTCTGCCATTCAATCATGGCAGATCTATCTCACCTAACCCATTCTCCTTCCTTCTACCCATATCCACTGACACCCGTACTAATCAAGAATCAATCTATGTGTAGGAAAGAACTGCAGATGCTGGTTTAAATCGAAGGTAGACACAAAATGCTGGAATAACTCAGCAGGACAGGCAGCATCTCTGGAGAGAAAGAATGGGTGACGTTTCAGGTCGAGACCCTTCTTCAGAATCTATCTATCTCTGCCTTAAATATATCTACTGACTTTACCTCCACAGCCTTCTGTGGAAAATAATTCCACAGATTCATCACCAATCGAGCCAGTAAAGTCCGATCAAAGATAGTCCGAGGGTTACCAACGATGTAGATAGTAGTTCAGAACTGCTCTCTAGTTATGGTAGGATGATTCAGTTGCCTGATAACCATGTATTTTGATTCAGTATTGATTAGTAACTGATTCAGTTATCTAAGCAGTGCTAATGAAAAGACCAAGATAGTACCCTCGGATCAGATGCTTGACCAAAGGAAGTGCATGACTGCAGATGTTTCTGAAATCCAATGGAGCAGATTTCAGCCTAAGTAGCAAATCACCAGGGTGACTTGCAGCATAATATAGAAGATGCAAGTGGAAGTGTAAATGCCAGTTCAAGTGGCGAGGCTGAGGGTGACCCTGTACTAACAGCAAGGTTGCATTGAGAGTGGCTAATGTTTGATGCTGATCAGAACAATGTGACATCGTTTCACTCACAAATGGATACAAAATTGAATTCTGAGCCAAAAGATCAGTCTGAAGAAGGGTCTCGTCCCAAAACGTCACCCATTCCTTCTCTCCAGAGATGCTGCCTGTTCCATTGAGGTACTCCAGCATTTTGTGTCTATTTTCAAGAGCTCCTGGCACAGTAAATAAATTACCAGCACAAGCAGAGTTCCTGGCGGAATGTGTTTCGATGAATTTCTGGAGTGACACAAACAGCCTAGAAAATATTTTAATATCTGTTTCATTTTGGTAGAAATTATAAACAATTGGTGAAATTTTCAGCCCGTATCTCCACATGGAAAGCCCTTACCCTAGTAATCTCAATTAATATGTATTCCATGCTTCTGTGCTTTCTAATGCATTTTGTTAGACTGATACTGGGATGCAAAGGTAATTAGACCAGTAATTATTATAACCAATTAGCTGCTGCTGAGCTGCTAACTTGGCACATCACTCATGGGTTAGAGTGAGGAAAGCAGCCAGGAACTCGGCTTTGTATTATCTTCAAATTATGTCTCCTGGTTAGAGTGGGGGCATAGGTATAAAGTCCTAGAGTTTTACAACACAGATGCAGGCCTTTCCACCCATCGTGTCCATGCCGACCAAGTTGGCACTGTGCTAGTCCTATTTGCCCACAGTTAGTCCGTACCCCTCTTAAATCCTTCCTCTCCATATAACAGTCCAAATGTATTTTAAAAGAGTAATAGCATTCTCTTGTACAGCTTTCTCAGACAGCTTATTCCAACTATGAACTATTCTCCAGGTGAAAATATTTACCCTGAGATCCCTCTTCTACCTCTTCCCTCTCACCTTAAGCCAATGCCCTCTAGTTTTAGAAACCTCTCTACTGGGAAAAAGATTGTGAGCGTGCACTTCATGCTTGCCCCTCGTGATCATGTGCACGTCAATAAGGTCACCCCTCACCCACCTACGCTGCAAAGAAAAAAGTCCCAGCCTATACAAACTCTCCCACAACTCAAGCCTGCAAGCCCATGTAACATCCCAGTGAATCTCTTCTGCACCATTTCCAATGACATCCTTGCAACAGCTGAACCAGAATTGCAGAGTTCTCCAAGTGTAATACTCACTAATAACTTGTACAGCTGAATCATGATGTCCAAACATTTGGAATCCCAATGAAATTGAGAATGCCAAAGGCCTTCTTCACCACACTGTCCAACTGGGACGCCATTTTCAGTGAACCACTACTCGCAGATCTCAATGCTCTGCTGCACTCACTGTTTACTGTGTAAGTCATGCCCTGGTTTGACTTACTTCATACTTGTCAGAGTTACATTCCATTTTCCATTCCTTGTTCCTCTTTCTCAACTGATCTAGATCCTATTGTATACTTCGATATCCATCCTCATTGTCCAATATACTGTCAATTTTGGGCTTCTAATTTATTTTAATCTTCTAATTTACTAACAATGTTAACTCCAGTGTCATTTAAATCATCATGTTGAAATCAAAAGAAAGCCTCCATAATAATCCTTCACTCCTTCCTCAGAGTCAATTTTGAATCCATTTGGGTAGCTCACCTTTGATTCCATACACTCAAACCTTCCAGACTAGCCTACCATGCCCCTGTCAGTCTTGCTAAAGTGCATGCGGACAATGTCCACTGCCCTGTCCTCATTAATCCTCTTCAAAGCCTCTATCAGATTTGTGAGGCATTATTTCCCACGTACAAAGCCATGCTGACTATCCTTAATTGACCCATGCCATTCCAAGTGCTGGTAGATCCTGTACCAAATAATCCTCTCTTATCATCTTTCCCACCTTGTCCTTAGTGCCTTTTTTGAAATATTGTCACGACATTAGCCACCCTCCAGTCTTCCAGAACTTCACCTGTGGTTACAGATGATGCAAATATCTCTGAAAGTGCCTCCACAATTTCCTCCCTAGCTTCTTATGTCTGAGGATCGAAGATTACAGTTGGTCAGGCCCTGGTGAATTAAACACCTCAGTGCACTTTAAAACTGCCAATACTTTCTCTTTGATAATTTGTATGTGATCCAAGACATCGCAACTCCTGCACCTCAATTCCTTAACTTCCATAATCTTCTCCGCGGTAAAAATGGATCAGAAGTTATCATTTAATATCTCCTCCATCTCTTGTAGCTCTGCACAAAGATGGCTATACTGGTCTGTAAAGACACCCATTCTTTACCTAGCCACCATTCTTAATACACCTGTAGAAGAAGATGAGGATCAGCCATTTAACAATGTTTCCTCATATTCTGAAGATGGGAAATGCTCTGTGTCAGGCAGTGCAGTAAGTCCAACATTCTGCACTCATACTTAAAGAAGAATTGCTTTACAATAAATTATGCTTTTCAAAGTATTGAACAAAGGGATTCTATCGAACGGCAGAAAAGGATATTAGAGACCGTACAGAGGCCCTAGGTGGTGCAACTGGTAGAGTCGCTGGGTCTCACAGATCCAGCGACCCAGGTTCATTCCTGACCTCTGGTGCTGTCGGCATGGAGTTTGCATGTTCTTCTGGTGGCTGCGTGAGTTCTCTCCAGGTTCTTCACTTTTCTTCCACACACTAAGTAGGTGCAGGTTAATGGTTTAATTGGTCATTGTAAATTGCCCCTAGTGTATGAGTGAGTGCTGGAATCTGGGGGATTGATAGGAATGTAAGACGAAGAGGTTACAAGGATAATCATATCGTATCGTTGTTACTAGGACAATTAGCGAGGGTGTTGAATTGCTCTTATATCTGGGGTAAACTAACTGGGGCAAATAGCCTCCCTTTTCTGTCATAAGGAAAAATGGAAGGGAAGTTCATTAACTTCTGGACAATGAATAACTGTTAGGTCCAGATGAAATCTTGAATCTGAAACCCTGTGTGCTCCAAGCTGGACATAAAACATCCTTGGTTGTGGAAGTGCTTTCTTGTATCTTGGCAAATGTTCATCTCCCAACTAATATCATTATCCCCATTGTTAGATGTGGACACAAGGCTCAGCACTAAATGAAGAGCGCATTGCAAAAATATTTCAAGAGAATAGGTGTTCTCTTGGATGAAATTGCTTGAGGTAATCAATAGGTTGAGAAGCATCCATGCAGAGATCAAACAAATTGGTTTATCAGACTCAACCCCCATCAGAACTGCATCCAATACATGACATTGCTCATTGCCTCTCCACCAATTTTCTCGATCTGCGAGGAGCTTCCTCCAATTCTTGATTACTTTTTTTTTAATGTTTCAGACCTCTCGCATCCGTAGATATTGTTTGCTCCTTGTGTCTGTTCGAAATTCTAATCAACTTGTAATTAGGCTGTGCGGAATGTGTCTCGGCATCAGTGAACCATCCAATGAGACATTAAACTCAAAGTATTGCCAAGTGGCAACACCTGATCAGAATGAGAAAGAGTTCCATTACAATCATCCTGGAAGGTGCCCTGTACCATGAGGAC
The DNA here is from genome assembly GCF_010909765.2 of Amblyraja radiata. Classification (NCBI taxonomy): domain Eukaryota; kingdom Metazoa; phylum Chordata; class Chondrichthyes; order Rajiformes; family Rajidae; genus Amblyraja; species Amblyraja radiata. Next base: position 22,341,213 of record NC_045983.1, on the reverse strand, counting down.
GGTTGCCTTGCTGAGGGTGAATGCAGTTACCAGCGGAGGAAGTCCCATTTGATCATTTAAAACTCCCAAATTGCTGCATCCGCAATCCATCGATATATTTGTAGTCATCCATCACGAGCAAAAATAGGTCTCATTAGTCATCACAGTAACTGAGACACAAGGAGTAGCAGACGGTGAAATCTTGAGCAAATCCAAAAATGCTGGAGTACCTCCATGGGTCAGTAACCACCTGTGGAGGGAATGGATACACAATAATTTGGGTCCCAATCCAAAATGTCCTCTATCCATTCACTCCACAGATGCTTCCTCACTCACTGAGTTACTCCAGCATTTTGTGTTTTGCTACAGTAACTGAGATGCCGTGCTGTTGCTTTTGTGGTATCAGAGGGGGAATAATGTCGCTGAAACGGTGAGAGTGAAAGAAATGGACAAACTTCTCTGCATCGGCCGAGATCAGATGTAATCAGCCTGTTCTTCCTGTGGTTCAGGTTCCCTCGACTCAGACTGTTCAATATTCTGCAGCACCTCTTCAAACTTGGCGAGCAAGGGACTAACAGGCTTCGCGATATTCCTCTGAAGACCTCTGGACCCACGTTTAACAAATTAGAATGGAAGAAGGTCACATGCTGCAATTTGCAAAAAAGATAAGCTCAAATGAATAATTCTCAACTGAAACCTAATGTAAGGAAATGTACTAAATAAAAGAATTATAGCACCATGGAAATGAATGATTTACTAATTTATGGTCCTTTCGCCTTTTACTGGCAAAGTGAGGCTTCAGATGAGGAGCAGATAACTAGGGGGATTTGAATTTTGCAGACCATTGATTCACAATTACTGATGGAGACAAATCAATGCTAACAAATCCCCGGGGGATCCCGAAGGCTTGTTCCTGATTACAGGCTAAAAATAATTGAGCTTCAGGTGAAAGATTTTGAGTTTAAACCGTCTAAGGCAGCATTAGAACTGTAGAAAGACTGCGTCAATTAACAGGCAATACAGGAGGATACCTTGAAACGAAAGGTATTATAGGACGGACATGAACATTTTAAGGGTTGAAATGACCAACACGACTTCTCAGCAGGTACCAATGACAAAAGAATGAGACGGTGTAAAATGAAGTCCAACAAGACTGTATTGACAAAGTGCCCATGAACTAAACTTGGTGGATATGTCAAAGACCAGAGGGCATAGATTTAAGGTGAGAGTAGCAATGTGTAAAGGAGAGATGCAGAAAACATTTTTTTACGTAAAGGGTGGTGTGTGCCTGGAATGCGCTGCCAGGCGTGGTGGTGGAGGCCGAAACAATAGTACCATTTAGGGGCTTTTAGTTAGACACATGGATGTGCAGAGAATGGAGGGATATGGATCATGTCCAGCTAGCGATTAGTATAACTTGGCATCATGTTTGGCACAGATATGGGCCTGTTCCTGCACTCTACTGTTCTGCATTTCCCATTCCACAATGCTCCCTGATCCGCTGATGTCTTCCAACATTTTCCGTTTTTATTTCAGATTGTGTTTTCTTATTTTCATTTATAAACCAGACAGCCGTCCTGGTAGGAATTATTCACAAAACAATCTATGATTTAGTTTATTTTCGATTATTGTTGTCACTTGTACCAAGGTACAGTGAAAAGCTTTCTATCCAGTTAGTGGAAAGACTGTACACGATTACAATCAAGTCGTCCACGGTGCGCAGATGCAGGATAAAGGAAATAATGTTTAGTACAAGATAAAGTCCAGTAAAGTTCGATTAAAGAAAGCCCGAGGGTGTCCAATGAGGTAGATAGTAGCTCAGGACCGCACTCCAATTGGTGATAGGATGGTTCAGTTGCCTGATAACAGCTGGGAAGAAATTGTTCCTAAATCTGGAGGTGTGCAGTTTCACACTTCTGTGCCTCTTGCCTGATGGGAGAGGGGAGAAGAGGAGTGACCAGGGTGAGGCTCATCCATCTACACTCGTGAAGTGTAGATCGAGTTGCTGCAAAGGAATTTGGTTTGCCTGAAGATCTGCCACTCTACAATTTCTCGCGGTCTTGGATGGAGCTGTCCTTTCTATGGCGCAACTTTAGAAGTTGGAGAGAACTGTTGGTGATATGCTGAACTTCCCAAGCCTTCCAAGGAAGTAAAGGAACCAATGCTTTCTTAGCCATTGGTTTGAAATGGCTGTTTCAGGAGTTGGTGGTGATATTTATTTGTAGGAACTTGAAGCTTTCAACCATCTCTACTTCGGCGGCATCAATATGTACCGCTTCACTTCCTGAAGTCGATCACAATGTCTAGCTGACATTGAAGGAAAGGTTGTTGTCTTGGCACCAGGTTACGAGGTTCACAATCTCTTTCCTGTACACCTGATCTGGGCTCTTTGTCGATAAGTAATAGTTGTTTGCTTTTAACTTGTCGCTTGTGAGAGAAGTATTGGAGACACAAGGAACTGGAGATGTTGGAATCTTGCATGGTACGCAAAGTTTGTATTTACGGTATGATAAAGTAGCAATGTTACAATATTTTGAGATTTTAAAAATCAAGTCTGTAATTTATCCCATCAGATTAAGCATAAAAAGAAGTTTAATTTGACACCTAATTCGCTTTCATATCTTCAGTATTAAAAAAGTTATGGCCATTTTCATACTCGGAAATTAGCATCTTGTTCCCTATTGCTTTTCCATTGACTTAACACAAAAACTGTGATCGAGGACAGTCAAAAGCCCATAACTTTCTTAAAAATTAAGAGAACTGCAAGAAATTTTCAGTTATTATAGATTGAAGCATTCTGAAACAAATATTAAACAGTCTTACTTAGATGACTTGAAATTATAATTAGTTACCTAATTGTAGCTAATTACAAAATTCAATTACTGGATCTAAACTATCAATTTCTTAAGAATAGATTAACATTTTTTAATAGCCTAAGTGTCCAAATAACATTCACACATGAATTAACAATATAACATAATTTTTAAATCTCATTGTCATGGATTTATAGGCCAAATGGAAGGAATTTAATGTTTAATACCATTTAATACATAATGGCCATTTAAATCATCTTGCGAGTGGGTTTTTCTGGAACGCGATCATTTGGAACGTTGCGGTTGCGGTGAATTTAAACCCCATATCGGGGATTATGAAATGCAAATTTTATGACATGCAAAAATCACTGTTTTGCAATGTAAAATGTGAATTATAGGCATCTTAAGGAGCACTTTTATACATAAAATAAACGGCTTTCCTTTACCTGTCCCGTACGTGAAAACCGTCCCCGTTGTCGCCGTTGACGGCTTTAGAAGCTGATTTTAAAATTACTCCAGCGCTGAACTTGTTGGGTGATTAAAAAAATAAATAAACAGAACGCCCGTCGGAACTATTCTTCAGCAAAAGCTTGCACTCCAACGAAATATAATCCAGGACAAGGTAGGAGAAACCCGCGTTTTAACCCCGCCCCCCCCCCCCTCAAAGGCGCTAAAATCGAGCACACGGCCAGTGGCAGTATTGCAGCGCCGCTGAAGGTAAGTATTGTAACATACCTAGATAAAGAAGCGTGTGGAAATGCCATTCATTCCTCAAGCCCTGGGGCATCCAGCAAACCAACTCACAAAATCTGAGGTATTTCAGTAAACCATATATTTGGGATTTTGTCCCTTATTTACAAATTTCTCGAAACTTGTCGCTCAGGAATATCTCTGCAGGTCACTAGACAATCTAACTGCTGGAATCTGAAAGGTGTTCTTTTAGGATTTTGGAATACCTTTCGTACGGATTAACAGGGATCCTATCCTTTATACAAATGTGTTTCAGTAGATTAATTTTGCTGGCACAAAATCAAATTCTATATTTTTATAATTTGTATTGATTGTTACAATAACGTATTGATCCAGGCATAATTTATTCCTTTCATCTTTTTGAAGGAGTCAGAATAATAATTTTAAAACGTACAGTCGGAAAGGCCTTTGCCAGAGAAATCGGGCTGTGTGACTGATGTTTTCATGGCCCTCTGAATGGCAATATGTCTTCAGTTTGCTCTGTGAGTCACGGATATGATTCTCAATATCGAGTGTACTGGGCAGCTCTGTAGTGTGTGTTGTAAATGGATGCCAGATGCGTGGAGAATACGCAGCTGGGGCATCAAACTAAATGGACACCAGCTTGCTAACTAATTTGTGGTAACGTCCACATACTGTTTAGCACCTGAGATGCTTGAAGAAATGCTTAAAGTGGCAGCATAGTGGCTCAGCTGGGAGAGCTGCAGCCTCACAGTGCCAGAGACCCAGGTTCGATCCTGACCTTGGGTGTTGTCTGTGTGGAATTTGTACCATCTCCTTGTCACTGCATAAGTTTCGTCCCTCATCCCAAAGCCATGCGAATTTCTACCTTAATTAGACTCAGTATATTGTCGCTGGTGTGTAGGTAGTGAACGAGTGAGTGGGAACGCTTGGATCTGAATGTTGATTGGAAAATAAAGTATATGAGCACCAAATTAATTTATTAGATTTAATTATGCGAGTGTGAATGGGTGATTGTTAGTTGCTGTGAACTCAGTGGACTGAAGGACCTATTTCCATGCTGTAGAATAAAAATAGAATGCTATGTTATTGTCAGGTTTGTTGGAGGTTGAGTAGACTTCATGCTAACTTTAGCCAGTAAGACGTCTGTGACAGGCAAGGGGTCATTGGTGGCAGTGTTGCGATGCGGGGTATGACAGGGAGAATCAAGGAGGGGGGGAAGGAAGCCAACCTCAGGAGACTGCATCCAGAAAAAGGGTACAGTGAACACAAAGATCCTGGAGAGCCCAGAGCAGGACAAAGATTGCATTGATATTTGCAGCTGAAGTTATAACAGCCTCTAAATCTGTTGCGTTTCAGGCTGGAGCTGTGGCACCTGTGACATCCTACCATCTATTGTGCATTACTACTTTATGAAGGCCACCAAGGCTTTCAGCTGCAGAAGAACTGAGTACATCTCCCACTCTCTTTAAAGAGAGAAGCATACAGTGCACATCAGATTTTTATTTTACAAGATTACAGGGCTCCTGAAATGCATGGAATAACTACACCTTGATCACGTTGAAGACTGCACATCAGAACCTGAAGATCAATGTCAGTTTAGTTTTTAGTTTTCGTTTTAGAGATACAGCCCTTTGGCCCACTGAGCCTGTGCCAACCATGATCATTTGCAGACTCGTTCTATCGTACAGACTGTGACAATTTACAGCAGCCAATTAACTTACTAACCTGCACGTCTGTGGAATGTGGGAGGAAGCCAGAGCACCCGGAGAAAACCCACACTGTTACAGCGGGAATGTACAAACTCCGTACAGAGGCCACCCGTAGTCAGGATCGAACCCAGGTCTCTGGCGCTGTAAGGCATCAACTCTACTGCTGCGCCACTATGCGCCCCCTGATTATCATTGTCTGCTTTGATCTGTCATTTTCACATTTTCATACCTCACCCCTCCATATCTCTAGACTCCCTCTCCCCTGACTCTCAGTCTGAAGAAAGGTCTCGACCCAAAAATGTCACCCATTCCTTTTCTCCACAGATGCTGCCTGTCCCGCTGAGTTACTCCAGCATTTTGTGTCTACCAAAGACACCAATGGTGTGTTTATTGTCTAACACTGCTACCCACATTCCACTTTCCCCGTGACAGTTGGCTGCGAATTTGCATCTTATGCCTGGAGTATCTTAAAATATGGGACTGGCTAATAAAATGAGAATAATTTTTTTGCCCCAGATAGTAGTGAACCTTTGCTTTGGGTAGAATGTGCAAATTTCACATATAGGCCAGATCCAGTAAAGAAGGTAGATTTCCTCTCCTGAAGGATATCAATGAATTAATTTACAGATTTTAACAATTGGATATGTCAAATTGGCAGAAATCTCTTAAGCCAGTATGGTTGTTGAGGGTATTGTGAGGGAGTGGAGAAGCAGGAGAGAGTCACAATATGGCGTGGAACCCCTGTACACATGCAGAGGGTGGGATGAGTACTTCTTCCTGTCCCCAGTCTCATTGGCACATGCCTCCAGGGGACATAGTATGGAATTTGCCCTGAGATTTCCGGTTGAATCCTGTTTGCTATTTACTGGTGTTGGGCTCACCAAGGGCTCCCAGCCCTGTCTATCTCTCCCACAGTTCCATGTCAGCAGGGCAGCAACTGCAGATAATAGTGAAGCTGTCAGAGCAATGGGGATGTCCATCTTTGTATCACTTCAACTTCCTCTCTCCTCCATTAATTTGTCACATATATTAACATTTAATAAATTAGTAACACAGTGTTATTCTAAGACCCCAGCCCTGTGAGCTCCTTCAGCCCTTCAAACATCCCTCCTCATCCCTCCCATCTCACCATTCCAATTGTCTTCCAATTCTAGTCTCACATATATTACAAATATTATTCATTCCAACACCATGGCCATGTATTCTAGTGAATAAGGTATCACTTTGGAATTCCTCTCTTGAAACCCTCCCATTCTACCTTTCCCTTAAGTTTATCTCACCTCAAGTTTATCTCCTTTAGTTTTATACCTTGCGTAGAACAGAACAGCACAGCACAGGAACCAGCCCTACTGCCTGCAATGTCCATGCCAAACACGATACCATGTTAAACTAATCTCCCCGGCCTGGACAAAATTCATATCCCTTCATTCCCTGCGTATTCATGTGCCTACCTAAAAGCCTCTAGATGCCACTATCGCATCTGCCTCCGCCACTATTGTTTCTGCCTCCACCATCACCCTTGGCAGCGCGATCTAGACACCCATCACACACTGCGTAAAATAACGTGCCCCATATTATCCCTTTAAATTTTGCTTCTCACTTTAAAGCCCTGCCCTCAAACCTTTGACATTTCCAAGCTGGGGAAAAAGGTTCTGACTGTCTACCTTTCAGTGTGATTAGGTTCCTATGAACATTCCTTCACACATTTTATTGTATCAAAGGCAGTTAGAAATGCATCCATTTTTTAAGATAAACATTTGGAAATTGCCTTGAACATATCCTTCCTGTTTAAGGAATCTTCCCGCAGAGTATTTAAGTTAGGTGATCTCGTTGACCTTAACCAAAAACATTGCATCTTCCCATCTCTCCTAATGTGGACGACACGCAGCAGAAAATTACTAGCCATATCGGCAATAAGATGTTGTTCCGTTACCGTAAAGGGGCATTGGGCTAGCTGTCCATTAATCGTTACTAAAAGACTTTTTCTAATGGCACCAAGTTTCATGCTGAATTGCTTTTTCTTTTCTCACCTTTACAGTACTAGTACCAGCTAGAATGTACGTGCTAGTGCACCTGGTCCTTATTCCGAATCCAAGCAACATTGATTATATATCAGTCAGAAGAAGGGTCCTGACCCAAAATATTGACTGTCCATTTCTTCTGTCCCAAAATGCTGCCTGACCGACTGAGTTTCTCCAGCACTTTCTGTCTTGCTGAAGATTCCAACATCTGCAGTCTCTTATGTCCCGATAATATATAGGAACAGGCAGAGATAAAGAAAGAGGTGGTTGAATGTGCAATTGTCTCATTCAACTCTGCATCCCCTTGTACACATCCGTTTATATACACTGCACCAGTTAAGAAACAGGTGTCTGTTTTATGCCTGCAAGCATTTCCTTTCATCTTGTTTTTCAAACCTACCTCAAGCAGTTGGACATAATGGATGATTCCCTCGTCAGTGTCAGCCCTTGGGATATGGAGTTGCTTTGTACAGGAAATAGATACATAGTGCAGGGTGTGGGCATAGACGGAGATGTTAACAGATGCTTCCAGCAGCTGTAATATTTGACCTTTCAATTCAATATGATGTATTGCCAATTCTCCACTTAAAAACAGCTGCAGGAATAAGGGCCAGGTGTAACTCCATGGCTGACATAGTTTTGGATTAGATCAAGATTGTAACCATCAAAATAAAACCCATTTGCTTCAACAATAGTTTTGTGTTGCACTGTTGGTCTTGCTGAACCAAGGAAAGTATTAGATGTTGACATTTTTGTCAGGTCCACTTTCGTTGTTAAAAGGTCAGGCACAATGTTTCATTGTCATTCACTAAACATGACAGACATTTCAGTTGAATTATTATCCATCCATTTGCCTTGGTGGCCTGGCAGTAATAAACCTAGAATCAACAACATTAAATTGACTTGACCACGGTCAATCAGTCACATTGCCTGGCATCAAGCGATTCATTTCTTGGGTGGAGTGCATTATTTTAATTAATGTGTGTGCAAATCATACAAATGCGAACAGTTAGAAGTCGCTTCAATACAGTTAGTAGGTAGACAAAAGTGCTGGAGAAACTCAGCGGGTGAGGCAGCATCAATGGAGCGAAGGAAATAGGCAACGTTTCGGGTCAAAACCCTGCTTCAATACAGTTAGTTCTATGTTCAAGAAGGTGCTTGATCCTCATATCTTTTGATATCTCATTTCTACACCTTACCCATCCTTATCTCTGGGTCATCCTCTCCCTGGACACTCAGTCTGAAGACTGGTCTCGACCCAATACGTCACCCATTCCTTCCATCCAGAGATGCTGCCTGAGTTACTTCAGCATTTTGTGTCTACACTGTTCCCCAAATGCAGATACAATCTATACCTTACTTAGCTCTTGGAATAACTTCCTACCAACCTACCTGGGGTGTGTCATGCTCTTAATGTTATACATAGAGGCATCATCTGCTCAGGGAATATAACTGAGAGTGTCAATGGGCTGTACTGCAACGGCTGGGGAAGGGCTGTATGCTGAGTCCAGCACTACTCTCCTGAACAGGCCAGCTTCCAGCCTGCATCAATTATCTATGCACATACTGGGAAACAGCTTATGTTTCTTGCTCCCTTGCACTGCCAACTGAGCATCAGAGGAGAGAGTTAATAGTGAAACACAGCATAAAAGCTAATACATGGCATCTGTTTACAAATTATTTACAAATCATCGCCATCTGTGACCAAAGCTGAAAATATAGTCTTAGATCTTACGGGTAAATGCTTATAGATCAGAATGAAACCGCTGGCATTTATCTGCGTAAATGGGAGCAGGATCATGACTTTCAAACACACATAGATACACACACGTGCATGCACACACACACAATCAAGCACATAAATCAACAGTTTACTGTAGGATTCACAACACTACTGGACTCCAGCTGGAACCCCCCACATGCTAAGGTTATCCATCACCTATCCCGGCCTCTTGGACTCTATGTAAGCTAGAGGAAGGCGAGTTCCTTTTCACAGTTTATTTATCTATCTATTTATTTATTTATTTATCTGTTTATTTATGTTTATATATATATATATATATATATATTATTTTTTTTACATCGGTTGGAAGCTGCATACTAAATCTCGTTGCACTGATGTGCAATGACAATAAAATATATTATTATTATTATTATTATTATTATTATTATTAAATTATTTTGATTGCTCAATTTACTTAGTCATCTTGGTGATCTTCATTAATAGTCATTTGTTATTAAATGAATGACTTTTGTTTTAGTTCATTTTTTATCTGTAACATTTGTTCTGTCCTTTACTAATATTTGGATAGATTCTTGGACACCCTTTATCGCCCCAGCATATTTCACCTCAGGACATCTGATCCCTCAGAGTCACTACAAGTGTGAGCTGAGAACAACTCGGTAAGCGTGGCAGGGTTAGCAGTATAAGCAGTGGGTGTGTCCCGAACCAATGAATTCTATGGGTAGGGACGTAAACAGAACATGATTTAGAAGGCGATGAACTACATTGACAAAAGTTAAGAATGAAAAACAAAGAGAGGAGAGGTAAGGTTGAATTGAAGGAGAGAGGAATCAAAGAGAAATTAGCATTTATTCATCCGCCAGCTTCTTGCCTGGAGTTGCTATATGATAAATAAATGCGTGTGGCATAACCTCAGTGTTATTTTGACAGGAAAATCCAGTCCAGTGTTGCTACCCTGGCATGACTTTGAAATGCTAATTGACGGATCTGGTTGACAGTGGATGTTAATGAAATAACGTCCTCATCTTGATGACAGGAAGGTGTTGCATGTTTGATCATCTGTTCAAAGGTGGCTCATTGTTAGGCAGAAACTGTTCCGGTGTGAGAGATGTTTTGATCAGATCAGTCATGTCTTGGAAAGCTGTGTGCAAATACGGCCAGACAGAAATGCATTATTTATATTCCTCTAAACACTCGATGTTGCTTCATCCTGTGTCAAAAATGTCCATGGTTAACTGCTGCCTGGAACCAATATTGTTTCACAGAGTGTGATCATTGAAGCCCATTGTCAATCTATCCATGTCAAGGAATACTGGCTGGTCAAGTTCTAAAGGGAAGATTCAGGCATGGAGAGTTACTGAAGGAGACCAGCTCTTAATCCTGGCTAGGGAGGAAGCAGCAACTATCAAATTATCATCAGAGAAGTACTGACATAATAGAAAGCTTCTCCTGAATCTGGCTATTTTTGCTGCCATTTTTTCATCAAAAGGACAATTGACCTCTTCATGGACACTGCAAGGTCTTGTCAAAATCGGTGATGGTTAATGTACTGGAGAAGGGAAGCACATGGTCACACTAACTGATAATGATGAAGTGTAGGTAACATTGCTTCTGAAGAAAAACTATAGTTGATTTATTGTCATCTCCCCTTCGCAGATAACCCCAGATCTCTGGGCTATAACAACTCTGGACTGAAGGATATTTTGGAGGCAGTCTGTGAGAATCTTTGAATACAACAGACACCTCTTGTGTGAGTTCCCTGTGTCAGTTTGCACATGCTTCAATGGAGATTATAAATCCACCGAGAACATATGTCTCGCAATTGCTTTTTCACTTAGCTTCAAAACATGACACCTCTGCGTCTGGCCAGGATTAAAGTGCCTTTGAGTGATTTCTCCATCAGGCCGGGTTGGAGGGCATAATGCAGGAAGTGATTGCTATTTACCAAGTTGCATAACCGCTATCTAATTATGGTATTTTGCTAAATGTAATCCTCTTTTTATCAGGAAACTTTAGCAGAGTTCTAATTGTTGACATTTTTTCTTAATTAATTTGCTGGTGTGAACATTACTGGCAATTTCAGCATCTATAATGCATCCCTACTTAACCCTGAACAGAGGCAGTTAAGAGTCATGGGGCTGGAGCCATAGACAGGCCAGATGACATGAAGACAATACATTTCCCTTCCTTGAGAACGTTAGTGAACAGACAATTTTTTACAACAATCTTGGTAGTTTCTTCCCTTGCAGTGGAGGAGAGTGAGGGGAGGGAGGACTACTTGATAGCCCATGCAACATTATGAGAGGCATAGTTAGGGTAGATAGTAGGAAACTCTTCCCGATAGCAGAATTATCTAAAACATGAGAGCATAGGTTTGGGGTAAAGGAAAACAGGAGGAACTGAGGGGGATTGTAAGAGTACCTGCTTGGAATCTAAGGAAGTGATGGAAGCAGATACTCGTACAACATTTCAGAAGTATCTAAATCAGCATTTAGAAACCCCAAAACATAGAGGACTGCAGTCCAAATGCATGTAAATGGGATCAGTACAGATGGGTACGTTGATCATCAGCATGGATATGGTGGGCCGAAGGACCTGATTCATGTTGGCGGCATGGTGGTGCAGCGATGCAGTTGTAGCTTTACAGCGCTTGCGGTGTCAAAGACCTGGGGTCTGGTGGTGTCTGTACAGTTTGTATGTTCTCCCCGTGACCGTGTGGGTTTTCTCCGTGATCTTCGGTTTCCTTCGACATTCCAAAGACTTGCAGGTTTGTAGGTTATTTGGGTTGGTATAAATGTAAATTGTCCCTAGTGTGTGTAGGGTGATGGGGATCGCTGGTCGGTGCAAACTCGGTGGGCCGAAGGACATGTTTCCGCTCTATGTCTTTAAACTAAACTAAACAGGACTCTGTGACTGTGGGCAGAATGCATTTTTTAGAAACATCTCCTGATTTTCCAATTTTGCTATAACGACATCTAGTTCACAAGCTTATGTTGTGTCCAGTGGAGGAACAAGAATTCTTGTGTCAATTCTAAGAGAGCTAATTCACCATTTGATGTGAAGAACATTGTGAAAGAGACAGGACATAAGGTTTCCCCTTTGATTCCCAGATATAAAAGTGAACCAGACATCAGAAGAAGCACACATGAGAAGAATATGAAGCACTGTTATTACAGGGAAATGTTCAGACTTCTTTGGTGGTTGCCTAGGTAACCTTTGGGTGTCTTACACATGTAGTAGGTAGCTTCCTCTTCAAAGACAGGTAAGACAAGGGGAAGATCTGGATGACCAAAGGACCACCACCACAGAGTAAGAGATCCTAAGAGATTTTCAGTTTATTCAGGTTGTTCCAGGGTAGTTTGGTGACTCCAATATGTTACGTTCCCTCTACTCTCCTGTTGTCACACTAGCTCCAACCCTCAATATTGATCTTCACACTCTTTACACCAAGGCAGAAGTAGTGAGCTTCTTTGGGGGTTGCTAGAAGGCAACTCAACTGATTAGTATTAGTGAGGGCTAGTTTCAGAGCTCCTGAATCGGAAGTGCATTGTAGATGGCCAATCATCAAAAACTGGGCACAGGATTTTCAAGAAGGTCTTAAAAATAACTCAAGACTTCTCAAATCAGAGCAACAATGTAAATGAGACCGATCATGCAAGCAAAGTGTAAATGGGTCAATTGGTAGCAGATGCAATTCAGTGTTGCGTGTGGGTGCAATGAGTGCCGATGAGGGGGTGACGATAGCAAGTTAAATTAATCAGATTGGGGGAAAGAGAAACAGAGAGATGGCTCATTGTGATCAGTCCAGGTTTCTTCATTCTGAGAAGAATACGACCTTGGGAGAAGGCCAAAAAGGAACAAAGAGTACTGAATATCTAAGTGCCATTAACCTAATTGTTGGTTGACTGAATGTTCCTGGCTAACCTGGAAGTTCATTTCTAAAGACCAATTAAGGAAATGGACATTTCGAAAAGCGACCTAATTTATGATGGAAATTAACAAAGTTGATTGATGCCTGCTCTTCATTGTGGTGAAGGGTTCACATCCCAAGAGAGCGATTTAAAAATGAGGAAGTGTGGAGCAAGAAGGAAAGGCAATGGGAAAATTTCTACTCACAGATGAATACACTATTGGTATAACATACTTGGAATATAAAGTTAATCCTTGAAAACAAGACAGAAATGTGTTACTTAATATTTTTAACATGTTTACAGACATTCTTATGTTCTAACAACTGTTTACGAGTTGCATTTTAATATAAATACTTTACTCATTATATTTTAGTTAAATGGCTTACATTTGATTTAATTGAGCTGGTACATTCTGAATGTAATGCTTGATCTGAACAGCATCCATTGATTTGCACTGATCCATTCTCGATCCCGAATGACTGCAATACTAAGGAGATTTCAGTCAATACAGAGAAGGTAGTGCAACAATATAACTCAGAATGCAACTCAATATAGATTCAGAAATAAAGTTTATCGGATAACTAATAGTGAGTCCGTTGATAAATTGCAAAGTAATTAGCGGATAATTGTAACATTACACTGGAGTATATCTAGCACTCCATCTGGCTGTCTTGTGCTTTACTCAGGATTAACCGTTGCCTTGGTGTTTGTTGGGCCTGAAGTAGTCACTTTGAAGTTCAAAACGATTTCTCAACTGCATTAACAAGTAGCTTGAAGACAGATGCTGGCTGAAATTCTGTGGGGGCTAAATTGGATAGTGCAGCCTGGAATTACAATATGAGCTCAATTGACCTCATGCTGACTGCTACGTAAAATCTATGCCACCACCTCATTGTGATTTCAAGCACCAGTCAGTGCATTGCATACTGTGTGGTTTGTTGCCATTAAATCTCAACGCAAAGCCCAATTTAATTTACTGCAAGTACCAGCTCAAGAAAGTCAGTGCCACTTAAAGGCAGCAAATCCACCTCTTAAAGGGGAGGTGCTTTGTGTCTGCAATATGGGTCAGAGGTCAATATGGAGACCACTATAGCTTAATGGGTATGATGGGCGAACAAATAACCTTCTTAGGTTGATCCAAACGTAAGTTGCAAGTCTTCGATTTGTTCTACTTACAGAGGATATATGTGCTGTTTACAACTGGTGACATATTTGTTGGTACCATATTGACCATAACTTCTGTCTTTGATAGAATTGTGGGTCTGGGTATAAAAAGCAAATAAAACACTGACTGTGGTAAAATGATGGTACATCAACTGTCCAGATTAGTAGATGTGGAGGCAGGTGCTCTCATAATATTTAAGAAATATCTAGATGAGGACTTGAATCTCAAGTCATGGAAAACGACTGGACATGTGTTGGACATTAGTGTAGATGGACATTGTTAAGGATTACTATCAATATTAATTAGGAGTAAGAGGATGTGGTTTGCAGCTATTAATACAAATGAGAATCAATTTTCAATGTCGGACAAGGATAAGCATGATCCCAGGAATGAGTAGGTTATCCATAGTATATCCATGAGTAGGTTATCCATGAGTAGGAATTGTCCCCTCCGCTTTCAAAACTGCTGCCGTTACACCAATCTTAAAGAAACCTGGTCTTGATCCCTCCTCTCTCATTAACTACCGCCCAATCTCAAACCTCCCCTTTCTTTCAAAAACCCTGGAGCGTATCGTTGTGTCGCAACTTCATTCCCACCTCCTTGCGTATAACCTACTTGAACCCCTCCAATCTGGCTTTCGCCCCCTCCATAGCACAGAAACTGCTCTCCTCAAAGTCCTCAACGACCTCCTCACCTCTGCTGACACTGGTTCCCTCAACATCCTCATCCTCCTCGACCTGAGCGCAGTCTTTGATACAATGAACCATAACATCCTGCTCACCAGACTCAAAGACCTCGGCATTGAAGGCTCTGCACTCAGCTAGCTCCGTTCCTACCTTTCCAACAGATCCCACTTCATCTCTCTCCACAACCACACCTCTGCTACAGCCGCAGTCACTCAAGGCGTTCCCCAAGGCTCCGTACTCGGCCCCCTCCTCTTCATCATCTACATCCTCCCCCTTGGTCAGATACACCGCCACTTCAATCTGGACTTCCACTGTTACGCTGATGACACCCAGATTTACCTTGGCACCAAATCCCCCCACAACCCCCCCCTCTCCCATATCAACTCCTGTTTGTCAGCTATAAAAACCTGGATGCAACATAATTTCCTCAAACTAAACAGCGATAAGACAGAATTCCTCCTCATAGGCTCCAAAGCCACACTCAGCAAAATCAATAACCCCACTCTCACCATCGACGGCACCACTGTCTCCCCATCTCCCCAGGCCCGTAACCTTGGCGTGGTCTTTGATTCCACCCTCTCCCTTGAGCCTCACATCCGCCATGCCATTAAAACCTCCTTCTTTCATCTCCGCAACATCGCCAAACTCAGACCCTCTCTCACACCGCCCGCTGCTGAAAGACTCATCCATGCCTTCATCTCCTCCCAACTGGACTATTGCAACTCACTTCTCCTTGGCATCAGCTCCACCTACATCAACCGACTCCAACTGGTCCAGAACGCAGCCGCCCGACTCATCACCCATACCAAATCCTGGCATCACATCACTCCAGTCCTCAAACAACTTCACTGGCTTCCCATCTCCCACCGGATCACCTACAAAATCCTGGTCCTCACCTACAAAGCCCTCCACCATCTGGCCCCCCCATATCTCATTGACCTCCTCTCCCCCTACCAACCCTCACGGTCCCTCAGATCCACATCAGCCGGTCTCCTCTCCATCCACAAGTCCAACCTCCACAGTTTTGGGGACAGAGCCTTCTCCAGGGCAGCTCCCAGGCTCTGGAACTCCCTCCCCCAACTCAGCTGGCTCCGTTCCTACCTTTCCAACAGATCCCACTTCATCTCTCTCCACAACCACACCTCTGCTACAGCCGCAGTCACTCAAGGCGTTCCCCAAGGCTCCGTACTCGGCCCCCTCCTCTTCATCATCTACGTGTCCCTCACCATCTTCCAGTCCCGCCTCAAGACCCATCTCTTCACCTCTGCCTATCCTTAGCCCCACGTCCCCGTCCCTTTTCATCTGTGCATTAATTGCCTCATACTGTGTTTTGTATTGAATTCTGTCTTTACTTTGTGTACTAGTCATGTCTCTACTATTTATTTCATTCCCCTTACATGTTTTTCCTCTACATGTTCAATTTTTGTAAGGTGTCCTTGAGACTCTTGAAAGGCGCCCATAAATAAATTTATTATTATTATTATTATTATTATTATATCCATGATGAGCTTTTGTCGGCACTGGGCCTGTACTCGCTGGAGTTTAGAAGAATGAGGGGGGGACCTCATTGAAACATACAGAATAGTGAAAGGCTTGGATAGAGTGGAGGTGGAGAGGACGTTTCCACTAATGGGAGTATCTTGGAGTCAAGGTCATAGCCTCAGAATTAAAGGACGTTCTTTTAGGAAGGAGATTAGGAGAAATGTCTTTGGTCAGATGGTGGAGAATCTATGGAATTATTTGCCGTAGAAGGCTGTGGAGGCCGTCAGTGATTATTTTTAAGGCAGAGATGGATAGATTCTTGATTAGTACCGGTGTCAAAGGTTATGGAGAGAAGGCAGCAGAATGGGTTTGGAGGGAGAGATAGATCAGCCATGATTGAATGGCGGAGTAGACTTGCTAGGCCGAATGGCCTAATTCTACTCTAACAGTACTCTGACAGGTGCATGAATATGCAAAGAACCATCTCCCAATGCATTGATTGAAAGTAACGGCATAGAAACAAGCCCTTTCACCCTCCGGGTCCATGGTGACCATTGATCACCCGTTCTTACTAGTCCTAAGGTATCCCACTTTCTCATCCACTTGTTACACACTAGGGGCAATTTACAGAGGCCAAATAACCTACAAACCAAATATATGAATCATCGTTAGACATCTGTTAGCTGCCGGACGACTAATGGGTGGCTACTGTTAGGCCTCTATTTTAGATTACATTCAGACCTATGACATTCCATTGGTTAATTTTTACCATTTATCATCAAATTCTCTCACCGTAGACATTTGCTGGCTTGCTGAGTATTTCTGAGCATTTTTCTATATTTCAGAGTTCAGCCCATTACTGAAATGTTGTGATTTCCTTGCAGAGTAGGAACAGCTTCGAGGAAATTCCTCACCTTAGTACTCTGTCAATAACAAGATAACACATTAGCAAAAATGCTTTAAATTAACAAGAACATGCAATAGGTGCCACTGCGAGATCAGTAGTATGTAGATGTAAGAGGATTACTATAAAAATATGTGTGGAATTTATCAGGAGAGATAATCTGGTAGACAAATCTTTGTTTTGAGATTCTCATGCAAGAGTAAAAAGGAAATTGAAGGCCCATGGTGTGGTTGACAGATTGTTGAGCTGCATTGTGAACTGACCTGGGCACAGAAAACACAGGATAGGAGACATGGAAAATGTAATTTGCCATTAGATGATGAATAAGGAAAAGATGTGTAGCACGGTGGCGCAGCAGTGGAGTTGCTGCCTTACAGTGCTTGCAGCGCCGGAGACCCGGGTTCGATCCAGGTGCCGTTTGTACGGAGTGTGTACATTCTCCCCGTGACCACATGGGTTTTATAAACATAGAAAATAGGTGCAGGAGTAGGCCATTCAGCCCTTCGAGCCTGCACTGCCATTCAATATGATCATGACTGATCATCCAACTCAGTATCCTGTACCTGCCTTCTCTCCATACCCCCTGATCCCTTTAGCCACAAGGGCCACATCTAACTCCCTCTTAAATATAGCCAATGAACTGGCCTCAACTACCTTCTGTGGCAGAGAATTCCAGAGATATTGGGAAGATTCTCTGAGATCTTCGGTTTCCTCCCACACTCCAAAGACGTAGAGGTTTGTAGGTTAATTGACTTGGCGTATGTGTAAATTGTCCCTAGTGTGTAGAGGATAGTGTTAATGTGCGGGGTGATTGCTGGCCGGCGCAGACTCGGTGTGCTGAAGGGCCTGTTTCCACGCTGTATCTCTAAGCCAAACTATACTAAGCTACAAAGATAACCCATGGAATGTCATGGGAAATTCTTCTGAAGCTCCACAGATAGATTAACATCAACTGTTCATCATAGACAAAGAATCAGAGCTGGTGTAAATTCTGCTCCAGATGGCTGGTTACTTACTGAACATTGCATTTAGCAACTGAGCAGTTGGAGGAACATATTCTATGCATTATATACACAGTTAGCAGCATGTAGAGCTGGCAAAGTGGTTGCTTCTGTTAAAGTGTCAGCACTACAGATTCAGATTAGTTCATTGTCATGCACACCCGAGTGCAATGAAATTCCTTGCTCACACAAAGCTCGCAGTGTGAACAGTAGTAAAATGATAAATATGACAATAAATGCAACGACAAGTGCAAAATAGCAGAATGGTACACGGTTGAAGTGCAATCCAAAGTAGTACAAAACATTGAAGTACAGTAATGGATAAAATGAATGAAGTCGAGTTAACAGTAAGAGTTCATGGCAGCACCTCTGGGAAGGGAGTGTGAAAGAGATGATTGGTTCAACAGTCTGATAGCAGCGGGGAAGAAATTGTTCTTAAGTCTGGATGACCAGGATTTTAAGCTCTCGCATCTTCTCCCAGAAAGGACTGCAGATGTTGGTTTACAAAAAAGATTAAAAATGCTGGAGTAACTCAGTGGGTCAGGCAGCATCTCTGGAGCACATGGATAGATTTCGGTCTAGGACCCTTCTTCAGCCTGAGAAGAGGGACAAGGGACAAGGGAATGGTCAAGATGACGTAACCTTGATGATCCTTCTATGCATGGTGAAGATGGACTAGACCTTTATTAGCTCTACACGTGGGCATTCCAATGCCTTCTTAGCTAACTTCTTATCATCCATCCTCTCTAAACAGAGGCACATCTAAAGCTCAACTGATTGCATCTTTTCACACACTGAGTCATCATTCACCTGCCCTTAATGATTATATCGAACATTATTAATTTAAAGCAAATGCTTAATCTTTCTGTTGCCTTGTCTTTCCACATTACTGTGACATTTCCACTCTGCAGATCTCTGCATGGCTGTTTAAGTATTCCTCCTCCGTATGCTTCCTCATGAGCACTCATGCTATTTGACATCTTTGATAACCTTCTAAATCCCGTCCCTGAACTGTCTACCATGCCATCTTCTTCAACCTCTGCCTCATTAACCAGACGTTTGTTGGCCCTTCCTAATAATTTTGCTTCTTTGCCCATTTTTCTCTGACAGCACTTTCAAGGTATTCAGAAACTATTTTATAAAAGTGCGATGTAAGTGCAAGTTTTGAGTTATTTAGTACTTCCCTAATAATAATTTTGAGTGTTTCTGGCCTTAACTTATCAAATATAGTCCTTTTTTTACATTTCAACTTAGCTTTTACACTTTCACTTATTCATATGGGTTCTAAACACAATCACGAACAACATATTTATATTTCAGAGCTATTAGAGAATCCTCAGCTAATATTACTATCCAACTCTCCTTCCCCGATCCAAAACCTGGCATATTAAATTATCAGTCCTGTCCAAATTTATGTTGCTTTCCATTATAGCTAATGCATCATATCACTTCATTGTTATATATAGGTCCAGCACTCCACTTTTGTTTTTGAATGCTTAATGCATTCGTGTATATAACTTTGTTCAAGTTTTTAAAGTACCAACCCCATCCTTTATCGTATTTCTTGTTTACTTTAGGGTATATCTTGCCTCTTTCCATCATAATGTTTTGATTTCCCTTTCTCTCATTTTTAATGACAGATCTTTCGCACGTGCAATATTCACAAGATTTTGTTAATATCGGGCTAGAGATAATAGGGTGAAAATGTTCGGGCTGTGACACAGACCTCTGGCATTGTGTGGGGAGTGTTGTTGAGAACCTAGTTGCACTTTTGTATTCATGCAGAATCGCCTCTCTGCTTAATCATATTAACTGTTTGACTATCATTTATGTTTACATGGCTCTTAAAATACAGGCTGTAAATTGAGAGAAAAATGCTCCTTCTGCCTCTAGAGTGTTTCAGTATAATGACTACTCCTCCAAATGAAGGTCGTGGCTTGACCTCTACATTTATTTCCTGAAGGATCAGTTAATTCACAAAACTGTCGGGTGATTGCAAAACTGTTAAGAGAGTCACTTCAGTCATAATCACAGTTTTCCCAACAAAAACAAAAGCACAATGGAGAACCCTCCATTGGAAAAAAAATCACTCCAATGGAAGAAAAAAAAACCCTCCCTATATCATCTCTGTGCACCTGTAATAGCTTTAAAGTGTCAGCCATGGACATCTCTCTTTGTCATTGAATCAGAAGATAGGCAATTCGGACTATCGAATCTACTCCGCCATTCAATCATATCTGATCTATCCTTCCCTCTCAACCCCATTCATCTGCTTTCTCCTCATAACCCTTTACACCCTTAAAAACGAGCATGCTGACCGGTTGCATCGTGGCTTGGTACGACAACCTGAGCATCCAGGAACATAAAAGGTTGCAAAAAGTCATAAACACTGCCCAGTCCATCATCGGTTCTGACCTCCCTACCATCGAGGGGATCTATCGCAGTCGCTGCCTCAAAAAGGCTGCCAGCATCATCAAGGGTCAGCAACATCAACACCTGTCAGCAACACCATCCTGGCCACACACTCATCTCTCTGCTGCAATCGGGTAGAAAGTACAAGAGCCTGAAATATGCAACATCCAAATTCAGAAACAGTTTCTTTCCCACAGCCATCAGACTCTTAAACACAACTTCAAACAAACTATGAACTATAACAACCTATTGCACTTTATCTGTTTACTGATGTGTGTATATATATATATATATTATGGTATACGGACACACTGATCTGATCTGTATTTATGACTACTATATTCTGTTGTGCTGCAGCAAATGCAAGAATTTCATTGTCCTATCTGGGACACATGACAATAAACTCTCTTGACTCTAGACTTGACTTGAAACACCTAATGACTTGGCCTCCACAGCAGTCTGTGGCAATGAATTCCACAGATTCACCACCCCCTGACAAAATAAATTCCTCCACATGTTCCGTCGCACATGTATTCATGTCCCAGTCTGACAGAAGAAGTGTCACATTGTTGGAGATGTCGTCTTTCACATAAAGTACTGAACTGAGGTCCCTTCTGATCTTTCAGGTGGATGTTAATGATCACACCATTTGAAGAGCAGGCAAGTTGATCCCAGTCATTGCTCATTACTCAAATAACTAAAATACTCAGTTCTACCTGGAGATTAGTACACCACTATTTGCCAAAGCTAATTACATTAATGTTGATTCCCAAATTTCGGATATGATAACAATTAATCTGCTTCAAAAGTCTTTCTGTAAAACACTTTGGGAGACCTTTAAAGGGAAGTATATATAAACAAGACAATTTACTAGAAGTTCTTCATGTTTTAGTAGCCATAGATTTTCATCATCTTGAAGGAATATTTTCTTTAGAGCGTTGAGAGATCACAGAAATTCCTTATTCCGCCTGAGTAAATTTCTACAGCTTGGAAGACTTGTGCCTAGTGACAAATTCCCCTCCATCAAATTGTGGCAGCATGTAATTTATTTCAGTAACAATATGCCTCCAACCCCAGTAAAGTTAGATGTATTGATGAATTTATCTGTTGTTATGAAAGTGACGAGTATGGGAATGATTCATCATCTCCAAGGGCAGTTTATCGTGACAACTGTCATTTTAACGTTATAAATTGCCACACGTTGTTAGCAATGCTAATCTGCTACTTGTCGTAGTTCTCAGCGAGATTTGGGCTTATTTGGATTCTTAATGTGGATGGACTCGGAACAATAGGATGCAAATTAATTTGTTGTATTTGCACTTTTGCCCTGGTTGCACATATAAAGTTGATTTGTAGAGTTGGGAGTGAAAGGTCTTTATTGCTATCCTGATTATTAGCGATCTACATGAGATGTGTTGACTCTGAGGTTGGACCATCTCTTTCCAGTTTCGCTTAGAGTGATCCACAGTGACTCCAACCCTACCCCAAAACCCTCATAACACAATCGCCCCAAACTGGTCACTAAATGGTGCTTCATTGAGTTTCTGATCAATGATGACACTCATCCCCACCCCTTACAATTGTTGAAGGTAGATATCGCCACTGAACGTCAAGGGTAAGTGAATATACTAACACATATTGGAGGTGGTCATTTCGAGACACAAATGTCGTTGCCTTCTATCAGCCCAGGCCTGAACATTATTGCTTACAGTAATAAAAACAGAAGATACCAGAAATACTCAGCAGGTGTTATAAGGGAACAAGTTCAAGGATCTGACTAGTAAAACAGAAAAAGGCTCACTCATCTGTTTAGTTACAAATCCGTTTTATTGGCAAGAGAGAACAAAAACAATACTTGTGTTGGTATGTGCGGGATCCGATTTACGGCAGCACACCTCTCCCCCCTCCCTCTCTCTCTCTTTACCTCCGTCCGTGGCGCTGATCACCACTCAGCCCGTCGGTCAACCCCTCTCACACATAAAACTAAACTTATGGCTTCCTGGCACCTGCCTTTATACACGTAAGAAATCAGGTGTTGAAATAACCGCCGGTAAGTAGCTGGTCAATAGCACTACTCCCAAATTCAAACTATAACCAATGGCAGGGGATTGCATCCGAGCGAGGCCCACCCCCTCCTCATCCTTTGGGAACAAAGCGCTATCAGCCGTAGACTGGTGCGTTAATCAATACACAGCGCTACAGACTTGGCGTGTAAAGGTAATACACACAGCGCTGCCGGTTTGGCGTGCAAAGGTTTAAACAGAGCGCTGTCAGCTTAACGCCAGGGAATTTAAACAAAGAGCTGTGGGCTGCAGCGCTATGGGTTCTTAATATAGCGGGACCGGCCACAGCGCTTTGGGTCACAGACTGTTCGGGCAAAATTCTTATGTCACATACCACCCCTCGAACAGTCTGGTTACCTACACAACCGACTTGCAGCCATTACCTCGTTACATCTGGCCCGCAGGCTGTAGTAAAGTCCACGCGGTTGTGATGCCAATCCACACATACTATACAGCGTTGTAATATTATGGCCAACAAGATTGGCCCTATGGTCAGTCCCCAGCGCACCACTGTTGTCCCCCATCCTCCTGAGGGATTGTAGTTGTGGTACTGTTCTCCGACCCGTCAAATCTTCTCTATGGCTTCCTGGATGTGGTCAGCGAGGTTGATGATGTTCTCTTTTACCCCACTCACGGTCAAACCAGTCACCGAGTCTGTATGACCACGCATGGTACAAATTCACTTGTTTTGTCCCATAGCCGTTAATGCCGTTGTCAATACCACCAGTGATAATCTGATCGCTTGTGTCATTAAACGTTGCTGCCAGTACTTGGTACCTGCTTTGAAACGTATGGATTGCAACCTTCTTCCGAATGTCCCATAGCTTCACTGTGTCATTGTTGCTTCCTGTATGGACCAACTGTGGTCCCTGTCGGGCTGGATAACATGAATTTACAAAGGATGTGTGACTAAGTCTCTTGATTCTTTCACCCGTTTCAGCCATTTGATAAGATCCTGTGTGGTGGGCTGGTCCAGGAGGTTAAAGGGCCTGTCCCACTTACGTGTCCTTGGCACGCAAATTACGCGACCTCGTGGTCGCGTTGATGCGTACGGGCATCGTATGGCCGCGCGGGGCCGGTCCCACTGAGAAGCGGCGAGGGGTATGTAGTTGTGCGCGAGATCGTGCGGGGTTCCGAAATTTTTGTAGCAAACTAAATCTTCGCCCGCCAACGGCGGAACTGATGGCCAAAGTGGGACAGGCTCAAGACCCTGGCGTGACGCAATGTCTCACCTTCAACAGCAGCAGAAGCAGGCAAACGATCGCCGAACTCGGTCTGGGGCTCACGGCCGTTGCAGTCCGGATCCGCCCCCACTTCACCCAGAGCGGGGCCAAGAAAATTGAAGATAGACACAAAATGCAGGAGTAACTCAGCGGGACCGGCAGCAATCTCTGGAGAGAAGCAATGGGTGACTTTTCGGGTCAAGACCCTTCTTTCAGACTGAAGTTACCGCTGAGTTACTCCTGCATTTTGCGTCCATCTTCAAATGATGTCATGCGCTCCAGACGGCTGTGAGGTCGAATGAAGTCGCGCCCGACCTTCGTGGGTCACGTAATTAGCGTGCCAAGGACACGTAAGTGGGACTGGCTCTTTGGGCATATGGGCTCCAAGGCAAGCTGGCTAATTGGATACAAAATTGGCTTGGTGATTGGAAGCAGAGGTTAGTGTTGGAAGCATACTTTTCTGATTGGAATTCAGCAACCAGTGTGTACCAGAGGGATTGGCATCTTGTTGTTTGTGATACATATTAATAACTTGGATGTCGGTGTAGGAGGTATAGAAATGTAAGTTTGCCGTTAACATGAAAAATTGTGCTTTTTGTATATCAATGGAAGTCTACGGCTAAGCAGGATAACGATCGAAGGGAAAATTGAACGAGCGTTGGCCAATGGAATTTTATCTTGGCAAGTGTGACGTGATGTATTTTGGGAAGTCAAAGAGGGGTTGGGTATTTACAGTAAATTACAGAGCACCAAGGAATGTTGGAGAACATTGGAGTTCAAGTCCATTGTTCCCTGAATGTGGAAACACTGGTAGATATGGTAGTGGAGAGGCCATGTGGAGTGCTTGTCTTCGTGGGTCAGAATGTAAGAGTTGGTATGTTATGTTGCAACTGTACAAAGCACTGGTTAGGCTGTACATGGAGTATTGTGTGGAGTCTGGTGTCACAGTACAGGAAGGAAGTGTCTGCACTGAAGAGAGCACAGAGGAGACCCACAAGGATGTTGTCTGGATTGGAGGACTTTAGGTATGGGGAGAAATTTGATAGGCTGGACTTGTTTTCCCAGCAGCGAAGGAGGCTGAAGGCTAACCTGATAAAAAATATATAAAATAGGAGAGATATTGAAAATAAATCAGAACCGTTATCTTACGGGTAGGAGCATCGAAAACATGAAGACATAGGTTGAAGATGAGAGGAAAGAGTTTTAAAGAGAATTTGAGGGAACGGTTTTTACACAGATACTGCTTGACATCTGGAACTCGCTGTCAGATGAGGTGGTGGAGTTAAATACATCACTACGTTTAAAGAGATGTTTAGCCAGGTGCTTGTATATGCAAAGCATAGAAGGATACAGATCCAGCAGAAGCAAATGGATTGTACAAAAGGCACAAAATAGTCAACATGAATATGGTGAGCAAAAGGGACAAATTCTGGGGCGTACAACTCTATGATGCTCTGACCTGTGAATCTTTCAGTTCTGGTTGTTTTTGTGAGTTGTATGAAATGAATTATTTCTGAAAGTCCTCCCGCATGCTGCAGTTGTTTGTTCTGTACAACAACAGATTCTAAATTACTGTCTCTGACCCCCGCCTCCACGCCGCTGCCTTCGTCTCTTTGTCTTTGACTATTTTTATTTTTCCGTAGGAACAATTTCTTGTTTAAGTGTGCAGCAGGGGGCGAGGATGGCATCGGAGACTCAGCTGCACAGATGAGATAGCTGGAGACCTTGCTAATTTTCCAGGGCACTCCCAGCCATAACTCTGCCGTCATTCTGTTAACACGAGGCACCAATGTGCAATGCCTTCTCCTTAAGCAGATCAGAAACTATCCCAGAGTGCAACCATGTCTGTAGCAGCCGCTTACAAGGCTAGGATCTCATTAAGAAACCACATTGTTGATTTCAGGACGAACCTACATCTCAAAGGACTTTCCGACCCTTTGGAGATGAAGCAAGCAAGAAGCATCTGCAACATATACATCTCCATATATTCCTTGCAGCAGTAGCTGGGAGCAACTGTCAATATCCTTGGAGATGGCGGCCTTCCGGCTTGAGAAATGGGTGTTGTATCCTGGCTGCTGTCTTTTTTATCTGGGGTTGCTGGTTGTCAGGAATTATGTCTGCAAGTGAAAGAAGCACAAAATGTACGTGTAGAATAATAGCCAACTTTTATTCTACCACAGTAAATGAAAACAAATAAAATCTGTTCAAGCTGGAAATGTGCAATAAAAAATAGAAATTGCAAGAAAAACTCAACCGGGCAGGCAGGATAAATGGAGGGGGAAACGGTTAATGTTTCAGCTCGAGAAGATGGGGGAGATCAATGGGTGGAGCAAAGGGGGTTTCTCTGATGGGGTTAACTCAGGGATAGTCAATAATGTCATATTATATTATTTTCTCATATTGTACCACCTTACCTTTGCGTGACAGCAGGGCATTGAAACCACAAAAATGTGTCTCTGATTGTCTCTTGTCTCCATGTCATTTCCAGCCAGGTGTAGTTGCCAAAATCAGGTGGTCATGTGAGTTCTCATTATGAAAACCATCTCATTGAATTATTCTGGTGCGCAAGCCATGTGGTTGTGGTTGTGGTTGTGAAGCCTTAAAGTTGCAAAGCCAAGCTCCGGTCACCATAAAGGTGTGACACCCTCACCCACTTCTGTTTCATGAATCTATGACTGGATTTGCCACTTGCCCAACATATTTTATCTTATCCTACCACCTTACGATTGCATGTCAAGCAGGCTTTGAAATCACGAAAATGACTCACTTTGTATGTCTGACTGTCTCTTGTCTCTGATTATTTTGCAACCATGTGTCGCTGCCAAAATCAAGGGGCTGTGTGTGTTCTCATTAAAAATCATCCAATTGAAATATTCTGGTGCACAACCCATGTGGTTGTGAAGTCTTAAAGTTGTAAAGCCGAGCTTCGGTCACAGACAAGTGTGGGTCAACGGCTCTGTTTCTCTATTTCATGAGTCCATGACTGACTGAATTTACCAACGTATTTGGTTCCTTTTTCGATTTGCTGATGTAAATATCTCTATTTTTGCAGCTAATGGGTTTGCATTTCACATTTTACTGTGTGTGTATCTATTTGCTGAAGGCTGCCACAATTAATATCCTTATCTTTCTCAACCCTTATCTTTTTCTTCTTTTTTTTTATCCCTCCATCTCCCATCCCGTTTTCTGCAACAGCTTTGATTACCGCATCTTGACGTGGGATGGTACAACATGCAGCCACGCAACAGATGGGATGAGCATTGCTGCATATTTCACTCAGCTGACTTAGTTAATGGCAGTAAAATCAAGAGAAATCTTTGACAGTGAACCAGTGCAAATCGTTCCCTCTACACTCTCGCCGGTAACTACGGTGAAGACTGCTATTCATTGCTGAATAGTTCACTACTACAGACCTTGCACGTAACACTCCAATAGCGCTACGATGTGTACAGCAGTGGCGAGCCACTATATAGCATAAGGGTACAAAAGAAGAAGCTCACTTTGTTCAACATTTTAACAGCTATGGTGTCATATAGTGCAGGAACAAAGCACCAAGTGTGTGCTGACCATCAAGTATCCAGTAATCCTGCATGAATCCCATTGAATTCTCCTTGCATTTCCATCAAACCCTTCCAGATCTAACCACACACCTACAGCCTACAACAATTTACAATGGCCAATTAACATGTGCAGAGGCAGGGAGAATAAGCAAAAACTACGCGGTCAGCAGCAGAGGTCAGGATTAAACCAGGGTCGCTGGAATTGTGAAGCAGCAGCTGTGATACTCGTCAGCATATGCCATAATTCAAGCACATGATTAGTGATTTGCTTCATGCACCTCTTTCATTTGTGTTTCTAAGCCCCTCAGTAAAACGAAGCCCTTTGCACTTATGTGTTTAGCCATTAGGAGGAGCCCTGATCACAATATCAAACCGCTCGTGGCCTGTTCCTTGCCCTGGCTTTTCACCGCTGAGAATTTATCTTTCTAATTGGATCAGCTCTTTTCTCTCTTCAAGGACACTTCAATCCTAGTTTATACCCACTGTTCATTCGGATGAAAGATGAATTGAAACCTATTTCTCATTAAGAAGCACTGCATAATGCGATCAGCTAATTTGAAGTGAACTCTTATTAAAAATATATTTTCAGTGCTTGTTCAATCGGAATGAGCAAGTCAGAGTCACAGATTGGTGCTTGGATGTGCACCCAGAATCCAGACACAGTAATTAAATTTTTACAGCTTTACTTATGAGCACATCCTGGCTTTGAAGAACTATCCGATGTGTGAATGGAATGATGAGCACAGAATTCAATGTCACAAAATTGTTCCTCTCTGTATAATCTTTAAAACCCATCTCTTTTCGTTGAGCTTAGTTAACCTGCTAAGGTTCAGTTAATTGTCTGCCTTCTATCTGCCCACAGTGCTGCTCTGCACAATTCAGTCTTTTCAATGCCACTTTCTCCCACCAACTGTACAGACAATGGTCCTGTGACCCATTTCTTTCTCCCTGACACGAAGCGAGTTTGATATAAACTGCAGAGGTCGTGCAGTGCAGAATTAGAGAGTGTGTTATCTGCGCACTGTACACCTATACCTCCACTTTCTCAGTCACTGGAACACACTACACAATTCAAAGATGTTCCAAGCTAAATTCATTATGCTGTTTCATTGCAAATTACAAACAGTGGCAAGGCACTAATGTTGAGTTTTATTCAGAATTCAGTGTAATGACCATGCCGCATGCAATTACAGAAATTAGAATACCATCAGCTGCTATTTGGACCATCGATTATTGACGCTGGTGGTAGGTCATCAACTGAACTGCATGCACCGCGGTGATGAGTGGTTTCAGTTAAGTGGAGAAACTGACAAATCTAGGATCCTTCCCCCCCCAACCCCAGAGCAGCAAAAAGTCAAGCCGAGATTAAATGGGTGATTATATTTCTGAAAAGTGTTAGAGTAAATAAAGTGAAATGATTTTCAATGGCAGGGGTTTGTAACCAAGCATGGTGAAGTGAGGATAATTGGCTAAAGAGCCAGGGGAGGTGAACAGATCTAAAGAAATGCAGTGTCAAGAATGCAGTGACTGAAAGAGTACTGGATACTGATTCAATGGCGTTAGTTGTGATTTAAAAAGAGAAACATGCTGGGTTGTGGGGAAAGAGCAGAGTAGCAGGACTGACACATCTCCTTCGAAGAGTCGGAACAAACAACAGACTGAAAAGCAACTCCTGTCCCTTATAATTTCAAATTCACTCTTTATATTTTTTTCCATATATTTTTCAGATTTTCTGTAAGGTTATAGATCAAACTTTAATAGTCATTTGTTTTGTTAAGACTTCTGCTCTAATAATCTTCCCTGCAGAAATCTACCCCATTCACCCATCCATCACTCTGATCTCATGTTCTCCTTGCTATTGATTTGATGCACACATTTAATTTAGACTGTCAAACCTTTTGAAACATTTTGAAATTTTCCATTAACACCTCGGCACCAGGAGAAAAATGTGCAGGTTTGGCAGCCTCCAAACTATACATATAATTCCTCTGATACTTCACATCACTCATTCAATGGCACAGACAACCTTCCCAATCATGAATGGCCATTATATCACACACGTTGTGACTGTCCAAACTACATCCAGCTTACTCTGGCCTAAAAAAGACACAGAGTGCTGGAGTAACTTTGCGGGTCTCTCAGCATCTCTGGAGAACAAGCATAGGCGATGTTTTGGGTCAGGGCCCTTTCTCAGACTGAATTCTGAGAAAGGGCCCTGACCCAAAATGTCACTATCCTTGTTCTCCAGAGATGCTGCCTGACCTGTGGACTTATTCCAGCACTTTGTGTCTTTTCTTTTGTAAACCAGCGTATGCAGTTTGTTGTGTCTCTATTACTTTGGCCTAAACCTGTTATTTTCTAAACATCTTCACAGACCGGTCAAATATTCCATTGTTCCCAACCAGATTATTTCATCCTTCACCATCACATGTACATAAACCCTTCATCCCTACCCCCAAACCTCATTACATTTTGAGAAACACATACATGACATGAAGATATTCAGACGTTTTACGATGTACCTGTAGTTCAAAGGTGAAATGTTTCACTAACTTAAGGTCCCTCCATTTCGAGCCCAGGATTTTGGAATGAATTAGGTTTGAATCAATGAACATTCTTTGATAGCGCTTCAAATAAATATTTTAACTTGGTGATGCTGGCTGTACGGCCCAAAGTCCTTTACCGATGAGCCATTATATAACCACTGCTGCTTATCCTTACGGCGGAAGTGGAATTGAACAGTATGCCCACTTTTTGTGTAAGTTATAAGTAACTATGGTCAAGTTACCACTTTAAGCCTATAAATAAGATAATGCCACTGCGCTAATTGATGAAATAAGTTTATTTATGGAAAGAGAGTGTCTGGGGAAAGTATGGAGAAAGAGGCTGTTTCACAATATAAAATCCTTCAGGTCATGCATAATGGAGACATCTGAGGTTGTCCCTGTGAGCCGGTTAAGGTGGGGCCTGGAGTAACATGGAGGAGATGTGGCAGCTTTGATTACCAGCCTGTGCCATCATTGGGGATAGCAGAGTATGTTCATTTAATCAGACTATGCGGTGAGCCAGAGCTGGCTGGAGAGGAGGGAAACGGAGAATAATGGAAATCAATGCAACTTTTCATCCATAAAATACATGTATTGTAGAGGTGTTGGAATAGTACCATCAGATCGCCACTAACATGAAGCAGACTGAGGAAGCACTGAAACGGTTGGTTAGTACAAACAAAACTTTTTCCCTTTGAGCATTGAGCCTGATTTTATGTGATAGCCACTACCACTCCAGTGTGCCCAGCATTAGCATTTGTATTTTAGTTGATCAATAGCAATTTAATTAAATCAGGCAATCCATGATTATTTAATTATGTGAAGGAGATGCATGCACTGATTCATTCAGCCACGCGTTCCTTCTTAATAATATTACTGCGCAATCAATCAATAAACCACCCAGCCATTGTTTATTAGAAAATCATATCAACAAATCCTTTTACCTGGAACTCTATAGAAACTTGGAAAGAAATGGAAACGTCTGATGCAAAGTAAAGAGGACAAATAGTTTCATTTTTTTTCTTATCGCCTCTTACAGTTTAAAATAATACTCTCAGGAAGGAAACATGAGGCACAAGTTATTGAAGACAGAGAGTTCCTAACAGTGTCACTAGTGAGAGTGAGAATAACCAATAGTGTAACCAGTGTGACTGATAATAACCAATTATGTAACCAGAGTGACTGAATAACCAGCAGTGTAACCAGTGGAGCTGATAATAACCGATAGTGTAACCAGTGTGACTGAGAGTTTCCAACAATGGTACCAGTGGGGCAGAGAGTGACCATCAATGTAACCAGTGAGGCTGAAGTAACTCGCAGTGCAACCCTTTGTTTCTGATCCTGTCTACCATCTCACTGAAGGCTCCGCTCCTTCAACTTCTGCAGTAAGATGCTGCAGATATTCTACCAATCGGTGGTAGCCAGTTGCCATCTTCTTCGTTGCCGTGTTCTGGGGCAGCAGGACGAAGGCCGCGGACGGCAATAGGATTAACAAACTTATCAGGCAGGCTGGCTACGGCCGTCCTGGGGGCAGAGTTGGATGAATGGGAGGAGGTCTAGGAGGGGAGGATGTCCCACAAACTGTGGAGCATCCTGAACAGTACAGCTCACCTTCCCCATGACACACTGATCAACCTGAGGAGTAACTTCAGCAACAGACTGGTTCCACCAAGATGCAGGCGAGAACTGCACAGGAGATCCTTATTCCCCATGGCTATCAAACTGTACAACTCCTCCCCCTGGGGTAGACTGACTCCCTTCCCCCCCCCACCTCCCCAATCCTTGCACATCCACAATCCTTTCCACTCGTCACTTTAATTTTATGTATCTTGTATTTTAATGACTGTTGGCAGACCGATTTCCCTCCTGGGATAAATAAAGTTCTATCGTATCGTATCGTAAGAGAAATAATCGATTTTGATGTGTAGTTTAGTAAGAACACTCTGCTTTCCTAATAAAATCATTGTTAACTTGAGATATTTAAAATGCTTTGCAGTAAGTACACAGTACAATACACCCTTAATCTACATGCTGTGTCCAACTTTAACCTTATTATGTTGCTTTTACATGTCCATATGTCTCATCGGAGAGCCTGGGCTAGGAAGGATGGGCTAATACTGACACCATCTTCATTTTAGTTAGGGCAGAACGAGTTGCCGGTCAGGACAACACTCAGTTTTTCATGAACAAAAAGAGAAGTATGCCCATGTTATGGTTTTAAAATCATATTGGTAGTTGGAAGAAGAGTAAAACTCAAGGAGGTGAGTAGCTGAGGGGTGATATTATAGAGGTGTATAAACTCATTATGGGAAATAGATCGGCTGAAGGCACAAAGTCTTTTCCCCACGATAGGATAATCAAAAACTAGAGGACATAGGTTTAAAGTGAGAGGAAAACCATTTAATGGGCAGCCAGAGGGGAAATATTTCACAGTAGATAGTAGGTAAATGAAACGAGCTGCCAGGGGAAACAGTTGAGGCAGTTGCAGTTACAACATTTAAAAGCCATTTGGGCAGCTACATGGGTAGAGAAGGTTTAGAGGGATCAGGTGCAAACATGGCAAAATGCGACTAGCGTAGATGGAGCAACTTGGTCACCATTGACGAGCTGGGCTCTAAGGCTTGTTTCCGTGCTGAATGACTCTATGACTTACAAAGCTTAAAAAGAGACTTCAAACTTCCAGAAGAACTCGGCAGCTCATGCAGCACATGTGGAGATGAATATTACATTTGTATCACGTCTGCCTCCCGTCCTGGTTTGCTTTTAACCTCTTTTGCATGCTTGAGCTGACAGTAGACAATAAACAATAGGTGCAGGAGTAGGCCATTCGGCCCTTCAAGCCAGCACCGCCATTCAATGTGATCATGGCTGATCATCCACAATCAGTACCCTGTTCCTGCCTTCTCCCCATATCCCCTGACTCCACTATCTTCAAGAGCCATATCTAGCTCTCTCTTGAAAGTTTCCCGAGAACCGGCCTCCACTGCCCTCTGAGGCAGAGAATTCCACAGACTCACAACTCTCTCTGTGAAAAAGTGTTTCCTCATCTCCATTCTAAATGGCTTACTCCTTATTCTTAAACTGTGGCCCCTGGTTCTGGACTCCCCCAATATCAGGAACATGTTTCCTGCCTCTAGCGTGTCCAAACCCTTAATAATCTTATATGTTTCAATAAGATACCCTCTCATCCTTCTAAAATCCAGAGTATACAAGCCCATCCGCTCCATTCTCTCAGCATATGACAGTCTCGCCATCCCGAGAATTAACCTTGTGAACATATGCTGCACACCCTCAATAGCAAGAATGTCCTTCCTCAAATTTGGAGAACAAAACTGCACACAATACTCCAGGTGTGGTCTCACTAGGGCCCTGTACAACTGCAGAAGGACCTCCTCTTGTTATGAAGGCCAACATGCCATTTGCTTTCTTCACTGCCTGCTGTATGCTTCACTGCATGCTTCCTTTCATTGACTGATGAACAAGGACCCCCCAGATCCCGTTGTACTTCCCCTTTTCCGAACTTTACACCATTTAGATAATAATCTTCCTTCCTATTTTTGCTACCAAAGTGGATAACCTCACATTTATCCACATTAAACTGCATCCGCCATGCATCTGCCCACTCACCCAATGTGTCCAAGTCACCCTGCATTCTCATAGCATCCTCCTCACAGTTCACACCGCCACGTAGCTTTGTGTCATGAATGTAGCTGAATGTAGCTAAACTGCCTGCTGAATGTAGCTAAACCTGGAAAGAAACAAATGGTGCAAAGATTATTGATTTGTTTTTGATGTCATTACCTGAGGCCATAGCACCTCCTAGTCTGTACTTCTTGAAATGCTCCATCTTTCAGTAAATACAGTGGTTGTTAATTCACATATACACACACACACACACAAAATGTCAAAATAATTTCCATGTATTTATCAAAGTTGCAGTAATGAGACAGCTTGACAGTAGCAAGCATAGCCTGCTTAATGAGTCTGTGTTGAGTTAATATCAAAACTGATCAGAGCTGTACATGTTGCCATAGCTGCCTGGCTTGTTGTTGAGTTGCAAAGCTTTAAACTGGAGGGTCAGTGTTGAAATGAGCAGTCGCGGTTATCTGAATATTTGCTGACGATGTTTGAAACGTTAACCAGACATTGAAGAAATGTTTGAAGCATGTATCTGTCCCCGTGGAATAGTTTACATTTCAAGGAGATGCTGTGGGGAATTGAGCTTTTCATTGGTAGCATGAGGAAGAAGTGAAGTCGGTGTGAGCAGGTTATAGAAATAGAAAAGAAGCATACTTCATCCGTGCTGGGATAGTGAAGTGGGGTGGGGGACTGCTCTGTAGTAAATAACACATAGCTTCTTTAATAAAATGAAAGATTAGAAACTGAACATGTTATGCCCATTGTATCAAAACATAACCAATGTCCGGGGTGCAAATGGTGAATGCACTTGTTCTGCATTGGAAGTCTGCTGCATGCTGTGCTGCATTTAATATTGATTGCAAAACGTGCTTTGATACTGCTGACTCATCAAATGGAGTGTTTTGTGACCAAGTAGCTTCTGTATTGTTGGGGTTGTCTGGGGAAAACTACACAATTAGCCTGGAGATATCCTTGACTTAGGGAGATGCTGCCAGAGCAGCCTTGGTGTGCCTGGGCAGTATGGTTGCGCAGCGGTGGATTTGCTGCCTTACAGTGCCAGAGACCCGGGTTCGGTCCTGAATACGGGAGCTTATCTGTACGGAGTTTTTAAGCTCTCCCCGTGACCTGCGTGGGTTTTTTCCAGGATCTCCAATTTCCTGCCACACTCCAAAGACGTATGTAGGTTAATTGTCTTGGTATAAATGTAAATTGCCCCTAGTGTGTGTGGATAACATTAATATGCGGGGATTGCTGGTCGGAGCAGACTCGGTGGGCCGAAGGGCTTGTTTACACGTTGTATCTCTAAGCTAAAACCTAAAGTATCTGCAGTGTATTTTGTAGATTTTACATGCTTGAATCACTGTGGAGAGAATGAATGATTAATAAGGTGTCGTTCAAGCTGCTTAGTCCTGGACGATGTCCAGAGTTGTTGGTGATACACTTAGTCAGGCAGACGGAGAGTCTTCTATCACACTCTTGACGTGCCATGTAGGGGTGGAAAGGCTCTGAAGAGTTAGAAGACGGGTTACTCACCAACTTCCTGACATGCACATAGCCAACATATTTATGTGGTTGGTCCAGTTGAGTTTCTGGTGAGTGTGACCTCCAGGATATTAATGGTGGAGGACTCGACAATGGTCAAGCTATTTTCATAAGATAGGAGCAGAATTAGGCCATTCGGCCCATCAAGTCTACTCCACCATTCAATCATGGCTGATCTATCTCTCCCTCCTAACCCCATTCTCCTGCCTTCTCCCCATAACCTCTGACGCCTGCTCCTGACATGACATTTTGCCCTCATGTGATCTGTGGTTTCCACACTGAGAATTTCACTTAGCATCGGATGATCAAGGTCTGCAGGAGAAGGCACTACCATTGCCCATAGCATGCGGTTGCATGTGTCCTTCACTGGCCCCCATACATTTTACAATTCAAACTGTTGCAGCCTCTCTGTGCATTTCAGCAATTGATCCAATAAATAAATTGAGTAAATAGAGGGTCGAGTGAAGAATAGTGGTGCTTCCAGAATTTAGATTTTATAAAAGAAGATAAATATTTGAGTAAGGGCAAGTTAAGCACGGATGATAGACAAAATGGAGTGAATTTTAAAAGGTTTGAAGCAAAACACAGTAAGAACATTTGTAAATTCCAAGAGCCTTTGTTCCAGGTAGATCCTGTTTGGATCTTGATGGAATCTATTGTGCACTCTGTGCGTTTCATTATGAGGATGTTGCCAGAACTCAAGGGCCTGAGCTATAGGGAGAGGCTGAGCAGGCTTGGACTTTATTCCTTGGATCTTACAGAGGACTATAAGATCATGAGAGGAAAAGATAGGCTAAATGCACAGAGTCTTTTATCCAGAGTAGGGGAATTGAGAACCAGAGAACATAGGTAAAGAGTTAAAGATTAAATAGGAAATAGGTTTAGAGAGATATGGGCCAAACACAGGCAAATGGGACTACTGTAGATGGGGCACACATGTAGTGGGACTACTGTAGATGGGGCATGTTGGTTGGCGTGGGCAAGTTGGGTCAAAGGGCCTATTTCCATGCTGCACAACTCTATGATTCAGGTTGATTTGTACCTTGAATACTAGGATTGCCTCTGCTCTTTGCATTTTGTCCGGGGCAGTCAAACCATCCGCAGTCGGGGCGATCAAAACCGTTATTTAGAAGAGATATAAATTACCTGTTTTCACGTTTCTTCTTGCTGTGTACAGCTAGGTTACATGATGCCTACATTAAAACAATAATCACACTTCCAATTCACTTCATTGACTGAAGGGCTTTGCAATGTCTTGTGGCTGCAAAAGGTGCTTTCTAAATGCAAGCCTTGCCTCGAGAGCCATAAATGAAGTTTTAACTTCAAGTGTCCATTTATTGTTGCTAATGTTAACAGATGGTCTGATTTGGGATTTATCCGGCAACGAAGACCAGGCTGATAAAAGGCTAAATGCAGATCTTCAACCCACAACGCTCAAACTGTTGTGACCAGCAACTATAAACATCAATAGTTGCCAAGTTGCTTGGACCAGGGGGGGCCATCCCTAGCACTAAGTCCCAGAGATCTGATCAATCCAGAGCTGAATGACAAATGATGTCTGCACAATTGAGTTCACTGGCAAGGTTTATTGGACAGTCGAGAGCAGGAATCATCTGATTTAATCCACTCCCTGGGCCGGAGGAGTGGAGACCGATCATGGCAGATGGAGTGCTATCAGCATTTGTCTTGATTAACTCAGCACAGACTGAAACAATGAGCCTGTAAGCTCCCTCACTTCCAGTCTTCGGCAGTGTACCAGGTAGTGAATTAACGCAAGACCATTGAGGGACCAGGCAGAGAGCAACGATCTATGCATCCCAGCTTGGAAACAGCCCCAAGCTGTGCCCTGTGGCTGTCACATGCTGATGAACAATATAATGGGAATGCAGCCAGTTAGTAAGAAGCCTTCTGTTTTTCCATAAGGCAGTCAGTTCTGTAGTAATATACAATCCCAATATTGATAGACCATGGGAGTTCTTGTCTGTAGTTATTCTTTGTGTTCAGCTTATAGCTGAGTTAAAATTCTTAACATGAATGATCCTGATGCTAATTATTTATTTGATCACATTCTGTTCTAATCTGTGACTAGAAAAGTAGACGGGTCGGTTACACTATATAATGCACTCTAATTATGTGTACGCACTGTTTGTATTAGCAGATAATAATCTATTGACAAACTATAAATTCAGTATGCCAGTAAAAATCCAAGCTTGGATCTGTCTGCCACATTAGTATAAATCCAGGTCTACTGTTTATCTGTGGTGCTCTTCCTG
Source organism: Amblyraja radiata (assembly GCF_010909765.2). NCBI lineage: Eukaryota > Metazoa > Chordata > Chondrichthyes > Rajiformes > Rajidae > Amblyraja > Amblyraja radiata. The sequence continues at coordinate 22,303,826 of NC_045983.1, read as the reverse complement.
GGAACCAAATTATCTAAATTTGTTAAGGTACACAAAATTGCTGGGGAAACTCAGCGGGTGCAGCAGCAACTATGGAGCGAAGGAAATACATCTCCTCCTATCTAAATTTGTTATTGTTTTGCACCATCTCTAACTCATTCTCAGTTCAAAGCTGTAATTGGCTCCCTCGTACAATCTCTTCCTCTGCAATCAATGGGACTATAAAAGATGAGTATCTTGGAAACCTTGAGCAGTGTAGACCTCACACTACTGTAACTGAAAGACATATGTCATAAAACCAGTATTAGGCCATTTGGCGCATCAAGTTTAATCCGCCATTCTGTTGTGCCTGATCTATCTTTACCTCTCAACCCCATTCTCCTGCCTTCTCCCTGTAACCTTTGGCACGCTTACTAATAAAGAACCTGTCAATCTCCATTATAAAAATACCCATTATCTTGGCCTCCACAGCCATCTGCGGCAATCAATTCCACCTATTTACCACCATTTGGCAAAAGAAATTCCGCCTCATCTATTTTCTAAAGGTGCGTCCTTTTGTTCTGAGGATGCCAACTAGAGCCCTTGTACCTGTAGCCTGCAGGTTTTGTTGGAGCAGGGGATCCCTGAGCTGGTTCCCTGATTGAACAATCCTGGTAAGGCTGCCCTGCCAGAGAATGTAAGTGAGGCTTTGAACCTTGCGTATTAATTAATTAAAGCAGCAAAATAAAGTTTACAGGCTTGAAATTTCCTTTCCAGCACACCACTAAAATACTGCTTCACAGCGCAGGTTCTAATCAGGAAATCCATTGCTGGTGAATCATGGAGTCTTGGAACAGGCTCAAGATGCCACCATGCCCATGCCATCTATCAGACGCCCATCTGCACAGCATCTCACTTCTACTCTCGCATTCCCATCAATTTCTCCCTCGTCAATTCTCCTGCGCCCTCTTACCCACCACCCCCATGTCCTCCGCACTCCTCCACCACCCCTCCCCCCCCCATCCTCCCAAACCTTAATCAATTGGGCTATTAGCTATTATGACATTTTTAGATGAGGAAACCACGAATACACAGGGGAAAGTCACGCTTTCAGAATTTGAAAACTCCCCCACAGATGGCACCCAAGATCAGCATTGAACGTGGGGGTCTCTGGAATGGCAAGGGAGCAGTGCTAACCACTGGGTCACCTATGTGCCTCTGCTGCAAATGTATCAACCATCTTCAATGCCTGAGGTGCGCTCACCCAAATAAACCAATTGCCATCTGCACAAGGAAATTATTTTGTAACAGACTCAGTTTCCATGATCCTTTGAGTTTAATCATCCTGTCCCTTCAACGTTTGCAAAATTCTCACCCTGCATCCATTTATACTGCCCTTTAATCTTATTTTCAAGAAGAATAGGTTTAACTTCCACGGTGGCTTTTCCTTGCTGGGTGATATATAACCTCGAATGAATCTCACGTCCTCACAATTCAATCCAAGCCTGGGAAGAAAAAATCACTGTGCCGAAACAGCATCTGTTGTAAAATAAACTTATTGGACCATCGAACATGGCAACTCAGCTATGCAGTTCTTATTTATTCTTGTCTGCACCAGAGCCCAAGTTGATAAGGCGATCCTGTCCCTTGAACACCCAGAAGATAAGAATATAAAAATACTATAGGGGACAGATGAAGGGGGCAAGCTTGAAGGAGCCTGTAATCCTTTCATGAATCAATTTAGCATGTCTACCTTCTTACAGTATTTTCCATCTCAATCCCCTCCTTCAACAGCCGCCCATCTGTTTTTGTCAGCTGTTTAAATGACATTTCCTTATAGCATACATCAGGAATGAACAGTAAAGATTCACCTCAGCACCAAACTTTGCAGTTTAACCTTGTTTCATAGTGCCATGTCAGTCGTTCTTCTAATACTACACTCTGCATCCTTATTGTCCGTGGCACATAGAACTTCAAGTGAGATTCTAAGCGGCAAGTTATGCCAGAATTTACATCCAATGTCCCCCCCCCCCCCCCCCCATTTTTCCGGTGGCAGGGGATCCAAAATATCTGTCTGGTTTTATTGACAGACTTGGGATATCTACAGCAGCAAGGAGAAATCAGCAGGACTAATCACAAGGTACGGAATGCATGGACACACATCATAGGTGTCCTTGAGACGCTTGAAAGGCGCCCATAAATAAAATTTATTATTATTATTATTATTATTATTATTATTATGTGTTTCAACTACATGCGGCTGTCGAATCCTCATGCTTGCACATGAGGCACAGAATTAAGAACAAGCAACTTTTCGTCATTTTAATATGACTCTTGTCGATGATAGAATAATACATTTAAAGAAGAAATAAATAGACGGCACATTTCAGTGAGCAGAAACAAATTGCTTTAAAATTGCCAGATATGCTCGGTTCCCAATGTGTTATTTTGCACACATTTTTATTCAGTGTATGTACAGAAAAACTGTGTTTCCTTTACCAAACGATTAGAACTATTACATGATCTATTATGCACCTGTATACTGGTGGCCCCTCAGGTACGTGAACATTTTACTTAGATATTCAGGCTTCACACCCTCATTGAACAGCCTTCTCAAGCTTCTGGTTACTTGTCATTTAAATTCTCCTTCCCACTCCCACACTGACCTGACCAAAGATTATAGAGGAGCAAGATAGACCACTCCTCGAAAAACGCGTAGTATGACGTGTGTGATTGTCGACGCCATTTTATTGGGCATTTTATTGGGCTGTCATGGCGTCCTCATCTAAATCTTCACCTGACTGCTCCGCTATTAATTGTTCTAATCGTAAATCTAAACGACCTGACCTGTCATTCTTTAGGTTCCCCAATAAAAAAGAAAGGTGAGAAAATATTATTATTATTTTCAGTCGATATTCTGTCGTGAAAATGTTATTTTCTGTTCTCCCATCAACGGCCATTGGGAAACTAGGTTTGTCGGTACATTAGAAAGTTAGTAGACTTATTTTTAATAGATCTTTACTTACCATAATAATAAAGACAATTTTAACACTTCTGTACGTTTTTGGTTTTGTTCTTGTAAGGGATTGGTCTCCAAAATATGGCCCACATTAGGCCCAGTGACCAGGAGATTTTTCGAGCTCAGATTCAAGTCCGAGAACGCGGCGGCTGTTACCCATTATGTCCCTCGAATTGTCGAGACATCACAAGCAAAGATCACAAGCCCGCCGTGAAGAAGGGTGCAATCAAATATTATACAACTCTGCTCTATCATCTTTGGGTGCAATGGTGGGCCGGGGGGTTCGGCGGCAGCTGCAATCAAAGATACGAGAGGAGCTCTGCTCTATAATCTTTGGTCGGAATGGGACGGCTGCACGTTATAATGTGCTATCGTTCCATTCTGCCTCTCCCCCTTCTTCCTGTCCCCCCTTTTCCCTGTCCCCCCTTCTCCCTCTCCCCCCTCTCCCCCTTCTCCCTGTCCCCCTTCTCCCTCTCCCCCCTTCTCCCTCTCTTCTCTCGATCTCTCTCTCCCCTCTCTTCTCTCGATCTCTCGCTCCCTCTCTTCTCTCGATCTCTCTCTCTCTCCATCTCTTCTCTCGATCTCTCTCTCTCTCCCTCTCTTCTCTCGATCTCCCTCCCTTCCCTCTCTCCCTCCCTTACCTCTTCGTGAGAGTTGGCAGCTCTGCTATGCCTTGGGTCCAAAAGAGGATAGAAAGAAAATACTTAATGGTCTTTGTAAGAAGATTTTAATAAGCTCTTCTACATTTAAGGTAAATTGACATATTAGAGGCAAAAAGCATCTTCAATATACAGGTCTCTCCACACAACTGAAAACAATTGCATTTAAGTGATATATCATCCATTGTTCAGGCATGTAGTTATGATCATTTTTTTTCTTATTAGTTAATCCTAAATGATATCTCCTGTAATTTCAGATGTCAACAGTGGGTCCAGAATACTCGTCGACAAGATCTCCTGCACCGAACTGCAGAGTATTTGTCAAATAACTGCCGTCTTATGTACATTGTGTGAAATTGTGATTTGTTAACTGCACAAAACTAATGCAAATGGCGATATATTTATTATTGTATCTACGTTGGACATTTTGCTCTTTGGTGTCAGAACGCGGGGTGGGAGATTGCAACCTTCACGTGGTCCGCCCTGTTTCGACAAATGCAATCAACCCGGTGTGCACAGTCAAATAAGATCAAATAGAACAAGTTGTCCTCCAACTTTAGGCTGTGCACGCCATACGCAAGAAGTAGAAGAAGAAGTGTCAGAACGCAGTCTGAAGAAGGCTTCCGACCTGCAACGTCACCTATTCCTTTTCTCCAGAGATGCTGCCTGACCCACTGAATTACTCCAGCATTTTGTGTCTATCTCTGTTTAGATTGGACTCGTGGGTGGAGATTGCGGCTGGTCTGGTGATCTAGAACGAGGGCCAAAGTCTCAGAATATGGGTAATGATATTTAGTAATGAGACAAGGAGCAGTTTCTTCACTCAAGGGCTGGGAATCTTGGAATTCTTGATCGCGTGAGATGGTGGAAGTCGAGTCCTTGAAAGGAGAGATATTTTTTTTCAAATACGAAAAGGATGAAGGATAATGGAGAGAATGTGGGAATAAGGTGTTGAGTTGCAGGATCAACAATAATCTTACTGATGGTGGTGTGAACTTAGATGGCTTATCCTTGCTTCTATTTCTTACAGAGATACAGCGCGGAAACAGGCCCTTTGGCCCACCGCGTCCGCATTGACCAGCGATCCCCGCACACTAACACCATCCTACACACACTAGGGACAATTTACACTTATACCAAGCCTACAAACCTGTATGTCTTTGGAGTGTGGGAGGAAACCGAAGATCTCGGAGAACACCCATTCAGTCACGGAGAGAACCTACGAACTCCGTACAGACAGCACCCACTGTAAGGCAGCAACTTTACCGCTGCACCACCATGCCGCCCTTAATCCACTAGGGCACTAGGTTACAATAAACTTCCTACATATTCCAGGAATGCATCTCATAAAAATGGGAGAGGTTTAAATGCATTGTAAAATCTGCTCTCAGTTTCCTAGATCGGTATTGCTCTAATGGCCTCTTTGTATCATTTTCTTTGATTTAAACCATCCATTGTTCTGCATTTAGATTTTATTTTTTCCCCTGTGGATCACAAGGCACTGTTTGTTTCAGGGGTGACTCTAATCTCCAGCGTAATTTGACAAGACAGCCAAGAGGGCAAACACAGGCAGTTCAGATCTGCTGCCTGTTTCGCATGAGAGAACAAGAATGAGACCAACTTGTTTTTTGCAGATCATCAACCCCTGATTGATGTTATCAATGCCGATGGTGACTCAAGGAGACTCAACCAGGTGGTGGTTTACAAAGGTCCATGCCCATTGTTCCTCATGGCATACCACCAGCCTCAACAGATCACCTACTCATAGAGTCTCACAGCGTTGAAGCAGGCCCTTCAGCTCAACTTGCCCACGCTGGCCAACATGTCCCACCTACACTAGTCCCACATGCCTGCATTTGGCCCATACCCCTCTAAACGTCCTAACCATCAAATAACCTAACAGAACTGTCATATGAGGAAAGATTGAAAAGACTAGACTTGTATTCACTGGAGTTTAGAAGGATGAGGGGGAATTTTATCGTATTGTTTACAGTGTACTATGTTTACAGATTCTGTTGTGCTGCTGAAAGTAAGAATTTAATTGTTCTATCTGGGACAAGCTAGATGTAGGGAATTGTTCTACATGACAATAAAACACTCTTGTTAGATGCAAGGGGATCTTATAGAAACATATAAATGAATAAAAGGACTGAACAAGCTAGATACAGGAAAAATGTTCCCAATGTTGGGCGAGTCCAGAACCAGGGGCCACAGTCTTAGAACAAAGGGGAGGCCATTTAAGACTGAGGTGAGAAAAAACTTTTTCACCCAGAGAGTTGTGAATTTGTGGAATTCCCTGCCACAGAGGGCAGTGGAGGCCAAATCACTGGGTGGATTTAAGAGAGAGTTAGATAGATTTCTAGGGGCTAGTGGAATCAAGGGATATGGGGAGAAGGCAGGCACGGGTTATCGATTGGGGCTGATCAGCCATGATCACAATAACCATATAACCATATAACAATTACAGCACGGAAACAGGCCATCTCGGCCCTACAAGTCCGTGCCGAACAACTTTTTCCCCTTAGTCCCACCTGCCTGCACTCATACCACAACCCTCCATTCCCTTCTCATCCATATGCCTATCCAATTTATTTTTAAATGATACCAACGAACCTGCCTCCACCACTTCCACTGGAAGCTCATTCCACACCGCTACCACTCTCTGAGTAAAGAAGTTCCCCCTCATGTTACCCCTAAACTTCTGTCCCTTAATTCTGAAGTCATGTCCTCTTGTTTGAATCTTCCCTATTCTCAAAGGGAAAAGCTTGTCAACATCAACTCTGTCTATCCCTCTCATTATTTTAAAGACCTCTATCAAGTCCCCCCTTAACCTTCTGCGCTCCAGAGAATAAAGACCTAACTTATTCAACCTATCTCTGTAACTTAGTTGTTGAAATCCAGGCAACATTCTAGTAAATCTCCTCTGTACTCTCTCTATTTTGTTGACATCCTTCCTATAATTGGGCAACCAAAATTGTACACCATACTCCAGATTTGGTCTCACCAATGCCTTGTACAATTTTAACATTACATCCCAGCTTCTATACTCAATGCTCTGATTTATAAAGGCTAGCATACCAAAAGCTTTCTTTACCACCCTATCTATATGAGATTCCACCTTCAAGGAACTATGCACGGTTATTCCCAGATCCATCTGTTCAACTGTATCCTTCAATTCCCTACCATTTACCAATGAATGGCGGTGCTGGCTCGAAGGGCCGAATGGCCTCCTCCTGCACCTATTTTATATGTTTCTAGAACACTCATCCAGCAATTCTCGAGCCCACCAGCTCATCCCGTAGTCAATTAATCAGCTTTTCCATAAGAACTTCCATCAGTTCTTCCAAAAGAACAACTAACATCCAATCTCGATTACCCTCAGCCCATCAAGCAGCCCCTTAATTCACCCAGAAGTCTGAACTATTGAATGCTCACTGCATCTCTTTCCATGTCGGCAAGTTAATATCCAGCTGCATGAACCATGTGAAAAGGATATAAATAGATGCATGTGGTGCAGTGATTTGTGCAGCACTATAGGCCTGGAGACCAAGAGGAGTTCACCATTGAACGGAGTTTGAACGGGGGGCTTGAGGCCCCCGACCGAGGAAGAACAAAAGGAAGGGACTTGAACTTTATTTCGCCTTCCATCACAGTGAGGAATGTGTAGGAGTCACTGGTGAATGTCCGTATTTAAATGTGTTTTTGAGTGCTGTTGCTTTTAATTGTATGACTGACCTGGCCAATGAAATTCCTCGTATGTTGCAAAACATACTTGGCAAATAAAATCTGATTATGATTCTGAAAAGCCTTTCCCTTCCATACTCTTTCCTCTCTTTGATCTTTTTGCAGTTGACTGCCTTTCTGTACTTGTTGCAAGAGATTGTAGCGGCATCCAGCATCCTCGGAGAATGTAGAATTAAAGGCATAGGCAATGCCAGTTTTAAAGATGGTTATTTGCCTCAAGATTGGATTATTGTATCTCCAGAACCTCCCCAGAGGCTCTGGGAGACACAAGGTTCAAGAGGGAACACAAAAAGCTTAATTAGGAAGAATATTAAGAGTAAGATTTTCAATTAAAATACTGTAATTGATGGAACCTTGCCTTTAAATTGGTTCTTGGATGAAACCCTGATGGTTCTCACATTGTCTCTTTAAATTTACTCTCCTTTTCACACTTGCATTAAAACACACAGCCACCGCCATTCACAGTGATACTGCCCGGCAGTCTCATAATTACAGTCAACACAGCCACCTTGACAGCCACACAAAATGATGTAAATAAAAAATTGTTTTCCTTGTTTAAGAAGTTAAATTTAGAATTATTTGAAACTGTGGGGGTTGGTACAAAATACTGCTGACCCACAAATGTGTTGCTATGAGACATTCACATTTAAAAAATCCATGTCTCAAAAAAAGCAAGAAGGTGCCCATGTTATTTGACCAACTTATCAGATGAATTTAAATATGTAGGTATGTATGCATTAGTTTTGCTCCTAATTCCCTTTTCCAAATCATTAATATATATGGTAAACCGTTGCGGCCCCAACACCAAGCCTTGTGGCAAAAAAATCCAGAAGATTAGTCAAACATGATTTCCCTTTCATAAATCCATGTTGACTTGGACTAATCCTTTTACTGCTATCCAAATGCCCCATTATTACATCTTTAATAATTGACTCCAGCATCTTTCACACCACCAAAGTCGGGCTAACTGGTCTGTAATTCCCCGTTTTCTCTCACACTCCTTTCTTGAAAAGTGGGATAGCATTAGCTATCCTCCAATCCACAGGAACTGATCGTAAATCTATTGATCGTTGGAAAATGATATGTATAAATATATATGTATGTGTATATATGTATGTGTATATATATGTGTGTATAAATATATATATATGCATATATTTATTATTACTATATAATTATATATATAATTGCCTTTATGGTTTATGTATATCATCTTACAAGACAAATAAATTAATAGTGATTATTTAAATCAAAGTTGCTTCTGATCCATGAGAATAAACTTTATTATCTCGAACTTGCCTCTCACACACAGACACACATTCATATAAATATATAAAATATGTATACGTTAAATTTAATTTTGTGCAGTGTGTGTTAAAGCAATACAAGGGAAACTGCACAATACAATGCAAGGGAAACTACGCAAAGGAGGGGGCTGTTCCCGCTACAAGATACTCGAGGATCTTTGCTTTGGATCAAAGATTATAGAGGAGCTCTATAATCTTTGCTTTGGATCACAGCGGGTGGCATAAAGAAATGGCGGCCGTGACGTTCCGTCACGTACTACACGTCAGTCCATTGAATTTCGGAGGAGTGGTCTATCTTGCTCTGCTATAGGATCTTTGGACCTGACTGTGCTCAGCCTCCTCCATTGCTGCTAACATAAATTGGAAAGACACATCATATTTCCACTTGCGCAGCTTAAACCCGAATGGTAGAATGCTTACATATGTCGGGGTTATGACCTGAAACGTCACCCATTCCTTCTCTCCAGAGATGCTGCCTGTACCGCTGAGTAACTCCAGCTTTTTGTGTCTATCGTTGGTTGCATCGAATCGGTATGAACATCAAACATTGAATTTTCCAGTATCAGGTAACTCACCCCTTCAGTGTTCTCCTCCGATAAACATTCACCTATCCACCATCTTCTCCCTTTGTTCATCCCTTCCACCTCTTCTCCTCACCTGCTTTCATCTTTCAGCATCCTCTTCCCAACTGCCTCCACCTACATCCTCTCTGTCCCACCCAACTTCCCCAGCTGGTCCCACCTGCCGCTCATCCCTCTCACAGCCCTCATTTGGTCCCACCTATTACCTCCCGACCTCTGTCCCACCACCATTTGTGCTGCTATACACTGGCGATCTATCCTGTTCCCTCTCAGTCCTAAAGCAGGGTCTCGACCCAAAACCTCAACTTCCAGATTTTGCTTTCACAGATGCCAATTGAGCCGTTGAATTCTTCCAGTTCCATTTTTCTCTTTTTGACCTTTTATTGATGATGCAAACTCAGGTAAATAAACAAAGGTCCCCTACAAAACACTCTGTATTGAAGGCAGTAAAGTCTCAACTCTCTATAACTTCCGATAGAGCAACTTATCAAGTCACACCACACGCTGCACAGTTATTAAAGTTAGACTTATAATTGCTTCTCTGCTACCCCTTTAAACAAATAATAAATGTATGCATCCTTCAAGTTTCCTTTACAATGTTAATGGATGGTATATTTATCTTGTTACACATAAGAAATTATGCATTTGACTATTTATTTTCAGAGCAATGTATATACAATTAAAAACTTAGCTAATCATTAATTTATTCAGTCTCTTCGTCTGCTCATCGACAAACTTTAGTCTTAAATAATACTTCACATTTCTGAAGTGTCCACTCGAATCTCTGATAATATCAGTGGATCGTTTCTACAGATAGGCTTCATACACATCCAGATTCATATCTTGCTCCGAAACTCTTGGGAAAATGGCGGCGCACACAGTTGCAGCGGCTCGATGTCCTCCCGGTCAGTGCTTCGTGTTTTTTGTGTATGTGTGCGTGTTGTTTTGTGCCCTGTGTACTTACTGTCGGGCGAACAACGTCTACGGCCGGCAGGATCTTCTTAGGATTGGAGCCGGTCGCGAACGGGGGGTTACCGCCGAGTTTGTCCGCTCATACAAGATCCCGGCGGACATAGCGAGGAGCCCCGACTCTCCGTGGATCACCATCCCCGCGGGGAGGAGGCGAAGACGGCGCAGAGAGAGAAGGCAAAAGCGAGGCGGCAGGGCCGGTGCGCTGGCCAGGCTACAGAGGCAGCCACTCAAACCACCGCTTCCCAGCCTGGTTCTCACGAACGCCAGATCTCTCGCTAACAAGATGGATGAACTGAGGCTACAGACTGCAGCTAACAACGCCGTGAAGGACAGCTGTATCCTGTTGATCACGGAGACCTGGCTTCATTCTTTCATTCCGGACTCTGCTATTGAGCTAGCAGGTTACACAGCACAGCGTCATGACAGGACAAGAGACTGGTAAGAGCAGAGGTGGAGGGCTCTGTGTGTACGTGAACAACACCTGGTGTACAAACACAGTGATTGTGGACAGTCACTGCTCCCCGGACCTGGAGTATGTGACTGTTAAATGCAGGCCCATTTATCTCCCTAGAGAGTTTACTGTTGTCATGATAACTGCTGTGTATATACCACCGGATGCTAATGCTAACTCGGCTATCGGACATTTGTATGGTAGCACTAGCAGTCAACAGAGCATATATCCTGACGGTGTTCACATCATAGCAGGGGACTTTAATCACGCGGACTTGAAGGCAATGCTCCCCAAATTCTACCAGCATGTTAAATGTGCTACAAGAGGAGCTAACACACTGGACAAGGTCTACTCCAACATCAAGCAGGGCTACAGGGCTAGACCACTACCACACCTGGGTCAGTCGGACCATATGTCCCTGCTTTTAATTCCTGCATATGCCCCCCTCAGGAAAACCGCTCCTACCATCACAAAGACCATCACAACCTGGCCTGATGGTGCATCTCAGCAGCTGCAGGACTGCTTCGACAGGACCAACTGGGATGTGTTTGAACACCGGGACCTGGAGGTGTTCACAGACAGTGTACTGTGTTACATTAAAAACTGCATGGACACGGTCACAGTGGACAAACGCATCCGGGTCTACCCCAACCGGAAGCCCTGGATGACCCGGGAGGTCCAGCGGCTGTTAAAAGAGAGGAACACTTTTAATCTGCCAAGACATATTTTAAATAATGAATAAAGATGAAGATGAGGGCAGAGAGGAAAACAGGTCTGGCGATAGGGCTTTATACAGCACGGCCCGAACTAACCTGAAGAGAGGCATCAGAGAGGCCAAATCAGACTACAGGAGGAAGATAGAGGACCACCTGGACAGTACAACAGCAGGCAGGTGTGGCAGGGGATCCAGTATCTCACCAACTACAAGACCAACCTTGGAGCTGCTGAAGGTGACGCCTCGTTGGCAGAGGAGCTGAACCTCTTCTTTGCTCGCTTTGAAGTGGAGCCACCCGAGACAGCCACATCACAACACATGGTCCACAGCAGCTTAACCCTCAAGATAGAGGAGCATGGGGTGAGGCGCACGCTGCGGGCCATCAATCCAAGGAAGGCTACTGGACCCGACGGCGTCTCTGGACGCGTGCTGAAGGACTGCGCTGACCAGCTGGCTGGAGTCTGTACGAGGATTTTCAACTAGTCTCTGGCCCAGTCCACTGTTCCACCCTGTCTGAAGTCCGCAACCATAGTCCCCTTGCCCAAAAAAACCCACATCTCCAGCCTCACCGACTACCGGCCAGTCGCACTCACACCAGTGGTGATGAAGTGTTTTGAAAAACTGGTCCGGGGTCACATCACATCACTCCTGCCCCGAAGCTTTGACCCCCACCAGTTTGCGTACAGAGCGAACAGATCCACAGAGGACGCTGTAGCCACAGCCCTCCATGCTGCACTGTCCCACCTGGAGCAGCGGGGGAGCTACGTGCGGATGCTCTTTGTGGACTACAGCTCTGCTTTTAATACCATCCTTCCCCACAAACTGATGGACAAAATGGGGGACGTGGGACTTCCACACTCCACCTGCATGTGGATAAATAGCTTCCTGTCGGGTCGCAGCCAGAGAGTCAGAGTGGGCCATCACACATCCACAGCCCTCAGCCTCAGTACCGGCTCTCCACAGGGCTGCGTGCTGAGCCCCCTGCTCTACACCATCTACACACATGACTGCTCCCCCGCCCACCACAGCAACACCATTGTCAAATTTGCGGATGACACTACGGTGGTGGGACTCATCTCCGGTGGGGACGAGTACGCCTACCAGGATGAGGCGGAGCAGCTGACAGTGTGGTGTGGAGAAAATAACCTGCTCCTCAACACCTTAAAGACAAAGGAAATAATAATAGACTTCAGGAAGAATAAAACGGACATGGTACCATTAATTATCAGAGGGGACTGTGTGGAGAGGGTGGCGGATTTCCGCTTCCTGGGAATCCATATTGAGGAGGACCTGACGTGAAGCGTGAACACCTCTGTGCTGCTGAAAAAGGTCCAGCAGAGACTGCACTTCCTGAGGGTGCTCAGGAAGAATAACATCACTCAGAGACTGCTGCTGTCCTTTTATCGGTGCTCCATTGAGAGCATCCTAACATACTGTGTATGCGTGTGGTACACCAGCTGCACAGCGGTTCAGAGGAAATCGCTCCAGAGGGCCATTGGCAACGCCCAGAGGATTGTTGGCTGCCCTCTCCTTACCTTGGAGGACCTACACAGTTCCCGCTGCATCAAACAATCCCAGAGTATTATAAAGGACATTTCCCACCCCGGACACTCCCTGTTTGAACTGTTGCCGTCAGGCAGACGGTACAGATCTACAAGGACAAGGACAAACAGACTTAAAAACAGTTTTTACCCCACTGCTATAAAGGCACTAAATGTAGCCGCCAAGGAACGCAGGGGCGAAACATACTAAGGGACTGTGGTACACTGTGAAATCGACAGAAGGATGTAGGGTTGGGTGTTTATGCGTGCTATTTTCATGATATTTATTTTAGTTGTTTATCTTTTTTTTAATATTTTACCTTGTATGTATCGTTAGCTTTTAGAAATGTTTGAATGGTGCACTGACTGACTGACATTTTTAAATTTTGTTGTACATGGTTCATGTTACAATGACAATAAAGAAACTATTCTATTCTATATTCTAGTTGTTACTCCAACATAATTATCTTCATAATTATGCATAACCATGAACATACGTTCCAAACACCAACTGTTAACGGCAACACAAACTAATAACTCAGCAACTACTGTAGTAATTGCAGTTATACATCATGTTTGGTGTGTATCTACTGTAAATACCTTGCATTCATTCACAACAAAAGACATAAAGTATTGAAGGTAGATAAAAATGCTGGAGAAACTCAGCGGGTGAGGCAGCATCTATGGAGCGAAGGAAAAGGTGATGTTTCAGGTCGAGGCCCTTCTTCAGACTCATGGTATCCTCGACCCGAGAGGGTTCACCCAACACCTTCGCACAGTTCGCAATAACCAACCTGATCTCCCGGTGGCTCAGCACTTCAACTCCTCCTCCCATTCTGAATCTGACCTTTCTGTCCTGGGCCTCCTCCATGGCCAGAGTGAGTCCCACCGTAAATTGGAAGAGCAGCACCTCATATTTCGCTTGGGTAGTTTTCACCCCAGCGGTATGAATATTGACCTCCAATTTCAGGTATTCCTTGCTTTCTCCCTCTTTCCCCTCCCCTTCCCAGCTCTCCCACAGCCCACTGCCTCCACCTCTTCCTTTCTTCTTCCCGCCCCCACTTACCCCCACATCAGTCTGAAGAAGGGTCTCGACTGAAGTAGCTCAGCAGGCAGACAAAAATGCTGGAGAAACTCAGCGGGTGAGGCCGCATCTATGGAGCGAAGGAATAGGTGACGTTTCATGTCGAGACCCTTCTTCAGACTGATGGCACCCTCGACCCGAAACGTCACCTATTCCTTTGCTCCATAGATGCTGCCTCACCCGCTGAGTTTCTCTAGCATTTTTGTCTACCTTCGATTTTTCCAGCATCTGCAGTTCTTTCTTAAACAACGAAGTAGCTCACCTGTTCGGGCAGCATCTTTGGAGAACATGGATAGGTGACACTTCAGGTCGGGACCCTTCTTCAGACTAATTGTAGGGGAGGGGGGATAGAAAGCTGGAAGAGAAGAGGAGAGTAATAGGGAGTAATATGGCGAGTAATAGGTGGATGTAGGTGAGGGGGGTTTTGATAGGCAGATTTTTGGGCAAAGGCCGGAGAAGAAACGGCAAAAGGTGTGAGGTAAGGATGAAGGAGGTGACAATTGTGAAGCCAGAGGAAGGAATAGTGGAAGGGGAGGGGGAGGGTAAAAATGAGTCTGAGTCAAACTCCTCCACTGCTGTATCCACCTAGGAAGGCCTTGTCCTGCCCCTCCTCTCTTCCAGCATTATCCCCCACCACCACAATCAGTCTGAAGAAAGCTCTCGACCCCAAAAGTCATCTATTCATGCTCTCCAGAGATACGGACTGACCCCAGTATTTTGGGTCCTTTTTTGTAAATAAGCATCAAATTAATGCCCACACGCCATGTATGAAGAGAGTGACGGGCGTCACCAACACATTAAAGGAGGCGGTGAAGAATTATTTGCAAACCCCAGTTTCTAACATTTGGCTCTTTTATCTGCTTCGGGGCTGGAAGCATTTTAATTAGAAAACCTTCAAGGAGTAGATCATCTCGGTTACAGTGGGGGGTCTGGTTATAGAAGCCAGGAGCCTTTTTAAGAAGTTGCCAGAAGCTGTCGACAACCATCTGCTCAAACCTCTGACAAAAATTTCTCCTTGATTGAATAGACCATTCATTTACAAATATTAATCACAAATCAAAATATGCAAGAGGGGGAGTGAGACAGCAATTTCTGCTCGCAGTGAATATAATTGCATGTTGCTTAATATAAAATAATGTGTGGAATGGGAAGAAAATGCACACTAATTTACTGTTGATAAATATCAACGGTTAGACAAATGTGCAGTGTGGTAAAAGATGCATAAGTTCTTAAAAGGTATTATTTATTTATTCATTGGCAAACTGTGACACGGTCCCCAAACTCATAGATGTGCCTGTCATTGTCTAACCTAGAAACTTTTGACTAGCCTGCCTTCTGTGTGGAAGCTCATGTAACACCCTAATGCCCCTGTCCCACTTAGGAAACCTGAACGGAAACCTCTGGAGACTTTGCGCCCCACCCAAGGTTTCCGTGCGGTTCCCGGAGGTTTTTGTCAGTCTCCCTACCTGCTTCCACTACCTACAACCTCCGGCAACCACCTGCAACCTCCGGGAACCACCTGCAACCTCCGGGAACCGCATGGAAACCTTGGGTGGGGCGCAAAGTCTCCAAAGGTTTCTGTTCAGGTTTCCTAAGTGGGACAGGGGCATAAAGCATCTGTGAAACAGCCAAGGCCAAAAGAATCTAAACAGATATTTATATTAGTTTAGTTTAGAGGTACAGCATGGAAACAGGCACTTTAGCCCACGGAGTCCACACTGACTATCAGTCATCCATTCACACTACTCCTGTCTTATCCCGCGTCTCATCCACTCGCTACAGACTAGGGTTAATTTTCCAGAGGCCGATTAAACTGCAAACCCGAACGTCTTTGGGATGAGGGAGAAAAATGGAGCACCCGGAGCAGTCACAGGGGGAATGTGCAAACTCCACACAGACAGAACGCGTGGTTAGGTTCGAACATGGGGGTCTGGTGGTGTGAGGCATCACCTCTACCAGCTGTGCCACTGTGCCGCTCATTGAAAAGGTGATGTATGAATGTAGCTTGTATCTCTTTGCCACTCTCCTTTGCTGCTGGTTACAGCGTTTCGAGCTGGAATCTCCCATAATGGCCACCACCCATTAGAAGTGATGCAGAGCAGGAATCAACATCTAGGACACTGCCCAGAGGGCAGCATAGGGTGATGTTACTGGCTGTGTGGTACAGTCTGGGATATGGCCTGGATGTAGTCTTAATGCAGTCCGACAGTCAGGGATGTGGTCTGGGATTTGATCAGCCTGGGATGTTTCG
Source organism: Amblyraja radiata (assembly GCF_010909765.2). Taxonomy (NCBI): domain Eukaryota; kingdom Metazoa; phylum Chordata; class Chondrichthyes; order Rajiformes; family Rajidae; genus Amblyraja; species Amblyraja radiata. The sequence goes on along the minus strand of NC_045983.1, from coordinate 22,287,544 downwards.
TTTAGTTTCGTTTACCGTGCGGAAACAAGCCTTTCGGCCCACCGAGTCCGCTCCGAACAGCGATCCCCATGCATTAACACTATCCTACACACACTAGGAACAATTTACACTTATACCAAGCCAATTAACCTACATTCCTGTTGGTCTTTGGAGTGTGGGAGGAAACCGGAGATCTCTGAGAAAACCCACGCGGTCACGGGGAGAACGTACAGACTCTGTACAGACAGCGCCCGTAGTTGGGATTGAACCCGGGTCTCCGACGCTGCAAGCACTGTAAGGCAACAACTCTACCGCTGCATCACTGTGCCGCCCCTTTGTGGTCTGAATGTGTCCTTACTGCAATGAGGTAACTGGGTCTGTGCACCATGTTGTGAGTGTGGGCTAACTAGTTCTCCAGTAACATTTTAGCTGTGTTTAGTTTATTGTCATGTGTACCGAGTTACAGTGAAAAGCTAATTTTGTCGTGAGCTATCCATTCAGCGGAAACACAAACTATACATGATGACAATGAAACCACCCATTGTGTATAGACACAGGGTAAAGAGAATAACATTTAGTACAAGGTAAAGTCCAGTAAACTCCGATTAAAGATAGTATGAGGTTCTCCAATGAGGTAGATGGTAACTTAGGACCGCTCGCTAGTTGATGATAGGATGGCTGATAACTGTTGCCTGATAACTGTTGGGAAGAAACTGTCCCTGAATCTGGAATTATGCGTTTTCACACTTCTATACCCTTTTGCCTGATGGGAGAGGAGAGAAGAAGAAGTGTCCGGGGTGAAACTCAACCTTGATAATGCAGGTGGCCTTGCCGAGGCAGCGTGAATTGTAGATGGAGTCAATGGAAGGGAGGTTGGTTTGCGTGATGAGCTGGGCTGAGTCCACACTTCTCTGCAATTTCTTGCATCTTGGATGGTGCTGTTCCCAAAGCATGCTGCGATGCATCCTGATAAACATCCACTTTACCTTGGATTCCCTGTTTCTATTTTCTTAATCAAAAAACCTATGTATACTACATCAAATTGCCACCCTCATTGACCCTTCTTGTTAAATCCTCAAAAACACTTGCATCATTACACCTGCAGCCAAAGATCACTGGAAAATGGTAGTCAAGGATTTCCTTTGCTTTTAAGATTTTTACCCAGACCTAGATATTAATCCACTTGTAGCTGTGTCACATACCTCAAGTGTCATTGTGTGCTCTCTCACTCTCTCTCCACCACTCTCCCCTCCCTATGTTTGTCATTTCCTATCCTTCACAATTCGTTCCTGTTAGCATCAATACCTGTCTCATTCCCTTCTTCCTTGAAGCCAGATACAAAAGATTCCAAACTTTGCTGTACAGGGCACTCCAGGAGAAGTCTGACATGCACTTTGCAGACGATGACAGGAGACTTTGAATGTCATTATCATTGGGTGATACATCCTGATCTATTGTTAATTTTTATTTATTCACCTTATCATATTACAGACATTTGGCCAAGGCAATGCAAATATATTTTTACGGTTGAAAGATCTTGCACTGACAGTCCGTGCTTGATTTGTCTTTTTGATATTTATGAGCTTCCAGGGTACTTACAGCATCTTCTGTGTTTTTGTTCTGAGTTACCTTGTACTCATTCCATCTCAATGATTTTGTATTTATGTCGCACATTATTATGTCAGATATTGGTATTAAATTCTAACATGTCCATCCGATTGAAAAAATATGCAAATCTCTTCTCAAGTCCTGAACTACATTCTGCGGGTCACAGCCATTCCTATCTTGGTGCAATTTACAAAGTTTTATAATTGTGCTTTTTGAATTCAGAAACCAGGTCAATGATGTAAATGAGAACTGGAGGTTTCAGCAAAGGCCTCTGTGGAATTGCATACAAGGCTTCTCCCTCACACTCTCTGTTTCCTAATTTCTCATCCAATAACATGCTGTAGCCTCAATTCCCAGGGCCTTCAGTTTAATTATAAGTCTTTCAAGCAAAAAGACTTTGGAAAGTCTGAATTACACTTTGTCAAAGGGAATTTGACAGTCCTCTTCATCTGTAACATGCACAGCATCATTTGGCTTCTGCAAGCGGGAAATTTAGTAAGAAAGGCTAAATGTTCACAATTTATGTAGCACTTTGTCATGTCACTCAGTGTGACTCAGAAAGCTTTACATTTGGGACATGTGATTATCAACTTTCTCTTCAAAAGGAATACTACTTTTAGTGGACTCATTTCCGCACAGCCTCACTTCCTAAAGCTCTTCAGAACTGCTTCCATTACTTTTCCAGGTGAGGAGTTCAGTTTAATATATATATATAAATGTCCCAAACTCTCCCCATTTTCACATTGGTGTCAGAAATGATAGAGAGACTTGCAATAGTACTTGCATCTATGGAAAGGAAACGATCAATGTCCCCTCATCAGAACTGAGAAAAATGGAAAACAACATGGTCTAGGTAGTTGAGAAGATGGGGAACAGTGATGGGTGCACTAGCGGGAATCACTCTGACAGCGTGAGGCAATTAAGCATCATTGATGGCCTGTGATGGTTTTCTACTGCTTACCCTGGCTGATCGTTTGACAGCACTGGGCCTCTATTTGCTGGAGTTTAGAAGGTTGAGGGGAGACCTCATTGAAGTTTACAGAATAATGAAAGGCATAGATAGAGTGGATGTGGAGAGGATGTTTCCACTAGCGGGAGAGTCTAGGACCAGAGGTTATAGCCTCAGAATTAAAGGGCTCTCTTTTAGAAAGGAGGTGAGGAGGAACTTCATTAGTCAGAGGGTAGTTAATCTGTGGAACTGATTGCCACAGAGGCCTATGGAGGCCATGTCAGTGGGTATTTTTAAGGCAAAGATAGGCACATTCTTGATTAGAACGGGTGTCAAGGGTTATGGGGAGAAGGGAGAAAAATGTGATTAGGAGACAGAGATCAGCATTGATTGAATGGCGGAGTAGACTCGATGGGCCAAATTCTACTCCTATCACTTGTGAACTTGTGGAATCTCTAGATCGTAGGGTCAAAATAATGGATCAACCATTCAGGTTGGAGAAGAGAATAAATTATTTTTCACAGAGCGCATTGAATCTTTGGAACGCGTTACTCAAGACATACAGGTATATTGGTTAATTGACTTGGTATAAGTGTAAAATTGTGCCTAGTGTGTGTAAGATAGCGTTAATGTGCGGGGATTGCAGGTCAGTGCGGACTCGGTGGGCTGAAGGGCCAGTTTCCGTGCTGTATCTCTATATCTGTATCTATAACTCACAAATATGGGACACAGTTACAAGATAAGGGTCCGGTCATTTAAAACTAAGTTGCATTGAAATAACTGTGCTCCGACTGTGTTGGATCTCTGGAGTTCTCTGCCCCTCGTGGCTGATGGACGCCAGATCATTAGATATTATTTAGTTGGAGATAGATAAATTGAGGACGATTGAGGAATTGAGGGATGAGGAATTGACATTGAAGAGGAGTTGAGGCCAGCATTGTTCCGTCATGATCATATTGAATGGTGGGGCCGACTTGAGGGACCGGTGACCTACCCCTGGCGGCATAGACTCGATTGGTCGAATGACCTCGTTCATCTCCAATGACTTATGAACTCCTGCTCCTATTGTTTTCTGTTCTTGTGTTATCTTGAAAGAACACTGAGCATGTGGGTTTCGAGCACTTCCACAGCTGCTGCTGTTTGCTTGGAAATATGGAGAAAGTAGATCGGAAATTCTGAATTTTTTCATCTACATTAGCCTCCTGTAGTGCAACAATTTATTCTCGTAACTGCTACAGACTTGCAGTGAATTGACTCAATCTAAAACAGCGGGAACTTGGAACCAGAGGCAACATAAGGGAAACTGGTTTCAAAGCTGCCAGTGAGAAACTGCCAAGGAATGGACAGTCAGAAATCATCGCGAAGCGAAGGAACTTCACTGAAACACATCTCAGTGACTTAAACAAAAAAGAATAACAGCAACAAAATCACACATTTCAAAATAACACTCAAAGCTATCAATTAAAGTATCCTTTGTGCATTAATAGATTCATTAAAGTTTCTATTTCAATGCCTCAGGCTAGCCTGGAATTCACAGCCTCCACTGATTATTTTTCTCAACAGCGATCAAAGTTACAAATAATGGATTATGAGCCTCTACATTTTAATTTGTTTCTCCGTATTGTATATACCTGACAAATGCTCTCATGGCTTTGAGTGATTGGCTTTTCTCTCTCTGTTACTGTCCATCCATCCCCCTCCTTGCGTCTGATGCTGACTGCAGCTGCATACACCCATTGATATTGAGAGAGGTTTGAGACGGCAAAAGAGCTGAGAGCTGTTTAATGGCTTTATGAAGCAACCAAGAAATTTGCAATAACACGACGCCAGCAACTCTGACAGTATAAAGAATTAGTTATCGCCACTCTTGGATGCTTAATTACTTTTTTTTATTGCTTGCTTTTATGTCCTCATGCCTGATAACACTGGAACTGGTAAACAGCCCAAAAAGCGGATGAAGCACCAAATTAACTGATCGAAAGCATCTGCTAATGTGGCCAGCTGATAGTGATGAATTGTACAATCGAGATTTGAACGTGGGTTGGTGCGCGGTGGGGTTAGGGGTGGGGTGAGTCCGTCGTTTAAGCAGAAGGATGGATTACAGCTGGGGACGAATGTTAGTGCATCCAGAAACCAGTTACAACGTTCCAACTCCTAGGTTTGACTCGACCGTCTATAGCTGTTGGATCGTATCTGCTCCGAAGAGCTAGATTAGCACTGAGTAGTTGCCTGAAGTTCCCATCTTTAAATTAAGGATAAATTATTATTTTAGAAACAAAGCACATATTATAAATGCGTCAGGTCAGATATAAATCATATTTCCTCTAGCAATAGAATGTGGGGTTTCAACTCATAGAGTTTACATTAGCACTCAAAATTATCCCATCAATTCTATTTCCCCACTCACCTCATACAATATAGATCGTGGAAAAGTAATGCCCGTGCCAAACATGATGCCAGGTTATATGGTTAAGTGAACCTCTTCTCTTTGCACATGATCCATATACCTCATTCCCCGTATATCCATATGCCTATCTAAAAGCCTCTGAAATGCCACTATCATATCCGTCTCCACCACCACGATGGTAGTGCATTCCAGGCACCCACCACTCTCTGTAACACCATTTGCCCAGCTCATTTCCTGCATTCACCCTAAAGCTATGCCCTCTATAGACAATAGACAATAGGTGCAGGAGTAGGCCATTCGGCCCTTCGAGCCAGCACCACCATTCAATGTGATCATGGCTGATCATCCCCAGTACCCCGTCCCTGCCTTCTCCCCATATCCACTGACTCCGCTATATTTAAGAGCCCTATCTAGCTCTCTCTTGAAAGTATCCAGAGAACTGGCCTCCACCGCCCTCGAAGAGAATTCCACAGACTCACAACTATCTGTGAGAAAAAGTGTTTCCTTGTCTCTGTTCTAAATGGCTTACTCCTTATTCTTAAACTGTGGTCCCTGGTTCTGGACTCCCCCAACATCGGGAACATGTTTCCTGCCTCTAGCGTGTCCAAACCCTGAACAATCTTATATGTTTCAATAAGATATCCTCTCATCCTTCTAAACTCCAGAGTGTACAAGCCCAGCCGCTCCATTCTCTCAGCATATGACAGTCCCGCCATCCTGGGAATTAACCTTGTAAACCTTCGCTGCACTCTCTCAATAGCAAGAATGCTCTAGTCTTTGTCATTTCACCCTGTGGGGAAAAGGTTCTGACTGTCAACCCTACCTATGCCTCTTATAATTGTATATGCTTTTATAGGCCTCCCTTCAGCCTCCACACTCCAGAGAAAACAATCCAACCTCTCCCTATAGCTAATACCCCAAATCCAGTAACATTCCGGTAAGTCTGAAGAAGGGTCTTGACCCGAAACGTCACCCATTCCTTCTTTCCAGAGATGCTGCCTGTCCAACTGAGTTACTCCAGCATTTGGTGTATACCTTCGATTTAAACCAGCATCTGCAGTTCTTTCCTATGAATTCTGGTAAACCTCTTCTGCACCCTCCGAAAATCCTCCACATCCTTCCTGTAATGGGGTGAGCAGAAACGCACACAATCATCCAAATGTGGTCAAATTAAAGTGGTATTAAGCTGCTGCATGGATTCCTGACTCTTATACTCAATCCACTGGCCTATGAAGGGAAGCATACCATACACCTTAGTTCCTACCCATTGCTTTATGCACTGACTTTATTGGATGATACAATTGCTGGATACAATACAAAAGGGTTTCTGCATATGTACAGACAATGCAGAATATCCTGTGTTGGTACCAGTGAGATTCAAAATACTTGTAGATTTGTACAGCACGTGGATTTGGATACAGGATATTTCTGTGACCTTTTTTTCTGAGGTCTGATGGACTTTTTTCACATTTCTACTACATGGGATTATTGATTTAAACAATTTGCTGCAGGACACCTTGTACCTTGTGTTCATCAATTCCGTAGAGTCCACCATACTGGAAGTTGGACAATGTTTACATTTATCAAGCCAGTTAACCTACAAACCTGTACGTCATTGGAATGTGGGAGGAAACCGAAGATCTCGGAGAAACCCACGCAGGTCACGGGGAGAACGTACAAACTCCGTACAGACAGCACCCGTAATCGGGATCGAACCCGGGTCTCCGGCGCTGCATTCGCTGTAAGGCAGCAACTCCACCGCGGCGCCACCGTGACTTCGTCACGCTTGATACCCTTGTCACGCTGGATGAACGCCAAGAAGGTTAGAGATTGCACAACGAGAAATGTGGCAGTCATACAGCCGAATGTCATTTCTTTCCTTCTCCTATGTACCTTCTTCATCCCGGGGTGTCAGATTTCCACTTCCAATTTTGTGACTTAGTTCAGGTAAGATTCCAGATCCTCCCACATATACCTTCCTTTCCCACCGGCCCTCTCTCATCCAGCTTCTTCCCCATTGACCCCATCTCTCCATCACCAACACATTCTTCCATCAAATCCCCCCATTGTTCTCAACTACCTGCCTCCCCTCCCTTATTTGGTTCCATCATCTACCTTCCTTTCCCACCAGATTCTCTGTCATCCCTGGCTACCTTTACCAATCACTTCGCAAACTCTGATGCTATCTCCACCCCTGTGTCCCTGACCTGACTCCATCCACCAGAACCATCTCCTGCTACTTCTTGTATCACCCTCCCACCCCTCTATACTGCCGATCTCACCTCTACTTTTTCAGTCCAGATGCAGTATCTTGATCCAAAACCTCGACTGTCCATTTATTTGCCTCCACAGATATTGCCCTGACCTGTTGAGTTCGTTCTGGTAGAGCCTTAGAGAAATAGAACAAAGAAGATAATTGACAATCTGAAACATCTGAAAGTCTCTTTAAGCGACGGCTCTGTAATCCACCAATATTAACCTGCTTTTCTAGAACATTTTTACTGTACAATCCAAAGCACCTAAAATATGTAGTTTTGCAGCACAGAGACAGGCCCTTTGGCCCAGCTCATCCATGCTGACCAAGTTGCCTAATATGCCCGCTAGTCTCACATGCCCGCACCTCAATGGAGTATTAATTGAAGGAGTTATATCATTTGAAGGAGTACTGTATAACCAAAAAATAAGGAGGGTTTTTTTTTTTGCATTTTATTTGTTCACGGTGTATGTCCGTCAATGGCAGCATCCATCCCTGTTCACTGTCCGCCCCAGATTATTACCAAGTTGAGGGAACAATTAGTGGGTCTGAGGTCATGTATGTCAGACCCAGATACATGTTTTTCCCTGAGGCGTGTAAGTGAAAAATCCTGTGATGTTATACTCACTATTGCTAAGAATAGCTGTATTTTAATATTTTCAGATGTTTATAATTACTTCAACTTAAACCCCCCATTCAAACTCACTCTCTCGATTAATGGACTGGAATTCTGTATGCAAGTCAATAGTTTTATTGAATGTTTTAAATAAGGAGCAAGAGTGAAAGAACAGGAATACATTTGGGAGTTCCAACGTTTTATATAGCCAAACTAAAGCACAAATGCAGTTGGCGGAACAATTAAAATTTGGGATGAAGAGGAGAGCACAAATCAAGGAGTGTGTTGTTTTTCTGCTGTCGGCAGTCAATTGCTCTCATCCTTTCATTAAGTACTCCTTGTCACATACTGTGGGCTTTTAGTGAGTCATGTTGGAAGGTGTTTAATTTTCTGTTCATTTCAATAACCATTGTTCATAATCTAATAAGCTTCTGAAATACCCCGAATCCCTACGAACTGAATAACACTACTTACTGACAGTCATTATCTGTTTGAGGTTGCTCTGAATCCCTTCGACCAGACCTGAATGTGCAAATGAAAATTAATTATCATGCTTCATTAATATGACAAAAAGATGTGATTTGTTCGAATCAATTAGTACTTTGCTTAAATTTATTTACCTGTCAGTTTGATTGATTGTTTCATCAAATTAAGTTTCTGCAATTAATTATGCTCTTCTATTTCAAATATTTTTTAGTCCTATTGTTGTTTGGACAGCACAGTTTTTGGCCAGTTTGAGCTTTTTTCTCACCCTGACAGGTGAACACAATGAATGCCTTCTGCAACAAAAAAAACAAATGCTTACTGCCATGACAGAACAGAATACTGAATAGTAATAATATTTAAGACCCTCAAGCCATACCTGACCACTAATGAGCGAAGAGTTGGGGTGAGGTCATATGATGGCTTTTCCTTTTCCTTTTCCTTGAAAAAACATTTAAAACTTGAACTATCCAACCAAAAACTAGAGAGCTGCCTCATTAGAGACCCTCAGACTATATTTGATCGGGCTTTATTGGACTTTAATGCACTAAACATTATTCATGCTATTCCCTTTATCATGTATCTGTACACAGTGGATGACTTGATTGTAATCGTGTATTGTCTTTCCGCTGACTGGTCAGCACGCGGCAAAGGCTTTACACTGAACCTCAGTACACGTGACAATAAACTAAACTCAAACTCATCATCAATATCTAAATGAGAAATTGTCTGTGCCTTCCTTAAACTGAGGATTGTGCCTCACAACCTTGAGTCCCTTTTTTCTTTCTTGTTGATTTTTCTCATGCTTATCATTTGTATTTGTTAATAATATATGAAAGGATGTAACAGGGAGGAGTTTCACAAAGAGGCAGTTGAACGGCATCGCCTCATTTAATGGTTCTTGATGGCTGAAGTATCGTGAGGTTAATAACTGCACCTAAAGTTCAAACCTGCCTGTTTTGGAGTGCTAGGTTTCGTATATTTTCTCAAATGGGTGCCTGGTGCTGAATACAAGTGTTTCATTATATAAGGAGTCAACAGATGTTGAATTCTATCATAAAACTCGGTAGCTGTTTGATTATTTAAGTGAGCTGGTGGCCGCAGAGCACCCTCATTAAGAAAGCTGATTCTGATGATGAATTATTCAAGGCTGTGACAGACAACCGGGTGGGGGAGTAAACAGATGATCATGGGAAGGACACAGTGATTCTAAGGTTTGCAGGCAGACGTGTGTGCAAAGATGGCCTTGAACAGTCATTCTAGTTCCTTCATTAATAATTCTTTCATATGGAGATAAATCTATGCCTGCAACCAATGAATATGTGTTTATCATTTTTTTGGAATGCCTCTTTGACCTTTGTATGTTCAAGGATAATGGGTGGTTTAAAACCGAAAGACATGGAAATTGAAAGACACCAAAGAAATGAGTTTTTGAGAGAATTTGTGCGAGAGAGAGAGAGAGAGTCATACAGTATTGAAACATGCCCTTTGGTCCATCTCGTCCATGCCAACCAAGATGCCCCATCTAAACAAGTCCCTTTTGCCTGTGATTGGCCTAAATCCCTCTAAACCTTTCCTATCCTTGTACCTGCCCAAGGTTCTTGTAAATATTGTTATTGTATCTGCCTCAACCACACTCTCAGGAAGCTCATTCCTTTAACCCACTACCCAATCTGCAACAAAATTGTCCATTGGATTCCTATTAAAAAAACTCCCTCTCACCTTGAACATATGTCCTCTTGTTTTTGATTCCCCAACCCTGGATAAAAGACTCTGCATTCTCACTATCTACATGTATTCCCCACATTATTTTATGCACTGCTATATGATCTGCCCTCAGCCTCCTGTACTCCAAGGAATAAAGTCCCAGCCTGCCCAGCCTCTTCCTCTTGCCTTTGAACTCAGTAGTTGCTCAACTATTTTGGAATTAATGTTAGATAGACACAAAAAGCTGTAGTAACTCAGCGGGTTAGATAGCATCTCTGGAGAAAAGGAATAGGTGACATTTCGGGTTGAGACCCTTCTTTAGACTGAAGAATAGGTGACATTTCGTGTCGAGACCCTTCTTCAGATTGAAGAAGGGTTTGGCCCCGAAACATCACCTATTCCTTTTCTCCAGGGATGCTGCCTGACCCGCTGAGTTACTCCACCTTTTTGTGTTTAGCTTTGGTTTAAACCAGATTCTGCAGTTTCTTCCTACACATTCAGAATTAACCTTGTTAGTGGATCTGGGGCCAGGTCATGATGGTGATTTCATACCTGAAGGGCATTAGGAAATCAGATATTTTTCTGATGACAACCTAGCAGCTTAGTGTGATTATTACATAAAGCAACTTTTAAAAGAATCGTGACTGTTCACTGAACTTAAATTGCACAGCAGCCGACACTAGATGTGAATTTGGGTTTAATCAGTCTTGGCCTCTGTTAACTTAACCATGGCATCACCACTGGAGGTGTGTTGAGTGAGCCTCAATGCTTCCCTGCAACATGTATTTACCCAAGTAAATAATAGTAACAGATAAAAGTAAAAGGCTTTCACCAAGAACCCTTAACCAGAACTCTATGTCCACCTGTTTATCTATTTGCTTCTACCCAGTAGGCTCAGGACAGTAAACCCACGCGGTCACGGGGAGAACGTTCAAACTCCGTAAAGACAGCACCTGTAGTCAGGATCGAACCCGCGTCTCTGGCGCTGTAAGGCAGCAACTCTACCGTGTCTACGGTGTCGTCCTATTCTGTGGAGGAATCCGCTCTGGAGGTGCTACATTCTCAGAAGATGTTTCCATCACTCGCTCCTTGTGGCTGAACCCTGCCAAACGGTCACGTGACTGGCATGGGAAATGTTCATGTTTCCATTTCCCCTAGTGTGCTTTCCCACAAATGACGGCACTTCCTCAACATGTGGCTAACCAGGGCACAGAGAACTCCAGGCCTTGAATAGACTCTGCTGCCCCTCCACTCCTGCATATCTTTTTTTCCCTCAAGAAAGACCCCAAGCACTTATTTTTCAGTTGAGTTGATGATTTTTTTGTCTTTAATTGTTCAGAATGTAATTACATTTTATAATCCCGTTTGTCTTAGTTTTAAATTGCCCTTCTTTGCAACATCTTTTGCAGATCCGCTACAGATCAGATGTGACACTTCAAGATATCAAAACCATATTTATATACTGATTTCATGTGAGGTTAATTACAGTGACTGAAAGCAGCTTGAAGATTAATTCAAAGTGGGAAATGTACAAGCACCTGAGTGTCAGCAAACATCTGTAACAACTGGCAATTAAACATACTAACTTCAGATTGTCCTGATATTCCGCAATTGTGCCGTGCCATTAGTGGAACAGGCCAGTGTACAAGTCAATCCATCGATAGATGTCGGCTGAATTTCCCATTAGAAAACTACTAGCTTTTGGTTCCAAAATGCAAAAGAAAAGACATCCCTCTTAAACATTACACTTTAAAGGGTCTCCGTCTAAAGCGCATTCTGGTACGTTAAATAAAGTTGGGTCTGAGGATGTTGGATCAAGGCTGAGAAGGTGAAACGTCACACTGTGGTGTGATTCAACAGCATTCTTAAGGCTGGAGGTGAAAACCACCACTTTGAGGGCAGACATTCTATGCAGTTAGGTCAATCTTGTTTCCATTATCTTTGGTCTGAAGGCAGGTCTCGACCCGAATCGTCACCCATTCCTTCTCTCCAGAGATGCTGCCTGTCCCGCTGAGTTACTCCAACTTTTTGTGTCTATTCCTGGTATGGATGCTGAGAATGACTGCCAGCAGATATGGCATCCTGAATGCAAGCAATACATGTCCTTCTTCTCTTTTAGTTATCTTCGACAGCCTCTCCTCTGATCTTATCTTGATGTTTGGACCTTGGGTTAATTGGAAATGACCGTCAAATTTGTCTGCAGATATTTATAATCAATGTGGTTAAAGTGCACATTGTCAGATTTTATTAAAGGCCAGTTATATACATTTTGGTTTCATCATGTAGAAATGACAGCTGTGTTTATACATTGTCCCCCCAATACATGATGCCATAACGGTGGCGCAGCCTTACAGTGCTCATGCGCCAGTGACCCGGGTTCAATCCCGACTACGGGCGCTGTCTGTACGGAGTTTGTATGTTCTTCCCGTGACCACGTGAGTTTTCTCCGAGATATTCTGTTTCCTCCACATTCCAAAGACGTTGTAGGTTATTCAGCTTGGTATAAATATAAATTGTCCCTCGTGTGTGTAGGATAATGTGTGGTGATTGCTGGTTGGTGCGGACTTGGTGGGCCGAAGGGCCTGTTTTCGTGCTGTATCTCTAAACTAAAAACTTAGTGGTAACACCTAGTTCAGTTTAGTTTCTTGTATACTGATTATTTTCATTTATTGGACACTATTGACACACTGCTAAACCAAGAGAGTAACACTTCTTTCACTTTCTTGCCTCCAACTTATTTTGTGACATAAAGATGACTTCTTTCACCCTTTCCTCGCAATGTCATTACTTGGTTTCTTGGCTTCAGACCATGTTTAAGATTTGAAATAATCAATTGTTCAAAGCCAGCAAGCAAATACAGTTCAGAATGCTTGAAATTAAAGCAATATGAAAATAAATTGATTTTTCATATTTTGGTTAAATTGTGCAGAAAATATTATTTCGGAGCGTGCAGCGAATTGTTACTGACATTGAGAAATGACCCCTGGTGAGATATGGGTTGGGGTGACTCTGCCCAGGCATTTCCTGCCAGCTGGTAAAGTGGAAATGTACAAAACGTTAAAATCTGGCATCACAAACCTGTTACCAAGTCACTGTGCACACTGATTTGGTGTCTTATTCATGGTTGTATGGTGAATTGAGCAGCATCTTGAGTGTGTAGGAATTGGCCACCAGAATTAGGCAAAATGGTCCAATCCAGACACCGGTCCTCTGAGTGTGTAGGAAGGAACTTTAGAAGCTGCTTTACACTGAAGATAGACAAAAAATACTAGAGTATCTAAGCGGGTCAAGCAGCATCTCTGGAGAAAAGGAATAGGTGATGTTTCGTGTCAAGGTTTCAAGGTTTCAAGGTCAGTTTATTGTCACATGTAACAACTAAGGTACAGTGAAATTCAAATGACCATACAGCCATACTTTAAAAAAAAGCAACAAGACACACCACAACATAAAAGTTAACATAACCATCCACCACAGAAGATTCCCCACGTTCCGCACTGTGATGGAAGGCAATAAAGTCCGAACTTCTTCCTCTTTTATTCTCCTGCGGTTGGGGCAGTTGAACCATCCGCAGTCAGGGCGATCGAAGCTCTCGCAGCTGGCGGTCGAAGCCCTGCTTCAGGACGATCGAAGCTCCCGCGTCGGAGCGGTCGAAGCTCCTGCAGCTTGGAGTTTCCCAAGTCAGTCTCTAACCAGAGGTCACGAGCACTGCGAAGTTAAAGTCCGCAGGCTCCCGCGGTCGGAGCCCCAGAGTCGATCCCCGACAGGGATCATCAGCTCCGTGATGTTAAGTCCGTAGGCTCCCGTGGTGGAGCTCCCGAAGTTGGTCTCCAGTAAAGACCGCCAACTCCTCGATGTTAGGCCGCAGTGCGGATGGAGATGCGATACAGAAATAAATTGCATTGAGGTAAGAGATTAGAAAAAGTTTCCCGCAACTCCCTCCCCACCCCCCACATAAAGCAAGTTAAACAACACTAACGGACAGACAGACTATTGGCGAGGCAGCCATTGCTGGCGCCACCCGGTGTGTCGAGACACTTCTTCAGACTGAGAGGGGTTGAGTGGACCCATCTTCCGATCCTGAGTTACTGCCTGTACTGGATTCAACATTGGAGCTAGTATTTAACATGGGAGCTGCTATTAAGCACACTTGATGGATCGAGTGTGGAGCACCAGGAAGAACCTTTACCAATGTAATTTGAAGCAATTATCATTTGATTGAGGTTAGCCATTGGTTGACTTCCACTGTGTGTTACTTTGAGATTCAGATTCAGATTCAGAAAACTTTATTGTCTGTCGCAACAGAAAATCTTCTTTGACGTGGCTCCACATACAACCAGGACAATGTACTGACAAGCAGTCATACAACACAGACTTCTGCGAGCACACACAGTGTGCACAGATCTCAAAAGCAAGTACAAAGATTACCGTGGTAGTCATACTCGCTGTCGTTAAATACCGCACTTAATGACTCTCAGAAAAACCCTAAACAACTCAGAAAACATGCAAACATACGGGAGCAGCGCGCCGCGAGTCGCTCACAGAGTAGCGCCCCGCCCCTTGGGTTGTCAGCAGCGATACAATAATAAAGAACACACAAAATGTAACACAAACATCCACCACAGCATTCATCACTGTGGTGGAAGGCACAAAAATTTGGCCAGTCCTCCTCCACTTCTCCCCCATGGACCGGACCAGAGTCCAGAGTCAGTCCAGGATCGGCTGGATGTCTAGTATTTGAAGGTTCTTTATTGTTCCTGAAATGCACAGGGAACATTGCAGCAGCAGCTGACAGCTTGTCTTTTGTGATCATTGGTACTCCTAGATCTGAAGGCTTTAGGTGACTGATCCTCTTGACGCTCAGCTGGGGGAAAGAGGAGAGTGGGAGGAGGGAGGGGAGAAGGGCTCTCGTTAGAGGAATGTTAGCAAGGCACAATGACTTTCATTAAGGATGTTCTCACTGAAATATACTGCATAGTCCAGCGGGTCAGCACAGCGGCACCGCACGTAGACCCACTGTTTCACAGTGCCAGAGACTCAGGCTTAATCCGAACCTCAGGGGCTGCCTGTGAAGAATTCACATGTTATACCTTTGACTGTCTGGGTTTCCTCTGGGTGATCTAGCTTCCTCCTGCATACCAAAGACGTGCAGGTTGGCAGGTTAATTGGCCACTGTAAATTGCTCCGAGTGTGTGTATGAGAGGAGCTGTTGAAAATTTGAGGAGAATGAGAAATGAATCAAGGATGAGTGTGAATTTAGTTGATAGTCAGTGTGGACATGATTGGCTGTACTCTATCTCTCTATATCTATCTCTCTATGACTCTTCTTTTAGAAATGAACCTCAAACCACAACTGATTCTTGTTACCCCCACGTATGAGACAAGGAGTTGTCATAAAGGAAACAAGGCAACCCAAAACTAGAACAATAGCAATAGGATCAGATTTAAAAGCTAATGCAATGTCTACTTTATACCCTTCAAAGAAAACTGTGTTATTAATGTACAAGTGGCTGGAGAATTATGAGTTTCATTTGTATGCAGGGAGCAGTCTCCTTTGATCTCAAGGCATAGTTCTCAGTGAAGACTAGGTCTCTATCAGAGAAAAATGAAGCAACTGCATCTTGCCCAGAGATCAAACTGGGTAATCTCTAGAGATAGACACAAATTGCTGGAGTAACTCAGCGGATTAGGTACCATATCTGGAGAAAAAGGATGGGTGACAGGCAGCATCTCCAGAGACGCTGCCAGACCCGCTGAGTTGCTCCAGCATTTTGTCTCTATCTTTGGTATAAACCAGCATCTGCAGATCCTTGTTTCTACTGGGTAATCTCTAGTCTCTAGTACTGATGCGTGTTGATGCAGATTTGAATCCTCATTAGTATAATTGTCTATTCGTTGTTAATATTTTTACATAAATAAAGATAGAAATTGATGCCAATACTCAGCAGCTCAGGCAGCATCTGCGAGAAGAGAAACTGAGTTAATATTTAAGCTGCAGAGAGGGTGGGAGAAGTTGGATAGGACAAAGGAAATGTCTGTGTAGTGAGGCCAGAGTTTCCTTCACCAACTTACATCCCACTCATTATCTCTCTTTCCTAGTTCTGAGACAGAATCTTGAAACAAAATAGTTAAATGGTCTGTCCCACTGTACAAGCCAATTCAAGAGTTCCCCCGAGTTCAAAAAAAAATTAAACTCGTGGTAAGTACGTAGAATGTACGTAGCGGCTACATCGGAGCTCGGGACGTCTCTTAGCGGCTCGTAACGCTAACGGCAGGTACTCGGGAAACGCGCTAAGCTCGTGAAGACTCGTGAACATTTTTCACCGTGTTGAAAAATGTCCACGTGTGCCCCGAGTACCTACGAGCGGCCATTACCGTAATTCTCCGACTTCGAATCAGGGGAAACTCGGAAGAACTCTTGAATTAGCTCGTAGAGTGGGACAGCCCCATGTTTCTCTATCCACAGATGCTGCCTGACCTGCTGAGTACTTCCAGCATTTTCTGTCTTTATTTCATAATCCCAACACGTCCAGTTATTTGATTTTCATTTTTCTTGATGTTTTACAAATAAAGAAATAAGGATTAGTTAAGATTTGGGATCAAATTCAAATCTGTTACACATCTTAACCTTTTGATACACATCTCTCTTAATATCTAACTCACACGAGACTGGTCATCTGAACGACAGTATGATTACAAGAGCTATCCAGGAGCCCAACTATAATAATAATAATAAATTTTATTTAATGGGCACCTTTCAGATATCTCAAGGACACCTTACATAGTAATCGGAATAACATATAATCGGAATATAACAAGTAATAAAGACATCACAGAGACACAAATTAAAAACAGAATTCAATCCAAAAACAGAAAATCAAAAACACAGTGTGAAGAGAGAGCAGCGGCAGCCAAAGCGCGCCAGCGTTCACTCTCTCTTCACGGCAGCCATCTTGGACACAGACCACTGTGGGGGAAGGCACAATGTCCAGTCCCCACCCCATGTTCACCCCAAAGTCAGGCCTATTGAGGCCACCGCAATTGCCTCTACGGAGGCCCGATGTCCCTAGCCGTTCTCACCGGGTGGTCTTGCCCCGGCGTCGGGAGAGTCCTTTCGGCGGCTGGGCCACCTGGAACGGCCGCTTCCTGGTTGGAGCCCGCGGCTGCCAAAGCCGACAAGGCCGCGCCGGTTTGGAGCTCCCAGGCTCCCGATGATAAAGTCGGCGCCGCCTCTCCACACTGCCGCCTCTCCGTACGCCGCCTCTCCGCTCCGCAGACCCGCAGCCGGAGATGTTGCTCTGGGCGGTCCAGCTCGCCAGAGCTCCAGCGCGTCGCTCCAGCGCGGCGACCCAGGCAAGGCATCGCCCGCTCTGCTCCAGCGCTTCAACGCTGTGCCGCCGCCGAGGCCGAGGTGCTGGGCGGTCCCCGCCAGGAAACGGCGCTCCAAGCCCGCTGGTAGGCCACGAGGACGGGTCGACGGGCAGCCCGGAGAAAAGGCTGCCACACCGACCAGGTAGGGACCTAGAAATAAAGTTAACACCTACCCCCCACATTAAAAAGACCATATCCCCTACAAACAAAAAACAGGACTCACTAAAAACGATTTAAAAAAACGAATTAAAAACGGACGGCTGCTGGCTAGCAGCCGTTCACCAAGATGGCTCCTCCCCCTACATGATGCTCCTCCCTATCTTCATGATGACCCATCCCCCATCACAAGGTAAGAGTCGGGTCTGCTTGTTGGCCAATTTTCACCTCCCTTCAGCTTTCTCTCAGATATCTGCACATCAAAGACTCAGGCCGACAAGTGGCGAATACTATTTATATCAAACATTGAATCCCAGTGAATGCATAAGCACCTCATAATAACACTTAGTATCATTGCTAATGATAACCTCTGGTCATCAACACCCTTGACCAGGTGAAGCAGCCCCTTTAATGCCTTGGAAACCAAAACAAGATGGGTGAAGGGGTTAAAAGGTGCAGGTCGCTCCCTTTCTAATGCCCCTGTCCCACTTAGGAAGCCTGAACGGAAACCTCTGGAGACTTTGCGCCCCACCCAAGGTTTCCGTACGGTTCTCGGAGGTTTTTGTCAGTCTCCCTACCAGCTTCCACTACCTGCAACCTCCGGCAACCACCTGCAACCTCCAAGAACCGCACGGAAGCCTTGGGTGGAGCGCAACGTCTCCAGAGGTTTCCGTTCAGGTTTCCTAAGTGGGTCAGGGGCATAACTCTCTAAATGCTCTCTACCAGGGCACCAATGTGTGGCGGGGTGATCTTCATTTGCTTGGTTAGTTACGACTGCTGCACTGCTCAGAAACTCCTTGCACATGAAGCAGCCACCGTCATCAGCCCCCTCACTCCCCCGTCCATTGCTTTAGCGTAGACTTCTAACTCTTCCACCGACAGTGCTTTGGCACCTGCTTTGCAGCTGTGAGACGCCCACAGAATCATCGAGCCTCTGGAGGAATGTTGCTTTAAAATGAATCTGGCTGCTCTTTCGTGGGATGTAAAACCGACAGAACTGAGAGAAATTACAACCATTAAGCTGGCTGCTTATGACATCCCGACTGACCCCACAGTGGATTTCATGGCAAATTTTCACGGATTGTGTGCAGAATGGAGTCTGAATATTCTTGATAACAATAGGAGACTGAAAAGTTATTTGAATAATTCAAGCCTCCTACACCAAGGAGCTTCAGAACAAAAAAACATTCTAATTACAGCAGTGCGGTTCGAGGAGGTAGTGGGTGGTATAGCCATCTGTAATACCTTCTGTGTCGAAAGGTCACATTAGAGGTTCCTCCACTTTATAATTCATTACTCAGGAGGTGCCTGTCGCTGGAGTTTAATGTCCATCTTCAGCCACCTTGAGAAGGGGAATGTAAACCTCCTCAGCCGGGCATTCAATGCAGAGAATTTTGCTATTTTGAGAGAAGGGGTACAGGTATATTTCAATGTGAAGGAATGAACTGCAGATGCTGGTTTACATCGAAGTGAGACACAAAATGCTGGAGTGCTCCTGTTCCTCCCACCACTCAAAGACATGTAGCTTGGTAGATTGATAAGTTACTGATGAATGAATGAATGAATGATGAATGAATGAATGAATGAATGAATGATATCTTTTATTTCGAACGATTAAAAAAAAAAGAAGAAAAGAAAAGATGAAAATGAATAAATAAAAGGAAAATTATATATATACATATATATATACATAAATACATACACACATACATACATATACATGTACATATATACATACATACATATACACACATACACATATACATAACATATATGTACATACATAAATTAAAAAATCAAAAGCCAATTTCAACATATACACATTAGACTCGTTCGAAAAGGGATAGGAAGAAGCCTATGCTTGTCAAGTCCTACCCCCATTCTTCACCATTAACAAATGCAAAATTAAATAAAATAAACTAAACAGACAATTCAAATAAAACTACTCCAATCAAGCTATTAAGAAAAAAGAACAAAAACAAAGAACAGAAAGAACAAGCACCATTAACATCTGTGAGATTTACATTCTCCTTCCTCATTACTGTACTTTTCAAAGATATATCTTTTGTACATTTTTTAAAATTGCATTATATTCATACTTTGTTTAATCGTTTCATCAAGACCATTCCACAAAACCACCCCACAAATGGAAATACACATACTTTTTAAATTGGTCCGAGCATAATGCTGTTTCAAGTTTAGTTTCCCTCTAAAGTTATAACCTCCCTCTCTGTCTTTGAACAGTTTTTGTGTTTACAGGTAGCAGTTTATTTTTTGCTTTATAAATTATTTGCGCAGTCTTAAATTCTACCAGATCCTTAATCTTTAAGGTGTGTAATTTTAAATACAGTATATTGGTGTGTTCATGATATCCTACATTGTTTACTATACGAATAGCTCTTTTTTGCAGTGTGCTTAGTGATTGTAAGATGGTTTTGTAGGTGTTGCCCCATACTTCCACACAGTAATTTAAATACGGTAACACAAGTGAGCTGTACAGAATATACAGTGCTCTCTCATTCAAAACATGCCTTGCTTTCCCCATCACTCCAATACTCCGTGCTACTTTTGCTCTCACATGTTTTATATGGGGTTTCCAGCAGATTTTGTGATCAAGAATCACACCCAGAAATTTATTTTCATACATTCTTTCTATTTCTATTTCAACATTATTTATCTTGGGCAGCTGACAAGCCAGCTGATCAACTACTGTAAACGGTTTGAAGTGCATGGATGAGTGTTGGAAGCAGCCAGCTTTCATTCACAGACTGATTGTAGGAGGGAGGAACGAAAGCTGGAAGAGAGGAGAGGCAGCACAAAGCCTGGCAGGTAATAGGTTGATGCAGGTGGACAAAGACCAGTGACGAAAAGACAGAAGGTGTGAGACAAAAAGATGGAAGTTGTGAATTGTGAAGCTAGAGGAAGGAATGTAGGAGGAAGTGGATGGGGAGGGGAGAAATAGGTGATGCACTGGAGAGGAAAGTGGGTGGCGACGGGGGGTGTGGTGAAAGAAGAGAGAGGGGGAGGGTTTGTAGTTACCTAAAATTGGAGAATTCGATGTTCAGACCATTGGGTTGTAAGCTATCTAAGCGGAATGCGAGGTGTTGTTTCTCCAGTTTGTGTGTGGCTGCGCTATTTCAGTGGAGGAGGCCCTGAACAGAAAGGTCAGTGGGGGAATGGGAAGAGGAGTTAAAGTGGTTAGCAACCGGGAGATCCAATAGGCCTTGGCACATTGATCGCAAGTGTTCGGCAAAACAGTCGGTGAGTTTATGCCTTGGTCTCGCCAATGTACAGGTGGCCCTATCGGCGACACTGGATGCTGGAGATGTGGTTGGAGGCTCTTTAGCATAATCTAAAATAAAGGCGAAAAAAGCCAAAAATAAAACCAGCAGATCAGCCAAGCATCGGTGGTACGGGAAGCAAAGTTAACATTCCTGTTAATTAAATCAGAGTGAGGCCACACGTAATTTGGAGGAACTTTGCAACTCATATTTCTCTTGGGCAGCTGACAAGCCAGCAGTATGAATATTGATTTCTCTAACTTCAAGTAACCCTTGCATTCCCACTCTCTCCATCCCTCCCCCGCCCTTGTCATCTTGCTAGTTGCACTCTTTGTATCCTTTCGTTATTACCTCTTCCCCAGCCAACAATGAACCACCTTTCCTTGTTCACCGGTGCTTGCTCTGATTAGTTCTGTACCTTTCCATACCTCTAGTTTCCCTCTCCCTTAACTCTCAGTATGAAGAAGGGTCTCAACCCAATACGTCACCTATTCCTTTTCTCCAGAGATGCTGCCTTACCCACTGAGTTACTCCTGCATTTTGTGTCCATCTTTAACATTCCTGGTCAATGGCATCTCATTAGTTATGAAATTACCTGAACTTGTTAATCTGTAGAGTATTTGCAGCATTTCCTGCAGCCAGACCAACAGAATCAGGCTCTCCTCACGAATGAAAGGTTCCAGCCTGAGCAGCGTTGAAAATCACACCAACTACAGAGGAAGTTAATATTACTTTCCTCTGAATAATGGGGTGCTCTGACATTAAGACTCTGGTTTCTGAGAAAAATTCATGTCAGCCATCTGCTTCTGTGATCTTGGTATCCAAGACTCCAGTAAAACATACCCTTTGTATTGTGTAGGAAGGAACTGCAGATGCTGGTTTACACCAAAGATAGGCACAAAATGCAGTACTAACTCAGTGGGACAGGCAGCATCTCTGAATATAAAGAATGGGCGAGGTTTTGTGTCGAGACCCTTCTTAAAACTCTTTGTAAGACCCTTTGTAATGGCAAGTCTTACTAACCTCTTTGAAATTGATCCCAATGAAAATAACATTTACGAATGCAGGTTCTGAAATCCCCAAACTAATCTACTTGCGTCCCATCTTCACAAATGAACAACACTATTGCGTGGCCTTGAATATTGTATCTGTTCGTACAGTAGCCATTTTCAAATCAAGAATTTGGCCCAGACTTAGGTTACAAATGGGAAAGTTCACCAGAGGGAATCTAAAATTTAGAGCAAAATAATTCACCATGCCTGGGTTTTGTTTTGTTTTGAAAAGTATACTTAATTCTGTAACACAAATCTTGAAGGCACTGGGTTCAGCTGAGATGTTATTTTCAAAATAAAACGCTGAATCATTTGACTTATCGTAAGTGGAGTTGAATTAAATTAAAAATAGATTTATTCATGGGCCTGCCTCTCCAGGATCCACATTGGAACCACAATCAGAAGGACTGTATCCCTCCCCATTCTCACCTAACAGATATTTGAATTATATGGGGCACAGTGAAAGGCACAATTGTTGTAGCAAAGATCAATGATAAATCAGTATTTGCCTTTCAAGATAAAGAGAGGAGCCTCAGCATTCTGCACATTAAGTCCGTGCAGAATTTTTTGCTTCTCTCTCCTCTCTCTATTTTTATCATTTCGTGTCCTTCAAATTCATCCCCATTAGCACCAATACTTATTTCAATCCTTCAATTCCATGAAGTGTAAGAAGGAACTGCAAGTGCTGGTTTACATAGAAGATAAACACAAAATGCTGCACTAACTCAGCGGGTCAGGCAGCACCTCTGGTGAAAGGGAATAGGTGACGTTTCAGGTCAAGACCCTTCATCAGATCCACTGCTTTTGCACTAGAGGGAATGCCAAACCCACTCTATTCCCATATTCCAGTCCTTCATCCTTATCTATCCTCCTTCCAACAATCTTGAACTTTCTCCACCACAACTCTAAGCTCCTGTTACCTTATCACAGAGACTTGGGATGGAAAGGATAAAAATCTGCCTCTGGTGCTGCAAATGTTAAACCTGATCTGACATGGATAGAATATACAGTGAATGGAATAATTGGTGTTAGATTGTGAGATTGTAAATTGGTAGGTTAGGGGTGGTCTGAGCGTGGTTGAATGGGCCTGTTACTTTATAATTTATGGTCTGGGTAGTTAGTAACTCCAGGAGTGATTTAACTATTCTAGATTTTGCTTTGGCTGGTAGAGGGAAGGCTCTGGATTCGGCTTCCGTCGTCCATCCTGGAAACTGAGATTTCCACAAGATTAAAAAAGATATGACCTGCTGATGTCCAGAAAGGGTTCCAGTGTTCTGCATGCCACATGCTCTACTGTGTTGGGCACAGAGTCTGGATCAAGCAGGCAGGTTTGCCCCTGGTTTGGGTTTTAAGATGTATTGCTGTTTATAGATGACTTGGAACCAGTTCATTGCTGGTTTTCAGGAAATTGAGGACTTTGTCCCAGGATCCCAGCATAAGGAACAGAAAGCTGGCTATTGGACCAAATTATGAAGCTAAGCCTAAACTCACAAACTAGGCTCATGTGGAATTTGGGATGCCAAAAGTTCAACACCGAAACACCGAAAATGATGGCGGTTATGTTGTAAACTGATCAAAGTGTGCAGAAGCCAACACTGCCGGTTTGCAGATGTCCTGCTGGATGTTTTCTGCATCCAATTTCAGAATTGTATCGTCCACACTATTCTACATTTGTATTTAGGGGATTGTTGTACATGGCAAAAGATGCAATCTACCAAAGTTAACCTATTTATTTGCAGCCAGTTGATGTGGGGAGATTGGATTTTATTGATGTGGGCCTCTTGCGCTCATTCAAAAGTATCTGCTAATCATGTTAGCTGTGTTTTGGCACAGGTTTTAACTCCCCCGGATGCAAATAAAACTCAGTTATTAATTTCAGAAGCAGCCCAATGTTTACTGGCTATCATATACTTGGTCTACCATGACCACAGCCAATCAGTGTGGCCTCGTACTTCAATCCTAGCCAGGCTCAGCTCTGCTGGGTAGAACACAAAGTGCTGGAGTATCTCAATGGGTCCGGCAACATCTCTGGAGGACAGGGATAGGCAACGTTTCGTGTCGGGACCCTTCTCTGCTTGGGTCAGATTCCTGAGGGCATGCTATTCCCTATCTATTTGTTCATGAAAATAATATCTAAAGGAAGTAACTGGATGTTGAAAGATCAAAGGAGGAGGAAGGGAACACAACTGATATTGCAGGTCTTAAAACATCCATTGTAAATCTTAAGGATACACAAAAAGCTGGAGTAACGCAGCGTGTCAGACAGCATCTCTGGAGAATAGGAATAGGTGATGTTAAGGAATCATGGTTCTGAAGGACAAATGGAGGTGAGACTTGGATACTTCCGATGCACTTCATGCACAAAGAGACACAGTTGGTGTTAGAGGTTGTGAAGGTTCAGGAGAAGGAGAAATTGGAACTAAGATAGAGTGCCTCACTTGAATAAAAAGTGGAATAGATAAATAACAAAGTGACGGTGACAGAAAGAAACAAAAAGCAGAAAAAAGGTTAGAAATGCTCAGAAGGACAGGGTGCACATGTGGAGAGAGAATCAAAGTTAACGCTTAAGTTTGATACGGTTGAGAAAGGTACCAAATGGGAACCAGAAAATAAGGGAGACTGATGCCGGAAAAAATAAATTGAGCTGAAATATAATTGAACAAAGGAAGGTTCTTTCAAGTTGTTTCAAGATTACTTCCACAGAAAAGAAGCTATAAACCAATAGATTTTCAATTAAGTTCTCACAATCATCTTACATTCCACAACTAGTGATGTATATGGTTTAACATTTGCGCTTTAGAAATATAATTAATTTAATTTTTCTAATGCAGTGTAACATTTAATCTATTTCAATTATAATAATTTTTAATAAAGTCAATTTAGTTCCAAGAAAATTTGCCAAATAAAGAACGACATGAGAATTGATAATGGACCACTGGAGTGCCAGCAGGATTCATGTAATTAGGGAAAAGCCAAGAGTCACATTGTAATTGTACAGGCTTCATGCCAATGCCTTAGCCTTGCTTTCACCACATAAAATGGGGGTCTGCAAACATAGTTTGTCTTTTTTCCATAAAACCTAGATCTTCATACATGTTGCAACATTTTTTATAGTTTGCGTATTTAGTGTGGCTCTCTCTCTAAAACGTTTATAATTTGAACTGAAGACCACAAACTGGAGGCAGTAAGGAAACCTAGAGTCAGTTGTCAGTACAACTTCAACTTATTTTATGAACTTACATCGTAGTGTTGGTATTTATGCTATTTTGTAGTTTGCAGTGTTGGTATTTATGCTATTTTAGAGTCAAGAGTCAAGAGTGTTTTATTGTCATATGTCCCAGATAGAACAGTGAAATTCTTACTTGCAGCAGCACAATAGAATATGTAAACATAGTACACTGTAAACAATATAATAAATGAGAGAAAAAATAGTTCAGTGTGTGTGTATATATATGTATATATACACACATTCACAAATACACACACACACACACACACACACACACACACACACACACACACACACACACACACACACACACACACACACACATACATATATATAGAGAGAAAGATCATATATAGATCATATATACATACACATACACGCACACATATGTACACACAAAAAAACAGGCAAAATTGAGAATGCAACTAGGTTAAAAAGAATGGCGTCTACAATATCTAGATGGGGTGCAGTATTCTGCATGCCGCTTGCACTACTGCTTTGGGCAGAGTCTGAATTAAACGGGCAGATTTATGGTTAAGTTTATAAAATGCAGTGCTGTTTATGGGTGACTTGGAACCAGTTCATCCTTGGTGTTCAGAACAGCCGCGAATAAAACTGCTCAAACAAAGCCATGATTTATATGTTGGAATATTTTTCATGTTACAACCATTTCCCAGATAAATAGCCGGAAGGAGACGATGTTCTTTGACTTGGCATGATGCAGCACGGAAACAGGCTCTTCAGCTCACCAAGTCAACAAAACCCGTCAAACACCAGTTTCCACTAATCCCTGTTTGCTCTCCCCACATTCCTATCAGCTTCCTCCATATTTTACCGTTTAGTATACACCAGGGGCAATGTTCAGTGACCAATTAACCTCCCAACCCGCATATCTTTGAGGTATGGTAGGAAACCAGAGCATGTCCCATGCTATCACAGGGAGAATGTGCAAACTTCATACAGCACTGGAGATTAGAATCAAGCCCGGGTTACTGGGGCTGTGAGGCTGCTGCTCCATAAGCTATGACACTGGTCCTTGAATTTTGTTTCCTCCTTCAATTTCCCTTAATGGTTTTAATCTAATTCCCCAAATAGATTTTGTTTTTGCCACCAAATAATATTTTAGCATAATTAGTGAAGAAGCAAACAAACAAACAAAAGCAGAAAATGGTCAAAAGCAGAAATATTCAACAGGTTGGACAGTGCCCGTGAAGTGAGGAACAAAGTTAACATTTCAGGTGACTGACTTGAAATATTAATTATCTTTCTGTCTTCTCAGGTGCTGCCTGACCTGATGTGTGTGTACTTCACCATTTCCTGGTTTTATTTTGGATTTGCAAAATCTGCAGGTTTGTTTGCTTGGCAAGCAACAACGAGATCGCATGCACGGCACAATTCCCGCTTCGATAACATTGGCTGAGTCACATTACATGCAGATTGCCATCTGTGTTATTCAGCCTGATGGTCTTCACCCTCTGCTCACTGTCACCGATGGACAAGCCCGCTTGCAGCCCCTAGCTTAGACCCTGCGATGCACAATGGTGCTCGCTATTCACCTGCATTTGGAAGAGGTTACCTGAATAGTCCATATTATAGCCATTCACCTTCAGCCAAAATATTTGTTCTTCTACATAACCACAGTCTTCTTGTAAAGGTTAGCCCAAACACTTTCTAGCAACCATTGCGAGTTTGATTCAATTAACATAATTGATATTAAGTAACAATCATCTGAGTATTGGCAGTCATTCCATTGCATATAAT
Organism: Amblyraja radiata; assembly: GCF_010909765.2. NCBI lineage: Eukaryota > Metazoa > Chordata > Chondrichthyes > Rajiformes > Rajidae > Amblyraja > Amblyraja radiata. The sequence continues at coordinate 22,260,694 of NC_045983.1, read as the reverse complement.
GACCACATAAGTGTTCTTTGGCTGTTCACTTCGCCATTTGTTGAAGCCATTATTTCAGTAACAATTGACAAGTTCACAGCTGATTTCAGGGGCACTGGCAATAAAAAAAGAAATATGTCGATTGAGACGTGAAGATCCAACAGGCACTTGAAGGACACTGCTAGCTATAGAGAGAGAGAGAGAGGGAATCGCTGGGACCATTGAAACAAAGAAGCACAGTGAAAAATGTCACATGATCAACATCTAGTGAGAGCGTAGGTGAAGATACCGTTATGGCTACATGGTACCAGGGCTTGAGAAACAGTGCCATCAATGTAACGGTGTATGGGAAACAGCTATTTTGTAAAATCATATAAAAGAAGGGTGGTCCGATACATTGGCAGCGACAACCCAAGAATAACCATCACAAGAAGAAGGGCCCCAAGTTCAAAACTCTAAGAAGACTGCCACCGTCTGCACCGGCAGAGTGAATCTGACCAGTTCATTCACACAGCTATATTTGAATCCAAGTCATGCGTTTGTGATTTAGTGTAATAAGCGATTAGCTGCAATGGTAAATCAAATGTGATTTTATTAGAATCCAGTGTTTTGCATGCATGCTTAAGTAACTCGAGTGTTAATAAAGATTAAGTTGTACTAAACCTTGGTTGAGAGCCTTTTGATCAGCACATCAGTTGATTGGGCAGGAAATGAATATTTATGGGTATACCTCCTATCGAAAAGACAGACAGATGGGCAGAGGGGGTGGGATAACTCTGTTGGTAAGGGGTGACATAGAATCAGGAGATGTAGAATCAGTATGGATAGAAATGAGGAATTGTATGGGTAAAAAGACCCTAATGGGAGTTATCTACTGGCCCCCAAACAGTGGCGTGGCTATATAGTGCAAGTTGAAGCTAGAGTTATGGGAAATTTCAACATGCAGGTAGACTGGGCAAATCAGGTTGGTACTAAATCCCAAGAAAGGGAGTTTGTGGAGTGCCTCCGAGATGGATTCTTAGAGCAGCTTGTACTGGAGCCTACCAGGGAGAATGCAATTCTGGATTTAGTGTTGTGTAATGAACCGGATTTGATAGGGAACTCAAGGTAAAGGAGCCATTAGGAGATAGTGACCATAACATGATAAGTTTTAGTCTACAATTTAAGAGGGAGAAGGGAAAATCGAAAGTGTCAGTATTACAGTTGAGCAAAGAGGACTGAGGGAGGAGCTGGCCAAAGTTGACTGGAAAAAGACCGAGCAAAGATGACAGTGGAACAACAATGGCAAGTATTTCTGGGAATAATACAGGTGCAGGATCAGTTCATTCCAAAGAGGAAGAAAGATTCTAAGGAAAGTAAGAGGCGACCATGGCTGACAAGGTAAGTCATGGACAGTATAAAAATAAAAGAGACAAAGTATAACATAACAAAGATGAGCAGGAAGCCAGAGGATTGGGAAACTTTTAAAGAGCAACAAAAGATAACTAAAATGGCAATACGGGGAGAAAAGATGAGGTACGAAGGTTAGCTAGCCAAGAATATAAAGGAGGATAGTAAAAGCTTCTTTACATAGGTGAAGAGGAAAAAATTAATTAAGACAAATGTGGGTCCCTTGAAGACAGAAACAGGTGAACTTATTATGGGGAACAAAGAAATGGCAGACGAGTTGAACAGATACTTTGGATCTTTCACTAAGGAAGACACAAAAATCTCCCAGATGTACTAGTGGCCAGAGGATCTAGGGTGATGGAGGAACTGAAGGAAATTCATATTAAGCAACAAATGTTGTTGGGTAGACTGATGGGACTGAAGACTGATAAATCCCCAGGGCCTGATGGTCTGCATCCCAGGGTACTTAAGGAAGTGGCTCTAGAAAGCATGGACGCATTGGTGATCATTTTCCAATGTTCTATAGATTCAGGATCAATTCCTGTGGATTGGAGAGTAACTAATGTTATCCCACTTTTTAAGAAAGGCGGGAGAGAGAAAACAGGGAATTATAGACCAGTTAGCCTGACATCGGTGGAGGGGAATACAATGCAATACAATACAATTCAATTTATTGTCATTTGGACCCGTTGAGGTCCAAACGAAATGCCGTTTCTGCAGCCATACATTACAAACAAATAGACCCAAGACACAACATATTTTACATAAACATCCATCACATTGCTGTGATGGAAGGCCAAAAAAACTTTTCTTTCCACTGCACTCTCCCCCCCCCATGTCAGAGTCAAAGTCAAAGCCCCCGGCGGGCGATGGCGAATTGTCCCGTGGCCGTTTAAAACCACGCCGGGTGATGCAAGGCCGCGCACCGGTTCTTGATGTTAGAGCCCCCGGCGTGCGCTCGCAGTCCCGCAACCATTCCAAGCCGCGCGGGGCGGTGCTGTAAGGCCCCGCTCCAGGAGCTCTTCAACCCCGCAACTCGGGCGGGAGAAGTCGCCGCTGCGGAAGCCCCGAAAAGCGGTCTCCCTCCAGGGACCCGCGGGCTCCCGGTGTTACCGTCCGCCAAACCCGCAGTTGCAGCCACCGTATCTCCGGGGGTCGGGCCGCAGCAGCGTCCACCACAGCTCCACCCGCTCTGGACTCGGCCAGCTCCGCGACGGTGAGGTGAGTAGTCGGCACCAGAGTCCCCGGTCTTCATGTTGGAGGCCGCTCCTCGTTGCAGCCCCAACGACAACGGAGACCCGACAAAGAAAAGGTCGGGTCTCCCGTGCAGGGAGAGATTTAAAAGTTACCCCCAACCCCCCCACACCACCTCCACCCCCCCACACACATACCCCAACAAAATTAACAAAAACTACATTAAAACATAGACATAAAATAATAAAAACGCAGACGGACTGCAGAGGCCGCTGCTGACGAGAGTCGCGCCGCCTACGGGAAGATGCCGGAGTCAATTATAAAAGATGAAATAGTGGCACATTCGTATTGCAGTAAACAGGATTGGTCCGAGTCAGCATGGATTTATGAAGGGGAAATCATGCTTGACTATTCTTCTGGAATTTTTTGAGGATGTAACTAGGAAAATGGACAAGGGATGTAGTGTACCTGGACTTTCAGAAAGCCTTTGATAGGGTCCCACATAGGAGATTAGTGGGTAAAATTAGAGTTCATGGAATTGGGGGTAGAGTGCTGACATGGATAGAAAAGTGGTTGGCAGGCAGGAAACAAAGAGTAGGGATTAATGGGTCCCTTTCAGAATGTCAGGCAATGACTAGTGGGGTACTGCAAGGCTCGGTGCTGGGACCGCAGCATTATACATTAATGATTTAGATGAAGGGATTAAAAGTAACATTAGCAAATTTGCAGATGACACAAAGCTGGGTTGCAGTGTGAACTGTGAGGAGGATGCTATGAGGATGCACGGTAGTTGTGTATAGGAGCAAAGAGGTCCTACTGCAACTGTACAGCGCCCTAGTGAGACTACACCTGGAGTATTATGTGCCGTTTTGGTCTCCAAATTTGAGGAATGACATTCTTGCTATTGAGGGAGTGCAGCATACGTTCACAAGGTTAAATCCCAGGATGGCGGGACTGTCATAGGCTGAAAAAATGGAGCGACTGGGTTGTATACACTGGAATTTAGAAGGATAAGAGGGGATCTTATTGAAACATATCAGATTATTAAGGGATTGTACACGCTAGCGGCAGGAAACATGTTCCCGATGTTGGAGCAGTCCAGAACCAGGGGCAACAGTTTGAGAATAAGGGGTAGGCCATTTAGAACGGAGATGAGGAAATACTTTTTCACCCAGAGAGTTGTGAATCTGTGGAATTCTCTGCCTCAGAAGGCAGTGGAGGCCAATTCTCTGGATGCTTTCAGGAGATAGTTAAATAGAGCTCTTAGTGATATGGTGTCAAGGTATATGGTGAGAAGGCAGGAACGGGGTACTGATTGTGGATGATCAGCCATGATCACAGTGAATGGCGGTGCTGGCTCGAAGGGCCGAATGGCCTAGCACTACACCTATTGTCTATTGTCTATTGTCTAGTGTCTATTGATACCTTGTGGAGGTAATAGGGGCAACAAATAGTTACAATGGATACATGTTTGGCAGATCACTGGCCCTACAATTAACTGTTGGGAATAATTAACTTCCCTTTCAGAGGATGAAATAATAATTTTACGGGTATTTCAGTCTAAATCCAAGGCAGTTGCCACATTCTTTGTGTAGTTAAACTAAGCTTTGTGTGTGGAATCAGCATAAAAAAACTATGAAATGACTAGCAATGCATGAATTTAATCGAAACAGGACCAAAAAAAGACGGCAGAAGCCAGAAGTCCAAAACAGAAAGAGAAAAGACCAACAGGTGAATCACAAGTTCGGAAAGTCGAGGAATTCTGTTGACCCGACCAACTTCCAACAAAAAACAAGTTCTGGCAGTCACTGCCATATCGGTCAGTCTACTAGTCAGATGGGTCAACATATAGACGTCGCCACGAGCCAGTGGGATCTTTAGTTTAGTTTAATAATAATGGATGGGATTTATATAGCGCCTTTCTAATACTCAAGGCGCTTTACATAGCATTATTCATTCACTCCTCAGTCACACTCGGTGGTGGTAAGCTACTTCTGTAGCCACAGCTGCCCTGGGGCAGACTGACGGAAGCGTGGCTGCCAAACTGCGCCTACAGCCCCTCCGACCACCACCAATCACTCACACACATTCACACACAGGCAAAGGTGGTTGAAGTGTCTTGCCCAAGGACACAACGACAGTATGCACTCCAAGCGGGATTCGAACCGGCTACCTTCCGGTTGCCAGCTGAAAACTTAGCCCATTGTGCCATCTTTCGTCCCGTTAGTTTAGAGATACAGCGCAGAAACAGGTGCTTCATCCACCGAGCCAACGCTGACCAGCGATTCTCATACACTAGCACTCTCCTACACACTGGGGACAATTTGCAATCTATACCAAAGCCAATTTAACCGACAAACCTGTACGTCTTTTGAGTGTGGGAGAAACCGGAGCACCAGGGGAAAACCCACGCCGTCACAGGGGGAACATACTAACTCCGTACAAACAGTCAGGATCAAACCCGGGTCTCTGGCGCTGTAAGGCGCCAACTCTACCGCAGCGCCCTCGTACTGCCCCAAATCTGCAGATGATCCGCCTGGCTAAAATACATTTTATTTTGGATCTTACTCAAATAACCCACATGTAAGATGAATACAAATATTTCTGAATATATTGTAGATAACAACCAGAAGGTATGTTAGCGGCTAATAGGGGAGTGTGTGTTGGGGATGTGCTCTGGGCTGGGAGATGCTGGGAAACACCTCCGGTTCCACACCAAATGTACTTGTCACTCTGCTGGGATATTACCAATGTTCTCAAACCTATTCATGCTACTTGCAGAGTGGGAACTTGCCACACTTATACTGGGACTTTGCGCATTGAACCTACATCTGGTACAGAAACGCAAGAACACTCTTTTCAATGGAGAGGGATATGAAATAATTAATTTGGTTAAATGCCTGTAATCGTTCCTAAGTGGAATTGTGTATTAAGTGTGTTCTAAGTTTAATCGTTTCTATTTTGAATCTTTGAAAAGTATATTTTTAGCTATTTTAAAATTGTTATAATTGTATTGTTGATTTTAATGGCTTTGAATGCCAGGAGCATTCAAAAACATTTATAGTCTTTGACAGGTTTGGTAGCGAGCTGAGTTTGGGAGATGTTTTATGCATGACTCTTGTATTGTCATATTCACATTATGACATTACATCCTCCATGTCCTGCTTCTACACAGGTCCTTCCCATGTTGGATGTGGAATCCAAACAACAATCACTGGTGAATCAACAATGGCAGCTCAGCAAACAGTAGCTCTACGCATAGTTGTAGGTAAGTGATGAGTGATGGTCTCTTCTACGTCAATATGCACCCATGTTTATGGAGTCAACAACTCTTTCGCTTTCCTGCAAAAAATAACGCTGGAAGAATTTAATCGGTCAAGTGGAGGCAAAAACATGTATGTTGATGTTCACCTTTTTGCCTCCACAAATGCTGCTTGACTTGCTGAGCTTAGTTTAGTTTAGTTTAGAGATACAGCGTGGAAACAGGCCCTTCGGCCCACCGAGTCCTCACCAACCAGCGATCCCCGCACATTAACACTATCCTACACACACTATGGACAATTTTATACATACACCAAGCCAATTAACCTACATACCTCTGTGTCTTTGGAGTGTGGGAGGAAACCAAAGATCTCGGTGAAAACCCACGCGGTCACGGGGAGAATGTACAAACTCTGTACAGTCAGCACCTGTAGTCAGGATCGAACCCGGGTCTCCGGCGCTGCAAGCACTGTAAGACAGCAACTCTACTGCTGTGTCACCGTGGCCACCCTAGTTCTTTCAGTGTTCTGATTTTTGTTCGACATTCCACCATCTGCAGTCACTTTTCTCTTGTTTTCCATCCTGTTTGGAAGTGACATTTATTGGTTTCAAGTCTAAAGAAGTTACTGTGATCCTTCCTGCACCTTAAAAGGAACAAAGTGGTGGATCTACACAGAAAAACGTCAGAGTTACGGCTCACTCCAGCACAATGAATTTCTACTTGAGGCAACACGAGTTTAGGCGGAGTTAACAATCGTGATAAAGCACAAGGCTCTTGATAAACCCAAATGGCCAAAAATTGCAACTAATTTACTTCTTTATAGGATGCATTTAAGTAGCATACTTAAATTACATGCAATAAAAACTTCATTTTATAAAATAGGTCTTTCCCTTTTAGAGATTATAAGTACAAAGCATTTATAAAAACACAGATATTTATTTTTAATCCTGATGGAATTGTAAATGTAAACAATAGCTTTTGGCCATATCATTATTTTTTTAAATCACATTTCTGCATGTTAATTAATGTTCTGTGAATACTGGTTCAATTAAATTTGTTTGGAATGTAATCAGTGCACTTTGGCAATAAGCAACATGACTAATATGATTGTTTTTCTGCACTGCAGTGTATGGATGTGCAGGGCTAACTGGAAGAGCTCTTCATTTACACTCTTGGTTCTACCATGAAGCCAGAAACTGGGCTCTGGTTATCAATAGAGGGGGGGAGGGGTGATGAGGGTGAAATCACTGTCCACTGTCCCCTGTCCCACACTGATATGGATACCGTGGAAGCAAAACCAAACTAAAGTAAGGAAGCTCCAAGCCATGTTGGGACCTTTGGCCAAATACCAGAGAGTTTTACATTCCCAGCTATTTCTTATAATTCACAATTTTCTATTGCCTTTATTAGACCTTAGCTTACATTGCAGTAATAATGAAACGAGAGTAATTTGGAAGTATTTGTCAGGTATTTTTGATCACTTGTTTAGCTATGCCTAAAGGTCATAAGTCATAAGGTCATAAGGAATACGAGTAGAATTAGGCCATTCGGCCCATCAAATCTTCTCCGTCATTCAATCATGGCTGATCTATCTCTCCTTCCTAACCCCATTCTCCTGCCAACACTCCATAACCTCTGATACCCGTACTACTCAAGAATCTATCTATCTCTGTCTTAAAAATATCCACTGACTTGGCCTCCACAGCCTTCGGTGGCAAACTCGTGAGTTATGATTAGCATGCAGGAAAGAAATAATTTTTTTCTTATTAATTCCCGAATAACTCTGGCTGCATGTGAGATTTAATTAACATATGGGTTCAGGTGATTAATATGAAGCTATAATTTCCCCTCCCAAGGTTAGAAACAATTAATAATGTTGTATTTGTGGGAATTAAAAATGCGTAAACTCTGCAAAAATAATCTGCTTCCAAATTACAAAATGTGCGGCATTCTTGCCACAGCCCTGTTTTTGCAGAAAATACAGAATTCTAATCTTCTGAAATAAACATATTTTCTTTTCTATTAGATACACTATAAGAATGGAAAAAGGATTAAACATAAAATAATTATTTTTTCAGGTGAAAGCTGGAATGAAAAACAGCGAATTCTGTAAGGGCTGAGCTTTCCAAGTGTAATTAGTTCTCCGTTACAATATTATTATATGTAGTGAGGTCCAGTAGCACTCACTTTCATCTAATTACTACACTGAACCAAGAAGACAGTCGTAATTTTACTTCGGAGTCACGTGAGTGACTACGTGAAGAACCCCGCCACGATGCATACGTGTCATGTCGCTTCACGCTTGCGAAACGACAGGCGGGGTGGAGTGTCCCCCGCAGCGGTAAGTTTGAAACCGCGACCTGCAGGTAAGTGATTTACTCTGCGGTAGTTTTTGTTCCCGCACTGTTTTTACACAGGGGGGGAAGCTGGACAAAATAGTGTCCACAAGTGCTGCGAGTAAAGCTGGCTGGGGAGGACCGCGAAGTTGCGGGAACCAGCAGCAGCTGAAGGCACAAGCCCCGAAAGGGATCAGCTGTGCCGACGTTTGGTCCCGCGCCGGCCAGAACACCACGGCCGGGCGGGAGACTATTCAAATGGGGCCGTCGACTTTTTGGACAAGTCGAAAACGGCAGGAGACGGGGTGGAACGACGTTCCCCCGTAGCGACAATTTTAACTTGGACCTGCAGGTAAGAGCTGCGGTCTTTTTGTGTTTTTACCATGCTAATTACAGGTGGAGAAACCAACGGGCTGCGACAAAGCTGGTGGGCTAGATGGGATCAGCTGTGCCCGATTTCGCCTCCGCACCGGACAGATCCACTCCACGGCAGTAAGGACAAAGCTGGTGAGGGAGGACGGCAGTGGGCAGCCAGCAGCAGCCAGCGGCACTCGGATCACCGATAGTGGGATCAGCTGTGCCCGATGTCGCCTCCGCACCAGCCAGATCCACGCAGCCGGGCGGAAAGGCTAGACACAAAAACAAACAAGGTCGTGGACTCAGAGGAGTCCGACTTTGAACAACCGCGGGCGGCCAGCGACCGAGAGCGCTGGAGCCGGATGGAGCAGTGTGTGGAGCATTTGCTCCAATGTGACAGACTCCGTCAGATGGAGTCGGGTCACTGTGGGCCCTATGATAAACCCACAGCAGTACCTCTTGAAGGGCTGCACAGTGCTTCTACCTCATCAGGGGGAGCACTGCGGGTCAGTTCTGGGCTGACCTGGAAGAGGGGTCCGCAGAAGGAAAGACAAGTGTGCAAGGGGTGCAGGAACAAGAGAACTTACTGGACTAATAAAATGGACTCCAACAAATACTACAGCCAAAGACAGCGCCCCTACGCACCCACCAGCAGAACTGGTGAAAGCTCGAAGGCCCGGTATTCAAAATATGAGTCTTTTTAGGCCATGGCCCAGGCCGGCCTTCTTGGAAGATGCGGGGACCTCCAACGCCAACCAAACCAAAAATCCAGACACCAGCGCAACAACAGCAGCGAAGAACCTACAAAAAGAAGTAAACCTGCCACTGGTAACTATGGAGGTAGGTGGGTCTGGTTCCCTACAAAATACAGGGAGCATGGAGGTTGGGGGGAGACTACACTCTTTTCTGAATGCATGGAGCATGTTAACAACCGATACTTACATCTTAAGCAGTATCCAGGGATATACAATAGAGTTTATACACAAGTACAGCCCTCTAGTTCAACATATACCGAACCGAATGTTCGTGCCTTCTGATAAAGAAAAATCAAAAGCGCAAGCTGAACTGGAGCGGCTTTACATAGAAGGTGTAATTGAGAAAACTCAACACGAACTATTAGAATTCGTGTCCAATATATTTATCAAAAACAAAAAAGATGGTGGTTGTCGCATCACCATAGATCTGACAAAATGGATACCTTTGTTACTGCTAAACAATTAATTTCCAAAGGTTACTTCATGGCCAGCATCGATTTAAAAGATGCTTACTATCCAGTGCCTATACGAGGTGACCACAGATGTTACTTAAAATTCAACTGGATGGGCAACGCTGGCAGTATAAAACACTGCCAAATGGGTCATCAGCCCCAGGCTGTTCACAAAAATTATGAAACCAGCCCTAGCGTTTCTACGGAAACGTAAACACATGGTCATGGCATATTTAGATGACATACTCATTGTGGGCAAAACTTTGGAATTGGCCAAACAAACTAACAGCCACAAAACAGTTATTTGAAAAACTGGGATTTATTATCCATCCAGTTAAATCTAAACTAACGCCTTCCACTACTATGGACTATTTGGGGGTTTCACCATTGACTCAGTTCACATGTCGGTGACTCTGCCTAAGGGAAAGGCTAGAGATTTAATAGAGGCTTGCATAACCTCATTGACATCAGCAAACCATCCATCAGATTGGTAGCAAAAGTAATTGGCAAATGGTGGCTGCCTTTCCAGCCACACAATTTAGACCGCTACATTACCAAAACTTACAGAGAGCAAAAATACAAGCACTCTAAATTAATGCAGGTCACTTTGACAGACCTATGAAACTACCAATCAAGCTAAAATGGAATAAAATGGTGGATAGATAACATCTGGCTTTGTTCCAATCCAATCATTGTCAGTAACCTTTCCATGGTACTGCAAACTGATGCCAGTGCACTTGGGTGGGGAGCCACCAATACCATCACCAGCTGTGGAGGTAGATGGACTGCTCAGGAGGCATCATTATTACTCACACTGGGCATAAACTACCTGGAAATGTTGGGTGCATTCCATGGCCTAAAGTCATATTGTACTGGATCATATCACCAGCATGTTAGACTACAGATAGACAATACCACCGTGGTAGCATACATTAACCACATGGGTGGAAACAAATCGACATCATGTGACAATCTGGCTAATACAATTTGGCAATGGTGTATCCAGAGAGATATTTGGATATCAGCCACTTACCTACCAGGAAGACTAAATTTAGTGGCAGACACCAGGTCACGCAAATTTAATGAAAACACCGAATGGATGTTGAATAAAAAAGTATTTGCTGATATTACAGCAAAATATGGAACACCAGATATCGATCTATTCGCATCCAGACTTAACCACCGGTTATCAAATTATGTTTCATGGGAACCAGACACTGGGGCAGCGGCGACAGATGCATTTTCACTGCATTGGGGGGGGGAAATTGTTTATTTACGCATTCCCTCCTTCCTGCCTCATCAGTCGGGTATTAAGGAAAATACAACACGACTCTGCGTCTGGTATTGGTAGTACCCGATTGGCCTACTCAACCATGGTTCCCAGTGGTATTAAACATGGTATTAGAACCATGTATCACCATCCCACATAGACCAGATTTATTGCTACATCCCGTAACAAGGGATAGCCACCCATGCCATAAACATTTGAACTTATTAATTTGTAGAGTTTTAAAAACACCTCTACTACAACTGGGACTGACGGACCGAATAGTGAACATGATCTCGGCGGCCCAAAGACAGTCAACCAAAAAACAGTATCTGGTCTATATCAGGAAGTGGGCGATGCACTGCCATAAAAACAACATAACCTACAGAGACATGAACATCCCGTCTGTTCTGGAATATCTGGCAGGCCTCCACTATGATGAGGGACTCAGTTACAATGCCATCAACTGCGCCAGAAGTGCCCTATCGACTTACATATGGCAGGGGACAGAGCTTTACTCTGTTGGGACTCACCCGCTGGTAACAAAACTTATGAGGGGAATTTTTAATACTAATCCCCCAAGAACCAGGTACTCCCAAATATGGGATGTAAGTATTATCCTGAAGATGCTCAGGAATTGGTCTCCAGCAACAGCTCTGTCCCTACACAGACTGACATTAAAAACAGTCATGCTAATGGCATTGGTCACGGCACAGAGGGTAGTCACTGCATAAACTAAGACAGGACAACATGACTTCCTCAACAGAAAATATTACGTTTCATATCTATGAGTTAGTAAGCAGAACAGACAGGGATCAGCAGGCCTCAATATACAATTTTTTTTTTTTTTTTTTTAATTTTATTTTTTTTAATTTTTTTTATTTATTTTTAACCTTTATTTAACCAGGATAAGTCTCATTGAGATTAAAAATCTCTTTTACAAGAGAGTCCTGGCCAAGACAGGCAGCAGCACAGTTCCACAGTTACAGACAATAATTTAAAAAAACAACAGAGAACATATAAATAGAGTCACAGTCAGATTCAAATTCAGCAGGGGTGTTAAAAATTAACAGCAGACTCAGCAGAGCCTGGGCCTGGGTTAGGTTGAACATTCCCTGAAATTTAGGTCATACCCAAACAGATGACCGTCTGTGTATAATAAGACATCTGTCGTTATACATGGAGAAAACAAAAATCCTAACAGGCAATGAGAAGGCACTTTTTGGTCAGCCACTAGCAACCACACAAAAGAGTGATGGTCCAGACCATCTCAAGATGGCTGAAACAGTTGCTAACACAGGCTGGGGTGGATACTAATATTTTAAAATCTCATTCCACCAGGGCTGCAGCTACATCGGCAGCGATACAGTTGGATGTACCAATGGACCAAATCCTCAAGGCAGCAGGATGGTCTGGGGGAAAAAACATTCCAATTATTTTACAAGAAACCAGAAATGAAACCTGGAACGTTTGCAGAAACAAATTTAAGTTCTGTAAATTAATTTAAACCCATAAAAAGGGGTTATAAATTTGTGTTAATAAATTTTATGATTTCAATGTCGAATTCATGTCCAAATTATGTTAACACAATTCCTCCTACAGTCATCAAGGCATACGTGATGCATGGACTCGTTTCCATGGCATGAAATCACAGAGCTTTAAAATCTTCACGTAGTCACTCACGTGACTCCGAAGTAAAATAGTAAGATTAAACGAGAACCAGTTTGAAGTTTGATCTGTATTTTATGAGGAGTTAAGATGAGGGATTACGTGCCCTCCGCTCCCACCCTTGATCATATACTTAACTGGTATCTCTTCTCTAATCTTACTATGTTTAGTCATTACAGTTATCTGTGATTTCACACCGCTGCTTTGAAGAATGACACGCATGCGTCGTGGCGGGGTTCTTCATGTAATCCCTCATCGTAACTCCTCATAAAATACAGATCAAACTTCAAACTGGTAAGTTCTTGTTTAATCTTACTATTGTTTGGTATTGTTCAAATTACAGGTAATTCCATCGAATATTTACTTTGGTAGATTGTCTTTCTTCTAAGACTCACAACCACTCCAACCCGATGAGTGTGATCAGAATATGTAATCATCCAACGTTTAAACGTTTCAAAGGTCTTTTCTTGTTATGTGAACCAATTAAGGTACAGTGATATGCGTATGACCATACAGCCATACAAAAAACATTTATGCAACAACACACACAACTACATAAAAGTTAACATAAACATCCATCGCAGTGGATTCCCCACTTTCCTCACTGTGATTGAAGGCCATGGAGTCAAATTTTTCTTCCCTCATTTTTCTCCCGATGTCGGGTCAGTCGAACCATCCACAGTCTGGGTGATCGATGCTCCCGCAGCCGACAGTCGAAGACCCCGCGTCGGGTTGATCGAAGCTCCCGCGTCGGGGCGATCGAAGCTCCTGCGTTGGGGCGGTCGAACCTTCTGCAGCTTGGAGCTCCCGAAGTCAGTCTCTATCCAGAGACCGCGAGCTCCACGATGTTAATGTCCGCAGGCTCCCGCAGTTGGACCTCCTGAAGTCGGTCTCCACCAAAGGCCGCCAACTCCTTGATGTTAGGCCGCAGTGCGGACGGAGATACGATACAGAAATAAATGGCATCTCCGTCGAGGTAAGAGTCCTTGGACAGTCCTTGATTTGAAATGTTGTGATTGAATTTGTGAATTTGGGACTGGGTCAGAGGTCAGAGCATGTCAGAACGTCACCTTCAACCCATTGAATTCTCTACATTGACTCCAGTTTTTCATGGTAGCCACAGATTGCATGTTTCATTGTGCAAAAATTCTTTGAGTAAAATACAGATATTTCTTTTTTACTGCTGGTGGAATTGGAAAGGTAAACAATAGCTTTTGGCCATAACATTATTTTTTAAAATCATATTTCTGCATGTTAATTAATGCTACGTTAACACTGGTTCAATTAAAATGTTTTGGAATGTAATCAGTATGCTTTAGCAACGAGCTACAGGACTAAATGGATTGTTTTCCTGCACTGCAGTGTATGTATGTGCAGATTAACTTGAAGAGCTCTTCCTTTATACTCTGGGATTTTACTTCGGAGTCACGTGAGTGACTACGTGAAGAACCCCGCCAGGACGCATGCGTGTCATATCGCTACACGCATTGCAACGAGTCACAGCAGCGGGAACAACGTTCCCCTTAGCGGCAGAATTTGAAAGCCGGGAACAGCAGGTAAGGAGACTCTGCGTTCCTTCCACTTACCTTACAGGTGGAGACATGGACCAGATCCACGGAGGCTGCGAAAAAGTTGGCGGGGGAGAACCGCGGAGTTGCGGGCAGCCTGCAGCAGCAGCCAACGGCACGCCAATCTCCCGTAATGAGAACAGCTGTGCCCGACTTCGCTCCCGCAACGGCCACGGCCGGGCGGTAGAGCGAAGCAAAAAACTAACAGAGTCGTTGACTCCGATGAGTCCGACTCTGAATAGCCGCGAGCGGCCAGTGCCCATGAGCATTGGGGCCGGTTGGAGCGGCTTCAGGAGCAGCCGCGAGCGGCCAGTGCCCGTGCGCATTGGAGCCGGTTATAGCCGCTGGGAGCGGGGAACAAGAGCAGCCGCGACGGCCAGTGTCCGTGAGCATTGGGGCCGGTTGGAGCGGCTGGGGGAACAGGAGCAGCCGCGAGCGGCCAGTGCCCGTGAGCATTGGAGTTGGTTGGAGCGGCTGCAGGATCAGGAGCAGCCGCGAGTGGCCTATTCCCGAGAGCATGAGAGCCAGTTGGAGCGGCTGCTGGAGGAAATACTCCAAAGTGGCAGGCTCCGGGAGATGGAGGCTAGCCACAGTGGGCAGTTAGTAAGCCCCACAGCAGTACCTCTTGTGGGGCTGCACAGTGTTTCTCCCTCATCAGAGGGGAGCACGGAGGGTCAATTCTGGCCAGGGAACTGCAAGTCGCTAAATGTTCCCAGTGTCAACCAGTGCATCTGGAAACATGTCGGGGCATCAATTAGAACAGCAGGAATTACGGCTTTTGCCCACACATTGAATGAGCAAAACATGACCCAAGACCACCAAGATGCACTGGCTTTACTCTGCAACTCACAATACGAGTTAAACAATATAGGGAAAGTGCTATCCAACCGGCTTTAGACCCCAAATTTGCAGGCCTCTGCAAACCTGGAACCTCCAAACCATCAATACTACTATTTGGAGGGGATTTATCAAAACAAGTCAAAGAACTTGACGAAGAGGCGAAAACCCTGGGGCTCATAAAAGCAGCATCCAAAAGCTACTACGGCCAAAAACATCACCCCTACGCACCCACCAGTCGGCCAAGACAAACTGGAGAAAGCGCAAAAACCAGGAACACCCAACATCGGTCTTTTTTAGGCCATGGCCCAGACCGACCTTCCTGGAAAATGCGCAAGCCCTCAACACCAACCCAACTACAGACCCAGACAACGGTGCCTCAACGTCCACGGAGGATGCCGAAGAAGTAACACACCTACCACTGGTAACCATGGAGGTAGGTGGGTCTGGTTCCTTAAGAATTAAAGGGAGCATGGAAGTTGGTGGGAGATTACGATATTATTTGGATGCATGGAATAAGTTAACTACCGACACTTATATTCTAAGCAGTATCCAGGGTTATACCATAGAATTTATACAAAAACATAACCCTCCAGTTCAGCATGTACCGAACCGAATGTTCGTGCTCACAGGCATAGAAAAATCTAAAGCACATGCTGAACTACAGCGGCTATATAAAAAAGGAGTGATTGCGAAAACCCAACACGAATCACAGGAATTCGTGTCCAACATATTTATAAAAAACAAGAAAGATGGTGGTTGCCGCATCATCATCGATTTGACTACTTTGAATACCTTTGTACAATATATTCATTTCAAGATGGAAACCTTTGTTACTGCTAAGCAATTGATTTCCGAAGGCTACTACATGGCAAGCATCGATTTAAAAGATGCTTACTATACAGTACCCATAAGAGGTGACCATAGATGTTATTTAAAATTCAACTGGATGGGTCAGTACTGACAATACAGGGCACTACCTAATGAGTTAACATCAGCCCCCAGGCTGTTCACAAACATTTTGCAACCAGCCCTAGCGTTACTGCGGAAACAAAAACACATGGTAATGGCATATCTAGATGACATACTTATTGTTGGCAAAACTTTGGAATTGGCTAAACAAGCGGTAACAGCCACAAAACAATTGTTTGAAAAACTGGGGTTTATCATCTATCTAGTTAAGTCTAAATTAACGCCGTCAACAAAAATTGATTATCTGGGGTTCACCATTAACTCAGTTCTCATGTCAGTGACTTTGCCGAAAGAAAAGGTTACAGCCTTAATAGAGGCTTGTAGCGAAATCATTGACATCACCAAACCATCCATTAGACTGGTAGCTAGAATAATTGGGAAGATAGTGTCTGCATTTCCAGCCACACAATTCGGACCTTTACACTATCGAAATTTACAGAGAGCAAAAATAAGAGCACTCAAAATTAATGGTGGCCATTTTGACAGACCAATGAAGCTACCAACAGAGGCCATAATGGAACTAAAATGGTGGGAACATAACATCAGGTATTGTTCCAATCCAATAATTATCAGCAACCTGTCTATGGTACTACAAGCTGATGCCAGTGCACTTGGTTGGGGTGCTACCAATTCCATCTCCAGCTGTGGAGGGAGATGGAATGCACAGGAGGCATCATTATTACAAACTCTGGGCATAAACTACCTGGAAATGTTAAGTGCATTCCATGGCCTTAAGTCATATTGTTCTGGGTTAAATCACCAGCATGTTAGACTACAAATTGACAACACCACCGTGGTAGCATATATCAACCATATGGGTGGAAACAAATCGACATCATGTGACAATCTGGCCAACACAATTTGGCAATGGTGTATCCAGAGAGATATTTGAATATCAGCTACCTACTTACCAGGTAAACTAAATTTAGTGGCAGACACCAGGTCACGCAAATTCAATGAAAACACTGAATGGATGTTGGATAAAAATGTATTTGCTGAAATTACAGTACGGTATGGAACACCAGATATCGATCTTTTCGCATCCAGGCTCAATCACGAGTTATCAAATTATGTTTCATGGGAACCAGACCCTGGGGCAACGGCAACAGATGCATTTTCGCTGCATTGGGGGAAATTGTTTATTTATGCGTTCCCTCCTTTCTGCCTTATCAGTCGGGTATTAAGGAAAATACAGCAAGACTCTGCGTCTGGTATTTTGATAGTACCCGATTGGCCTACTCAACCATGGTTCCCGGTGATACTAGACATGGTATTAGAACCATGCATCACCATCCATCATAGACCTAATTTACTGGTCCATCCAGTAACAAAGGAAAGTCACCCATGTCATAATTATACAAACCTATTAATTTGTAGAGTTTGAAAGCGCCACTACAACACCTGGGACTGACGGACCGAACAGTGAATATGATTGCATCAGCCCACAGACAGTCCACCAAAAAACAGTACTTGGTGTACATCAAGAAATGGGGGAAGTACTGTCACAACAATAACCTCAACCACAGATCAATCAACATCCCGTCTGTTCTGGAATTTCTGGCTAGCCTCCATTACGATGAGGGGCTCAGCTATAGTGCCATCAACTGCGCCAGAAGTGCTCTGTCAACATACCTGTGGCAAGGAATAGAGCGGCATTCTGTAGGGACACACCCCCTGGTAACCAAACTCATGAGGGGCATTTTCAATACTAATCCCCCAAGAACCAGGTACACCCAAATTTGGGATGTGAGCATTGTACTGACCATGTTAAGAAACTGGTCTCCACCTACAGCTCTGTCCCTACAGAAACTAACAATGAAAACGGTCATGCTGATGGCCTTGGTCACGGCACAAAGGGTCCAGTCGCTACAAAAGCTAAGGCTGGACAACTTGACTATTTCATCTGGGAATTTGACTTTTCATATCCATGAATTAGTCAAACAGAACAGACAGGGGTCAGCGGGGCTAAAAATAGATTTCAGGGCCTACCCGACGGATGATCGTCTCTGTATAGTAACTCACTTACTATTATATATGGAATATACAAGGATCATCAGAGGCAAAGAAATGACACTTTTAATCAGCTACAAAAAGCCACACAAAAAAGTGACAGTCCAGACCATCTCAAGATGGCTAAAACAGGTCCTAATAAAGGCTGGAGTAGACATTAACATTTTTAAATCTCACTCCACCAGGGCTGCAGCTACATCAGCAGCAATGCAGTTGGATGTTCCAATGGACCAAATCCTCAAGACAGCAGGATGGTCAACGGAGAGAACTTTCCAACGATTTTATAATATACCAGTCATTGAACCTGGAACATTTGCAGAAACACTTTTAAGTTCTGTAATATGATTTTACCCCATAAATAGGGGCTATGATTTGGTGTTAATAAATTTTTCGTTGTTTCAATATCGTATTGATATCTAATGATGTTAACACTATTCTCCCCATAATCAAGGCAGATGTGATGCATGGACTCGTTTCCACGGCATGAAATCATAGAGCTTTAAAATCTTCACGTAGTCACTCACGTGACTCCGAAGTAAAATAGTAAGATTAAACGAGAACTTACCAGTTTGAAGTTTGATCGTTATTTTATGAGGAGTAACGTTGAGGGAATACGTGCCCTCCGCTCCCACCCTTGATCATATACTCAACTGGTATCTGTTCTCTAATCTTACTATGTTTAGTCATTACAGTTATCTGTGATTTCACACCGCTGCTGTGATTTCACACCGCCCCCCCCCCCCCCCCCCCCCCCCCCACCCGAGAAATTGAAACTGCCAGTTTATTTGTTTTTTTCCTGGCCTTGGGGGTGGGGCTCTCTTTGAAAGTGGTGTTTGGAACGTTAACTCAGTGTGCAGGGGTTTTCCAAGTTTCCTGGAACTGGCCAAGGAAAATCAAGGGAAGGGCACAGAAGGGATTGAAGATAACAGTCAAATGCATCAGTGTGTATTGCAAAAGGCAATACGGGGAGAAAAGATGAAGTATGAAGGTAAGCTAGCCAAGAATATAAAGGAGGATAGGTACTGTATATGAAGAGGAAAAAATTAGTTAAGAAAAATGTGAGTCCCTTGAAGACAGAAACAGGTGAATGTATAATGGGGAACAAGGAAATGGCAAATGAGTTGAACAGGCACTTTGGTTCTGTCTTCACTAAGGAAGACACAAACAATTTCCCAGATGTACTAGGGGACAAAGGACATAGGGTGCTGGCGGAACTGAAGGGAATTCACATTAGTCAGGAAATGGTCTTGGGTAGACTGATGGGACTGAAGGCTGATAAATTCCCAGGGCCTGATGGTCTGCATCCCAGGGTACCCAAGGAGGTGGCTCAAGAAATCGTGGATGCATTGGTGAACTTTTTCCAATGCTCTATAGATTCTGGATTAGTTCCTGTGGATTGGAGGGTAGTTAATGTTATCGTACTTTTCAAGAAAGGAGGGAGAGAGAAAACAGAATTATAGACCAGTTAGCCTGACATCAGTGGTGGGGAAGATGCTGGAGTTGATCATTAAAGATGTAATAGCAGTGCATTTGGATAGCAGTAACATGATTGGTCCAAATCAGCATGGATTAACGGAGGGGAAATCATGCTTGACAAATCGTCTGGAATCTTTTGAGGATGTAAAAAATTAAATAGACAAGGGAGAGCCAGTGGATGTAGTATACCTGGACTTTCAGAAAGCCTTTGATAAGGTCCCACGCAGGAGATTAGTGGGCAAAATCGTCCTTCTGCAGTTGTACTGGTGAGACCACACCTGGAGTATTGTGTGCAGTTTTGGTCTCCTAATTTGAGGAAGGCCATCCTTGCTATTGAGGGAGTGCAGCGTAGTTTCACAAGGCTAATTCACAGGATGGCAATACTGTCATATGATGAAAGAATGGAGCGACTGGGCTTGTATTCATTGGAATTTAGAAGGATGAGAGGATATCTTATAAAAACATATAAAATTATTAAGGGATTGGACACACTAGATGCAGGAAACATGTTCCCGATGTTGGGGGAGTCCAGAACCAGGGGCCACAATTTATGAATAAAGGGTAGGCCATTTAGAACTGAGATGAGGAAAAACATTTTTACCCAGAGGGTTGTGGAATTCTCTGCCACAGAAGGTAGTGGGGGCCAATTCACTGGGTGCATTCAAAAGAAGATTTTACTGCACAGAACTTGTGGTGGGAAATTACTTTGACGCCTTTGGAGCCAAACTTGATATTTAGTTAAGTTCAGCTATGGTGCATCCAAGCAAGTGAATGTGCACATAAAACAAGCAGTTTGGAAGGCAAATGGTTGGTTGTCCTTTATTGTAAGAAGGTTGGCATTAATAAGGACACCTTGCTTATATAATGCAGAGCAATCATTTGGACAGTTTAAGTCTCTGCATCCGATGAACATGGCTTGGAGCCAGTGTGGACAAAATTAACGGGATACTGTACATCCTGAGATAAGCGGCTGCACTTTGAGGACAGATTCGACGATTGTTTTTTACTCATGGGGATTTTTTTTTAAATGAGAGCTAATCTAATTGAAACATGCTAGATTCTGAGATGGGTTGACTAGGTTGCTAGGAAACCGTTTCCACAGGATGGAGTATCTACAACTTGGGCCATACTCCCAGGGTAAAGTGTCAGCAGTTTAGCACTGAATTAAGGATTTTGTTTCGCAATGAATTATAAACCTTTGAAATTCTCTAACCTAGAGGATTTAATACTGAAACACGCGAGGTGTTACATTTTGGGAGGACTAATTAGGTGAGGATATACACAATGAATGGAACGTTCCTGAGATATACTGATGAACAGATAAACACTGGTGTACATGCCCTGAAGGCAGATAAAGCAAGGTGGTTATGGTATTACAATATAAAATATTTGTTTGACAGAGCAGGAGCACTATAATTACCACATTATAGGAAGGATGGCTTTGCACAAACAAGGGAGTTAGGTGTAAGAAGGAACTGCAGATGCTGGTTTAAATCGAAGATAGACACACGGGTCGAGACACTTCTTCAGACCCTTCAGTCTGAAGATGGGTCTTGATCCGAAATGTCACCCATTCCTTCTCTCCAAAAATGCTGCCTGTCCCAATGAGTTACTCCAGCTTTTTGTGTCTCTCAAGGGAGTTAGATGTTTGGCTGGGATTATGCCTGGGATGGAAAGTTTCAGTTTTGAGGAAAGACTGGAGATGGAGAGATTGAGTTTGATTTCCTTGAAGTGGTGGAGACTGAAGGAGAGACTTGACTGAGGGCTACAAAATCACGAGAGGCGTAGATAAGGTAAATAGGGAAAAACTTTTCCCCTTATCAAACAAATCTATAATCAGAGGGCATATATTTACAGTAAGTGGAAGGATTTTAGGAAGAACTTTAGAAAGTATTTTTTCATTTGGAGGTGGGTATTACCTGGTAATATACTGCCTAAAGTTTAGTGGAGGCAGATGCTCAGTATATTTAGACGATTACCTGAATGCTGATTTGAAGAGGCTACAGACCAAGCGCAGATAAATGGGGAGTAGTATTGATGTGTACTTAATAGTCGGCTAGTGGGATTAAGGACCTGTTTCTGTGCTGTTTGACTCCATGACCCCATGAGAGTGAATTCACAGTGAGTATATTAAAAGATAATCCAATAGATTTTGAACACCATAGAAATCAGAAGATGTGGGGATTAGGCAGGGAAGTGGGCGATTGTTAATAAAGAGTGGAGCAGGAGTAAGAGCACACCGAGACCTGCTCTTGGCTCTATTGCAAACATTTGTACACTTTGCAGATCAATTTCCAAATGCTGCAGGTGAACATTTGTGACCTGGTCTTAACCACTCTCTACAGCCTCATCGGCAGGTTGTTGGTCAGATCAACATTATTTGGGATTCAGTTTGGAGCTACAATAAAGATCTATAGTGCCAGCCATGTGCAAGGGAGGCAGGGAATCAGAGGAGAGATACAATTCACCTGCCAAATAAATACTTGCTTGACATGCCTGAGCCCTGATGTGTGAGATGGCTCTAGATATTGCAGTGGATGCTGGCAGATAGTTGCCACCTGCTGGAATGAGCAGTGCTTGTTGCTGAGCCTTGAGGTCACACTTTACCATCACTATCCCCAACTCCTTCGATTGCAGCACACAAATAGACATGGCAAGGAGCAGAGCCTTCTCTAGGATGGTAACTCTACCAATGGAGCCAACCTGATTGACCTGGTCCACCCTGCAGTTCACATTGGCTCCTCACTGCTGCTGAACCCCTCTGACCACCTAAGACTGTTCATCAACCTCAAGAGCTTCCACTCGCTCAATGCACATGTACTGTATTTTGTCTTGAGCCAGAAAAAAGATCTTCATGCAGGTCAAGATACAAAATGCTGGAGTAATTCAGCAGGTCAGGCAGCATCCCTGACAACATATCAATCCATGCTCTCCAGGGATGCTGCCCGACCCATTAAGTTACTCCAGCACTTTGTGTCTTTTCTTCACGCAGGTGTTTGTAAGACTACTGGGCAGCCTGCTCCTAATAAAATTCACTCAATGTGCTTACTTTACACCACAAAGTAGGCTAATAGTAAGCACAATAATGAAACCATTGAAGTACACAACCATTGAGGTCCATGGACAGTACAACGTCAAGTATCTAATCATTGGGGTTCATGTTGTGAACCTCCCCGTGGTGAGCTCTGTCAACTGACCTCACTCAGGCGAACAACAACAAACAGACAGCAGCAGCGCCGCAGCCTGGCGCCAACCCGGAGCAAGCGCCCTTTTTTAGGGCGGGAACCCATGGATGTCGAACCGGATGGCATCACCCTGCTGTGGACTTCTGCTGCCTCATGCGCAAGAAGAAATATCTAATCATTGAACAAACTAGCATTGGGCTGAAGATGTGCTTCGTGCCTGACGCCAAGGACGCCTGCCACCCAGGCCTCTTCCAGCTTTTGGGAGAAAATACAGGAGCTGAGAAATGTCTAGGCAAGCTCTTGAATCAGCAAGGCCTACAAAGCTCAGGGTCAAGTGCTGGAAGGTGGGCTTGATACGTATGGGTGGCCACTGGTCAGTGAGGTTGTGGTGGGCTGAATGGCCTGTTTGCATTCTGCATAACTATGCCTCCATCACACCATCATCTGCAGAAAGACATTCTGGCACGGGCGATCAGCGGGCACTAAATGATGTCCTGACATTGGCACTCACACTCAATGTGGTTTACATTTTTTTTTAAACTGCTAACATGAGTCAGAGCTGTCATCCTGTGTCAACTCTGTTAACAGCATAAAGTTGAAATGAAATCAGTTTTTCAACCAGGCAGTATTAAAGGTTAAATCAATTGCAGGAAAGTAACAAACACAGGAACGATTTACAAGTGTTTCCTCCCCAAAATAAAACCAATTCCTCTGAGAATTACAGCTAGTAAATCATAATTCCAAATCAAGCAGTGCTATTAACAATGTTCACATGGGTCCAACCTGATGCCAAGCTCAAACCTGGGTACACAACATAGAAATATCTACTCTAATTGCTAAATTTAATATTATCGAGCCACATTGAGGATTTGAAGCATGGACTGAAAGATGCGTCATAATAATCATAAATGTTCTTACCGTGTCAGTTCATATTCATACCTTTAATCTCATTCGAGGATCATGCCTATAATACAGTCGTTCTGCTGCTCACTCTCTGGTGGGTACAGTATAAACGAGTGATTTGTTTTCATAAGTGGGAATCCATGAGTGAGCGAGCATTGGAGCTGAAGACCGGGACAGCAGCGAAAGTCCATATTCGAGGATGAGACATCTGGTGAACACAACATTTATGGATCAACAATGAAGACTGTGGGAGATGTGGGCAGACATATTGGCTGTGTACACTGGTACAAAAGTTTGCTTAATTGGCTCTTCAACGTTAACACACTATTCATGCTGCCTTGAGTCAGGTAGTTGATACCCACCACTCTAGCAGTTCAGAACTCCACTAATCTACATCAATGTTCTAGAGAAGCCAGTAGGGAATTGTTCCCTTTAGCTTTTGCTCACTCTAGATCATGCCTTCTTTGCCCTTCTCTCATCTAAAGTGCAGGAAGCCACTCTAGAGGCTGCTTTTGGCATAAAACATAGGGGATATAAAATATTGGAGAGGTGCTGGCGTTCACTGGCATTAAAGCAGTCAAATTGCAATTCCAGCAGTTTTCAGTAGCTCCCCCATGAATTAACATCCACTATTACTAGTTACAGCAAGGATGATTAAGAGCCAATTAATTCTATAATTAATATAAGTAATGGAAAGAAAAATGGCCCATTCAATTTTTTTAATGATAAAAGCGAATATTAAGGAGGAGCGTTTTATGGCTAGCAATCTCTGAGACTTAACTCAAAATTGCTGCCTTCTTAATTCCAGATATAATTCTTTGATTCAGCTGATCATGAGCCCTAATAGCCCAATAATGGAACCACCTCAATGCTGTGGTATCTTTCGTGATAATCGTGTCAACCTTGGACTACTGTAGAATTTTCTCTTAGATAAAAGCAAACGTTGTTTACTGCAAGTTGCTGCTGATCTCTGTACAACACGTTGCCTGGTCCTTGGGTTCAACCATCAACACTTAACGTGCTTTGACCAGATGCCATATTAGGGTAGATTTAACTTGTTCAAAATAAATTCCACATCCTTATCTATCTTGTGCACCAACTTCTGCAACACTGGAAGTAGCAATACGGCATGTGAGAAATTATGAATCTGCCACACCTTAAAAACCTTTGCAATCATTGCTCAACATCCCATTTCAACAGAGGATGGAGTATAAGACTTGCTGACAAGCCTGCTTTACTGCAATTCTCAGGCAGAGAAAACAACCAAATTTCCCTGAGATCATACAACCATATTCTCTTCAACCATAACTCAGTAGTACCTTTTTCACCTCTAACTCAACTCATTAGAATCCTCTTGGGTCTGCAGGTTGTGAATCTAAAATTTAGCTTCTTAGGCACATAATAGACAGGTATTCATGTGCAATATTAAGGAGGTAACACTTAAGGATTAAGTATAGGAGGCACCTACCCGCTTTTCCACCGATTCTACTCTTGTTGGGTTACATTGAAGAAGAGAGGGACATTATCTTGCATGAAAAGGCAAATCAAAAACATGTTTTGATACTGGGAATATGAAAATAAAAAATAGAAAATGCTATAAATACTCAGCTGGTCCGAAAGTCTTAGAAAGAGAAATAACATTAACCTTTCAGGTCAATGTTCTGATCAAAAGTTATTGACCTGTAACATGAGCTCCATCTCATTCCATTGGATGCTGCTTAACCTGCTGTGTGCCTCCAGCATCTTCTATTTTCATTTCTCATTATCCTTTCGTCTTTACCATTAGTAACCCCAGGGGTCAAGGAAAGAGCGTTCACGTCGCGGCCCTGTTTCCACCAATCTTTCCACCACCACGCACAAGAAGCACAAGAAGCGACAAGACAGACACCCATTGTATGCAGATGCCGAGAGGTGTGTTCAGCTCTGGCTGAACAACTTCTAATCCTGTGTGTGGACTCGATAAGAAGAAGAAGATTAGTAACCCCAGAATCACTGTCTGAGAAAACATCAATAACTTCATCTTCGGCCCATTCTGATCTCTCTCAGTTCAGTTGTAATACATCAATCAAGCGCTAGACCTTTACACCCAGATCTCCAATCTCATGTACCTCCTGTGGTACTGATGGAGATGATGCATCAACTGCAGCCTTTTCTTTGCCCGGTTTGTATTTCAGAATAAAGTCATAATTCCAAAGCTTCAAGCCAAATGTTTGCTATATTGCTGGTGTTGTATATTTCCTCTGGGTCTTTCAGTTATCAGTTTCTATCACAAACTTCCTCACACAGAATCGGGTGTGGTATTTCTCTCATGCATATTCAACTGCTGTCGTTCTCTATCAATGTTTGCATATCTTGTTTCCGCCAACATTAGTGCTATAAATGCAAATGCTATCGACTCGCTATCTTCTGCTAGAGCAGCCCTCAGGCCTTTGATCGAGACAATTACCTGTGAAATTATGGTTTTCCCTGATGTAGAATGGCACTATTTCTCTGTATTTCTCGAAACTCACTTCATGGGATTGTGACCACTGCTATTCAGCATCTATTTCAGCCACTGCCTTAATTTGTTATGTGCTCTTACATACAAGAAATAGAAGAGTTAATATATTAGATCTGCCCCATAAAACTTCTTAAGTCTAGTTTGCCTTCCACCTGAGTGATAACTATGGCCATTTCACTCACAAGGTCATAAGGTCATAAGTGATAGAGTAGAATTAGGTAATTCGGCCCATCATCTACTCCACCATTCAATCATGGCTGATCTATCTCTTCCTCCTAACTATATTTTCCAGCCTTCTCCCCATTCTGGCCTTGACACCCATACTAATCAATCAGTACTTCATTGTACATAGCATTCTGGCCTAGCAATCTCACTTCCTCATGATGCATTTGTCAGCATTCAGTTTGAACTCGCTGTTGTTAGTTCTTTCCATTGCCTCCAAGAGGTGATTAAAGTGACTTTTATCATTTGCTCCATCGGTTTTGCAGACAAAGACATATCTCCTTTGTATCCTTGCACATTGTAATTGCTTCCTGCTGAAACACTCCCAGAAGGTATTTGTAATGTTCATACCTTTTATGTTTTTATGAGTGTCACTAGCCTGGCCAAAGTATATTTCCCGTCTCTGATCGCCCTTGACAAGTCAACTGTTGCTGTTCCCTTGAGGAAGGTGCATCCAGAGTACTGTTAGCAGAGAGTTGCACTGTTTAGATCCAGTGAAAAACAAGTAGCAGTGATATATTTCAAAGTCAGGATAGTTTGTGGCTTGAAAAGAGGAGAGGCAGATCAAATCGTCGCAGGTAATAGGTGGGCATGGGCGAGGATGAATTTGATAGGCAGATGGTTGGATCAGAGACCACAGATTAATGCCCCTGTCCCACTTAGGAAACCTGAACGGAAACCTCTGGAGACTTTGCGCCCCACCCAAGGTTTCCATGCGGTTCCCGGAGGTTTTTGTCAGTCTCCCTACCTGCTTACACTACCTACAACCTCCGGCAACCACCTGCAACCTCTGGGAACCGCACGGAAACCTTGGGAGGGGCCCAAAGTCTCCAGAGGTTTCCGTTCAGGTTTCCTAAGTGGGACAGGGGCATAAAGCATAAAGTGTGAGGCAGAAGGATTGAAGAGTTGCAAATTGTGAAGCCACAGGAAGGAATTTGGAAGGGGAGGTGAGGGGAGAAAAAGGTGGGAGTCCAGGTGGGGCTCAGAAGGTGGTGGTGGGGGGTCATAATTCAATGTTCATGCCATTGTGTTGGCTGCATTGGCCTATTTGTGGCCACCTGGGTTCTGGTTATACCTATGTGCCTGTGCAACAGTGAGCATCTCGTTCGTTGAAACTTTCTGCGCATCTGGGCATTAGATGAATCAAATAAATTGTTCCACTAGCCTTTCATCCATTTCATTACTGAGTATGTTTCTGTGCCATGTAAAGAAATCATCAACAGATTCACCATGTGCTTGCCTCAAGCATTGAAATTAATATCCATGGAACTAGTCATTCGATGTCAGCTTGATCACAACAGGATTTTTACTTTAATCCTCATTTATTTCCCCACTGGTGATAAAATCCAATATTTGCTTTCCTGTAACGCAAAAGGATATAACGAGCCTTCTATCCATCATTCTCCCTTTCAATTCATTTTTCAGTCTGAATGTTCTGAATGTCTCTGCAACATCATCTCAAACATACACATTACAAATAGCCATCACGTGTTAGTGTTGATTTTTTTCATACAACAATCCCACCAGTCATGGAACATAGATTTTGTTTACCTTTACTCATTGCAACAATCTTACGGGCACCGGAGAATAATGTAGTCCAACAGGTAAAATAGTATTGTTGTCTGGCAATACTGTTCTTTAATCTCACATTTACAATAATATAACAAGCTGCATGTTTACTTAATGCATCTCATGAATCCACACAAGATAATTCAGACATTTACAAGTTTCTCAATGTTTAATAAAACTGTTTTATTTTTGTTTTTCCTATCAAGAATGCATTACATTACATTTTCTCATTTTATTAAAATATGTTCATCCTTTGCTGTCTTCTTGCATCATCCTCACAGGCTACTTTCCTCTCCAGCGTTTTGTTATCAACATATTTAGATATGAAGAAGGGACCCGACCCAAAACGTCATCTATCCATTCCATTCCACTCCACAGATGCTGCGTGACCCACTGAATTACTCCAGCACTCTGTGTTTAACATAGATATTTCATATTTTTCATATGTCACAAATAAATTATCAGTTTCTGTTTAGTTTATTGTCACGTGTACCGAGGTA
The DNA here is from genome assembly GCF_010909765.2 of Amblyraja radiata. Lineage (NCBI taxonomy): Eukaryota > Metazoa > Chordata > Chondrichthyes > Rajiformes > Rajidae > Amblyraja > Amblyraja radiata. The sequence goes on along the minus strand of NC_045983.1, from coordinate 22,232,293 downwards.
CAGTGAAAAGCTTTTTCTTAATGAATTACAAGGGCCCAGTGCTCCCTACTAATATGATTCCAGCTGAAACCATCCATTTATTCCTTCTGAAGGTAGACACAAAATGCTGGAGTAACTCAGCGGGACAGGTAGCATCTCTGGAGAGAAGGAATGGGTGAAGTTTTGGGTCGAGACCCTTCTTCAGACTGAGATCCCTTCCCTCCAGAGATGCTGCCTGTCTCGCTGAATTACTCCAGCATTTTGTGTCTCTCTTCGGTGTAAACCAGCATCTGCAGTTCCTTCCTACACATTTATTCCTTCTGTTTTCTGTTTTTAACAAGTAAAAGGTTGTTCACACTTCATAAGCCCTACTTGCTGCCACAATCTTTATGCATAGTAGTCAAATGAATACCATGTGAAATCCAGATATAACACATTCACTATTCACCCATTATCTCCCACTAGTAACATCTTAAAAAGATCTTAGATTTATAAAGCACGATTTTTACTCATAAAAACACGTTGATTTCCAAGTCTTTAATTACAGCTTCCAGTATTTTACCAACAACTGTTGTCATATTAACAGGATTGCAATTCTCTACATTTCCTCTCACTTTTCTTAAATAGCTGTGTTGCATTTGCTAACTTACATTCTAACTGAATTGTTTGAGAATCAAGGGAATTTGGGCTAAAGGATCTATAACCTTTGCAGCTGCCACCTTTATTTCTCCAATATTTTCCCATTATTTTAGACATAAAGCGCAGGAACAAGCCCACCGTGTCCGCACTGATCAGCGATCCCTGCACATTAACACTATCCTACACACACTAGGTACAATCTACATTTATACCAAGCTAATTGACTTACAAACCTGGAGGTCTTGGAGTGTAGGAGGAAACCGAAGATCTCGGAGAAAAACCACGCAGTCACGGGAAGAACGTACAAACTCCCTACAGACAGCACCCGTAGTCTGGATTGAACCCTGGTCTCTTACGCTGTAAGCACTGTAAGGTAGCAACTCTACTGTTGCGGCACTGTGCAGCCCTGAATTAGTGATATTCATTTCTTTGTTCCTCACTACCATCAAACCTTCCCATTTCCATTACATTATTTACCTAGAAATTCATGATCTCTGCATCCAGTGAACTAAAATATCGATGCATTTTTGCACAAAATGTCAAATCAGTTCCACCCTACAATTAAGAAATTGAGGGAAAGGATAACATTCTGGTTTATAATGGGCGACTTTGTGGGCACATGAAAGCATTCAATGGTTGCTTGTGCTTAGGAAGCGACCAATGCTGGCAAATCCAGTGTCTGAATTGAACGTGGACAAATCGAGTAGGAAGCAGTGGTGACCTCTCTCATGCAATGATGAGCAGGTGTAACGATTGCCAAAGCTTTCATGTGATCCATTTTCTCAACTGTTATGCCTTCTGCAGTCCATACACGTAAAATATATTTGATTTGTGCCTGAGTCATTTCTTTATTTTCCATTCTATCATTGTCGCAATGGGAGCCATATTTATTTTTACTATTTTCTCGCTTTCTATGCATTTACAGAGGTGGTAATTTCAACACCGTGTTTTGCAAAATGAAATGTGTCAAGCACTGTTGGAGATCTTTAACGTTTGAACCCTATAAATCTCTGCCTGAGCTTTGTTGGTTAGGGTAGCTGGGACCTGTTTCGCAGTCAGGAAACAGTACACAGCAAATAGATGCATGGGGTATCTCAATAGCTTGCATTGGATGCTGTTAGAGAATTAATGCATTTCTATGCATGTCAGCACTCTGGAAGGCAAGACATAATATTCTACACTATCAGCTCCTATATTTAGTTCTCATTATTATGTCACTTGTGTTTGTTAACTTTGAGCTGAAATTCTTCACCCGAGAAATATACTGTGACAGCTACATTGATGGATTTTCGTGTAATTCACTCAAATAGCTCGGGCTCTATTCACCAACAATATCCTAGCAAAAAAGCGATCAATTTGGTGAAAATTAAATTGTGTTTTACCTGGAACATTAAAAATTCAGAACTTGTAAAACAATACACCAGTGCCTTGAGACATGAGAAATGGATGGTACAAAAACAAGGATACAATGATCGATACATGTTGTAGTCCATGCTTGCAGCATGGATCTCTCTTTATACTGAGGGCTATTGCACAAAGTAGATTTACAACCCCACAATCTAGTTAAATGACTACTTTGTATCCAAATGCTGACCCTATAATCACACTGGGTCAAAACTCCTATTGTATCACAATACTTGTGCATTGTAATCCAAGTTGTCTAGCATAGAGGTCACAATAGGTCATTCCGATACTAATGGGGCTTTCTCACGGGGCGACTTGACGCTAGATGTAACCAGAGTGAAGTGGTCGTGGTCTAGCACGATATCACACGATATAACGGGGGGTAGATAAAGAGTTCCCACGGGTACTCGGCATTTCTGTTATTTGTGCGAGTGACTTGTCCGTCTCCCGAGCTTTCCCGTTAAATCTTGAATGAACATTGTGAACTGTGGAGTGTTGTTAAATCATCACGTGGCACAAATGATGTCACTTTTTTTTTCACACACTATAAATATCCTCCCTTGGTTGAATTGGCTCATTTGGAGACATGCCTGTACTAAGTAGTTTCGAGTACAGGATGGTGGTGTTTTTCATTGACGCGCTGTATGCAGCAGCCCTCCATGTGAATCGAGGACGCTTGCGTGAAGGCAGAAGGGTGAGATTAATTAAAAAGAGAATTAAGAGGAAGTCTCACTGGGTGAAGCCCATCTTTCAATGGAGACCTCTATTTGGACAATATGATAAACTGCTTAATGTGCTGTGCGAAGAGGATACAAGTACATTCACAAACTTTGTCAGAATTTCACCCGAGCTCTTTAATGAGCTGAAGAATAATTTGGGACCTCTGCTGAAGAAGACTGACACTGTAATGAGAAAGGCACTGGAACCAGGGTTGCGCATAGCAATCACCCTCCGCTACTTGGCCTCAGGCGATTCTTATAAAAGTCTATCTTATATATACTCACATGAGCACCCGGGATACTCCGCAGCCTTCGTCTCCAGCAGGTTCCGTTTTTTCTCCCTGTTTCTGTAATCCTCTCTGGATTTATCGTAAAGAATTTCGTTGAATTGGTACCATTCTACAAGTTCCCCCTCTTGTTCCCTGGTGAAGTTATATGGCCTTACCTTCTGCCATCTTCCCTTTATATACGCATCTGTTGAGGCAATTCCTACAACGGCTACTGGGGAGGCAATCTGAAATCCACCTTGCTCACCCTCTCCCTGCTCCAAGGAGCCCACAGGCAGTGTTATCTGTGGCATCTCCTGTTGCCTCTCCACCTTTCTCTCTTGCTGCGTCTCCTCCTCATTCTCCTGCATGGCAAAAACCTTTCTGACATGCTTTACCCCCTTTCTTTGAGCTTTTCTGGGAGCCATCTCTGCAAGTGTTCCAGTGAAAAAGATTCTCCAACAATGACAATGAGGTGGGACGTCCTCGATGGACACATGTTCCATTGGCGATATTGAGACCACCTTTTTTACTCACCTTCTGTCCCCTCTGTCCAGCTTCGGGGTTCACCGTTCGCAGGAGTTCCCACGGTAAACGCAAGAGTTATTACGGATATCGCACTGGCCACTACGTCCATATAATGTTGCAATGTTCAACCACAAGTGTACAAGTCACTCTTGGAGAAATTCAAGCTTGCTTGAATTTTCTCCCGAGTCAACAAGTTACACGAGTACCTGCCGTTAGCGCCACGGTGGTCCACGGTGGTCCACGAATGCCGTACGGTTATCGTACGAGGTTCCCACGATGTTCAACTCTGGTTACCTCTTGCGTCAAGTCGCCCCGTGAGAAAGCCCCTTAAGAATGGATTAACCCAAAATCACACCCCCTGTGTAACTGAATTTACTCATAAACCGACAATCCTTGCTTTGACTTATAGAAAGTATTATAATGGGATTCAGACATGAATGAAATTGTGTGAAGCAGAATTTCAATCGTTTCAAAAATGCAAAGAAGTTGGCAGAGCAATTGGAGTCATTTGTTCACACAATGGAACTTAAAAAAACTGCCAAAAGGAATGAGGAAAGAAAGAATATGAGGAAGAATGCTTATATGGGTGCAGGGAATCCAGGCAATGCTTAAGGGATCAGTTCTAGACAGGGGATAGACACAAAAAGCTGGACAATTGTCTTTTTTCAATTGAGGTCCACATTTTCCAGGTCCCTGATATGCTCCTTGCCTTTCTTCATTCCTTCCCCCTCTATATCCATCCACTCACCTGTCACTTCATCCAATAGCATCCAAATGATAGACACAAAATGCTGGAGTAACTCAGCAGGTCAGGCAGCATCTCCGGAGAAAATTCTTCACAAGAATGATTCCAGGAATGAGTGGGTTAGCATATGATGAGCCTTTCTACATTACTGGGCCCTACTCGCTGGAGTTTAGAAAGTTGACGGGGGACCTCATTGAAACTTACAGAATAATGAAAGGCATAGATGGAGTGGATGTGGAAAGGATGTTTCCACTGGTGGGAGAGTCTAGGGCCAGAGGTCATAGCCTCAGAATTAAAGGGTACTCTTTTAGATAGGAGGTGAGAAGGAACTTCTTTAGTCAGGAGGTAATGAATCTGTGGAACTCATTACCACAGAGGGCTGTGGCCACCAAGGCTAAGGCAGAGATAGACAAATTCATGATTAGAACAGGCGAGAAGGCCGGAAAATAGGATTAGGAGGCAGTGATCAGCCATAATTGAATGGCGGAGGAATGGGCCGAATGGCCTAATTCTACTCCTTATAACTTGTGAAAGATAATAGGTGACATTTTGGGTCGAGACCCTTCTTCAGACTCATTCACATAATCTTGCATTATCTACATTCATTAACTGAATGGCTTCTGCTGTTTGCATTTACACATGTGACAGGCCTGGATCAGTGGTAGGGTCTTGCCATTGTGTCAGAGGTCATGGGTTCAGGACACATTCTAGACATCCAGGCTGATGCATAAATCTTCTGAGGCTCCGTCCTTTGGGGAAAGGACATTGAACTGAGGCCAGGTCTGTCTTCTCAGATGGATGGTAAAAATGTTACAGCACTAATTTAGAGGTCAGGTAAACTCTTTTCTGTTGAATCATTATCCCTGTGAAATGCTTCGGCACATCCTGAACTTGTGAAAGATAATGCAGAAGCACATTGTCCTTTTGTTCTGGTTTCTCTGTTCCCATTCATCTCTTGTTCTTCTGCCTTTGTTTTCCAGGTTCTGGCACTGTAACCTCTAATTGTTGTGCATGTTGTGGATGGTCTGGAAGCTCATTAATATGCTGCCAGCATGCGATAAAAAGATGAGCCGTGCAGTTTATTCTGTAGCTAGAAAAGGCACCGCATTTATTATTCCTAATTATCAGCCGCATACTTAATCTCTCTAGCCTCTTGAAGCATTACACTTATGTAAAAATCAAACTAAATAAAGCAGGTTGCTTCATGACTAATGCTTATGTGGAAATTACTTTACATAACAAATTGTGCTCACAGCCATTTGTGATATTGTATTAATCACACTTCTGCACAATTATTCCCTGGCACTGATTTTCTAATCGAAGGGCTGTATTTGCATGCATGTGTGTGTGTGTGTGTGTGTGTGTGTGTGTGCGTGTGTGTGTGTGTGTGTGTGTGTGTGTGTGTGTGAGTGTGTGTGTGTGTGTGTGTGTGTGTGTGTGTGTGTGTGTGCGCGAGCATATTTGCATGAACGTGCGTGCTGGTGCATATGTGACTGAATGGCAGTGAGAGTGTGTGCGTGTGTCCATGCATATGTGTGGGTGAGTTTGTGTTTTGGGAACAGAACAATAATGTTCAGCTCTCCCAGGTTATTTTCTGGAAGATAAAATGTTGACCATGGTTTCTCATACTTCTCCCTGCCTAAAGGCACCACACTACCCTCCCCTCCCCTCCCCTTTCACTATTTTGAAGGGAATATTCCCTTCTTGACTTCTTGGCATACTTCCCAACTTACTGCACATTCTTGTGTTGACAATATACCTCCTCTGCATTGCAGATGCTGGAATCTTGAGCAAAACACAATGTGCTGGAGGAACTCAGCGAATCAATCCTCACCCACGATGGAAATGGACAGGCGCCATTTCAGCTCAGGACCCATCTGTCTGAAAAGATGTCATCTGTCCATTCCATCCACAGATGCTGCCAGACCCGCTGAGTTCCTCCAGCACTTTGTATTTTGCTTGGTGGAACATCTGTTTTCGGTCCGCAGGAGGTACCTTGAGCTTCCACTCTCCTGCCATTTTAATTCCCGATTCTATTCCCACGCTCGCCTCTCTGCCTGTGGTCTCCTGCACTGCACTGATACAACAATGCCCAAGTGTTATATAGTCTTGGCCTGCCTGGCATGTCCCACAGCTATACCATTTGCAACACATTACACAGGCAAAGAAGCATAATCTAATTGTAACCATTAGCTAACTGCCTTATTAAATGCTTTGATCTCACCCTATCGTAGACATTCCTTTGTCTCTGGAACTGGTCCACTAGAATGCTGTAAACTATATTCTGCACTCTGTATCTTTTCTGTTGCCTCACCCAGTGTACTTGAGATTGTACCCGAGTTTTGCTTGATTGTATTTATGTATAGTATCTGCTTTAATTGGATAGCATGCAAAGCACAGATTTTCACTGTACCTCTCTATAGGTGACAATAATAAACCTAACCCTAAATCCACACATCCATCCTCCACCTTCTCTGCTGTTGCAAATGAATGTGTTTTTTTTCTGTTTCACAGTAAAAACTGAAAGATCCTGGACTTGAAATATGAACTCTGTTTCTACTTCTCAGATGCGAACTATTGAGTATTTCCATTATGTTCTGCTTACACTTCTTGTTCACACTACTGGATCGATGCATTTTCCAGCATGATGACAATGAAGATAATTGTGAACCCATTATATTTAAACTACCCACCATCGACATACAGAGTCCAGAAGGAGGATATATTCACAGCACTAGTCCCTGTAGATGTAATGGTGCACAACCTTGTTTCTTAGTGAATAGGAGTTCAATATTTAATTTGTGGCTGAACAAAATTGAAAAGAAATACCTTGTATTTCTCAATTGCTCTTCAACGAGCCAACCTACCCTGCAATCCAGGAATGAGACTGGATGTTTTTATGTTGAGTTTAACAGCAAATTCATTCTGCTTTCCTTTGCCTTCTGCAAGTTGTTGCCAATCTAAATCAAGTGGAATTTGATTAATTCTGTCACTGTGAATCAGCAAGTGCAACCTTATTCCTTATGTGCTAATAATATTAGAAGATGAGAAATCCACTGACTCACCTGGAGCCATTGTCAGGGACATATTTCTGCGTAACATGGTGCTAGTTGTCACATCTTCTAAATAACATCAACACACCAATATTCTGTATTCTACAATCACTTGGCACCATTTTGGTCATTTCACGCTGAGGTCAGATTGGTGAGTGAAGCCTCACGGATTGGTCAGAATAGCCAAAGAGAACCAGGTGATTTCAAATAAAGGTGATTGTGAGAAGACCTAGATCTATAGTCACAGAGTCATACAGCGTGGAAACAGGCCCTTCGGCCCAACCTGCCCGCACGACCAACGTATCCCATCTACACTAGTCCCTACTGCCGGTATTTGGCCCATATCCCTCCAAACCTGTCCTATCCATGTACCCATCTAATTGTTTCTTAGATGTTGCAACCCAGCCTCAACTACCTCCTTTGGCAGCTCGTCCCATACACCCACCACCCTTTGTGTGAAAATTTGACCCTGAGATTCCTATTAAATCTTTCCCCCTTCACCTTAAACCTATTTACTCTGGTTCTCAATTCCTGGGCAAGAGACTGTGCGTCTACCCAATCTATTCCTCTCATGATTTTAAACATTTGAAAGAATGTGTTGCCGAACTCGACGGGAAGGCGGGAGAGAGGAACTGAATGGGTAACTGACCGCGGAACTGACCGCGGCTTTACGGTGTTAAAGTCCACAGGCCCCGAGGTCGGAGCACTTCCACAGCGATCCTCGGCAAAGGATCGCCCACTCCTCGATGGTAAGTCCGCGCCGCGCCGCGCTTGCGGCTGAAGCGCTGGTCCGGTCTCCAGGAAAGGCCGCACCAATCCAAGTTGTTAGGCCGCGGGGGGGGGGGGGACGGAGAAAGATCACATCTGCGTTGAGGTAAGTGACTGAAAACGGTTTCCCCCATTCACCCCCCATCACCCCCCACATAAAACATACTGAGAAACATTAAAACATACATTTTAGACACACTAAAAATAACAAAAACAAGTCAAAATAACACATAGGCTGCTGGCGAGGCTGCCATCATGGCGCCACCCGGTGGTCAGTGGACTGAACATACCATCCTAAGTAGGTCATTCCAAGCTATATCCATCTTACATTTCGCCCAGTGACAGTAGAAATGTGATTAGTAACAAACTTTCATTTGATTTACAATTAAAGTGGAAGTCAATGGAACCACTTTAGCAGCAGAATAAAATGTTGTTTCATACGGAATATAAAGGCACAGTCATCAACAATATAATTAATAACACAATATTTAATGTAGTGTGATTGCTACAGAGTAACTATACATGGCTTTGGAGAACCCTCATTTAAATGTGCTTCCATAAAGTTTTTCATGCACATGATTTAAATTATAATAAAATATTAAGCATCAACTGACATTGACATTGATGCAAATTCATGACTGTTGCAACTAATCTTGGCATTTATATTGACTTTGGTTCTGTACACGATGAAGTATCTCACCTTCCATTAATCTCCACAGTCTCTCGGTTCCAGTGAGATTTGTTGGAAGAGGCCAAAAATTGCGAGGTTGATAAAAGCTCAAGGATGAGGATGTCATCTTCCAATACAGCACACTGTAGCCTTCCGAACATGGTATTGACTTCATCTGTTCAGATAGCCAGCACTTCCAGTTTGCAAAAGAACCAGAAATGTGAAAGAATGCAGATGATGCAAATCTTTAAAAAAACACAGAAAATGTAAAAAATACTCATCATTCCTCATCCCTCATTCCTGATGCAGGGTCTAAGCCTGAAGCATTGATTACCTCTTTACCTCCTCAGATGCTGTTTGATCCATTGAGTTAATCCAGCAGTTTATGTTTTATTCCAGATTCTAGCACCTGCCATCCCCATTCCTCATCCCACACTCACTCTGATCTAAAGTCATAGAGTCTTACAGCGTGGAAACAGAATCTTTGGTCCAACTTGCCCACACCGGCCAACATGTCCCATCTACACATCCCACCTGCCCGCATTTGACCCATATCCTTCCAAACCTGTCCTATCCATTTACCTGTCTAAATGCTTTTTAAACGTTGAAATATTACCTGCTTCAACTACTTCCATACACCATGTCCCATGCACCCACCACCCTTAGTGTGATTGGTGACCTGAAGTTACCCCTCAGGTTCCTATTAAATCTTTCCTCCCTCACCTTAATCCTATGTCCTCTGGTTCTTGATTCCTACTCTGGGCAAGAAAATCTGTGCGTCTACCCAACCTATTCCTCTCATGATTTTATACACCTCTATAAGATCACCTCTCATCCTCCTGCACTTCAAGGAATAGAGTCTCAGCTTGCTCAACCTTTATATCTCAGGTCCTTGAGTCCTGGCAACACCCTTGTAAACCTTCTCTACACCCTTTCCAGCTTGACAACATCTTTCCTGTAACATGGTGTCCAAAACTGAACACAATACTCTAAATGCTGCCTCACCAAAGTCTTATACAACTGCAACATGACTTCCCAACTTCTATACTCAATGCTCTGACTAATGAAGCTCTAACCCATTGGCCTGTGGCCTCCTGCACAGCCACAATGCAGACCTATGCAAGATTGAGGAACAGCAACTTGTTTTCAGTCTGGCCACTGCAGCCTTCTGAACTCAATATTGAATTCTACACTGTCAGGTACCCATTTCTGCTAAAGTTGTGTCTTTGCTGTCACAAACCTGAGATGCTCCCTGACAATCTCCATCAAATGAAGTATCCTCCTTTAATCAGGCAAATCCCTGTGTGATTGGTGTTGGAGATCATTTCCAGGAGGGTTGGCCAGTTTAACTCCAGGATCAAACATGAGGAATGTCGGCACTTGGCCATCTGGCCACCAATGCGTTCATGGTAAATGCATGCTCTCAGCCCATACCCTCGCCAACAGGTAGTACCTGTAACGGCAGATTACCTGAGAACATGGAGAGGTGACGTTTCAGGTCGGAACAAGTCTGAAGCAGGGTGCCGACTCGAAACATCACCGTCCATGTTCTCCAGAGATGCTGCCTGACCCGCTGAGTTATGCCAGCACTTTGTGTCTTTTTTTGTAAACGAGCATCTGCAGGTCCATCAGAAGATGCTTCACACCAGGATTTATATTACCTGCAGTCTTTCATGCTCCATCCACATCCAGTACCAACAGCCATATCAGAGCTTAAGGCAGACATTTAAAGTGATTATCACAACTAGAAGTTTCAGTTGGGTGTCAACATTAATGGCGGTGAACATTACTTAGTGTTGCACTATTTTCAACTGTCCTTTTTTTCCTGGGGAAACAAAATATATCAAAGGTTCAAAGGTTCAAAGGTTGTATTTATTGTCACATACACCTAGATGTAGTGAAATTCTTTTTGCCAATGCAGCACATAAAAAAGAATACAAACATAGCAATAATAAATAGCTTCAACATAAAAACATAAAAACATCCCCCCACAATGGTTCCCATTATGGGGGAAGGCACAAAGTCCGGTCCCATCCCCAATGTTCACCCATAGTCGGGCCTATTGAGGCCTCCACAGTTGCCTTCACGGAGGCCCGATGTTCCAGGCCGTCCTCGCCGGGTGATGGTGTTCCGGCGTCGGGAGAGTCCTCTCAGCGGCTTGGGAACCCTGGAACGGCCGCCTCCCTACTCGAGACCGTGGCTTCCGGAGCCGACAAGGCTGCGCCGAATGGAGCTCAACTGGCGATCTCGTCGCGAGATCCCAGGCTCCCGATGTAAGTTCAGCGCCGCCGCCCGCAGCTCCGCGATGTTTTTAACGCCGGTCCCAGCTCACCGGAGTTCCAGCGCGGCGACCCAGGCAAGGCACCGCCCGCCCCGCAATGGCGTTCCAGCGCTGCACCGCCGTCCTCACACCCGCAGCTCTGCCGCCGCCGATGCCGGTGCCGCCGCCGCCGATGCCGGTGCCGCCGCCGCCGATGCCGAGGCTCAGGGCGGTCCCCTCGCTCCTCGGACCCGCAGCTCCGCAGCCGCTGCAGATGCCGCCGATGCCCCGGGCGATCCCCTCAGGAAACGCCGCTCCAGGCCCGCTGGTAGGCCGCGAGGACGGGTCGAAAGTGCAGCCCGGAGAAAAGCTGCATCTCCGACCAGGTAGGGACCCTGAAAATTAGTTTCCCCCTTTCCCCCCCCCCCTCCCCCACACATAAAAAAGCTAGAACTCCTCAAAAACAAAACACTAAACTAACTAAAAATAAGAAAAAAGATGAAAAAACAGACAGCTGCAGGCTAGGCAGCCATACCCCCTACAGGTCGGCGCCAGGTCACTAAGGACATCTTCCTGCCCCTCCGATCTATGCTTTTAAAGTATCATCAGACAGGAAGGCCCAGAGGATCCTCTAGGACTGGAGACTGGTGATAGTCCTTATGCTGAATACTACAAAAACATGAAGGAACAAAAGCAACAATAGGCCATTTGGCCCCTCAACAAAATGGTTGATCTTTTCTCTTGCTTTGCCCTACTGACCCCATTTTGCGTCATCCAAACATCCATCGATATTATCCTGTCAAACTGTCACAAGCCTCGTGTTTTGTTTAACACCATTGACACAGTTCTTAATGCTCCGCAGACTATCTGTATGGAGGCGTCCCCTGCTGTGTGTGAAAACTTCCTTCACTTTTTTATTGATAAGGTCACTTCTATTAGAGCTCTAATCCCACCGTCTGCTTATGACCCCTCAATCTCTGTCCCCTGCTCGGCTGTATTTGACCAGTTTAAGCCTGTGACTCTTTCCTTTTTACAGGAGATTGTTGGTCATTTGAAGCCCTCAGGTTCTCCAAACGATGCTGTCCCTCCTCGACTATTTAAAGAGGTTTTCCCAGCTGTAGGACCATCTGTTATTGCAGTCATTAATAGCAGTCTGTCCTCAGGTGTTGTCCCTGAAAATTATAAACATGCAGTAGTACAACCCCTGATTAAAAAACCTGCTCTTGACCCTGCAGTTCTTGGTAATTTCAGGCCTATCTCCAAACTGCCTTTTCTATCAAAAATCCTGGAGAAGATCGTGCACAGTCAATTAATGGCCTTTCTGGAAGAACATAATATTTTAGAAGATTTCCAATCTGGTTTTAAATCCCTGCACAGCACCGAATCAGCCCTTTTAAGAGTTTTTAATTATATTTTTTTAGCTACTGACCGTGGTGACTGTGTTACCCTTGTGCTTTTAGATTTGACTGCTGCTTTTGACACAGTGGACCATGAAATATTGATCTCACGTTTGAAGCAGTGGGTGGGTATCAGGGGCATAGCACTGGAGTGGTTCAGGTCGTACCTGGCTGATCGAACTTTCTGTGTCAGCTTTGGGGACTCTGTATCCTCCTCTGCTCCTCTCTCGTGTGGGGTCCCACAGGGCTCAGTTCTTGGCCCTCTCCTCTTTTCTCTCTATTTGCTCCCACTTGGTTCCATACTTAGGAAACATGAAATTTCATTCCACTTTTATGCAGACGACAGTCAGATTTATGTGCCTCTTAAAAAGAAGGATGAACACTCTGTCGGACTGTTACTTGAGTGTCTCAACGACATAAAGGCCTGGATGGCTCTGAACCTTTTAAAATGTAATGATAAAAAGATGGAAGTAATGGTTTTTGGTGGCACCACTGGGGCCCCCCCTGTAGATCTGGGCTCCCTGGCCCAGTATATCAAACCAAGCATCACAAACCTAGGGGTTAAATTGGACCCTGAGCTTAAATTTGACAGTCAGATCAAGGCTGTTGTTAAATCAAGCTTTTTCCATTTGAGGCAGCTGGCCAAAATAAAGCCAATTCTGTCAAGGCAGCACTTTGAGACGGTAATCCACGCCTTTGTTACCACTCGGCTGGATTACTGCAATGCACTGTATGTGGGGGTTAGTGGGTCCTCCATCGCCCGTCTCCAGATGGTACAGAATGCAGCTGTACGTCTTTTAACTGGCACACGTAAACATGAGCACATTTCGCACATTTTAGCCTCACTCCACTGGTTGCCTATTCAATTTAGGATCCATTTTAAAATTATTTTATTTGCTTTTAAATCCATAAATGGTCTTGCCCCGCCCTACCTATCTGAGCTTCTACACCCTTATACACCCGCCCGCTCTCTCAGGTCAGATAATCAGCTGCTCCTGAGTGGGCCTAAAACTAAGCGGAAGCTCAGAGGGGACCGTGCCTTTGCTGTGTCGGCACCCAAATTATGGAACGATCTGCCTCTCCACATTAAACAGGCCTCTTCTCTGTCTGTTTTTAAATCTCTTCTTAAAACCCATCTCTTCTCTGTGGCCTTTGATACCCAGTAGGATGTCGACTTTATTTGCTTGATTGGTTTCTTATTTTGATTGCTTATTGCATGGCTATTATTTTTACTCATGTTTTATGTCTTTTGATTTATTGTTGTATTTCATATGTGATTTATGCGCCTTATGTGAGCTGTTATGTTATGTTCTGTTATGTTGTCTGTTTATGATGTCTTGTTTTTTCTTCTGTACAGCACTTTGGTCAACATTGGTTGTCTTAAAGTGCTTAACAAATAAAGTTGGATTGGATTGGATTGGATCGATCAGAATAATTCTTGTGTGGTATCTCTGATCTCTGCAAATACTATTTGTGTATTTATTTAAGGGGATTTGTGTTTTTTTTAAGAAATTCCAATCTGTGTTAGAGTGGTGGCCGCCACAGGTGGGACAAGTGCTTACTTTCCTACCGCTCTGATGTGAGAAGATGATTGCGGAGATGAGTGGGGCAGCTGCTGAACCTCGCTCCACTTGCTCAAGTGCATTGCGGCTTTTTTTACAGGATGAAATTAATCTCAATGACCAACCTGGCCTCCGCAGACGTAAGTTAGAGAAAATGGACAAAGCTTGAAAATAGTCAAATTAATATGGCAGATACGATAAGGGCATTAAAGAGGCTTTTAGATAGGCACATGGATATGCAGGAATGGAGGGATATGGATCACTTGCAGGCAGAGAAGATCATTTTAACATGGTATCATGTTCGGCAAAGAAATTGTCGGCTGAAGGGCCTCTTCCTGTGCTGTACTGTTCTACGTTCTAATTCAGGAGGGTTAATGGCTAAATGTGATTCACTTCTCTTCATACGATAAGCTGATTCAATTCCGTGGCAATAAACTTGATGGAAAGGATTTATCTATAGGCTTATGCCATTATAGGCTGCCACAGTGCAGCCATCTCATGCAAGGATGGTTTGCTACCTGCTCTCAACTTAAGTGTTTTAATCAGTTGTCCCTATATAGATCGGCCACACGTGTTCAATTAAGAGCGGAATTGAATGCTGAATATTTGTACTACAAACATCACACTGCACAAGTATTAACCCTGGAATGACATAGAATTCAAGGCTGCCGATTTCTGCTTTCAACTGCAAACCTGAAACTGAGTTAAATTGGAATTAGTAAAGATATAGGAGGGAATGTTCACATTAATGTTAATACGGTAACATTTTAAATGAAAATGGAACCTTATTTTTGCTCACATCTCTCTACCTTATCTAATACAAGGCCAGAATCAATCACTGACTCTGTGCTTCAGCTTGGTATCATTTTTCTTCTATTTATGGGATATAGGTGCTGATGGTTGTGCCAATATCTGAGCATATTGTAAATAAATATAGAGTAGGGCATCCAACCTTGCCTGCTCAGTATTCAACTCCATCAGGGCTAATCTTTTATCTCAGCATCAATGACCTTCTCTGAGCCCCTGATTCCCCTAACACCAAAAAATCTACCTTCTTTTACAATTGTGACCACTGGTTCCTGATACCCCATGCAGGGGAAACATTGACTCACCGGTCCTCCCCCCTCTCCACACCCCCACCTCTCTCCTGTCAACCCCCCATTAAAAAATGTACACATTTGAAAGAGATCATCTCTCATTCTTCTAAAGTCAAATTAGCATAATGTCTCCTAAAAATTCAAAATTGCCATCCCAGAAATGAACCTGATGAATCTTTGTTGCACACCCATCAACACATCCTTGCTTAGATGGGAACTCCATACCTGCACACAAAATCTCACATGGGGACAGGATGTCCTTACTCTCGTATTCAAATCCTCTTGCTATAAAGCCCACTATACCATTTGCTTTCCCAATTGCTTGCGGCTCCTGCATGTTGATTTTCAGTAATTTTCATTTAATGCCCATCTCTCTGAAAAGATGGTGATGGATGGCAGTCTTTGGGCAGACCCACGTCCACATTGCTGCTCGATTAGGAGTTTCAGGCTCAGGTCCAGGGATGCAGCAACTGTTCTCTCCGTTGGGTAATTTATTCCTTACAGGTTGTGCGGAAGATTTAGTGAAAAGAAGAATACCATTTGCTGTGGGAAATCCAGACTGCCCTTGTAGCATGAGCCTTAATGTGGGGCAACTCCACCTGCTATGTCACTGTGCTGCTGTGGGCTAAATGCATTCCTTCCACACTGTGACTGCACAGTGACTTTGTTAAGTAAATAGCAAAAAAAGATTGCATTTGTTCATCTTCTGCTCAGCAACTGATACCACCCTTGAATGTGGACAGCCGTGCTTGCTGCAGGTGTAACCCACCTCAGGCAACACTGCAGCATTGCACTCACCGAGGAATGCAAGGTTGCAGCACTGGAGCTACTGCAGCCCAGGCATTGCTGCAGCTGCTGCTGCTGCTGCTGACTTTAATGTTTGCCAGCAGTGGATTCCAGGATTCAAGCCAGGAATCAAGAATACATTTTTGGATTTAAAACTGGTGTAGAGTTCCAGACACACGTCTAGTTATGTGTGCTGGTGTCAAATTCAGTTTTTCTCCACCGCTTCTCCAGTGAAGAGCATGGGGATGTTATGAACTGGCTGCAGCTTGCGATGTTGGCACTTCACAAAACTGTGACCAGACCTTATGTACACTGACAATACAATAGCTCCCTGGTCCAGGTTCTCTTCTACCTAAGGGAGCTCTTTGGATCAACCATGACTTGATTCCCTTCTAGTTCCAATAACGCTGAGGCAGCTGATGGGGTCAGTGAGCAGCTGCCTCACAGCACCCATGACCCGATTTTGAACCTGACCTCAGCTACTGTATGCGTGGAGTTTTCACATTCTCTCTGTGACCCTGGGGGTTTCCTCCCACTACCCAAAGACGCGCAGATTTGTAGGTTAATTGGCCTCTGTAAATTAATGGATGAGGTAGTGGGATAACATAGAACTCATGAGAACAGGTGATCAATGGTTGGTGTTGGCGTAAGGACCTGTTTCCATTCAGTATCTAAACGAAATGTGTGTCCTGAAGACTCCGCCACAGAAGAATCAGGAAGAATCCGACAGGATTCAGTTGAGTGAGTGTGCACTGTCGTCTGCTTTCATGTGGCCTCCGCTTGCTCCCATTGAGAAAACTCAAGGTGCTCAGTGCTTCCTGAAGCACCATCTCCGTTTCCATTTTGACTGATCATGGACCAGGGGTTCCTATGAGCCAGAGAGTCACAAGGGTGTGAGAACATCTTTAGACTTTAGGGATACATTGTCGAAATACGCCCTTTGGGTTTCAGGTCAGGATTCTTCTTCAGACAGTCGGGAGACTTTTCCCACAATTAGCAAGTTTGTATGGCCTGAGTTTGTATAGTACACCGAACACAGAGTTCCCTCTTGGCATCTCTGCAGGACCAGGAAATTCATGACCAGGTCTCATGGGCTGGTCTTGGTGAGCCAACCCTTATTACTGTTGTCTGAAGCATTTCGGTACATGGAGGAGACAGGGTGGAAGACTGAAAAAGAATGAGAGCCTAGTTTGCCGCTAGCAGGACTGCAGTGGGATGGTCGATCGAGGTTCAAGAATCAAGAGTGTTTTATTGTCATATGTCTCAGATAGGACAATTAAATTCTTACTTGCAGCAGCACAACAGAATATGTAAACATAGTACAATGTAAACACTGTACACTGTAAACACTGCACTGTACATAGTACACTATAAAAACTGTAAACATAGTATACTGTAAATAAATGAGAAAAAAATCACGCATACGTACACATAAAAAACACAAGAATAATGCAATAATAACAATAATAGACTGTTGTTCAGAGCATATTTGAGGTTGTAGTGTTTAATAGCCTAATGGCTGCAGGGAAGAAGCTTTTCCTGAACCTGGACGTTCAGAAGCTGGGCACCATATCTTCCTCAGGGTCTCGTTTAATTTATGAGGAGGTCTGAGCAGCCCTCATCACTTAGTGCGGTCCCTCTTGGCAAGAAAGCCTTGCTTGGGTCGTGTGCCTCAGGGATTAAGGAAGGGAAACATTATGTGCAAATGTCGCCAACCTGAATCTCTCTTGAGAAACTCCTGTAAACTGTGAGTCTGCGCTGGACCATTTCTGTGTCGGCTGTGGACCCCACAACAACGAGCAGACCACTGTTGGTGTTGCTCCATTATTGCATCAGGAAGGTGACCATCGAATGAAATATCGGAGGCTTCTGAGTGTTGGTGCCTTCAGGATCAAAGGAAAAACATTCTCAGTAGTGTGGTGTGAAGTCATGCTGTTCAAACCTATTTGGCTGTGCAATTGACCACACTTCAAATTAAAGTCTCAATCTCCTTGTTATCTAACAGCATGCGCACAGGCAGACTTGGGAATCTGTAGCCAGCTGTTGGCCTCACAGTTTTATTTTTAATTATCCTTTAAAGAATCAAAAATAATTAGCCAGCTGCTGAGTCGGGCAAAACTGGTTCTCAACCCTTCAAAGATGCAGGCGGAAAGGCACTGCAGGATGTGCATCTTCGGAACACAGAGCAGCAGAATCCTGGTTCTGAGGGTAATTAATCTTTGCTGGGGGCATATCAGGGATGGTTGCAAATAGCCACCATTCTGCTGGCGTCTCGCTGATCGTGATCAAGGACAGGTGTCGTCAGGTTTCGTTGGTCCCTGTAATTGAATGGTCCTCCCAGACCCTCCTCACTCACTCTTTTGTGCACTGAAAAGTTGCAGAGGCTGCTGAACTAACATCACCAGCCATGCCGCTGCCTTCCAGAGGGGAGGAGGATCACAAAATGAAATATATCAATAAAACTGTGCATTATCGTCCACATCGCTGCCTTCCAGAGGGGAGGACGGCACCAAGACTGAAAAATGTGAATAAATCTGTGCGTGGCAGTGTTACACTTGGGCTCATTTCCTTCAGAAGTAGTGGAACTTTCAATGCAGAAGGAGAGTGATGGCATGTGCCCGAGCTGTTTCTAGCTCTTCAGCTGAAGTTGCCAGTTCTCCAATGCCCTGTTACTATTTCCGTATTCCTCCTGCACAAATTTTCCTTTTGAACTACAGGTCCTCCATTGCATGGATGGGAAACATGTCTGGCCTTTCCTTTAGCACTGCTTGAATGAAAATGTACTCCCTGTGGAGCGAAACGCAATATGGTTTATCTGTGGGTCATTTCAGTTCACTTTGGAAATTTACCGGGCAGTATTGGCTCTGAGTTGTACTTGTGCGTTGGACGTTATTTCCATGGCAGATGTTATTCCAGGGTGTGAGGCATCTTTTGAAGCATTGTAAAAGTTAGACCAAATTATTCTGGGACTGACCATTATTGGCGTTCCTAGGACAACACAGCACAGCACTGGAGAAGAGCTCCACATAGGTATATCCTCACTTACAAGTAGATAACATGGTTAGGAAGGCATTTTTAATACTAGCTTTCATTAGTTGTGCTTTGAATACCAAAAGCAAGAGGTTATGCTTCAACTTTATTAAACACTGGATGGCCGTCAATGTGAGTATTGCATACAGTTCTGGTCGCCAAAGTACAAGAGGTATAAGAAGGATGAGATGTTGCTGGGGAGTGTGCAGAGGCGATCCAACAAGATGTTCCCAAGGAAGGAGCGAG
Organism: Amblyraja radiata; assembly: GCF_010909765.2. NCBI lineage: Eukaryota > Metazoa > Chordata > Chondrichthyes > Rajiformes > Rajidae > Amblyraja > Amblyraja radiata. The sequence continues at coordinate 22,213,144 of NC_045983.1, read as the reverse complement.
CTGAGAAGTTAGGTCTGTTCTCCTGGCACCACAGGAGGTTAAGAGAGGATTATGGTTGAGATATATAACACTTTGAGAGGGTAGCGTAGAGTGCAGGAATGTTTTATCCATATCCAAATAGGGAATATAAGATATTCAGAGGAGCTATGAAGGATGTACTATTCATCCAGAGAGAGGTGAGTACCTGGAACACACTACCTGAAAGAGTGATTAAAGTGGGTCACAAACAACTTTTATGAAGTCTCCAAAGGAATATTTGAATTGCTTAGGCAATGGACCGGGCACTGGCAAATGGGACTTGTCAGGATGGCTTCTCACTGATTAGCCTAGGTGTGGTGGGCTGAATGGCCTCTGTTTCCATGCCGTATGTCTTTCTGACTCTATGACTCTAGACAACCTTCATCCCTCTCAATAGCATCATTAATTTTTGTACCATCCACAAATGTACTAATCATGCTTCCTACATTTACACCCAGTTTATTAATACATATCACAAACAGCAGGGGTCTGTGCATTGCCATCCCTCCCCTCTCCCCTCCATGTGGTACTCCACCGGTCACGGACCTCCAGTCCTTCCACAATAATCTTCAGTCTCTTATCACCAAGCCAATGGATCCAATTAGCCAGCACACCTTGGATCCCATATGCCTTAGCCTTCTAGATCAGGGTACTATGCAGAACCTTGTCAAATGCCGCATGAAAGTCCATATGGACAGCATCTATTGCCCTGCCTTAACCAATTTTCTGATTAACTTAATCAAAACGATCAAAATAGTGAGATGGGATTTCCCCTCCATAAAGCCATGCTGATCACCCCCAATCAGAGCCCCAACAATCTACTTCCTTGTTTCTAAAAGCATTTTGGGATGGATCTCATCTGGCTGCGAGGATTTATCTTCCTGCCTGCACAGAAGATGAGGCAAACCCATGCAGGAACTTGCCGAAGATAGACACAAAAAGCTGGAGTAACTCAGCGGGTCAGGCAGCCTCTCTGGAGAGAAGGAATGGGTGACGTTTCAGGTCGAGATCCTTCTTCACAACGTGCCAGTGTTCAATCCTTCATAGAGTGTCCTCATGTACAGCTTCAGACCTTTCTTCAGAGACCAGAGCTCTCCAGCAATTGCAAGACCTTCCATTCCCTCAAAACGTATGTCATTGGTGACCATCAGAGGCCAACGTACAAAATCCTGGGAGCTCCAATGATAACTTCATTCTATGCCATTCACAGAAGAGAGTGAAGTTGTTTTTTGTAACAGCATGGAAGGATGCCATCATTCATTGCATCAATACCGACCATCAATAATATCAGGCCCATATCTCTGTCTTGTGCCTGACATCATTGCAAATACTTATTTTTCAGATACTTATCCTGCTCCACAGATATACAAGCTTGTCTCTGTTTATTCTACTGCGATGTCTACTGCGACCCCATCTCAGTCAACAGTTCTCTCCAATTGACAGATAGATTCTAGTTCACTTAACATAGGCGTAATGGCATAAAAAATGAACACACCATTATTATAGATGAACGAACAAAGACTACTCAATTCAACTTATATTAACAAATGTAAAGAGCAAGCTGCAAATCAGGAGAAAGTGGCACTTTCACTGCTCCCGTATGACAAGTGATACTTTGCATTTGAACAGTGCTTTGTGCTGTAGTCTGAGTGATTGGCGGTTATTATGAACTTGCATTTACAAAGGTTGAATAAGAAGAAGGAGCAGGAGGTATTATAAAGGCTGTATAGAATTTACAGCATGGAGTCAAACACTACAGAAATACTGTAGGCTCTTCAACCCACTAAGTCCAAGCCAGTTATCAAGTTCTCATTACACTAATTCACTACTGATCCTATTTTATTCTCTCTAAATGGGTATCTTTACTGCCTCTGCTCTGACATTAACACACATATACCATAAACACACAGACACACATCATTAAAAAACACACACTGAACTTTTTTTATCATTTATTATATTGTTTACAGTGTACTATGTTTACATTTTATGTTGTGCTGCTGCAAGTAAGAATGTAATTGTTCTATCTGGGACATATGACAATAAACACATAGAACAAACATAGAACATAGAGCAGTACAGCACAGGAATGGGCTCTTTGGCCCACAATGTTTGTGCCAAGCATGATACCAGGTTTTGGCATATGCATACACGCAAGCACTAAGACGCATACACGCGTTTATATGCGGACATGGATTGGTGGATTCAGACACCGATGGTTTCCACCACCTATCCCATTCCTCCAATCTTCCCAATTACCCACAATTTAACTCCTCACTGTCTTTCCTAGGCTTTCTCTCCTTCACTATCCCTCCCTAACCCCCTTCACCCTTCCCTCTCTCTTGCACATTGCTGTTGGCCCTACCCTTCCTTCCCTGGACCATGAATCCCTCCCCATTTCTGTGTCACGGGCAGATCATGAAAGGGTTCCATTCCTGAGAACTGTTTATGAGCTGATTTCTCCACTTGTCAGAAGCACCCGTTTTCTATAGCTGCCCACATCATTTCACTGCACACACCTGCTATGCACTTCATTGAATATCCACCCGAACACAACCCATAATATAAATCATGGAGAAAATACTGTATCCGTTCATTAATGAATGCTACAAAACATTTAATTTGTTTTATTATTATCTATATACATATAAAACTCTCATCTTGTCGTCTTTGCGTTGTTTTTAAATTTGCGCAAAAATGGTACCCGATAGCGCCACAATTTTTCACCACCTTACTCGCCATTCTCCTGTACTGCAAGTGCATCAAGTTTTGTTCCGATCGGCGAAATATTACATAAGTTATTAGTCTTCTCTCCTGTCATTCGCTAGGACGGAGACGCCCCTTCCGGCATCCGCTGTCAATCACCGGTGGCGAGAATAAAGCTGAAGGAGCGGAGTGAGCAGAGTGTGAGCGGGGGCTGTATTCGCGGGCGGGGGCTGTATTCACGGGCGGGCGGATGGTGGCTGTGTTCGCGGGCTGTGTATGTGGGCGGGCGGGGTCTGTGTTCCGCGGGCGGGCCTTTTTCCTTCGGGTGGCGGCGGCGGCGACCACCGCGACGAGCCAGGAGCTGCTGAGTGCAGCCGGTGCCGGCGGCCAATGAGTCCGACAGGAGCCGGGGGCGGGAGCTGGTGAGTGAGTCTGGAGCCGGTGATTGCGGCCACACACCCCCCCTCCCCTCCCTCCCCTCCTCCTCCCCTTCCCCCGTACCACACACACCCCCTCCCCTACCCCCACAACCCCCCCTACCCCCACAAGCCCACTCCCCCACACAACCCCCTTCCCCACAAACCCCTCCACTACAAATGTTGCCTCATTCGCAGAGTTCCTCCAGCACTTTGTGTTTGTTCAAGATTTCAGCATTTGCAGTTCCTTGTGATGAAAAGTAATGGTTTTCCATTTTAATGGTTTAATCTCTGGATAGAAACCATGGGAGATGCAATTTTTTTTTGATTGTTGACACTTCTATCCCATTGATCTGAACCCAATTAAAATTCAGGGACCCAGAAACGAAAGGACAATAATTTAACACACATGGACTCAATCCCTTCATTGTTGCTGATGTATCATTGAAATGACAGTTTAAGTCTACACAGTACAGTACTTGGAAATCACAGCAGAAAACGACAATGAGATTATAAAACAGAGGTTCCTCACATATTAGGACAAACTGTAACAAACTCACCCACGTTATAAGTGAACAATAGTTTAGTGCCTCCAGCTCTTCCCACTCTGTTGCTGGTGTTCATTAAAATCATTTTTTATAGATTCACAAAAGGTGTTAAAATGTGACAACACTGATGGAAGCAAAAATCTGGAAGAAATGGGTTTAGTTCCAGCAATAAATACGATTCACAGCTGGATATAGTCTACTCTTTGTTTTTACTAATCAAGCACTCAAGGTTGCCTCGATCCCATTAGCTACTTCATTGGGGAAAATGTAAGTGGGAAATGGTTCGATATTTGAGACAGTGGATGATTGAGAGGTTTCTGAACTTTGGGTTGTTCAGCAGACTTGCTATCCTGTATTACAAAAGCAAAATGGTGCAGATGCTATAAACCTGAAATTAAAACAGAACACGCTGTTAATATTCAGCAGGTTGGGCAGAATTTGTTGATGAAAAGGTAACTGCGCAACATCTGTCAGAGGAACAGCAACAAATGTAACAAAATCGATGATTTGAGGAGGGGTCGTACTGGACCTTGCATTGGTAAATAAGCCTGGCTAGGTGATTGGTGTTTCAGTGGCAGAGCATTTTGAGCACAACTCCATACATTTGAAGACAGCGAAGAATAAGGATATGTCTGGATCTTCAAGGTTACTAAATTGGGGTAAGGCACATTACACCATTATTAGGCAGGAACTAGGTAGCATAAATTGGGAATTGTTATTGAGTAAGTCCACATCAAACATGTGGGTATTGTTGATCAGCTGATAAGACTTCAGAACTAGCATGTTCCAATAAGGAGGGATAAGGATGGCAATGCGAGAACCTTGGATGACCAGAGACGGTGTAAATGTGATCAAAAAGGAAAAGGAAGCACATGTATGGTTTAGGGAAATGAAGTCTGACTGGGCCTTTGAGGAAAATAAAGCAAGCAGGAAGAACACAAGTTTCTCCGGAGATGCTGCCTGACCCACTCAGTTACTCCAGCATTTTGTGTCCATCTTCGGTATAAACCAGCATATGTAGTTCCTTCCAATGCAGGAAAGAACGCAAGCAGGCAATTGGAAGGGGCAAAAGGGGTCATAAAATGTCATTGGCAAGTCGGATTAAAGAAAATCTCATGATATTTCGTACAAAAATTAAAAACAAGAGGATAACTATGGAGATGGTAGGAGCACTCAAGAATAAAGGAGGATGTTGATACTTGGATTGTGAGGATGTAGGCAAGGTACTAAATGAGTACTTGCATCTTATTCACCATGGAGGACGTGGAGGATAATGAGATTAGTGCGGAGAAGATTAATAATCTAGGGCAGTTTGAGATCAAGAAAGAGGTGGTGGTGGGGGTTTTGAAGAGCATTAAGGTGGATAAATCCCCAGCACCTGATGGGATCACTCCTAGGTTATTGAGGGAGGCAAGAGATGTGATTGCAGAGACCTTGTGAAGAGACCTTCTCTCTAGCGACAGATGTCCAAGAAGACTAGAGTGTAGCTAATGTTGTTCCTATGTTGAAGAAGGGAAGTAGAGATAATCCAGGAAATTATAGTCCAGTAAACCTCATATCAGTGGAGAGAATCTATTGGAGTGGATTGTTCGTGATCGGATTTACCCCCATTTGGAATGGGATAATTAAGGACAATCGGCATGTCTTTGTCCAAGCAGAGTCACATCTTACCCACTTGATTTAGTTTTTTGAGGAGTTCACAAAGGTGTTCCATGAGGGTAGGGCAGTGGATGTTGCCTATATGGATTTTAGTAAGGTATTTGTTCAAATAGGCTGATCAATAAGAATAAGATGCATGGGATCTACCACAGTTTCGATTCAGATCTGGCTTACCCTTAGAGGATAGAGGGTAGTGTTGGAAGTGTGATATTCTGGCTGGAGGTACGTGACTAGTGGTGTTATGCAGCAATCTGTGCTAGGAGCTCCATTGTTTGAGATATACATCTTTGCCATTGATCCAACCAAGAACTGTGATATCATTAGCAAGTATAAAGAATTGGCACTGTACGTGGCCATTCAGTACAGGTGTCAGAGGTTATGGGGAGAAGGCAGGAGAATGGGGTTAGGAGAAAGAGATAGATCAGAGATAGATTTTCTCTCTTTAACCGCCTTCATTTATCTTGCCCTCTTTGCAGTCATCAACACATGCCCTTCTCTGACATGGCATCTCAAGTGATTTTGGATATTTGGGCCAAGCAATTGAATTGTTTGCGCTGTGCAGATTTATTCAGCACACGTTTCATCCAAAATCGATGCAACCTATTGTGAAGCTCATGGGTGATCATTTCGGGGTGAAATTGCAAAATTGGATTGGATCTTTTCAGTTAAAATCCATGTTACTGCATCCAGTATTTTCCTTCGTATTGTCAGCCCTCATGTTTGATATTTTCCTGAGCTAAGCTGGAGCTCCCACTCAGGGCCAGAAACCTACAGTCGCTTGGCAGTCACAGCAAACAAGGAGCCTAGCCATTGGGACACCATTCAAAAGGCCACCTGGCTCTCAATGGCGCACTTCGCAGCGCAGATTCAGGCTGCTCACTGCAGACAACTCACACGCCTCTCACAGCACAGTGTTGAACGCAAACGATTAAAGAGCAATCTTCGGACAGTCTATTTACTGAGAAGCACATTAAATGTGTGTGTTGTGAGATCCCTCTGTCGATGAGAAGGACGGCCTTCTCCTCCAGCTGATCAGGGTCTGCATGTGCGGGTCAGCATCCTTCCTCTATCCCTGCTAGTTTCTGCCTCGATGTAGGATATGAAGTCAGTAACGTTTTTTTATTGTTTTATTTTATATTTCACCATAATGGTCTGGTTGCGTAGTATAACTGGCCATTTATAGTTTATTGTACATTTATTTGTTGTGTCGTTGCATTAATATGCCTGCAGCTGCAGACGGTAAGAATTATTCATTGTTCTGTTTCTGGTGCAGAGGACAATTAAACACTCCAGTCGCCTGGTGTTAAGCAACACTTTGAGGGGAGCAGCTGTCCGTGTGTTCTGGGAGCAGGGGTGTACGGGTGGAGGTGAATGTGTGTGTGTGGTTTGTGTGCTTGCGTCAGCATTAGAGATTTATAACCTGTTCTCCCTGCAGCCTTATATCTCATTTATCAGCACCAATTCCCCCTCTGAGTAATTTGCTGCTTTCTTTGCACTCTCAAGCCTCTCTCCATTGCACGGCAGCAATTATGTGTGTCACTGCTCTCTGGTCTCCGTGGGGAATGTGCCTTTAAGGGCTGGTGCCCCCTCCTCTGATTGCTGCAGATCAAAGCTGTGGCAGGTGCAGTAATCTGGTGCTCCACACCACCTGAAGTCGTGAGGTAAAACCATTTTGGATGCACTTTGTCACACTAGTTTTCAGCCAAGCAACAATGATTCAGGAAGAATGAAGTTCCATTTCTAGGCAATGGTTAATGGATTGTTCCCTGGTCTTTAGTTTAGTTTAGTTTAGAGATACCATGTGGAAACGGGCCCTTCAGTCCACCGAATCCACACCTGCTGACGGGCCCACAATCACCCTTACACTAGTTCTATCCTACACACTAGGGATCATTTACAGAAGCCAATTAGCATACTAACCTGCACGTCTTTGGAATGCGGGAGGAAACTGGAGCACTCGGAGAAAACCCATGTGGTCACAGGGAGAATGTACAAACTCTGCACAGACAGCACCCGCAGTCAGGATCGAGCCCTGGTCTCTGGTGCTGGGAGGCAGCAACTCTACTGCTGGTCCAACATGTGAACAGCATGAGCAGGGCTTTCATTAATGACACAGAAGGACCTTAGCCTGTTACATGACGTGCATTTCCTTTGAATCAGATTGTTTAAAATTGTGAACAATATTCAGTTTAGTCTACCTCACAATATTTTTTTCGTTAGCTTCACCTTAGCCAGTTTTATCTGAAGCCCTTTACAACAAGTATTGCATTGTTGGAATATGCACAAGTGTTTCGATGTGATTCTTTTGTTATCTGTTAGAATACTAAGTCAGTCTGGTTTTATGAAACATGTATGTATTTAAAACTGCTAGAGTTGCAAGTAGCCCTGTCATCTCTTGTTAAAGCTGCCATTTAGTTCCCAAGGAGTCGGCTTCAACAAGATGGTTGCTGACAACACGAAAGACACAATTGACAGAATGCAGGATTCCTGCAGCCAAATGACAACTTGTTCAATAAACAAAAAAAAAAATGCAGATGTTGGAAATCTGAAATGAAAGCAGAAAATGCTGCAAGTACTCAGCTTGTCAGGCAGCCTACTCTTTCAGATGTAAATTTAAACAAAATAAAAATGCAGAAAAAGGGCAGCCACGGTGGTGCAGCAGTAGAGTTTCTTCCTTACAGCGCTTGCAGCGCCAGAGACCCGGGTTCGATCCCGACTTCGGGCACTGTCTATACGGAATTTGTATGTTCTTCCTGTGACCTGCGTGGGTTTTCTCCGAGATCTTCAGGTTTCCTCCCACACTCCAAAGACGTACAGGTATGTAGGTTAATTGGCTTGGTGTATGTGTTAAAAATTGTACCTAGTGTGTGTAGGATAATGTTCTTCTTCTTCTTGCATATGGCGTGCACTGCCTAAAGTTGTAGGACAACTTGTTCTATTTGGTCTCATTGGATTTTGCACACCGGGTTGATTGCATTTGTCGAAACAGGGCAGACCACGTGAAGGTTGCAAACTTCCACCCCAGGATAATGTTAATGTGCAGGGATCGCTGGTCGGTGTGGATTCAGTGGGCCGAATGGCCTGTTTCCACGCTGTATCTCTAAAACTACAATTAAAACTAAAGAGGCTGAAAATCGGAGAGACAAACAGCGAAAGGCTGAAAAAACTCATCAGAACTGGTGAAGGATCTTCGAGCTGAAATGAATATAGTACAAAGAACAGTAGAGCACAGGAACATGCTAATGCCGAAATTGATGCCTAGTTAAACAGATCTCATCTGCCTGCACATGATCCGTATCCCTCTATTCCCTGTACTTCCATGTTCCACTTTCAAATGTAAGCGGTTTCTCTTTCTGAAGAATGTTGTCAGGCCTGCTGAGCTTTGTGCAGCATTTTCGGTTTTTATTAATGTTTCAGGTCAACAACCTTTCACACAATATACCTTTCATCACAAAATAACTTGTTCATTTTGTTCACTCACCCTGGAGATGAATGGTTTGTTTGTTGTCAGAACTGACTGCAACAGCTTGTTCTTTGATCCCCTTTGATTTTCAATTTATTTATTAAACGATGATGTATCTAGACAGGAAAGTGCCAATTCCTCATTTGTTTCCCTTATAATGGAGGAATACTTAACTCATGGCCAAAGTCATTTGGGACACTGCCCCAAATGAGATTGTTTTTCACTCCTGAATGGTTATTTTTTTCTCTATTTGAATTTCATCAGAAATAATTAATTTTGTCCGATTTGTACGTTGTGCTTTGATCCCCACTGGCTGACGAATGAGGAAAGCTTTATTTAATCAGTGGCTTAAAGGGAGCTCAGTGACTTTAGTCAGGTCCTAACGAATTAGGCTGGAATGAGAACTGACTATTATTTGAACAGAAAATCTGCTTCTCACAATCTACTGACACTCAGGTCTCATAATCTCAGAATGCAAGAGAGCCAGAGGAACAAACATAAAACACCAGAGATGAGGAGTTTGCTCAAAGTCCTTTCTCTTTTGATCTGTAACTGAACTGCTCAATATATCTTTCACTTTAAAGTCTATGCTGAAAATGACTCGAGGGAATATGTGTTACAGTGGAATTAGCTGAATGTGTGGAACCATCTGGAATGTCCTGCTGTTGATTTATCAGCCATGGACTATATGACCAAGTGTGTGCAATGCAAGGCTTCAAGGCAATAACTAACCATATGGACAACTTTGTGATTGAAGTGCACATTAATCAAGCTCATCGAATATTTGTGCTGTTTACTAAACTTTGCGAATTTAGTAAGGAGCAGAAATTCAAATAGTTTGATTCGCGAGACGGTTTTACTTTGAGGTATCCAACCCGTAGTGTTCGGTAACCAGCAGCAACCAACGTTTGATTTGTCACAGTGGGGTATTATTAGTGTCAGTCGATATATGTGAATCTTTCAAAAACAGCTTCTCTGATCCTGGTATCAGATGCCAGAGTTACAGGAAGAGACCCCAGAAGTCTGTTCACATTGGAGGAGAGGTGGTCATATTGTTTGGAAATATCCTTAACTGTTTTGAGAAGAAACCTCAGAATTTTTTTTCCATGGTGGAAAGATTTGAAATTGTGGTGGACAGGGATTTGCAGTGGGGGTGGTGAGCAACATATAGAATAAAGCTTGGAAGTGAATGGGCATAAGTTCATATGACATTAAATAGAGAATGAGAAATATTTGGAACAGACATTTTAGGATGGGCAGCCGGGACTGATAAGCACTAATTTTATAATGAATGTTAAATATTTGGTGAGAAAAGTAGCTCGGAGATATAGATTTAAATGTGTACAGTGTGTCGTGTTGGGCCTAAGTAAAGGGATGTTTAGCTGAACAGTACTTTCCACGTGCTTACCGCAAAGGTAATGCTGGCCTGTCAAAAACATGGGGTTTGTATGTGAAGGGAAGACATTTTAAGGGCTGATATTTTAACATCTTAGAAAGTAATGGAGTCCGTGCATTGATATTTATTCCAGTACAACGATTCTGCTGCCCTCTTGTTTGCTGATGTCGTTTGCCTTGCCTGAAATCGGAACTGATGGAAGGGGTAATCTTCTTGGCAAAAGGAAGAATAACAGAGTGTTTGAGCTCCTACTGCTGATTGCTGTCGAACATTTCAGAGTGAGCTGACCGAGAATAGCAACGGGATTCACTGTGTTACACACCACAGTGGGAAAAGAAACTTGCGAACACCCCTTGACTGGGCTCACACATCAAGAGCGGCAGATTGTTTCAGGCTGACAGTGTGCCGCTGTTTTGCTGCTGTCACCTATTGTGCTGTGCTGCAGGCAAATTTGCACCTTCTCAAGAGGAGGCAAGACAGAAGTTCTTTTGAGGATTCTGGTTGCTTTGAGGTTGTTGATGATTTAATATTGCCTTCTTCATTAAAGTAAGAATGGAATTGTCTGGTGATTTAAGCGACCTGAAAATAGAACTGAATTTTTAAGTACTTATTTGAATTCATTCTGCATTGTTATTGCGGTACTTAACATTTTCTTGCACTGAGCTTCACTGGCTGGGCTCATTGTGTCTGCACAATAATGGAGTTATAATTTTGATCTCAGACAAGCCTTTGGTTCCTTCATTCCTGGGGGACTGTGAAATAATATCCCAATGTTGTACAGCAGTCAAACATTTGATTCCATTCAGCACCTGTTTCATGATGCAAGGCGCAATCAACCCATGCACCCAATATCAGAGCATATCTGTGTCAAGCATCAGAATCATAACATTTTTCTCACTGCAATAATAAACCTAAGCTTTCTACTGGTGTGGAGCTAATCAGTAGGAAAAAATAAGAAACTATGGAATCATCACTCCAGGACCAAGATCACCTGAGCTACTGTGCGCACACTATCCTGTTATATGTCTACTTCTGCTTGGGTACTCCCTTGGGATTGATGATAAGGTCATTAGGAATAGGAATAGAATTAGGCTATTTGGCCCATCAAGTCTACTCCGCCATTCAATCATGGCTGATCTATCTCTCCCTCCTAACCCCATTCTCCTGCCTTCTCCCAATAACCTCTGACACCTGTACTAATCAAGAATCTATCTATCTCTGTCTTAAAAATATCCACTGACTTGGCCTCCACAACCTATATGGCAAAGAATTCCACAGATTCACTGCCTTCTGACTAAAGAAATTTCCTTCCTAAAAGAACGTCCTTTAATTCTGAGGCTAAGACCTCTGGTCCTAAACTCTCCCGCGAGTTGAAACATCCTCTCCACATCCACTCTATCCAAGCCGTTCACTATTCTGTATGTTTTAATGAGGTCCCCCATCATTCTACTAAACTCCAGCAAGTACAGGCCCAGTCCCAACAAACGCTCATCATCGGTTAACATACTCATTCCTGGGATCATTCTTGAAAGCCTCCTCTGGACCCTCTCCAGAGCCAACATATCCTTCCTCAGATATGGTGCTCAAAATTGCTCACAATATTCCAAATGTGGCCATACCAGCGCCAGAGTCCCTACTTTCGCTACACTACCTGCCCCTCCACCTATTTTCATATCATCCACAAACATTGCCACAAAGCCTTCATTCCCCTCGTCCAAATCATTAATATACAATGTGGAGAGTAGCTGCCCCAGCACCGAACCTTGCGGAACTCCACTTGGCTGAGGAGGCAATGTGGGAGCCAAACACTGCTCCTTAGATGACGCAGTAGGTGGCCAAAAGTGTGAGGTGTTGGGTGGGTGGTTTGAGAGGTAGTTTGCTAAAGCAGGGCTTCTGTGCTGTCCTGGTCCACAGTCCATAATGTTCCTTCGCCACTTTGAGTGATCCAGGTTTTCCCAGACATCAGTGAGAATGTTTCATTTCTTCAAGATGTTTTCGAGTAAATCTGTTCCTTTGGTCACCTGTCGATGTCTTCGCACGATGGAGCTCAGGATATGTGTAGGAAGAAACTGCAGATGCTGGTTTAAATTGAAGATTGACAGAAAAAGCTGGAGTAACTCAGCGGGACAGGCTGCATCTCTGGATAGAAGGAATGGGTGACGTTTCGGGTCAAGACCCTTCTTCAGTCTGAAGAAGGGTCTCGACCCGAAACATCACCCATGGAGCTTAGGATAGTTGGTCTACTTCAGGAGTTTAATGTAGGGCATACAAACAACATGGTCTTCCCGGTGTTTCTGACAGAATATAACTGTGACTAAATGTTAAAGATAGACACAAAATGCTGGAGTAACTCAGCTGGTCAGGCAGCATCTCTGGAGATAGGTGAAGTTACAGTTGGGACACTTCTTCAGACTGATTGGAGTGGGGGGGAAAGTTGGAAGTGGAAGTTATGAAGCAATATTGTTTTCTTCATTACCTACCCACCCTCACCCCATGACTCCAACGCTCAAGAAGAATGCGGCAATACTTCCTGAAATGTGGCTGAAAATGTGTCACCTGGGGCAGGGTGGCAAGCTCATCGAATTGCAAGCCAGGCTGGGAAGGTGGAGAAGGATCACTTATAGGGGAAGGATTCAAAGAAGAACACCAAGATGCCTGATTGCGGGTGTGGCATGATTGAGGAGCAATACTGACAGTCCGCAAATGGAATTAAGTCGAAATCTAACTCTTTATCAGCAGCTTATCACCACAGCAACTCTGGCCCAACTGCACCAGAGGTATTATCCCTTTGTCCCATTCATCTCTTCCCCACCCTCACTGCAACTTAACCTATTTTCTCACTTTCCCCGATCTGATGAAGCATCTATAACTTGAAACATTTTTTCTGTTCTCTCAGCACAGATGCTGCCTGACCAAATGAATGTTTCCAACATCTTTTGTTTGTGTTTCAGAAATGAACTGAAGTGAACTTTTGGAGAGACAAGGAAGGTCACACATCCCTGTTCTCCAGAGATGTGGCCTGGCCTACTGATTTACTCCAGACCTTACTTTGAAGTGAACTTTTCCTTTCTCTGCCCATTCAGTTACAGTTATTGCTCAGTAATAGGTAGCTTATTCCACTGAAGATTGGACATGTGTCTACAATATAGTCACAATCACTGAACACTGAAGCTCAATATCCTGGAGTATAGAATTTTCAGGTCAGACAAAGATTGTATTAATTCAGTATTGAGGGAGCATATCCTAAAAGAGCAAATGGAAACCAAAAGGTGTTGTTACTTTGCTCTGGGATTATTACAAACTTCACAAAAGTCAACGTGAGATAGAGGATAGATATGTAAGCAGAACACATTCAGACGCAATAAAAATAGCATTATCATACTGGGGAATTTCAATTTCCCAAATATTAACTGGGATTGCCCCAGCGTTAAAGGCTCAGAGAGGGCAGAAAATAGGGTGTTTTTATGTTGAATATGTTAGTTGGCTGAGAAATATAACTAGTCTCCATTGTCACTATTGGTCTTTACGTGGAGTAAGTCGAAATGGTTCTGAGAACGAACTGTATCATTGAAGACACAGAACACAGAAACGCAACAATTTTCGACACAAACTGCACACCAAGTCTCGCAAGAGGACGTGAAGGAAGGGAGTGGAGAGAGTGGCCAGACTGAAGACACCGCAAAAACATTGTCATTTCCAGACCCATTCAGACTAGGTTCTGTGGAATCACTTAGTGTACAAAGTGGCAGATGAGAAAATGCAGGCAAAGCCTTTCAATGTGCTGGACTTAATGTTCCAGAGACATGCAGAACAGCCACCAGAATGGAGGTGGTAATTAAAAGGGTGAGACAGCTCACTCAAAACTAGTTCACAACTGCATAAGTTGCAGCATGATGTTCTTTCCTCATAGCCAAGTCATACGGGCACTGCATATGTGCAGCGGGTGCAAAATGATCACATGACTGTATTCCACTGTTCAGCGTTGGCCTTGGTTACCGTGCTGGTGGTACCAGTAAGGCTGTTCCATTAAAGAACATATGTGCAACAGAAATATATACTGAGGAGGCTGAAACATTATGCTGAATGATACCCATTGTACACACTAGACTGATGCTTAGAACAGAACATATAAGGCTGCCTTATCTATTGAGGGAGCAACATATTGATATCATATTGAGTCGGTCTGTCAAAAGCTAGGATTGTATTGGTGATACCCCATCCATTTTCTGTTCAGATGGAGCATAGCAGTGTTGGCTATATCTCTGAGAGGCATATACATCCTACGCACGTTGACGGATGGCATGCAGTTCTGAACTTACTTATATCAGCCCAGCACAGTGTAGCCAGTGCAGCATGACTGAAATTGTAGCATTGAAACCAGTGTAGTTAAACACAGTGCAGCATTGAAACCAGTGTAGTTAAAAACATTGGCAATGATCCAGAAAGGAAAAGTTAAAAGAGATGTATTTGTGACTTCAAAAGGAACAGTAAATGACAGTACCTGTCGCGGGGTAACGCCTGTATGGTCATGAGTAGTCGCCCAAAAAGAATCGTACCTTTTTCTGGTCGCCCCTGAATTTTCAACATGTTGAAAATTTTCGGCAACCTGCTGCGACTATGACGGGTGTCGGCAAGTCACCGAAAAAAACGCGTAAGTTGGACAGGCCCTTAAGGGAGAGAAGAGGTCTTATGTCTACAGGAAGCCTGAAAGGGAATCAGGATGCAAATTATTTAAAATAGACATCACAAAAATGGAGTGCCTAACGAAACAGCCAAAGTAGAGATGTTGCAACTAAGTTCATGATGTGAAGATAGTGCTAAATACAACGGATAATTGTAGCTACTGTAATTGTTGTCAAGAATTATTAACCCTGCATTAAGTTTGATGTGAACAATTTGGCACAAACAGATGCAACCAGAAAGATAATGGTCAAAAGCACTTTTACATTGATGAGGACACTTACATTGAAATAGTAATCGCAGGACAGGGCGTGAGACCGGACATGGGCGAGGTTTGTCTGGCAAAGCAATCCATCAGAATCACTATTGTCTGGAGTTGGTGTTTCTGAGATATCGTGGAATAATCAGTGAAAAGATCAGTGAATGATGAGATGAAGAATTTGAATACATTTATAGTTTGTTGTGCATAAAAAAAATTTTTGAAGTAAAATAAATTTCCGAATGTTGAATTTTATGTATGCAAATATGTTTGCGTGGGCTTATTGCAATTTTTTTAAAGGGGATGTAATGTACATATAAAAGTGTAAATTAATCTTTGGGAATTTGAATCTATCTTATGGTAGGATTTCCTGATATATTCTTATATTGGACGCTGCCATTAGTTGATAGTGGATTGCCTTCCATATTCCACTGGAACCTCTGTTGTCTGTCTTTGTAAGTTACAACATGAATGCATTAAGAGGAGTTATTATTTACTCTGCCTATCCCTGTCTATTTTTGTCAATCACATATTCTGAAGAAAATCTGTCTTTTCATTCATATGGTTATGCTTTACAAGAAAAAAAAAATCGAGGTTAACCTAAACCCAACCAAACTACATCCATTTGTTCTATCACTAGTTTCTCCTTTCTATAGCGGTCGGGGTAATGGGTCTGCGCACTTTAGGTAACTATAATTCCAAAAATAAAATGATAAATTAAAATTAAGTGAAAGTGGCATGAAAGTGAAGCTGAGATCAGAGATCAGATCAGACATAATGTTACTGAATGGTGAAATTTGCTCGAGGGGATCAGTGGCCTACTCCTGCTCCAATTTATAGATTCTCATGTGCTTAAGTAAAACTTAAGCATCTTTAAAATAGATATGTTAGATACCTTAAGATCTTACAGCACCAGAGTTTCACTATTGCATTTGATTTGAACAGATTCAATTCTTTCAGGGCATGTATGTATCTAATGGCTTGCTGCCCCCACCCAGCTGTGAGAGTTGGAGCCTCAACTGAAAGAGAAGAATAAGCATATTTTAAGGGGATGGACAGAGGTGAAGGGTGGGATTCATTAAGGGATTCATCTGTTTTTATGAAGAGGGATTTTCAAGAAGGGAAAGTTTTCTATGGCCACAATCTGGGTTGAGCCTTGCATCAACTCAAGCTTATTGCCGTATGCACAAGGACAGTGAGGTGAAGGTACAATAAAAGAATTGCTTGCAGCAGCATCACAGGCACATAGACTCAGATAAACACCCAAAATATACATTTTACATAAAATCACATAACATTTCAAAAAGTAAAGCAAAAAAGACATTATGGCAAAACACAATTAGAGAAAATTAAGTTAATCCATGGTTAGGGTCTTTTTTTGTTGTTGCTTTTTCAGCAAGTAAGGTGACAAGACTGGGCAGCGCGGTGGTGCAGCGGTAGAGTTGCTGCCCTACAGAGCTTGCAGCACCACAGACCAGGGTTTGATCCTGACTACGTGTGCTGCTTGTGCGGTATTTGTACGTTCACCCTGTTTTCTCCGAGATCTTCCGTTTTTCCTCCCCCTCCAAAACACGAACAGGTGTGTAGGTTAATTGGCTTGGTGTTAGTATAAATTGTCCCTAGTGTGTGTAGGATAGTGTTAATGAGCGGGGATTGCTGGTCCGCACGGACTCGGTGGGCCGAAGGATCAGTTTCCGTGCTGTATCTCTAAAACTAAAACTAAAGACTGACTGGAAAATAAAGACACAAGAGATTACAGATGGTGCTCTATGGAGTAGAAAAATGCCAAACTGCTAGAAGAACTCAGCGGGTCAAGCAGCACCCTTGGACCTTCCTGATTGGGGATGCTGCATTAGAACTGAGAGTGCAGAGGGAAGATATACAGAAAATGGACGTGAGAGGGAGTGGACTTGTCGGTAATAGATGGGACCAGGTGAGGGGGAGATGATGGGCAGATGGAGCAAGGTAGAGGAGGGGGAGAGAGAAGAGACAAAAGTTGGTAGATGATAGGTGGAAAAAGAAAAGGAAAAAAATGGCAGATAGCACCACATGGGGGAGGGAGAGAGTAGGGTTGAGATAGATGCTGGCAGGTTTAGTATTGAATTTAATTTAGTTTAGAAATACAGCATAGAAACAGGCTCTTCGGCCCACCGAGTCCATGCCGACCAACGAATACCCATACACTAGTTCTACCCGGCACACTAGGGATGTTTTACGGAAACCAATTAACACGAACCTGCACATCTTTGGAATGTGGGAGGAAACCAGAGCACCTGGAGAAAACCTACGTGGTCACTGGGAGAACATACAAGCTCAGTACAGACAGCACCCATGGACAGGATCGAACACAGGCCTCTGGCGCTGTAAGGTAGCAACTTTACCTGAGTGAGAGAAGGTGTAGGAGAGGTGAACCAAGAAAGAATAAATCCAAGATGGACACAAAAATCTGGAGTAACTCAGCAGGGCAGGCAGCATCTCTGGAGAGAAGGAATCGGTGTCGTTTTGGGTCGAGACCTTTCTTCAGACTCAGATGGAAAGGTATGGGGGTGATGGGCAGATAGAAGCAGGTAGAGGAAGGTTGTACGTCTAGGTTGCAACGCAATATCTGGATTCCCAACAAAGGTAATACAATATGCCAAGGTTAAGCTGTGCTCCCATTGTAAAGATGTAATTTTACAGGGCTATTTGCCCACGCACAAAATAGTGAAGTTGAAACTGTTTAATTAACTCCTTTTATCAATGTACATAAACAGAATAAAACCTCTTTGAGTTCAGTGATATACAGTACCTCTGAGATTTTTTTTGAGTTGTGAAAGATTCTTCCTGAACACTTGCTTGCCTGGCTGAATAAAGACTTTATACATCAACAGCTCTGGCCTCCGTGTAGCTCATTCAAAGTCACCACAATGTGATCCTTTCTGCTGTAGCTGGCTGAGTGTGATCAAAGCCTCCGTGCTTGCTTGAGAGGGGACACCATTGTTGGTGTATTTGAGCCGTCAGTGGAGTTGAGGTTCTGCAGATATTGCATCTGGTTTAATTTAGAGATACGGCATGGAAACGGGCCGATCGTCCCACACAGTCCATGCTGACCATTGATCACCCATTCACACTAGTTTTATGTCATCCATTCCCTATACAAATGGGGCAATTTATGGAGGCCAATTAACCTACAAACCTGCAAGTCTTTGGAATGTGGGAGGAAACCGGAGCACCTGGGAAAAACCCACCCGGTTGCAGGGAAAACGTGAAAACTCCACACAGACAGTAGCCGAGGTCAGGATCAAACCTAGGTGTCTGGCACTGTGGCAGCAGCTCTACCAGCTGCGCCACTATTTATGGCAACTCGACAAGTCTTTTAAGGTGTCTGTTGTAGGGAGACCGAGTCTCGGAGACGTCAGGGAGTGGTGGGGATTACAGCGGCCCTTTACCCCATGAGGTAAGCATTGGGTTTAAGAATAAATTTAAAAACAATTTTTGTGGAAAAATAACATCCAGTGAAACACAGAGGCGAAGGGGTGGAATGTGTAATTTTTTACAAAATACGGACACAAAGAGGACAACAAGGAAACTAAATTCACCTCGCCCTCTTCCCTATTTGAACCTCCAACCTGGACATGTCTGTTAACTCAGCTTCCTCTTGCTGTGTGGAGAATAGACCTTAGACCATTTAATTATTTTTATTAAATCAAGATGGGAGAAAGGATATGCTGGAGCTGAGTTTTTTTTTGTTCTGTGGCATGAATTCAAATCTAATCTATATTGATTGCTGCATAGGGCCCTAACTAAATGCCCTGAAACTGCCTCAGGTTAGTTCCTGGTGGGTTCATGTAAATTGTTCTGATCCTCTTCCCAAACATTTGGAGCCAAGGAAAGGATAGGATCACAGCAGTGGATTAATTATGAGAAAATCAAGTAGAGCGTGAACAGGAGAGGGAATAAAATGAAGCAAAATCTGAGAGGGCTATAAAGGTATTTGAAAGGAGTGGGATGGACAGGAGTGGACGAGGGATCCAGAGAATTAACTCAAATTGATTTCAAATTCTATTTTGACAGATTTTGAATCAATTTCTCATCCTAGATCTTAAATGATCTCATCTTTAGCACATTGTTGTAGGTGGGACTTCGCTCTAAATGTGCTGCTGCAATTTCCACATCACAATGACTTCAGTTCAATAGCACTTCATTAACTTGGAAACATTTTGTAACATCCTGAGTTTGTGGAGCTGTTATGTAAACGCATGTCTTCCTAGCTTCAGTCCAAACATTTATGCAAATGAAGTGCCATGTTTTGATCTTATGATTTGCATTAATGCACTGCAGCACAACATTTATTATGCACGCATCGTTACAATTTTTGAAACGTTATTGTTTCTCGTAGTTCTGTGTGGGAGATGGTCAGGAAGGTCAACATCACACTCTCCATGTTGGTGATTTATGATCTGGACATATGACATTGTGCTGGTTAACATCAGATAATATGTCTGTTTATACTTCACAGTTATATGTATTTACCGCACTGCTTCATTTTTATTTAAAAAAGAGAACAACACTGAAACAGATGAACGTGTTTACATCGAAGAACATATGTACATGGATACACAATCACAGATTGAAGCACATCACAGCTTTTCCAAAAATCTGATACCTTCTCAACAGACCCGATGTTTTTTGGTATTTCCTGTACATTTGTTCAGGATGCTGATGCTGCTGACTAGATGCCTCCCTCGGGATTTCCCAGAGTATTCCTATGGATCTGTGTCACAAGTTTACAGTACTTTGCCTCCTGCTCTTCAATGATCACTTCCATAGGATCTGCGGCACAACTCGTACCTCTGGTCCTTGTTCCTTCCAACCCCTCTGCAGTCACCATGTGCTTTTGATCTTGCCATGTAATTTCTGGCCACTCAAACTCCTCCAACAATTTCAAGGTCCCTCCTTGATGGTGTTTTTTACCTTGTAGTCCGAGCACCATTACCTGGTCTCTTAACTGGACCCATCTTCCTGGTGTCTGAATCATAGTGATTTCCTCTGCCTCCACCACCCTCTCTCCTTCCCTCCAAAATAAGCTGTACTTGTTCGGAGGCCTGTTGTAAGTACCCCGTAGTTAGTGAGGTATCAAGAGAAGGAGCAAAGCTATCTCGCCACAATGCACCTATTAAGCAGCAACCATTAAGCAACAGCTTTGCTTAGTCTGCCTTGGCCTCCGCGATCTCCCAGTTGCCAAACACTTTAACTCTCTTTCCCATTCTGACCTTTCTGTCAATCAGGCCAAATGCAAATTGGAGGAACAGCACCTCATATTCCACTTGGGCAGCTTACAACCCAGCAGAGTGAACATTGATTTCTCTAACTGCAAGTAACCCTTGCATTCCCTCTCTGTTCCTCCCCCACCCGAGTCATCCCACTGGTTTCATGGTCGTCTTGGTCACCTTCTCCACTGCCAACAATGGACCATTGTGGGCTCCACCTTTCCTTGATCATCGTTGCGGGCATTGAATTGTCCTTTTGCTTATCTATCATTTATTTGGTCTTTGTACCTTTTCATATCTCTAGTTTCCCCTTCCCCTGACTCTCAGTCTGAAGAAGGGTCTTGACCAAGTGGTCTTGCCACAGAAGGCTGTAGAGGCCAAGTCAATGGGTATTTTTAAGGCAGAGATAGATAGATTTGTGATTAATACGTGTCAAATGTTAAAGGGAGAAGTTGGGAGAATGGGGTTCGGAGGGAGAGATAGAGCAGCCATGATTGAATAGCGGAGTAGACTTGATGGGCCAAATGGCCTAATTCTACTCCTATCATTTATGACCTTATAACCATATCACCCAAAACATAACCCATTCCTTTTCTCCATAGATGCTGCCTGACTCCTGAGTTACTCCAGCATTTTGTGTCTATCTTCAGTGTAAAGTAGCAATTCCTTCCAACATTAAACATTTTTCAAAGTTTTCTTCAAGTTGAGCATTTTTCATTCTTTTTTGATTTGTACTGGAGATATGTTCGTGCCGTTTGCCATTTGTCCAATCGATATGGCCAGGCATGGCATGGCCTTCTGGCGAGGCCATGCTGGGCTAAAGGCTTGGGCCACCATATCCTTCACTGCCATTTCCTTCACTTAACCCCCATCTCCATCTAGCTACATCTCCAGCTCCATCTCCAGCCCCTCCAGCTTATCTTTTCTTCCCTAACCCTAACCCTAACCCTTGTCCCCCCCCCCCCCCCCCCCCCACCGGGGAACAAGGGCTGAAGAGTTCCGGGCAAGGAGAGGGACATCGGGAACTACTGAATGATATCGAGAATCACTGCTGTGCATGCAAGCTGATTACAATGCTGATTAGTGCTGTGGTCAATGCAAAAAACAATAGTTATTAGTTTGATCTACAACGGTAGAGGTTCCTACAGGTTTCATTCTTCGTAAAATTTAATCGGGTGCATATACAACCCAAAGTGGGTTGTATGGTCGCCCACATTCACGCTCAGCACATGACGTGGTCCATGTGGATGTTGGGTCTTGGGTTTTCCTGCTGTGCCGGGGTATTGCCCGAGACACAGGGGATCTGGTCAATGTGCACTCATTGTGACAATGCTCATAGCTGTCAGCAGAATGAAAAAACAATTGAGAAAACAATTGCTGACAACGTCTTCCACCTCTTGATCAGTTCAGTAATGATCCACCAGGTTGCTTTTGAGGATGGCGGGCTTGTTTCTACAGACTGCTGCAGGCAGGCCAAGTACAAGCTGAGAAGAGGAATCAGAGATGCCAAGGAAAGGTACTCTGAGAAGTTGAGGAGCAAGTTCTCAGCTAATGACTCATCTTCAGTGTGGAAGGGCTTGCAAGAAATCACCATCTACAAGAGGAAAACCCCCGCTCCTTGGACAACCTTGAAAAATATCACAAACCCCCTGCAGTTTGCATACTGGGCCACTAGATCAATGGATGACGCAGTCAACCAAGGCTACACTCCATCCTCCAGCACCTAGACCGCCAGGGGAACGATGCAAGGATTCTGTTTGTAGATTTTAGCTCTGCATTCAATACCATTGTGCCAGAGGTTCTACACTCCAAACTCTCCCAGCTGACTGTGCCTGAACCCCTCTGTCAGTGGATCACCAACTTCCTGACAGATAGGAAACAGCATGTGAGGCTGGAAAAGTATATCTCGGAACCGCTGACCCTCAGCATAGGAGCTCCGCAAGGCTGCGTACTCTCTCCTCTGCTTTATTCTCTCTACACCAACAACTGCACCTCCACAGACTCCTCTGTCAAGCTTCTCTAGCTTGCGGATGACACAACCCTGATTGGACTGATCCAGGATGGGGGGGGGGGAGCTCCCCCTCCCCGCCCCCCGACTCATCATCAACAACACCACAGACACAACTTTGGAGTCATTTAAGTTCTTCTGAACCATCATCTCCAGGGATCTTAAAAAGGAGGCCATCATCGACTCCACAGTCAAAAAGGACCAACAGAGGATGTACTTCCTTAGGCAGCTGAGGAAACACAACCTGCCACAGGCAATGATGGTCCAGTTTTACACTACCATCATAGAGTCTGTCCTCATCTTCTCCATCATGGTCTGGTTTGGCTCAGCCACCAAGCATGACATCCGGAGGCTTCAGCGCACCGTTCGATCAGCCGAGAAAGTTGTTGGCTGCAACATTCCTCCTATTGACGAACCGTACATGGCAAGGGCCAGGAAGGGCCAAACAAGAACCCATTTCATGAGTAGGAAAGAAATGCAGATGCTGGTTTAAATCGAAGATAGACACAAAATGCTGGAGTAACTCAGCGGGAATGGCAGCATCTCTGGAGAGAAGGAATGGGTGACTTTTCAGGTTAGACCCTTCTTCAGACATTCAGACTTCAGACATTTCATGAATTGAGTTTGAGTTTAGTGTATTGTCATGTGTACTAAGGTACAGTGGAAAGCTTTTGTTGCGTGCTAACCAGTCAGCAGAAAAACAATACATAATTACAATCGAGCCATCCACAGTGTACAGATACACAATGAAGGGAATAACGCGAATAATGTGCAGTGCAAGATAAAGTCCAGTAAAGTATGATCAAAGATCGTCTGAGGGTCTGAAATGAGGTAGATAGTGACTCAGAACTGCTTTCGAGTTGTTGGTATGATGTGTATTATATGGCTGAATGTTCTTTCTTGTTATCTACATCAGTAATACATCATCTTTTAAGTTGATGCAGATTTTGTCTGCCAATCCTTCTTCTGACTTCAATGGAGAATTAAGAATAAGAGCATGAGTAGGTCATTAAGACTTTCGAGCCTGCTCTCCCAATCAAGGCGATCGTCACTGATCCTCTATCCCAATACCATATTCCTGCTCTCTCCCAAAACAATTTGTTGTGTTTTTATGTCTAAAAATGTATCGATCTCTTTTTTAACCATATTCAGTGACTTGCTCTCTGAAGCTCCCTGCATTAGAGAAATCCACAGGTTCACCTCCCTTCGAGTGTAGAAATGTCACCTGATGTCAGCCTCATGTAGCCTGAAATGATGATTCTCTTGTTCTGGACGCCTGCAGCTAGGCAAAGCTCTCTCTCTCTCTCTCTCTCTCTCTTGTCAGAATTTTTAAAGTTTCAATTACATCCCTCCACGTTTTTCCAAGCTCTATTGAATACTGAAGCTGGCTTAATCATTCTGCATAATGATAATCCTGCCATCTCAGGAATCCCAGGAAGTCGTAGCAGCTTTCTGCATTTCAAACCATACGGGAGAGTAAGTGGAAGATTAACGTGCCAGTGAATTGCAAGGATCTCATTTAGTCTTAATTGGCAGCATAAAGCGGGCAGCAGATGTTTAGCACTGCACCTTCCCATTTCATTGAAAGGTCCCAGGTAATGGGGGGAGATTCTCAAGCACCCCTTATGGCAGAGGTCCCTGCTGGGAAATGGCCTCTCTAAGCACTATAGTAAGTGGTGCAGATACTGTCATGATCTGAGGTTTCCTCAGGAAGGCCATCTGCAGTTCATCTTTAAAAAAAAAAAAATTCAATTTAATGACTGAGTCCCCAAGATATTATTTTCATGACCTTCAAAGTACTTTCTTTGGTCTCGCATTTAAACTGCAAGTTGCATGTCCCCATTTGGGGTGGAAGTGCTGTTGTCTCACCCACACAGGATAGTCGATGTGCACTTCAGGCTTCCATCCATATCGCCCAGTTAGTACCTGAGCTATTCTGATGCAGCCTCCAGAGGTTACACTTTCACCTCCATCTACAGTACGTATTTCTGCCCAATGTTCCCTCATGTAGTGCAGATGGTTTACAAATGTAGGGAAGATAGCGTTACAGCCCACTACCTGCAGTATTAAGAACCAGTCAGGGATTCAGAATAGCTGCACATTCCCTAACATCAGTTTTATTCAGGTTTTGAGTGGAAATGTCTGTCTGTTGTCTCTTTGTCTTGGAACTGCAAATGGTACACAGTGAAAAAAATATGGTGCTCTAAATGTACGCAATGGGAGGAAATTGTTACCTCACTTCCATAAGGAGATACACAAAATCTCACGTTTTGAAAAAGGATATTAAACTGATTGAAAGTGGCAGCGGAAGGCTGCTGTATCAGTGATGGTGCAGATGGAAATGCTGTTCACAATCACTGTGTCCTCCAAATACCATCTGTCCCTTTATCTCTTACTTTTAGAATTGCTGACAGCTATTTAACCTGACGTGGCCAGAGGAGCTTCTGAATATCGAAGCATAATTGCAATTTTGACAAGTTCTGGTCAAATGAGCAATTTAGAATTCAGAAGCCTTTCGATGAATTGGATCTGTGGGCAGTTTGGATGTTAAATATTCGTAAAGTAGCTCCTTTGTAGAAAGATTAGAATCACAGACTGCTCTCAATTACTCTGCACCCACTTTGGTTTCATTGATATTTCCCTTCTCATAAATATCCATATGTTCTTACAACATAGAAAGAAGTTATGTTGACCCATTGAGTTAATGCCAGCTGGCAGAGCAATCTCACTTGTCCCTGTAACCTGTTCTCAACAACAATAGGGCAACACATTGGGGCAATGGTAGAGTTGGTGCCTTACAGTGCCAAAGACCCGGGTTCGATCCAGATTACGGGTGCTGTCTTTGTGGCGTTTGTACATCCTGTCTTTGTGGCGTCAGCCATGATCATATTGAATGGCGGTGCAGGCTCGAAGGGCCGAATGGCCTACTCTTGCACCTAATTTCTATGTTTCTATGTTTCTATGTACGTTCGCCCCCTAACTTGCGTGGGTTTTTTACCGAGGTTTTTGGTTGCCATCCACACTCTAAAGACGTACAGGTTTGTAGGCTTGGTATAAACGTTGATTTTCCTACGTATGTGTCGGATAGTGTTAATGTGCGGGAATCGCTGGTCAGTGCGGACTCGGTGGGCCGAAGGACCTGTTTCCACGCTGTATCTCTAAATTAAAAATGAAACTAAATTAGCTCCCCTCAGATTCTACCAGCCATTCACACAGTAGGGACAATTTACAGTGGCCAATTAACCCACCAAACTGCATGTTTTGGGAATCTGGGAGGAAACCAGATTTGTTGACAGTGAGATTGTCAACCGCACCGGTGTGAGATACAGCAGCTGTTTACAGAAGAAAAAACAGGTTTTACCCAATGCAGTTTCCCCTTGAAACAGTGCTATTCATCATGCATTCTCAGTTTGCATGATGATCCCAAACAAGCTTCCCACATCTGTGCCTGGAGAGCATTACTCTTGGTGTTCAGGATCACATTCATTCATAACTCCTCAGGCTCAGGATCATTCCCGTTCTGCCGATGACAATGTCTGCTCTACCGACTGGCTCGTTGCTCACTTCTGCATTCGGGTGAAGGAGAAAAGAGCACTTAGTTTTTCTTCAGTTCTCAGGAGCAGGCATAGTGCACACTTGTATTTGCCTGCATAAGTCAGCGAAGGCATCAATTAGTTGCATTCCCTTACAGAGATCCCCATGGCAGCTTCTGACCAGGAACTCCTGGCTATCATCTTAGAAGGCTTACACAAAACACACCAAGTGCTTGAGTAACTCAGTAGGTCAAGCAGCATCTCTGAAGAACATGGATTTTCTTAGCTTAGTCTTGTTTCAGTTTAGAGATACAGCGCGGAAACAGGCCCTTCGGCCCACCGAGTCCGCACCAACCAGTGATCCTTGAACACTAACACTATCTGACACACACTAGGGACAATTTACACTCATACCAAGCCAATTAACCTACATACCTGTAGGTCTTTGGAGTGTGGGAGGAAAACGAAGGTCCCGAAGTAAACCCACACAGTCACGAGGTGAACATACAAGCTCTGTACAGACAGCACCCGTAGTCGGGATCGAACCCTGGTCTCTGGCGCTGCAAGCGCTGTGAGAAAGCAACTCTACCACTGTGCCGCCTTAATCTTCCTTATACTAAAAGCATGCCTTCTTCAAAACGTAATTCTTTACTAGCCTGTCCAAGTACTTCTGATTTCCCAGGAACACTCTCTCAGCCTCCTACCATTGTTCATTCAATAACACCACTCACCAACAGCTGGAGAAGTTTGTTTGTGGTTTGTTGCATCCCTTCAAGAGCTGCAGAGATCACAGCAGTTATACTAAACACTGTCAACTTCAAGAACTTGTAAAACATCAAAAGGAAGACACACTGGAAGCTGATAATTGCAGCATTGCACAAGGAATCCCAATTCTTCTGTTGTGAACTTTGTAGCTTAGAAATTGAATTTCGACTTTCTCGTAATGAACCAAGCCTTCGCTGCATTTTGATTTCATGCCAAATCAAGTTCCCTGCAAACAAAATTGCCCTGAAAGCCATTTGAGACAGTGGCAGAATTATCCATTGTGCTTAAGCTAGACGAGTGCATTTCTCCACAGGACCAGGCACAAAATAGCCCAGCTGCTGACACTTGATTGTGCACCAGGTCTTAAAGGCACAAATGCCATTTATAGAGCAGAAGCACAAACTATGTCTCCCATGGAGGAAGTTGCTAGGGAGTTGCAGAGAATAACATTATTTACAGACATGTTCATAGAGGTCCCAGCAGGTGAGATACCAGTGAGGAGGCTGCTGGATCTTCGGTTTCGGTGGACTGCGGTGGGTGGAGCAGGAGATCACCAGGCCAGTCTCTAGAAGCGTCCAATGTTCCCAACTGTAGTGGCAACAATTCCTGCAGCATGAAGACATGACGGAAGACATTTCATGAACCATGTAAACAGCCTGGAGGTTTGTGAACATTATTTTTCCAGTCTCCAAAATGTCTCCGTTGCCCTCGCCTTATTTTTAAGGTGGGGGCAACGTTAAAAATAAATCACAAGATTCATTAGCACAAAGGAACACAAGAAAATGCAGATGCAGGAAGATGCTGAGGCAAAATATATACTTTTGGAAGAACTCAGCGGGTTAAGCAGCATCTGTGGAGGAAAAGGGATGGTCGACGTTTCCAGTCAAGTCCCTGCATCCGGACTGATTAACAATAGTTTCCAAACTCTGTGGGCTCGCTCATGTCATGCAACTCCGTTCAAGAACAGTGAGAGCTAGGGATTGAACATCTCGTATACATTCCAGAAAATCCTCTTCCTCAGCGCTGTTACCAATTTGGTTGGCCCAATCTATCATGTGTTGCTTTAATCTACATATAGATTGGGCCTACAAAATTGGTAACAGCACTGAGGAGGAGGATTTCCTGGAATGTATACGGGATGTTTTTTTAAACCAATATGTAGAGGAACCGACTAGAGGACAGGCCATCCTAGACTGGGTATCGTGTAATGAGGAAGGATTGGTTAGCAATCTTGTTGTGCAAAGCCCCTTGGGCAACAGTGACCATAATATGGTAGAATTCTGCATTAGGATGGAGAGTAACACCAAAGAGACTAAGGTCCTGAACTTAAAGAAAAGAGACTTCGAAGGCATGAGATGGGAAATGGCTAGGATAGACTGTAAAATGATACTTAAAGGGTTGACGGTGGAGATGCAATGGCAAAGATTTAAAGACCGCATGGATGAACGCCAAAAATTGTTCATCCCTGTCTGGCGAAAAAATAAAACAGGAAAGCGGCTCAACCGTGGCAAATGAGGGAAATCAAGGATAGTATTAAATCCAAGGAAGAGGCCATAAATTGGCCAGAGGAAGCAGCAAATCGGAGGACTGGGAGAAATTTAGAACTGAACAGAGGAGGAGAAGGGGTTAATTAAGAGGGGGGAAAAGGGGAATGAAAGAAAGCTTGCAGGGAATATAAAAACTGACTGTGAAAGCTCCTTTAGATATGTAAAAAGGAAAAGATTAGTGAAGACAAATGTAGTCCGAGACAGGTGAATTTATAATGGGAAACAAGGAAATGGCAGAACAGTTAAACGAGTACTTTGGTTCTGTTTTCACTAAGGAAGACACAAACAATCTCCCATAAATACTAGGGGACTGAGGATCTAGTGGGAGGGAGGAACTGATGGGAATCCACATTAGTCAGGAAATGGTGTTAGGTAAACTGTTTGTGTAGACTTCTAGTTGTAGTTCCATTTGCTGCTCCCGATATTCCACAGACCTCACAACACAACGTCTTATACAACATCTAATTATAGGTTGAGATCTTGATTACTACAAATATTTCATTTCGTTATTGCGAAGAGCGGAGCAGGTTTTAAGTAAACAGTTCCGCCATGATGTGTAGGCGTCTCAGTCAGGCACTCGCATTTGTTAAGGTTAATGGTCGTTTTGGCTCAAAACTATTTTTGCTGCTGACATTACTGAAAATCCAACTCCCCAGGAGCAGGTCGTACTAAATGGGAGCAGCACTCTGAGCATCACAGAGGAAGCGGCACTGAATTCACTGGAGCATTGATTCTGAAATGTCTCCAGTGGCAATTTGCTGAGCTTGGTTCTGAGGGAGGTATCTGGAGAAATGTCAATGAGCACCTCTAATGGCTTTGATGGGACAGTGAAGTAATTTAGCTTCAATATTTAATACATGCACTCAAATTACACTCTGCAGCTGAGGCACAGCTCATGTCCAGCACGGCAAAAGCAACTTTCAATGAGCTGAGTTTTTAGAGATAATGATGACCATGCTGTTCTCCGGGCCCTATGGTTGAACTCGGTGAAGAGAATTCTTTATCATCATATTTCTATTATTTTCAATTATTTTCAAATTAAACATTTATCATCACTGGTAGTAATTGCAAAAGGGGCTTCCCACAGGTGCTGAGCATGTGAAATGCAAACTGTGAGTCCTGGAGGTAGTCAGCAGGTCAGGCATCATCTGAGGTGAGAGAGAGTCACAGTTACATTTCCAGCCATGATCAAGTGTAGTGGTGGATAATGGCAGATCCTGAACATTAATTGCTGCTATCGCTGCTGATGCAGCTGACCTGCTGCGTATTCCAATAGTTCATAGTATTTATTAGGAATTAATTACATGCATTACCCTGCTTGAAGCAACTTGTCCAATCAATTGCCATGGGTTAGACCATCGCACGAGACAAATGTGTCATAATGCAGACGTTCTTTGCAAATGCATGAAGGGCATAAACAACCAGGCAATCAATGAAATCTTCAGCTGAAGTGTAATGTGGACAAAAGTCAAATAACTACATTGAGTGGTGTGTTCATCATAGTGTCTGTGAGGAGTGTGTTCACCAGTGTCAGTGTGGGGTGAGTTCACCACAGTGCGTGTAAACAGTGGATTCACCACAGTGTCAGTGAAGGGCGTTCATCATGGTGTCAGTCAACAGTGTGTTCACCCATTGCCACCTCTGTCCATGATGCCGTGATTGAAACCTGAAGGTGTGACATCAGGAAAGCAATGTGGGAGCATGGCAGCTGGGAAGTGACATTTCCGGTTTTTGACACTTTGGAATAAGATCGCTTAGAAATGAGTTTTTGTCGTTTTTTTTTTAATTTCGCAGATCAGGCAAAGGCTCAGCTGGGAGAACTCCAATGTTACTTCTTATGTTAACACCACCTAAACAAGCATTAAACCTTTATAAGAGAAAAATTATAATATTTTCTCTTGCCAAAAAACATCCAAGCCAAAAGAGCTTTTCTTTTTCCTCTGAATGTATAAACCCCCCTAAATATTAATGTATAGAACACCAAGTTCTATACATCGTATATATGGATGGGCCACGGCTGTGGACTAGGAACGGGGCAGGAGGCCTTTATCGAGGTGCCGCAGTCTCGATGCCTCCCGGATCGCCACATAACAAAGAACTGCAGGTGCTGGTTAATCAAAGAAAGGCACAAAATGCTGGAGTAACTCAGCGGGTCAGGCAGTAACTCTGGGGAACATGAAGAGGTGATGTTTCAGGTCGAGACCCTTCTTCAGGTGTCTAACAGTGGGGAACAAGTTGTTCTTGAATCTAGTGGTATATGCTTTCAAGATATTGTATATTCTGTGAAAGAAAGAGAAGAGAGAATGACCTCAGTCTGAGTGATAATGTTATCTGCTTTCCCAAAGTGGATTGAAGTAGGTGGATGGGGGAGCCTGATTTGCATGATGGACTCGGCTGCATCCACAGCTCTCTGCATTTTCATATGGTATTGGGCAAAGCATTTGGTATATCAAGCTGTGATACAACCTGATAGGATGCATTCTACTGTGCATCTGCAGAAATGTATAAGATTCATTCGAGACATGCTGAATTTCCTTAGACTTCTGGGGAAGTAAGGGCTTTCTTGTCCATGGCACCAATGTGGTTGGACCAGGTCAATTTGTTGGTGATATTTACACCAAGGAATGTGAAGCTCTCAACCTTGTCCACTTCAGCACCATTGTTGCAGACTGGGATGTGTACACCACCCTGCTTCCTTAAGGCGATGTCAGCTCCTTTGTTTTGCTTATATTGAGGTAGAATTTGTTATCCTGACACCATGCTGGTAAACTCATTATCTCATTTGTGTCCTCCATCTCATCATTGTTTGAAATTGAGCCAGAAATTTAAGTCCAGATTTGGAATGATGGTGTTGTAGGAAGAGCTATAGTTTCTAACTTGAAGTCTGACATTGACATCATTGTCATCCTGATGTTCCAGGGATGACTGTCGTGCAAGGTGACATCATCTGTCATGGACCTGTGGCAGCAACAGGTGAATTGTTGTGTGGGAGCCTAGGTTTGATGTATGATATGACCAACCTCTCGAAGCACTTTATGATGATGGATTTCAGATTCACTCGTCTTTAATGCACGCTACTTTGATTTTTAGTTTAGGGTTTAGGTTAGTTTAGTTTAGAGATACAAAGCAGAAACAGGACCTTCGACCCACCGGTTCTGCGCTAACCAGCGATCCCTGCATATTAACACTATCCTACACCCACTCGGGACAATTTTTACATTTACCAAGCCAATTGACCTACGTCTTTGGAGTGTGGGAGGAAACCGAAGATCTCGGAGAAAACCCACATGGTCACGGGGTGAACATACAAACTCCGTACAGGCAACACCCATATTCGGGATCGAACCCGGGCCTCTGGCGCTGCATTCGCTATAAGGCAGCAACTCTACCACTGCACCACCATGCTGCCCGGCACTGGGATGAGAGCGGTCTTCGTAAAGCAGGTGGGAACTACAAATTGGAGTAGAGATAAGTTAAACTCGTCCATGAATACCTGTTAGCTGATCTGTGCAGGTTTTGAGGAAGCAACCAGGGACTTCATCAGGGCCTGTCGCCTTTCATGGGTTCACTCTCAGGAAAGCTGATCCGACATCTGCGACAGTGAACATGGGGACAGATGTACCCGAGGTTGTTGTGGCATGTAATGTGATGTGATTTCACTGTTCAAAACAAACACATTGGGGAGGAATGAGTTTATACTAGCGATGATGTCTGACTTTACTTTGTAACCTGTCACACAATGCAAGTCTTACCACAATTGACAGGTGTCGGTGCAATTATTCTGCTACTCTAGGTTGGTTCATAATTGTCATAGTCATAGAGTTATACAGCGTGGAAACAGGCCCTTCGACCCCACTTGCCCACACCGACCAACATGTCCCAGCTGCACTAGTCCCACTTGCCCACATTTGCCGCATATCTCTCCAAACCTGTCCTATCCATGAATTTGTCTCCTAGCATTCTTGATGGGTTTGCAAAGGTCATACGTAAAATTCCTATGAAGGTCAGGGTCGTTTCACTCGAATACTACAGATTTGGAATTCACCAGCGAGTGCACCTCATGGTTTCCAGTTGTGGAATACTCGCACTGACTTCTTTGACACGCAAGGTCTTCAACATGCTTAGTGATGAAGTCTGTGATGTCAGTGGCATATTCATTTAGGTGGGTCACTGAGTTCGTGAATAAGGACCAGTCCACCAACTCAAAGCAGTCACCGGATCTGTGATGTAGTTTGGGATATTTCAGTACAGTGAAGGTTTTAACTTAATACTGTTTATGATTGTGGTTGTTCACAAAGTTCAACAGCCATGATACCATTTCTTCAGCACTCTTTCATTCTCTCTGGCGTCAAGCTATCCGTAAACAACAGTAAGGTAATTTTTCCCTTCTTAAAATCTTACTTTCAATCATGTCCTTGACGTGCATCAGGAATGCAAGTGGCATTTGCAATGCAGTTTTTATTATCACCTTTGGACTTGTCTTCAATCACTGAACTTCTTCCAAATCTCCATCCATATCCTTTGCATGGCTAGCCCTGGGTTAATGGATTCACCGGCCAATTTACATATCGTCTGCATTCATAAAGTATTCATCGTTGTCTGAGCCAATTGAAACAGTTGTCCTGCTCTTCAGAAAATCTTCCCAGAAGACAGTCAAGGCCACGGCCACTAAACGGGTTTGCTGCTTAATATGTGCGGCCGCATCTTCAGACTTCAGACGGCCTGTAGGTGATGTTATCTTACTGACAGGTTTAATGTTTAATTCAGCATTCATTGCAGCTGTGATCACAGTTTGAGTTAA
Organism: Amblyraja radiata; assembly: GCF_010909765.2. Classification (NCBI taxonomy): domain Eukaryota; kingdom Metazoa; phylum Chordata; class Chondrichthyes; order Rajiformes; family Rajidae; genus Amblyraja; species Amblyraja radiata. Next base: position 22,180,096 of record NC_045983.1, on the reverse strand, counting down.
GGAAGATTGGTACATGTGTAGCAAAGTGGAACATCGTGGATTAGGGTGTAGGATGGAACTAGGAACTAGAAGGCTTGATCATGGACAGGATCTGCGGTGAGTGAAGGACATTGGAATAACTCAGCAGGTCAGGCAGCAACTCTGGACAATGTGAATAGGTGACATTTCCGCCAAGATCCTTTTACATCTTGTAATATTAACGGTCCCACACATTATGTCCTGTCCTGCCATTGCTCGTCATATAAGAGGATCTCTGCAGCTAATCCAGTATTTTTCTGGGAATTCCAACTATTTCCACTTTAAATATAACTCTGGATTTTGTGAATCCCAATTATAACTGTTTAATCTATTGCTATGACTTTCCATGACTGTCACAGATTATGGGAATTAAAGACAAATTTTCTGGACACTGCAGCGAGCAATCTGATAGAAAAACTCATAGAGATTATAAAGCCATATGTTATTTTTTCATTTTTCTTTGAATAGTTTTATTTAAAAGCTACATAAATATTAGAGTTTGATATTAAGTACTGAATAAGTGAAGCATTCGGAGCATGAGGCCATGTAATGAAGCCTTCAGAAATGTATCTGTTCATAGATGGCAATTTTACGCCACGATATTTGGATTGCAACAGTAATGCATTGACCCTACAACGCACTATAACGGCTGGGGCCTGTTCGTAAACGTGTATCCATTGTGCACCCAGGAAATGAAAGCAGGACTGCACAGTGGCACAGAGGGTGGAACAGTGGTGCAATGGTAGAGCTGCTGCCTCACAGTGCCAGAGACTAGGGTTCAATCCCGACAGTGCAGAGCTGTCTGTACAGAGTTTGTACATTCTCCCTATGACCCATGTGGGTTTTCTCCGGGTGCTCCAGTTTCTTTCCGCATTCCTGAGACGCGCAGGTTTTTGTAGGTTAATTGGCTTCTATAAATTTGCCTTAGTGTGTGCGATGCAAAAGTAGGATAACATAGAAGTGGTGTACGGGAGATCGATGGTCGGCGTGGCTGAAGGGCCTGTTTCCGTACTGTGTCTCTAAACTCATATTACTAATATTTAAACAGAGATCTTTTTTAAAGGAAGTGTTCGCGGAGTGTTTCATATCTCTGGCAGTGTTGAAGCTGTAATCTTGGGACATTTAAATACATGGGCTGAGGAGCTCAGTATTGAGGGAGTGTTAGGTTGTCCATTTTGGATAGGGTACAAAACCTCAGTCAGTCTTCCCTCCCGGTGAATATAAAATATTCCACAGCAGGAAAGGCTTCCATGTATCCTTGTCTGATGTTTCCTATAACTGACACTTAAAGCAGGTCACCTGGTTATTTACCTTCAATGCATTGTCGCATTGCTACATACAGTTTGCCACAGTGACAGTGACAACACTTCAAAAGTACTTCATTGGTTATAGAAGCCCACAGAAGATTTCAAGGTGATAAGAGGTACTAGATGAAAGCAAGTTCTTTGTTTTCCCTTCTTGTTATGGAAGCTCAGAGATGCGGTTGTTAGAGGATTACAACCTACACTCGTCCTTTCATGATAAAAATTTGTAGCCATCATATAACCCATAATTTCAACTGAGTTTGCTTGCTAACTCTGAACTGGTTAAGTGGACTGATTTGTTCACCTCAAAGCTCTTCCATTCAATGGTTTCTCCTGCATCAAAAGAACCATATGCCATTTGATGGTTAATAACAACTGATGACTCAAAAGATCTGGGACATTTGGCAAAGTTAAATTGCAACAATCTTGCAATGTTGTCAGTATTTTTCATCTGAATCCAGTGATCAGGAAAAACAAATACAAATTATCAAGAACAAAATTATGAGCCGTTGTACATGTGCCACAGTTTTATATTGCAACAGTGATGGCACGTTAGGGAGATCAAGAGAAGATCAGATGTAAGAGTATCTATTTTAAGGTACATCGTAGAGCTAGAGTCTGAAGAGGGAGAGTGGGGCATGGAGATTATCTGCATTGTGGTGTAAAACTGCCCCTGTGTTTTAGGAGAGCATCTAAGCAATGAGCTTCAAAGCTCTTCAAAGGGCCGTTCCCTTTTAACGTGCAGAAGCAGACCTTGCTTGACGTGGAGATATACAAGATTTATCCGTGCAAGTGATGCCCAACTAGGATGTTGTTGTGTATGTCCGTATGCCTCTGGCAGCCACAGGTAATGTTGATCAAATTCAATGCCATCAACGACTTGCATAGTGAGTTTTCGGCTGAATTCCTTTGCTTCTCCTACAAAACAAGGTCCAGCATTGCACGTTCAGAAATATGAATTAGAAACTATTGTCAATAATTTTAGTGAATGATACAAGGAACCAGGTTCAAGGATCTGACTAGTAGAACCGAAAAAGGCTCACACATCTGTTTAGTTGCCAATCAGTTTTATTAGCAAGAGAAAACAAAAACAGTACTTGTCTTGGTATGTGTGGGGTCCAGTTTACAGCAGCACACCTCTCTCTCTCTCTCTCTTTGCCTCCGTCCGTGGCACTGATCCAGACTCAGCCCATCGCTGAACCCCTCTCGTACATGAACTTTATTGGCAAGAGAGGGAACAAAAAGAATACTTGTCTTGGTATGCACGGGGTCCATTTTCCAGCAGCACCTCTCTCTCTCTCCCCCACTCTCCCCCTCTCTCTCTCTAAAGGATTTGAGTATAGGAGCAGGGAGGTTCTACTGCAGTTGTACAGGGTCTTGGTGAGACCACACCTGGAGTATTGCGTACAGTTTTGGTCTCCTAATCTGAGGAAAGACATTCTTGCCATAGAGAGAGTACAGAGAAGGTTCACCAGACTGATTCCTGGGATGTCAGGACTTTCATATGAAGAAAGACTGGATAGACTCGGCTTGTACTCGCTAGAATTTAGAAGATTGAGGGGGGATCTTATAGAAACTTACAAAATTCTTAAGGGGTTGGACAGACTAGATGCAGGAAGATTGTTCCCGATGTTGGGGAAGTCCAGAACAAGGGGTCACAGTTTAAGGATAAGGGGGAAATCTTTTAGGACCGAGATGAGAAAAACATTTTTCACACAGAGAGTGGTGAATCTCTGGAATTCTCTGCCACAGAAGGTAGTTGAGGCCAGTTCATTGGCTATATTTAAGAGGGAGTTAGATGTGGCCCTTGTGGCTAAAAGTATCAGGGGGTATGGAGAGAAGGCAGGTACAGGATACTGAGTTGGATGATCAGCCATGATCATATTGAATGGCGGTGCAGGCTCGAAGGGCCGAATGGCCTACTCCTGCACCTATTTTCTATGTTCTATGATTGCGGTGGCTGGTGTCCATTTTGTGAATGGTATCTGATGTTGTCACAGTGAACTATTGGTGGAGAGAGTGGTGGATCAGGTTCCAATGAAGCTTTGGCCTGGACACTGTTGGAGCCTCTTGAGCTGTGCTCATCCGGGAATGTAGAGAGTGTTCTATCATTCTCCAAGAGAACCTCCTGAAGCAGGGTAGATACTCTAAAATTAGTATTAACTTTTGGGTCCAAATTCCTCATGTTCTCTCCCCTCTGTTGCATCTGGTGTCATAGATCCCATAGGGAAAATTTGCCATTTTACTTATTTTACATAGCAGCAGCTTGCAGCACACCTAATGGCATTTTCAAGTCAAGGCAGAAGTTGGTGCGAGGGTGTGGCAGGAATGGAACAGGACTGAGCCATTTCCAAAGGGCTGGAGGACCAGGAGTAGCAGAGCAGCATGATGTTCCTTCTAGAGAGGCATCCTTGCAGTAGTCCAGACTACATAGTATTGAAAATCCATCAGTTTTGGCATAAATGACAGTCACGAAAGTGCTTCACATATCTAAAATAAGGAAAAAAATAGTAAGATTAAACGAGAACTTACCAGTTTGAAATTTGATCTGTATTTTATGAGGAGTTACGATGAGGGATTACGTGAAGAACCCGTCCAGCATGCATTCGCGACATACTTCAAAGCAGCGGTGTGGAATCACAGAAAGACACAGTAATTGAAATAAATATAGTAAAGAAAAGGAGAGCTTAGATACCAGTTTGATCTCTATTATTGAGGGTGGGAGCGGAGGGCACGTAATCCCTCATTGTAACTCCTCATAAGACCAAACTTCAAACTGGTAAATTCTCGTTTAATCTTACTATTTTACTTCGGAGTCACGTGAATGACTACGTGAAGATTTTAAAGCTCTGTGATTTCAAACCGTGTAACAGTTCATACTTCACTCGCTGCCGAAGTCATTCGAGGGAGGAAGTATGTTATCGTAATCAACCATGAATCTGTTTGTAAAACAATAATGGTGTTATTAACAATAACAAGACCAAAATGCTCTCCCGGGCTTAAATTATATATTTTTTGCAGATTCTAATACTTTTTCTGCAAACGATACAGGTTCTGCCAGCGGCTTGTTATAAAAGTTTGGAACGTATAATCTCTAGACCACCCCGCTGTAGCCAGGATGTGATCCATAGGCACGTCCATCCTCTTAGTCACTGATGTGGATGCTGCCCTGGTGGAGTAAGATTTATACACGTTAGTATGTACTCCAGCAACTCCCAGTACCTGCTTGAGCCACTTGAGATAGTTTGGCTCATCACCCGACCATAAGGTTTCTTGTGGCTGACCCATAAGGCTTTTTCTCTCCCTCGAGGATTACTTATTGTGTCGATGTAGTTCAATAAGTGGGTCATGACACATAACCGTGGTTCAGGTGGGTATGCCCGGAATTCCATGACTAGACCTGATGTTCCTGGTCTGCTCTGTTTGACCAGCCCCTAATGGTAAATGTCTAGTAAACCATATTGTCCAATCGTAGTAGATGGAGGAACTGGACTCTTTGTGCTGAGACAAGGCCATTAGCATGACCGGCTTCAGGGTGGGCTGTTCCAGGGTGAGGGACCTGGCTGGTGACCATCCCCTAAGGTACATCAGGTCCACGTTGACATCCCAGATTTGGGTGTACCTAGGTCTGGGGGATTAGAGTTGAATATGCCTCTCCTGAGTTTGATCACCAGCGGGTGGTACCCTATGGCCTGTTGTCCTGGTGCCTGAGCTAAGTAGGCTGACAGAGCACTTCTGGCTGTGTAGATGGCGCAGTAGCTGAGTCCTTCATTGTGGTGAAGACCTGCCAGGAACTTCAGTACAGGTTTTGTTGTAGTTGAATATGTAGTTCCTGTATTTGAATAGTATCTTCCCACTTCTTGATGTTCGTAAAGTATGTTCCCTAGTGGATATGCGATGGGATGCTATCATCGTGTCGATAGTGCTGTTTGACAATCCAGGCCCAGCAGTGGTCTTCCCAATTCTGCAACCCAGACCCAGAAATGGTCTTTTCAAATCTACAACCCAGTAGTTTAATTTATCGTGGCATGGGTGGCTTATGCCTGAAACTGGGTGAGTTGATAAGTCTGGGCTATTGGGAAATCATTAGGGTTTTGATGACCATGTCGAGGACCACTGGGAACCATGACTGTGGGTTTGCGTAGTACCCGACTGATGAGGCCGTAGTACCTGACTGATGAGGTAGAAAAAAGGGAAGAACACAGAGATTAGACCCCCCCCCCAGTTCAGCGGGAATGTATTCATTGCCGCTGCCTCAAAGTTTGGTTTCATGCGACATACATCGGTACGTGGTGATTCAATTGAAATACAGGGAAATCGATATTGCTTTGTAATTTCAGCAAATACTTTGGTTTAATATGTCTGTTTACAGTATTTAGCTCACCTGGTAGGTAAGTTTGCTGATGGTCGAATATGTTTGACGACATACGGTTACCAATTGTTAAATAAATTGTCACATGATATCGATTTTATTCTGCCCAAGTGGTTGGTATATGCCACCACTGTGATGTTGTTAATTTATAAACGAACATGCAAAATGGTGCACTACTGAATAATATGCTTTTACCAATAGAACGTACTCAATATTTCCAACTAGGTTTTATGCCCAGTGATGACGACTCCAGATTAGTCCATTTGCCACCATGTTCTGGGTATGGGTATTTAATTTAAACATTAGCACCTTAGCTCTAATGGAAAGGTTCAAGTTAAGTAGCTGGTAATGCTGCTACTAACTCCCAATTACTCTAGCCACTAGTTGAATGGTTGGTTGATTGTTACCATTAATTGTTACAGGTTGTGTCATATGCTGACTCTCCTTATGGCAATGTTATAGATGAGTGGTAGAGTTACTTGAATACTAGATAGTCAATAGTTGTGGATGGTGTCAACGTGGATCTATCTGGATAGTATGACAGAGCCCAGGCTAAATAAGTTTTAGTAGCTAATGCTGCTGATTAGCTATTCCCATGGATTTGTCTGTCGTTAATATCATAGGGACATGCCATGATGATATGTTCCTTAATAGTGTCAGGGCTGGTTTTAATATCTGGAAACAGTTTTGGCTCATATTAGCCTTTGTCAATAATTTATACTGCCATAGTTACCCCATCCAGGTAAATTGTGGTATCTCCGAAAATCTTATGAATGGGTACTGAATAGTATGCATCTTTTAAGTTGATGTCTACCATAAAGTATCCTAGGAAATCCATGGTTAGCAGTTACAAGTTTCCATAAGTGTGTAACCTGGTGAAAATACTCAAGTGGTAAAGTCAATGATGGTGCGACATTCACCATCTTTGGGTTTTTTGGTACCAAAGGTTCATATTAGGTTTCTTTATGACCCCTAGTATATCTTCTCCAGTTAGCTAGTCCCTCATGTTCTTTTTTAGTGGGAGGGTAGACCCCTTTGGGGTGCATGCTGAACTGGTAATATATGGTCCCTAGATAAGGGATGTATCAGATATTAAACTAAGAACAGATACTACCCTTGATCTTAGCCAAAAGGCCGAGAAGTGATGGGTTTCGTAATTCAATTTTTATCCTTGAATACTTTTGGTATATAACTACCAAGTGTGATAGTTCTTCATGTTCCCAACCCAGGTGTGATTCCCCCCCCCCCCCCCACCCCACTGTTAGTACAAACCCTTCACTTTTTATGTGATGGTAGGAACCATACTTATCTGTCTTCACTGTTGTTTAGTGGTGTGTTCATTTCTTCGGTTTCTGGTTCCTTGTCTGTAGGGATGGTGTTGTTGGGGGGTGGCGCATTTTCCATGGGACCCGCTCTGGACCCTGGCCTGAAAGGGCTTGCGGGGTTGGCATGCGGGCCCCGAGCTTTCACCAGTACTATTAAGTAGCCGCCTACTGGTGGACGCGTGGAGGTACTGCTGTCTGGTTTTGTGTGGTGCTCATTCCAGGCCCTGCCCTCTTGATGCCGAATATTTTGGATACTTCGTCCAGTTTCTTAGGCTTGGTTTGGTAACTTAGCCAGATAGCAGGATCTGTGGTTGTGAGGTCGGCGTTCTCACAGTCCTGTGAATTTTTTAGGTTGAGGGCAGGTTTTATAACTTCCTTCGAGAAGTTGCAGACAGTACTGTGAACAGTAGGGTCAGGTGTTTTGCCATACTACCCTGCCCCTCTGGAATGAGCATGCAAAAATGATAGCCGACGTCAGAGGTATCAAATGCAATTTAAGATATTTGTGTTTTAAAAAGCTATGCTCAATGTACCCCCCAATAATGGTGGGCACTTTGAGTAAATGCAATTTAGGGGAGGCATGATGAAATCCAATGCCTCATGACTACCTGTCTTGGAGAGGTTTTTTGAAAAGAACAGGTGGCAAGCTGGCCGTCAGTTGGGACTGAAAAGCCATCTCGCTAGTGGTGGAGCCACATAGCGGCCACACCCAGCAGCTCTTCCTGATCCTGTACCTCAAGCATACTCCCGATGTTGTTCAGCCAGTGACCCTTCTTCTTGACCAGCCCAGCCCTGGTCACCATCGATCCATCGATAAGGGAGATGGCCAGTGCTGTAGTGCACTGGAGTGGGAGTGTTATGCTCCCTTGGCGAGCTTGCCCCTGCTCCTGAGGCAAGTCTTGCTGGAGTTTGAAGTGCCGATTCCATCTTCCGTGTCTGTCTCCAGCCCGAGGTTGCTGGCTTTGCTGCTAGAGGCTGCCGTTTTCGGGCGGCATTTCTGCGGTTCTCGTGCGGTGAGTCTCCTTGTCGGGAGTATGCAGGGGTTACCGGCCAGTTTTTTAGTTTCCCTCCAGTCCGCTGCTGTTGGTCAGACAGCTGATAGCGGACTGGGCATCGGTTCAGTACCCTGACTGTGGACCGCAGCGTGTGTGGTCCCGGTGCCGCCTCTCCCCCCCTCCACTGACGGAATGCTCCTTCCCTGGAGTCGAACGGGGGCCGCTTCCCTCTGTTCTGCTTTGCAGTCTCCAGTTCCCCTGGCGCAACAAAGAGGAGCAAAGTAGTGAATTCAAACCTGTGGGTAAGTACTTACCTAATGGTCCGTTCCTTCAGGCTTGTAGCGGGAGCGCCTGTACTCCCGTTCGTCGCTGTTGCATCTGCGTGAACGCTATGGCGCGCATGCGTGCTGGACGGGTTCTTCACGTAGTCACTCACGTAACTCCGAAGTAAAATAACATGGAATCTGGCAGTGGGAAAAGTGGGAATGTGAACATAAGCCTTTGTGCAATTAATTGCAGGCATTTCTTATCTCTTCAACCGCAGCTGTTCATACCCTCCACTCTGTCCGCTGGTATTAGAAGGGTGAGATGTGGATCTTACTGCACTGGATGCCTAATTGGAACGCCTGTGAATACCTGACATGCTGCAACAGTGGATTATGGATTAAGAGGTATCATCACTCTCACCTTCATTATCCACTCTGAAGTTGTCAGGACTTAATCCCTTCAACAATCCGACTGCTCCGTGCAAGATATTGCTGTTCGCAATTTGAAAATTAAGTTGCAGAAAGCTTTGTGCTTTAGAGCCAGATACCAGTAACAAGATTTTCACCCCAATGATTCAATTTCAGATACAACCCTCTGTGCAGTTATCTGGTATCTCCAACTCAGCACTGCCCTGCAGGCATGGACATACCGCTTGGTGCTGTGTCAAAGTCAAACCCATTGCACTGCAAATCCCAGACTGTATGAATGTTTAGTCCTAGATTGAAGTGGCAGTCTAGAATTTGTCTCCGGAAAACACACCGTAAAGTAGAAAATGGTGTAGGGCACCATCAGTCTGTTTGGTGTGAAATTGGAGCATTTACCAAATGACTAGCATCACCTTTAGATTTTCAGTGCACAATCATTTCAAAGTCCTTAGCACCAATATAACCTGTGCTGACTGATGTTGTGTCTCCATCTCATACTAGACTTGCTTGTCACCACCAATGCTGGAATTCACCGTCAAACTTGGTTGTCTTCTCAGGTGACACGCCAAGCTCGCAACGCCATTCCTCTGCTCTTCCATCACTTCTTGCTCCCGGCTACCGTCAGCAGCCGAGCTCGGAGTATTGCCTGGTTGTGATGGATGCTACAAGTCAGCACATGTGGGGCTACCTGCTGTGCATGAGGACATCTCTGGAGCAGTCCCCCTCAAGAAGCTGACTATGCTCAATTGCATCTGGGATGGCTTTAATCAGGCAACTGAATCATCCTACCACAACCAGAGAGCAGTGCTGAACTACTATCTACCTCATTGGTGACCCTTGGACTATCCTTGATCGGACTTTGCTGGCTTTACTAAACATTATTCCCTTTGGTTACTAAGCCATTCATTAACTGTAACATCATGCCACTAACATGGCAAATCTAACTTAGCTGGACTGATTGTGAAGACCACTTCCTTCCAGCATGCTTGCTCACAGCTCTGGAAACAAACCCACACTACCTGGGCAATGCATGTGCTCACTTACTTACGACAACACAGAAAGAGGCCATTTGGCCCATCAGGTCCAGGCCAGCTGTCAAAGACCCTGCCAGTAAATCCGATTTTCCTCTCATTTCCCCGTAAACATAGAAACATAGAAATTAGGTGCAGGAGTAGGCCATTCGGCCCTTCGAGCCTGCACCGCCATTCAATATGATCATGGCTGATCATCCAACTCAGTATCCCGTACCTGCCTTCTCTCCATACCCTCTGATCCCCTTAGCCACAAGGGCCACATCTAACTCCCTCTTAAATATAGCCAATGAACTGGCCTCGACTACCCTCTGTGGCAGAGAGTTCCAGAGATTCACCACTCTCTGTGTGAAAAAAGTTCTTCTCATCTCAGTTTTAAAGGATTTCCCCCTTATCCTTAAGATGTGACCCCTTGTCCTGGACTTCCCCAACATCGGGAGCAATCTTCCTGCATCTAGCCTGTCCAACCCCTTAAGAATTTTATAAGTTTCTATAAGATCCCCTCTCAATCTCCTAAATTCTAGAGAGTATAAACCAAGCCTATCCAGTCTTTCTTCATAAGACAGTCCTGACATCCCAGGAATCAGTCTGGTGAACCTTCTCTGCACTCCCTCTATGGCAATAATGTCCTTCCTCAGATTTGGAGACCAAAACTGTACGCAATACTCCAGGTGTGGTCTCACCAAGACCCTGTACAACTGCAGTAGAACCTCCCTGCTCCTATACTCAAATCCTTTTGCTATGAAAGCTAACATACCATGGTTTACAGTCTTAATGAACATAGCCTGATGTAATCTACAGTTCGTGAGTAGATCAGGGTTGTGATGTGGCACTTTCGCTCATGGTATCAACTTATTTTTTCTTTTGCCATTTACATACACCTAGAGATAATTTGCAGTAGTCAATTAAGGAACTAAGCAGTCTTAAGGATTTAAGGAATTAAGCAGTCACACAAGCCCATTCAGTCTCGGGGAGAACGTGCAAACTCCACAGGAGTGGTCAGGATTACATCATGTCAGTGCCGTGGTGAGGTGGGAGCTCCACTAGCTCTGAGCTGTCCAGCCAGCCCAAGCAATTTGAAGGAATTCTATTAAACCGTGTACACACAACATTTGCAAAAGAAATTGGAAGCAAATCAGCAACCCTGGTAACAAAATAACTGGCATTACGGAGCATAATTTCACAGCTACTTTGCTGAGGATTTAATACCTACTTCGGGAATAGGTGAAGACTGTCACCCTCTACCATAATGCAGGGTACCATGGAGCAATCAGCAGTGTGCCAATTCCAAAAAGCTGGCTCTCTTCCTGCCATTTAAAATGTCAGTGCAATTCAATACAGCCCTTTTAATGGGAGTAAATTAGAAACTAATTGATCTGGTGCTGTGCACTGTCATCTCTACATGGATGAGGTTGCTGCCTGGCTGAGGTATTTGTACAGGGCCAAGCATCCTTGCAAATACTAAAATTCTTATCTAATCTTCCTGCTGAAAATTACATCTCAAGGCAATTAAATTCACATCAGTCAGGATGCAATCTGTCGGGAGTAGGGTTAATCCGAGAGGCTGCAACATTTAACAATGAGATTCTTCTTCCTGCATTTATCTGTGAATTGTGTTCTCACAGCCTGCAATGTAGAGTGAAGTGGTAGATTGGAGGGAGATTAAAATCCATGATGTGATTAGCCAGATTTACATCGCTAAACTACATCTCAGAGGGTCTTTTTCTCTTTCATTGCGTGTTGTTTTTGAATCTTTGTTTTACTCCCAAACACTGGTTTACATCGACCAGAAACCTTGTGGAATGCCCCTTCCCCTAACAGGGTGACACCTCCACCTTGAGCTGAAGGGGAAAATGCTGCTTGATTTGATAAATAACAAACTTACAGGTACCATCTTAAATCCAAAGGTTTCTCCTTTGGTCCAATTTGTGAAGACCAGTGAGCACCCCACTGACAAAACTGGTTAACAACCTATCACCTCACCTTACCACCACATGTCTCTATCTGTCCACTGTACGCCATTTCTCTGTGGAAGCTCCAGATCTTTGGTATCAGGAACATTTATGGATATGCATAAAAAAGAGGTTAACTATTGATTGGCCCGTCTCAATGTGATTCAGCTGAGGGACCTGCGGCATTAATGCTTCTGTTTTGATTATCTTTGTGTGGTTATCACTTGATCTTGTCTGCTCATGCATCATTCTTTCTTTTTATTTTCGTACTTCAAAAAGGGATTTGACTATCACCCCAGATCTACCATGACAAGCCTTGTATGAATTTTGCACATTTTGATGGGAGTTTAGGCCCACACTGCTCCATCTCTCCTCCTGGGACAAAGCATATGCTAATCCCAGAAATCAATATGATTGATGGCTGAGAGAGTACAACAAGGTTTTACAGTTATATCCCCCATGGATAGGGACACACTCTGTATATAAAATTCCAGGTATGGTCTCACCAGGATCCGATATCATTACAATAAGACAATATACTCAAATGGTCTTGCAATAAAGGACAACATACTATCTGCTTTCCTAACTACTTGCTTTAGCTGCACCTTAACCTTAAATTATTTGTGCAAAAGGACATCAAAGTTCCCCTGAGCACTGATGCATTTCAATCTCACCATTTAAAAATATACTTCATTCCCTTCATTCCTTCAAACTTCTCGGCATCTGCATACAATGGTGTCTGTCTTGCGCTTCTTATGCTTCTTGTGCGGGTTGGTGGAAAGATTGGTGAAAACAGGGCTGCGACGTGAACGCTCTTTCCTTGATCCCCCTCCTCTAAGCTGGAAGACCCTCAATTTTCCACATCAGATTCCATCTGTTATATCCTTGCCCTATTATCTAGCCTGCCTGTCTACTACTAAAGCTTCTCTGCATCATCCTCAGCCTACAATGTCACTTAGCCTTGTATCATCAGAAAATATACATATATTATACATTCTCTTCATTGGATTACTGATATATGTTGCGAAAATCAGAGCACCAAAATATGTTCCCAGTGCCACCACGCAAATCACAACTTTCTAATCTGACAATGACCAACTTATTCTGTTTATTGTCTGTTAACCAATCCTCGATGCATGCCACTGCAATTCTCCCCTCCAATCCAGCAGGCAGTGTCTTCACATGAATTATTTTGCTGCATCCCTGAGAGCCTGGATCAATTATTGCTCAAAAAGCTTTTATGTGGCAAATAAATCTTTACACAATGAGAATAATAAGAAGAGCAACAGAGAGTGCAAAAATAGAATGACTCTCTAGAGAGACATGATGCAAGATGAATCTCTGGTAAGCTACAGTTTATGGAGGTAACATGGGCATCACAAGGTGTTTTGGCAACTGCTCTGCCCAAGACCACAAGACATTGCAGAGAGTTGTAGATAGTCCATCACACAAACAAGCCTCTGCCCCTCCCCCCATATCAACTCTATCCAAGGTTCACGCTGCCTCGGGAAAGTAGCTAACAGAATCAAGGACCAGTTACACCCCGGTCATTCTCTCTTTTCCTTCCTCTCCCATTAGGCAGAGATACAAAAGCTTGAAAGCACATACCACCAAATTCAGGAACAACTTCTTCCCTGCTGTGAGCAGGATACCAAATGGTCTTCTCATTAGCTGATGATTAAGGCCCAATCTCCCAACCATTGCAGATCTTGGACTCTTTCTCTATAACAGTAACATTATAACGTAGTATTATTTTCTTTCCTGTTGTATTTTTCTCGTTTTTACCTATTGTACTTGTGCGTGACTTCACCGTACTCACGTAGTATTGTACGGCTGGACAATACGTAAAGTTTTACACTGTATCTCAGTACACATGACAATAATTAACCAATAACAATGCCAAGATGAGGATCTTATTAACATGTGAGGTGAGGTGGTAGTGGATATTCTGTTGAAGTTAAATGGTCTTTGAGGTGTAGGTGACATAAAGTCAATTCAGCTCAGCTGGAGATCAAATAGAGTGATAAGGTTGCACACACCCTAATCCAGTCCAAGGTAGACAAAAATGCAGGAGAAACTCAGCGGGTGAGGCAGCATCTATGGAGCGAAGGAAAGAGTTTTGACCCGAAACGTTGCCTATTTCCTTCACTCCATAGATGCTGCCTCACTTGCTGAGTTTCTCCTGCATTTTTGTCTACCTTCGATTTTCCATCATCTGCAGTTCCTTCTCGAACAACTAATCCAGTCCAAAGCAGTGCTCAGAAAGGTAAATACAATCTGTGGCTGTGAGACTGCAACATTAATACTGGAATAATAATGTTGGTGCTAATAAAATATCTGTTCTTAATTTCAGAAAGAAATGTTAAACACTTTTTTTTTCTCTAACAGGGATGTCAAGAGATGCAGGGTTGAGTGTTTCACCTCATTTGTGCAAGCTGGTCTTGTGCTTTAGCCAATGTTACCAAGGAATAGCAAGGAGTTGAGTAAAAGGAAGGTCAGGTGTAGAGTTGGAGGAGGAAGGACCACAAACGAGATGGCCAGCACAATGGAACCTTTGGAGGATTACTGTGACATTGGTAGCAGAGCAGGTTTGGTAGGCCCATGGGGGGAAAATGGTTTGGGGACAACTTCGTGGGAAAGATGGGTCAGCATTTGAAGGCAATTACAAGAGGAAAAGGAAGATGGCAAGATAATTGCAGAAAGTAGAGTAGGTGCACAAGGCAGGACTGGAGCAAACAAAGGCAGAGAGGGAATTCAGAATGTGAGGCCTAGGGTTGGGGTTTGGCATGTCAATGATAATTGGGGCAGAGATGAAGTTAATAGACAATATGTGCTGCTGGAGAGGGAGTGTAGCGAGATAAGAGAGAAACCGATAAAATACAGCTCTGTAGATTCCAAAGCAGGCTTTCTGTAATGATCAAAACAAATGTTCACCACAGCTCAGTAAAGACAATTATAAATTCTCATAAATATATCTCGCCAATGGCACAAAAATAAAATATAGAGAGGACCCTGTTTATGATAGAGCTTAGCTCTCCCAATCCAATACTAGCCGATATTACCCACAATGACTGTTTTGACAATTCCTCTTTTTAATGCACCACTTTCATCAGTTTTAATTTTGTGCTTCCTTGCCTCTACCATCCGCTTTGGAGACAGCATCCAGATTGGAAGAAAACCAATTCTTACAGCCCTTTAAGTATTCAATCAATTGGAAAATATGTTACCGAATCCTTCAGTTTGAAAGAAACCAAGATCAGGAAAGTGTTTAAAAGCACTTATTGACTATATATTTCCACCACAGAGAAAGAAAATCAATAAATAATAGATGCTAGAGTCAAGGGAGTCTCCAGATGAGACTCCTATTAAAAAAAAGGAAAAAATACAATGAAAGTAACTTGAGTTGAGCACTGAAATGTTTTCTGTGGAGAGAAATACAGCTTGTGTTTCCGGCCACTCAACTCTTGCCAGAATTGATGGAAGGTCAATGACCAAAAATACTGGGGGAATTTTAACACCCTCAAAACAGATGGATTTGAGCATCTGGAATATTATTAAAAACAGTAGATATGGCATTCTAGCCCTTTGTCAAGTCAGAGATTTCATTGCTGAACTATCTCTTCTCAGAAATTGGTCACTGTCCCCACAGGCACATTAGTGAGATGTATTGAGCTGGGAACATAGGAGTTCTTGTTGATGGCTTGCTACTTGTAAAGTCAGAGGTACTTGGACCCCATGGGGTTGTCCGCAACTGGAGAGACCTAATCTTCTCAGTTTGTCCTTATAGGGCAGCAGAATAACAGCAACCTAGGCTAGATCCCAATCTTTGGTGCTGTCTGGATGGAGGTTGCATGATCCCCCTATGATCATGAGGATTCTCCCTGTTTCTCCCACATCCCAAATGCACGCTGATGGTTAATTGGCAGTTATAAGCTGCCCCTAGTGTACAGGTGAACATTAGAATCTGAGGGGAACTAATGGAAAATGGGTTTGGGTAATTTGTGTAAATGGGTGCTTGATACTGTGGGCTGAAGGGCCGGTTTTTAAGCTGCCCATTCATAACCAGAAACAATCTTGTGGAGCTTTGTGCATTCCTTCAAGGCAAGTGCATGCTTTTGTTAAGAGATCAGACCTCTAGGTGTGGTTCAGACTGAAGAAAGGTTTTGGCCCGAAACGTTGCCTATTTCCTTCGCTCCATAGATGCTGCTGCACCCGCTGAGTTTCTCCAGCATTTTTGTGTACCTTCGATTTTCCAGCATCTGCAGTTCCTTCTTAAACACATAATTAATTGCAGTTGGGCTTCCTTTCTGCTATATTTATTTTGCAATATAAGTTATATTGCAATAAAAATACTATTTCTCAATAAGTGATTGATGTATCTGCGTGTGATGTTTATGACACTTGGACAAGAACACATTGGTCTTTCTGTAAAGGAACATTTCCAGGTCTGTAGACACCAACTAATCTACTTTTCTAATTGACTATGAAAAGTGGTTAACCTTGTCACATCCTACTGCATTTGGCATGTTCCTGCCTATTCAATTCTCCCTGTGTAATCTTACATCCTACTTCTCCATTCAACCTTGCAACAATAGGAGACACACACCGTCCCCTAATCTGAGCAATTCCATTTCAATGAGATAGAACTTTGATCCCCGAGGTACCGGCTGATTAGAGTGAGTCATCCGGAAAATTAACGTTTCATTTCTCCCCTCCGCTCTCTGAGCCCTAATTTTGTGAAGTTACTTTGTGTTTCAACCAGAGCTCACTCACTGCCAGCACAAACATTAAGTCTTGCACTAGTTACATTTTCAGGAACCCAATTAACTTTGTCAAACATAATTTCACTTTCATAAGTCTTCATTTTTCCTGCCTAATCATATAATATCTTAAGTACTCAATTGCCAATCGATCTTAGTACCTAACATTCAGTAGTGAATCTTTATCTCCTAAGAACTGGGTAACTAACCCAGAGCTCTTATGAAAGGCCATTGACCTGTGCATCTCAGTTGCTCTCTCCATAGATCCTGGCTGACTTGATCGCCAACATTCGCTATTTTTATTTCTGAAGTTCAGCATCTGTATTACTGTAGTTTACAGCTTTCTCTAACCCTCCTTTCTTCAAATGCAAGGTTATGACTGCCTTTCAATCCCCTGGACAGTTCCACAACTTAGTGAATGCTAAAGATAAGACAATGTCTGAAGCCGCTTCGTTTAAAAACTAGGCTTTCAGATGCTGGGATTTACCTGCTTTCTGTATATTAATTTATCCAATGTTTTTGTATATTACTGCTAATATTTACTTTGTTTTTCTGTCCCAAATCAACTACTAGCCTCCATTATTTCTGAAATTTCTGTTGTATCTGCTGTTTGCGAAACAGATCTAAAGTATTGATTAAATATCTTTACACTCTCCACATTCCCCATTACAATGTTTCCCGTATTTCTCCGCAAGATTTAATTTTGATAAAGCGTTTCTTTCTATATACTTTCTGTGTCTTCCACCACCTTGTTTTATGTCCATTTATATTCAATCTTATAATTAATCATATAACAACAGTTAATAGGGATTCGGACAGGTCCCTGGATAGGAAAGAATTAAAGGGATATGTGCCAAATGCAGGCTGATGGGACTGGTGTAAATGGGGCATGTTGGTTGGCATGTTGGTTGTGCCAAAGGGCCTGTTTCTATGCTGTACGACTCTATGACTCTATTACCATTATTTTACATTGTTTTAGAGTCTCAGAGTTGTACAACAAAGAAATGCCTACCATGCATTTCAGCCTACCATGTCCATGCTGACCTTTTAGCCCATTTATACCAACTCCATTTGCCCACATAACCACAGTCCACCGACTCCCCACAGTCTAAATGTCTTGTAATGGTAATGATTGTATCTGAACTCCGCCACCTCTGGCAGCGAGTTCCAGATATCAACCACTCTCCGTGTGAAAATGTGTGGAAATCACTGGATTAAAAGGAACATCTGCATTCACGTTCACATCTGCAATTATCAATCCCTTTACAACCAAATAATCATCCAGTGCCTTTTTACAAAGTTAATCAATTTGACATTGATTCTGATTGTTACTGATTCAGTCTTTAGCAGAGCAGCCACGTAGCTCTATACAATATCTAAAATGCCTTTGCAAAAACATTGAACTAACTTCTAACATCACTTACAAGCTTTACATAGATCTAATTCTGTAATCCAGTTGAGAAGATTGAACAGAATTTGACATCTAAGGAAAATGTTGTAAGCTATGTTCTAACAGATGCAATGATATCTGGCTCTGAAATGAAAAGGACAAATTATACTTTTCTAATTTAGGGACTCCTTTTAACATGGTTACCTCAAGAGCAAACTAAAAAAAGTCAATGATATACATTCCTTCAATGACAGTCTGGCGTTTACAGCCAGTTGGCTGAGAGTGGACAGTTTCTACTCACTGTTACGTAGCTGAAGCCTGTGATTTAGCATCAGTCAAAGCTACCAGAATTTCATGCCGCTTCTATATTATATTTCTCTTTTTCTTACAATATGGAGGAACCATTTAAACATAGAATCCATGCCGACATTCGCAAGGAATCCTATCAAACCCATTACCACATTTATTAACATATAGCAGTAAAGGGATACATGCCAAATGCAGGCAGATGGGACTGGTGTAAATAGGGCATCGTGGTTGGCATGGCAGGTTGTGCCAAAGGGCCTGTTTCCATGGTGTATGACTATGACTCTATTACCATTATTTTACATTGTTTTAGAGTCAAATAGTAACAGAGTTGTACAGCAAAGAAATGGCACCTTCAGCCTAACATATCCATACAGCCTACCATGACAGTACCGCACAGGTGCAGTCCCTTTGGCCCACAATGTTTCAGGCCCTTTGGCCCGCAAAGCCGCACATAGTTCCAAGTTAAACTAATCTCCTCCATATCCCACCATTCTCTGCATATCCATATCTAAAAGCCTCTTACATGCTACTGTAGCATCTGCCCTCCACTATCACCGCTGGTACTGTGTTCCAGGCACCGACCAATCTCTGCGTAAAACTCTTGCCCTGCTCAAGTTCTGCCCCTCTCACTTTAAGTCTTTGATGTTTCCACCCTGGGGAAAAGGTTCGACTACCCTGTCTAGGCCTCATATTTGTCTCCCCTCAGCATCCGATACTCCAGAGAAAACAACCCAAGTTCTTCCAATCTCCACCTCGAGCTAAAAGCTTCTAATCCAAGCTGCATTCTGGTAAATCTCTTCTGCACTCTCTCCAAAGCCTCCACACTCCTTCCGGTAATGGGCCAACCAGAACTGCACACAATACACCAAATGCGGCCCAATCATAGTACTGAAAAAATGCAACATGTCTTTCTGACTCTTGTACTCAATGCCCTGATGGAAGGAAGCATGCCATACATCTTCTTTACTGTTCTATCTACTGGTGTTGCCATTTTCAGGGAGCTGTAGACTTGGACTTGGACTCAAACAATAGAGATGCCAGCACACATTATCTTTCCCATTCCCAACAACGCCACCTTTCTTCTGTTCCCTCACTCCCACACCAGGTGCAATTAGCAATAGTGAATTAGCCTTTCAACCCGCATGTCTTTGGCATGTGGGAGGAAGTAAAGCATGTCAGCACTTAATACTCATCTCTAACTGTACCAAGAAAAGGTACTTTCCTGAAACACTCCAGGACTAGTGGTACAGACATGAAGGTTCTGTAACAGTGCTGTTGAGCAGGATATGCCAAGTGATGATGAAAAGGTGGGCATATATTTCTAAATCACAGAAGTGTGTGGTTCAGCAATGGGGAGGGGATGGGGGGGGGAGAGGGAGTATCATCTGAGGCCTTCTGGGTGGTAGAGTTCATGGGATTTGGAGCGCACAGTCAAATAAACTTTGCCGATGACTGAAGAGTGTGTTGTCAGTGGCACATAGTGCACCTCTGGTGGAGGGAATGAATGTTCAGAGGGTGGCTAAGGTACTAGTCAAGTGGGTTGCTTTGTCGTGGGTGGCACCAATGTTCCTGAACGTTGCTGGATCTGTGCCGCCTGGTAACAGAGACAAGCAACTAACATGCTGTGAGCAAATATTGGCTGGAAACACAATGTTCATCCACATGCAACAACGCTTCCCTCTTGTTCGTTGGAAGTGGCTTGGACAGCGTTTCTGGAGCTTCACAGGAACAAGCAGTAAAAGGATGCCATACATGTTAATTGAAAATTGAGTTAACAGACAATATTTGTATTGTAAATACATCAGATTGCTTTGACTAAATATAAAATTCCATTCCACTTTGCTTTGATACATACTAGAGTGTGCAGTAATGGCCAATTGCCCTCAGTTGGCCTGGCGAAGTGAAACACAACAAGGCCCATGTGGCATATAATGTGAGTCGCCCATATTACACAGATTTTAAATGCCTAATATGCCAGATGTATTCCATTTAATTTGATGTACTTGTGACAATAGACAGACTGCTGTGATTACAGCAGACAACATAAAAGCTACATATTTTAACAGATCCTTTAAAGGGCAGAGAGAAAAAAAATGAGACGATCCCTGCTAGATTGTGGTTCAGCAACAAAGGCTCAGAAAACCCTTGTGACACATATAGTTGACCTTTCATTTGATAGCAACTATAGTCAGCTCTCCAGCACCCAGTAGGTTACATATTGGCCTGGTTTTATGCCAGGAAATGGCAGCGACCTTTTGCAGGGCAAGGTTTAGGACTTGGGTAAACCCCAATCTTGCCGGTTGATCTCTGCTGGACATTTCCTGACTCTACTCTGCTTCTGAGTTTAGTGGGAGAGCCAAGTCTCACTGAGATATTCCGGCATTGAAACTGAGGTAACTGCTCTTAGATCCCATGCCCAGTCGAGGAGAAAGAGAGATTTGAGGTACTACACAGTTTTTGTTCCATTTGAGTACTATTCAATATTTTTAATTACTTAAATGCTTCCGAGAAGTTCAATTAAATTTAATGTAATTTTTAAACCATTTCTATTTTTTTTATAGTTCTTAATTAATACTGGAAGTGTAGCTGCCAGAACAATGTGGGGGCAGGATGATTATGGCTATCAAAGATTGAAGAGACATTTCATGAATACAATTGTTCTGGCCAGTCCAGAATGTCATCGTCTGAGACTCAATCCCATTTTCCCTCTTGTTTGATATTCCTGCCACCCGCCTACACCAGGGGCAATTTACCTGTAACCAGTTAACCTAACAACCAGTTCATCTTTGGGAAACCAGAGCATCTGTCAGAAACCCACATGATCACAGGGAGAAGTTGCAAACTCTACACAAACAGCATCCAGGACCAGGGTTAATCTCTGGTCTATGTAGTTATGAGGCTCCTGTGCTAATTTCAGCGCTGTGGTGTAAGTAGGTTAATTTTCTAGAAATTCAGCCAGGTTTAGGGCAATGGTGAATGTTGCCATCAAGTCGTCAAGGGTGGGGTCTGTGCCAGTAAAATCTGGGTCAATGTTAATAGCTTACGGTGTCAGAATACTTTACACGAGACGTGAGTGACAGTCAACTTTTTCTTTATGCGTAATAACTTGTCAGACAAGGAGAACAGTCAAACAAGAGACTGTTCTGCAAACTTAAAGCATGCCGCATTTTAATATAATTTTTGATTGAATAAATAAAAGGTCAGGCATGTACACTTGTTTACAGGATGAACTATTTTGATCCAGCATTCTGTATTTTTTCCCTCAATAATAAGACATGCTGGTGTTCAAGTTGTTGACTGTGGTGCACTTGAATCAGACATGTTTAGCCTAGTGCAGAAGGGGCACCGTTACTCCAGTAACGTTCGGTTCCCATAGAATAAAGTGCTGGATTAAGACAAACTGGAAGAAGAGCGCAGTTCAATCTTCTTCTTATTCTTCTTGCGTATGGCGTGCACAGCCTAAAGTTGCAGGACAACTTGGTCTATTTGAGCTTATTTGATTGTGCACACCGGGTTGATTGCACTTATCGAAACAAGGCGGAAGGTTGCAATCTCTCACTCCAGCTCAGTTCAATGACTCCCTATAAATGTTAAAGTCCATTCACTCCGTGTTGCTTCCCATATTGTGCATTCCGATGGTACCAAATTAGACCTGCTCCCAGGCTTCCAATGATCTTCAGCTGGATGAGGATGGGATGGAGCATCAGGGTAGGATCGATTTAACTGTCCGAGATTTCATCACAACATTACATGTGGAAACCAGCATGCTTATCTCAATTTTTCACCAAAATGTGGTGGTTATCATTATACTCCTCTATTGAAAGTCCTTCCCTCATTGGCTGCCAGAGGAGATAGTTGAAACAGAAACCATAACAACATTTAAAAGACATTCAGAGGTGCATGGATAGGAAAGGTTTAGAAGGATATGGGCCAAATGCAAGCAGGTGGGACTAGTGTAGATGGGACATCTTGGTCGGATTGGGCAAGTCCTCTTTCCATGCTGTATCTCTATGACCTACTGTTGCTGAAATACTGATGACATGCATTGAATATATAGGACACTGATGAAGATGAGGTTGGCATCACTTATATGCCATAACCCATTGCTGGACAGTGAAGTGATGTTGAGCTAGACGAACTCAAACAAGATTGGAATCTATGGAGCTCATGCCTGTAGCCCAATCATGTCCCCTTGTTGTTGGGCACCCTTTGGTATTGATATTGAAGTAATGTAATACTGTAAACAGGATCTCTATTTAATCATCAGCACACATACAACATTAGGGATGCCAAGTATCCAGCACTGCCCCACTGGACATGCTCCATGTCACCTCACAGTTTCTCCGTGCCAAGATGAGAGACTTGTTTTGGATGTTTGAAGCCTGGAGCTGGCTCCTGTTTGATCTCATCCAAGGCAAGCCACTTCTCCTGAAAACAAAACGGTAGTAATTTGTGGCCAAAGATGATTATGGATAAAAGCACAGAATTTAAACACAGTACAGTTTGTACAGTACAGCAAGAAGCCAGAACACCCATAGGAAACACAAATGATTACAGGAAGGGTGTGCAAACTCCAAACAGACAGCACTAGAGGTAAAGATAAAACACAGGTCACTGGAACTGTGAGGCAACAGTTCTGCTAACTGCATGACTGTGCACCTTCATGACACAGCCAAAATTTCACTCTGTTTTTAATTATGTCAGACATCTTTGAAGGCTCAGGTTCTTCCGGGGCTTTAGAATGTAATTTATATTAATGATGCGGTGGTGGCTTATGCAAGGGGGAGCCTTGTTTCTGAACCGAATGAACCAATGAAGAGCAATAACCCTCTTCAGCTCCCAAGCTCCCTCCACACCATGCAGCCAGCCCAAAGCACCTTCAGAAGTGAATAGATGGGATAAGACCTGCCTGCCATTATGATCTGGCAGATGTGCCTTACCTGAAGCAACTGCAAGGTTCACCCAAGGTCACCACTCTGGAAACCAGCTGCCATCAGAAAGTATTTGCCTCTGGCATAAAGATCAAAGAGACCCTTTCCTGCTTTTTAGTGTACCAGAGGCCAACATATTTTTATACAGATGCTCGTGATTTTTCCTTGGAACATTTATCATGTTTTCCATTAGTCAATTTTTAATTTTTAAATTTCCACTGGGCACCCAGGCCTGCAGCTCTGAATGATACAGAAATAATTATTTAGAGTCATATGCGTCTCAAATTTAGTTCGCATCAAAACTGCATTAAATATTAATATCAGTGATTTTTTTTTTCCTTCCTAAGGACATGTAGGAATAATTGCGAAATAGAAACAGGAAGATGCAGAGCCAGAGTGAAGTGCCTCATCTGGGGGACTGATGTGTTACTTCTGCAAACAATGGTAAAATATTGCTGAGTCCAAATTTCATCACCATTAGCGTGTTTAAACAGAGCACGATGATTCTTGGTGAAGGAGCAACACCCTGCAATTATCCATAATATGGTGGACAATTTGTACTGCTTGTCTGTCTGATTTGATCTAACCAAAAACATTGCCAGTAAAATAAATTGTCTACCGTGAAATTGCTGGATTTAAGTCATTAGTGCGAATTAATCTGCCTCAACCATTTAGGACCGGTAATTCATGTTGTAGGAACTCTGTTAATGTGATTTACAGCTGGGAATGGGAATAATTAAACCCCTGGGTTTTGCTTCTCAGCAAGTAAAATATTCCTGGTGGATTCCTGAACTCTAGCTGTGTTGGTAGAAGGCAAATTAAATGAAGTTTGTCTTTTCACCAATAGCAGTTTCTACATTCCAATAAAGGCAATTCAAGAGTCAGGATTATGATAATCACACTGCTTCAATACCCAGTGGTCCAACTAGATATTGTAGCACTGTGGCGCAGCGGTAGAGCTGTTGCCATACAGCGCCAGGGAGCCGGGTTTGATCCTGACCACTGGTGCTGTCTGGACAGAGTTTGTACGTTCTCTGATTTCTCCGATTTCCTCCCATATTCCAAAGACGCACTTGTTTGTAGGTTAATTGACTTCTGTGAAA
Source organism: Amblyraja radiata (assembly GCF_010909765.2). Taxonomy (NCBI): domain Eukaryota; kingdom Metazoa; phylum Chordata; class Chondrichthyes; order Rajiformes; family Rajidae; genus Amblyraja; species Amblyraja radiata. Next base: position 22,155,914 of record NC_045983.1, on the reverse strand, counting down.
TGTGCTTAGTGAGTAGCAATATGTTCATTCAATGGGCCATGGGCTTATTGTGCCATACAAGTTGCACACAATGAATTAGCAAAAACTTTAACTGGTTACAGAGACAAGAGCATTTGGTGTCCTTGATCTATGTACCCAATTAGTTTTTTCATGCTGTACTTGTTAGATTAATTACTTGGCAGATTTTTGGCTCTTAGCATTGCTCTCTGTCAATCCATTCTAACACGGTACTGGAGAGGAATCACTCGGGAATTCAGATGCTTTGTCCTTCTACAGTCTTGACCTAATAGTCATACTTTTGCATCTCTCGTCTAAAAGGATGATGTGAAATACTGAAAGGTGCAGGTTTGGCTGAAACTGATGCTGAGCGACCATCCAGGCACTAGTTCAGCCCTTTTCTAACCAGGAACAGAGTGTCACCCTTTATTCCCTGCTAAAGATCCTAATTGAGGTCAGATGGTCTGATCTTATTACTGGTAACTCAGTTGGTTCTCAGGAGAGTGTGTAGGAAATAACTGCAGATGCTGGTTTAAATCAAAGGTAAACACCAAATGCTGGAGTAACTCAGCGAGACAGGCAGCATCTCTGGAGAGAAGGAATGGTTTTGGGTCGAGACCCTTCTTCAGAGAAATTAGTTCTCCTTGATTCAGATTATTACTTGAGGCTGGATGGTGAGAATGAGCTTGAGATGTGTCTGGAAAACACAACATTCATTGAATTTAAAACAGTAGGGACTGGATTTGGATTTAATCATGTGTCCATTCTTCACCTTGAACATTATTGGAATTGAGTTTGAAAAGATGACAAAGAGCAGAGTGATGAAGGAACTCAGGCAGCACCTGTGGAGCGATATGGACAGACAACGTTCTGGGTCGAGACTTTCTTCAGACTGTTGGGTCAGGAAGGGGAAAGCTGGAAAAGAGAGGGGAAGCGGGGCAAAGCTTGGCAAGTGAGAGATGAGGGGAGTGGCGATGTGTTAATGGTTGGAGTTTGTGACAAAGGTTGGAGGTGAAAAGGAGACAAATGGGTATCAGATAAGGAATGAAGAAGAGGAGTGAAATGTAAAGATGGAGGGAGGGATATGGGTGGAAGGGGATAGGAGGGATGGGTAAGAGTGGACAAAAAGTATCTCTAAACTAAACAAAAAAGTGATAGATACAGTATGTATGTGAAGAGATCAGGGAAGTGATGTGGAGGAGGGTGATGAGGTATCAAACTCCAAGTAAGGTTTATTATCTCTGGGCAGTTACATCTTCCAAGAAACTCTTGTGTAGGTACGCCCGAGGCCAGTTGATAAACATGTGTTCATTTTGCTCTTGAGAGGCTTGAAAGAACTAGATTTTTTTTATTTCAAAGCCGGTTCCAAAATCAAATCCCTATCAAAATAAAAACCTGTCTTGGTTACAAAGACAGGTGTAACTGCATTAGGTTGATTTACATGCAGCATAAAGGAAGACCTGCACAGTTCCTGAGGGAACAAGGCTCCATTGAATGCACCAACCAACATGTTGCATTTCACTCTGGAGATCCTGTTCGCTTCTTTGCAAAGGGTGAAAGTCGATCCGCTCATAAAGCATTGTGTGGTGGAGTGATAGCAGTCACGATGAGCACATTTAGAGGCCACACACAAAGTCTCTGCCGTGCACAATATCACCATGAGCCGGCTTTGTGTTCCTCATCGAGTAGGAAAAGGCCACCTGGGAGCAGGTTGCTGCTTTCAATGGGTAGCTTGCACATCCCCCAAGGCAAAGGTACTCTGTACACAAGGCATCACGGAAGCCATGCATGAGCAGATAGCCCTCCTGCAGGAGAAGGGATATGGCATTTGGGAAATCATCTCTTTTCTGTTGAAACAGCAACATATTTCCCCAACTCACTTCATCATGAACATTGTTCCACTAGGACAGGAGAGAGCTGACTCTGACATGGAGAGTGAAAGTAATGTGGAGCCGCAATGGGGAAAGTGTTATCTGTGCAGAGGTCAGCTGCTTAGGCAAGGTGGCACTCCTGAAAATATACAGACCTTAGGGTATGACATTTAACTTATAGGAACAGGGTACTTTTCATTAAAGTGTTATATCATGTGACGATTCTGGGCTCTTCTGTCTAATAATTACACACCTTTCATATTCTCCTATAATTCAGTGAATGTCAACTTGTGTACAAAATCATAGAGGCAGATAGTCCTAAATAACCTTAAGTACAAGATCCTCCCCTATCCTGCCTCTGCTGCACCATGCAACCCTTCAACAAATACTCACAGTGAGACCCTGGAAAACATGGACCACTTCCCATATAACCACAAAACCATCTCTTTTCAAAGCCAGGCATTGATGGTGAAATTCATCATGGCCTTCAATGTACCAGTGCAGCCTTTGGTCGGGTCAGAAAAAATGGTATTTCAAGATCAGGACTCAGACTTGGCACAAATTTCATGGCTTACTCAGCATCAATGATTCCTGCCCTCATGCTTCTGGGGACCTGGACTGACTTTAGCAGCCATATCAAAACAGAATAAATACAACCAGCATTGTTTCCGTAAAATTCTCCAAACTCGCTGCAAGAATACCAAAATCCAACATCAACATCCTCGGCCAGGCCAACATTAAGGCACTAGTTACACCTGGTCATATATTTTGGACAGCCACATTGTTCTCATGTAATAAGGAACTGCAGATGCTGGTTTATACTAAAGAGAGACACAAAGTGCTGGAGCAACTCAGTGGGTCAGGCAACATCTCTGGGGAAAATAGATAGGTGACATTTCGGGTTGGGACCCTTCTTCAACCTGAGGAGGAGCATTAGGAATGGAACCTTGGCACCATGCACCAGGACACACAAACGTCCTGCATGAAATGGTGGAAGGTGAGCATCACAACTGTCCAGCTCCCCTCCTCCATCAGGCACCTCCTGGCCTATCTGTGAACTCACTGAACCAGAGTGGAAATCACCCTTGATCATGAGGGTCTGTGAAAAGAAAGAAGGATTGCAGTGTGAATAGGGTTTAAGTCAGAGAGTCATAGAGAGATACTGTACGACAACAGGTCATTCAGCTCATTGTTTCCAAACTGACTGTCAACTATTCTTTTGCGCTACATTAATCCCTTATTGTAGTTTCTCCATGTTCTCATCACACTTCTACCACTAGATTTACCACTCACCTACACATCTTACAGTGGCCAATTCACCTATCAACCTACACTTTTGGGATGTGGGAAGAAATCTGAGCACCCAAGGAATCCCACACGGTTACAAGGACAAAGTGCAAACTCCACACATACGTCACCTGGGGTCCAGATCTAAACCGTATCTCTGATACTGTGAGGCAGATGCTCTAACCAGCTGCAACACTCTGCTGCCTGGAATGGTTTGTTTTGTCCATTCCACCTCCTTCAAGACTGAGTTCCAAGCTTGGCCATCCCCACAGCTCATTACGTCCAGACTGTAAGTTCTGATGACACAGTCATTGTAGATGAGTTTAGGATGGACAGCCTTCCTACACTGTACAGCACTCTCCTAGGCTGTCAATTGCTGTGTGTGCATTTGCCATGCGACCCAGATCCTTTTGTTGTTAGTGTGGCTTCCACGCTAGGTTGGCTAAGTTGCAAATCAACACACTTCAATGTTGGCAATATTGTCAGATCATTTAATTCCCATTATGCTGCGTTGGTGCTACTGTTGCAAGCACTTGCATTTCTTGATATGGTGATGATATGGGTCGGTATTTAACAAGCTTGAGACATGCTGAAAGTCCTTGTTAATGCTAGTGTTATTGATTACAGTACTATCTCAATGGTAGAAAAAATTGCCGTTGTTTACGTGGCTACTGTTTTGTTTTATTTCTAGTATTCTACAATGACAAATTCCCACCATGGGCAGGCTTCAGTACATGAATTATAGTTGACTCAAAGCCACAGACCCTCCAATAAAGGGCCACACAGTGGCACAGCGGTAGAGCTGCTGCCTTATAATGCGTGCAGTGCCGGAGACCCGGGTTCCATCCCGTTTACTGGTGCTGTCTACATGGAGTTTGTACGTTCTCCCCGTGACCTCAGGGGTTTTCTCCGAGATCTTCAGTTTCCTCCCACACTCCAAAGACGTACAGGTTTGTATGTTGATTGGCTTGGTATAAATGTGAATTGTCCCCAATGTGTGTAGGATAGTGTTAATGTGCGGGGATCGGTGGGCCGAAGGGCCTGTTTCCACGCTGTATCTCCGAACTCAACTAAACTAAAGAAATCAAAATGTGAAGTGCGGAAAAGCTTAAAGGAGATGAAAACAAAACAGAGATATTAGTTCTTCTGGTTTGCAACAACTTTGATTTTTGGAAAGCAAGTGGCCTTGTAATATGTGTGAGCGCGGTGAAATTATGGTGACCACATGCAGCACATTGTTATGTGTGTGAGGGCAAAAATATCACAGACTCACTTCTGCAATCCCTGCAGCATTGTGATGCACTCCACAGGCTTTGGCAATAATAAGACAGACATTTCAGTTTAGCAGGTACAGATGAGGCAAAATTCCGATGCAGAAGCGGTCCAGCTGCGGCTAACCGGAGAAGGAAAAGGCAGAATCTCAAAAAGAAAACAATAGGATTGAGGATTTGAAAAACTGCAGAAATCAACAAAAGAAGAGCAAGCCACAGTATGGAAAGGGAAAGAAGAAACAAAATCAGACTCGCAAGAAAAAATAAGAACAGACTGTAAAGCTTCTGTGGATATTTCAAAGGCAGGAGATTGATCACTCAATGTGGATCTCTCAAGAGAATGATACATGGAAATTGTAGAATAAGGAAATGGCAAAGAAATTAAACAAGTACTTTGTGTCAGTCTTCATGGAAGAAGGGACAGAAAATAGAGCTGAACAATAGGCCTAGGTTAAATGGAAAGCTTAAAGATAATAACTTTCATAGAAATATAATATTGGAGAAAGTAAATAGAGGTAGTTGAGGCAGGTACAATCACAATGTTTTAACGACATTTGGACAGGTACATGGAAAGGATAGGTTTAGAAGGATATCGGCCAAATGCAGACAGGTGTTAATGGGCAAGGTACACAAAATTGCTGGGGAAACTCAGCGGGTGCAGCAGCATCTATGGAGCGTGGGAAATAGGCGACGTTTCGTGCCGAAACCCTTCTGCAGTTCCTTTTTGAACACTTTGTCTACTCCACTGCGATATCTCCTCAAGGTATGCCTACTTTGAAGAAGTTCTGCTCCTCTCTCCGGAGACAGTTTCACAACCTCTTCCCACGCTCCATAGATGCTGCTGCACCCGCTGAGTTTCCCCAGCAATTTTGTGTACCTTCGATATTCCAGCATCTGCAGTTCCTTTTTGAACACAGGTGTTAATGGACATGTTAGTTGGCATGGCAAATTTAATCGAAGGGCCTGTTTCCATGTTGTATGACTCTTTGACTCCATAAATCACAGAAAGTAGAAAGAATTTAAAATAACCCTAATGTACATCTTGTCATAGACCCAGAAATCACGAAGGGCGTACAAAAAGATACATGTTTAAACAATCATCATTTGCTAATTCACGAAGCCTAGACAAATATGGTTAAATGGGCAAATATGTATGTGCAACATTTTGCAATAATACATTTCACTGATCCAGAGTCTCTGAGGTGGGGGGTGCAAGGATTTGTCTTCAATATCTAGGGAAGAAGAATCATAGATGAATTAGATGAATTACATTCAGAACATTCTGACATTTTCAATGAAAGTGATTATGAGAAGTGTTTTAGGAAGGAGCTGCAGCTGCTGGTTTACACTGAAGATAGACACAAAAAGCTGAAGTTACTCAGCGGGTCAGGCAGCATCTCTGGAGAAAAGGAATAGGTGACGTATCAGGTCGAGACCCTTCATCAGACTAAGAGTCGCGGCGGGGACACTGGAAGTATGTGAAGGTACAGCCTACATCAATGACTCAGGAGAGGTGGAGCCCACAATGATCCATTGTTGGCTGGGGACGAGGTGCTAATGAAGGCATACAAACGGTGAAAATCGCAAGAGGACCAGGGTGGGGGAAGGTCGGAAAGAGAGGGAATGCAAGGGATTGAGGTTAGAGATTATGAGAAGGTTTTTCTGCTGGCTTTGACAAGGATCCAGAAGACTTGATTTCCAGGATGTTACGAGCGCAGAACAAAAACAACAAAGGCCACCACAGGCATGCAGGTGGCTGACAAAGCCACTTCAGAGAGCCCACATACAAAGAGAACTTTCTCATTCTTACTGACATTCATTCGATGTGGATTGAATTAAACATGTGGGAATGTGCAAAACATTGGAATTTGGTCATCACATCAGAAGCTGAGATTAATTTTACAACTTCTGTTATACTGAAGATTTGGCGTCAAATAATGAAACTCAATTCACATCATAGCTGCCTTTGTGACATGGCCTGAATTGGGCATTCGCTAATTCTCCTTTTCAGACCAGCCCTCAACAATAGAGCTAAAAGGTTTTTAGTGCAGTCTAGCTTTGCAGAGACAGGTTTTCCACACTTGTTCAAGTTCAATCACGAATCATGGTTTCACTAACTACATACAATAGCATATTCTACCACAGGATTCCCACTAGCAGAGCTGTTGATGCAGAACTGACTTTGAATGTGCTTCAGTTATCTACAGCCCAGCTTGGAGCAAAGAGTGAAGCAATAACAAATGAAACAAAAGAAAAATCATGCCTCACATTCCAGCAACGCACAGGGAAGTTGTCCAGATAACATGAAGTGTGCAGAGCATTAAGACCAACAAACACAGAAATAGAGGTTGGTGAGATGATAGACACAATAAGCTGGAGTAACTCAGCGGGACAGGCAGCATCTCTTGAGAGAAGGAATGGGTGATGAAATATCTATCTACCTTTGGTTTAAACCAGCATCTGCAGTTCCTTCCTACACATTTGGTGAGATGATACATGTCTGCAATACTAAACAATATCTAGTAATATATAAATGTGTCGGATGTGTACATTTTTATTCATTCACATTGAAGATCTGGGCATCACTAGCCAGATCAGTAATTCCTTCTCATCCTTAATTGGCCATGACGAGATGGTGGTGAAATAAATTTAGCTCATGTGTCAAAAAAACATCGTCTATCCAGGTTGAACCCCCTGGTATTCATTGGAGATTATTATGGATTACACTTACCTGCTCTAAAAGATTGGTTCAATAACTACCTGAAAATACACTACAGAAACAGAGCTCGGTTGATGAAAACTCCAGGCTCATCTGGAGTGTTTGATTGCCACAGGAACATAAGAAATAGAAGCAGAAATCAACTCTCACTGTTACTCGACAATGGATCACAGCTGAACTTTCTACACTTTTCTGTAGTAAACTCAATTCCCATGATTTATTTAATATCCAAAAATGAATGCAGTCTAAAACTCCTTTTGCTGGTGGGAAGTTTCAGATCTCTCAGAAATTCTATGACGTGACCCCAGTTAATTTCCGAAATACCAGTTATAGTCGCTCTGATCGAGTGATTATTATATTTAAATGGCTAATATGCTTTTACTACAGTAATGCATTGACACTTTCCTGGCACAAATTGGAAGTTGGCTGGGTGCACTGTTTGTCGCTACTCACTCACCATTTTAGTGAAGTTATCTTGCTGAGTCCACAACCAGTGGAGCTTTTGCCACCTCACACCTCCAGGGATTCTGGTTCAGTCCTGGCTATTCCTGGAGGAATAGAAAGGGTGAATGCACAGAGTCTTTTATGCACAGTAGGAGAATCAAGAACTTGAGGACATGCGTTTAAAGTCAGAGGGTAAAGATTTAATGGGAACCTGAGAGGCAATTTTTTTTCAAACAGAGGGTGGTGGGTGTACGGAACGAGCTGCCTGAGGAGGTAGTTGAGGCCTGTACTCTAACAGCATTTAAAAGGTACATGGATAGGAAATGTTTAGCGGGATATGGGCCAAATGCAGGCAGTGTAGATGGGACATCTTGGGACTAGTGTAGATGGGACATCTTGGTCAGCATGGGCAAGTTGCGCCCAAAGGCCTGACTTCATGCTGCATGACTCTATGACATCTGGGTAAACAAGTTGAAGAATGATATGTACTGCGGATTGAAAGCAACTGCTTTACATAGCGGAGCTGAATCAAATATCTTAATAGAAATTTGACATGTAAACAAAGAGTTGAGCTTAAGGTAAATGGAGTCTGTACCTATTATGCAGACTTTACTGCAAAACTGCTTCAGCAACTGTATGGCCAGTTGTGAACTAGACAAAAAGTGAGTTACTTAAAGATGGAGAACTTGAAATTGAATCCAGAAGGCACCAATGTGCCCAGATGGAAGATGGTGTGCTGTTCCTCATACTTGTGTTGAGCTTGGTTGTGACAGAGCAGGGGGCCACAGGCTGAGAGGTGAGAATGGGAGTGGTGTGGAGAGTTGAAGTGGCAGGCAACCAGATGCATAGGGCAACTCCTGTGGACTAAAACAGGTGCTGCACAAAACGATCAACCACTCTTCACTTTGGTTATCCAGTATGGGAGATTATATTGTGAACTTTGAACGCAGTCTCTCAGATTGGAAAAAGCACAAGTGTTGCTTCCTCTCAAAAGACTATTTAGGTCTTTGGATGGTGGGAAGTGAAAAGATGAAATGCTATTTACTATAGAACGTGTTTCATTTAGTAGTACCAACTAGGGGGAAGAAGTCTGCGATTGTAAATCAGTGCGGCCATTTGGAAATGTTCCCTCTGCAATTCTCAGTTTAACAAAGCAAGGCTTGCACGTATATGGATTTTGTAATGGCTCCAATGAGCAACAAAGTTAAAGAGAGGTTTTTTACCTTGACAGAGGTTCCTCCTTCTGCTTTGAACTCTTTGTCTGAAAAAACAATCAGTAAAATTGCTTTGGAGCAGTGTTGCCCAGATTGTTGCCTGTTATAAATCACAAGAACACAAGGACTGAGGTACCCACAGGCTAATCTATAAATCACAGCTACCCTGGGAAGTGAAACGCCATCTGATTTTCAAAGCACAATATCTATCTGCCAAATGTAGGTCTTCGCAAGGGGAAGGGTAGCCCAAAGGGCTTGGCCGCCTGATCAGTCACAGCCATAGCCATGAGCCATTGTAACATTGCAAGAATTGTTCCACTCCTAACTGCAGATAGCAGTAAATTTTAAGCTTTGCTGATTGCCCTTCCAGCTCAGTAGCCTGTACACAATGTTTACAAACCCTTGTGCTACCAGCAATGAAGCTGTAATAATGGTCTACCTTAAGGCTAAAAAACACTACATGCTAACGTGAGGATTACCCCAGACCTGAACTGGCTGACGCCAACTTCAGAGAGCTATAATTTTTATGTTGCTTATTTTGAAAGGACTTCATCCTTCCAATGGTAATTTCTGACCACACATTTAGATCATTCCATCCATGCACTGAAATGCGGGCTTGTGTACTTCCCCCCCACACCTGACTTCACTGTGCAACTCATCACCCACAGGCATCATCACAATGTCCCAAGCATCACACCATCTTGTGGTTGTTGTGCTAATTCCATCCAAAGAAGCCAAAACTAATTACTCCCCATCATCGCCTCAGATAGTGCCTTTCAACTTTATTATTGTGAGTATGATGCCATATAATTAATGTGCAATCCTGAATTATTTTCAACACATGCCAAGTTAAAATGAATCCAAAATATGCATTTAACCATTAACGACTTGCTGTGGTATTTTATTTCTCACTGTTCCTCGTTCTAAAATATTATGATTATTATACCATATAACACACAATGTATTATCCTGCACATAACAAAAGACCAGGATTAATCAGACTGACATCAAGAATGTTAATTACACTGGTAAACTAGTGCTTTGCATTGTAGTAATGTCAGCTTTCAGCCTTTGTCTGCTAATTGGCAAATGTGGTTTTAGTAAATTTAAGATGATTAGAAGTACGTAGCAATTTATGATTGTCTGTGATTGTTCGCCAGAAATATAAGGAAGAGCTCAGTGGAGACACAAGGCAAGCACCATCATTAACTGATGGTCGGCTGTTCTTAAGATAAGTACATACCCAAGAAGGACCATAACTTATATTTTGCAAGATCAAGGCCTCTGATTCAGATAGAGGAGGTGACGGTTCTGTCATTACAAGAATGACACATCATTAAATTAGTAATGAATAATAACTAATACAAAATGCAGAAGTGGTGAAGAAAATAATTTCACGAGTGGAACGCTGGGACAACTAGTTCAGGAATTTATTAAGGTAGAAACAAGGAACTGCAGATGCTGGTTTACACAAAGGGACACAATGTGCTGGATAACTCAGCTATTCAGGCAGCAACTCTGGAGAACATGGATAGGTGACCTTTCAGGCTTGAGGAAGAGTTATAACCCATAACATCACCTATCCATGTTCTCCAGAGATGCTTTCTAACCCGCTAAGTTACTCCAGCACTTAGAGTTTTTTTTAGGAATATCTTAAGCTCTGATTAACCCAATGCCAGTTAAGAAGAGATGTTGCATGCTCTGACTAACATAGGAAGACTATGTTGTGGTACTCCAAGTTTATCTTTAATTATTATATGATTAATTAAGCAGAAGTAGCAACACAAGTTGATAGTGGTAAGAAGACTTATGGAGTTCTGGCCTTCATTGTCTGGGGCCTTGAGCACAAAAGCTAGGAAGTTATGTTGCAGCTTTGTAACCTGTTCTGGTCACTGCATTACAGGAAGGATGTGGAGGCTTTGGAGAGGATACAAGGTATTGCCTAGATCAGAGGGTATTAGCTGTAAGGAAAGGTTGGACAAACGTGAATTGTTTTCTCTGGAACATTGGAAGCCGAGGGGAAACCTGAAAGAAGTTTATAAAATTATGAGGCATACATTTTTTCCCACGATGGAAATGTAGCTTTATACTGTAGCTTTAAGGTGATGGCGGTCTGGGGGGAGGGGTAAGTTTAAAGGAGACAAGACCAGAGGGGACCCATTGGGTCCCGTCCCCTCAACGAATGGTTGCAGGGGGGGGGGGGGGGGGGCGGCCTTCGGAGTCCAACACACCCTAACCATCCCCCACACACACTAACCCCCACCTTGATGTTATATTAATATTATTCATTCGCTCCCATCCCCAGCCCTATCCACTCACGCATAACCCCCAACTACGCAGAAGCGGCTAGAGAGGGGAGGGGGTGGAGAGGGAGGGGGAGGGGGGTAGAGATTGAGGGGTTGGGGGGGGGGCGGCATGGCTTCACAGGGGAGGGCTGGTTCCCGAACACAATACTCCACCACTCACCCATAGGTCCCAATATTCTTCAGACTGGGAGTCAGGGGAAAGGGAAACATAGATATGGTGTTGCTCCTGGTAAGCTGGATGGCACTAGATTATAATCATTCCATAAGTGATGGCAAAATTAATAACATTAAGAAATAATTTGAATGCAATTTTCATTGTCCAATGACTTCAGGGCATCCCAAAGTGGTTTAAAGCCAATCACAAACTTTTAAAGTGAAGCCACTATCATGATGAGGAAAATATAGCAGGCAATCTCTGCTGAGGAAGTTCCCATAAACAACACTATGATAACAAGCAGATGAACTATCTTAGAAATATTAAAGCTGTCACAAAACACTAATTAAGCACTAACTGGAATCCAATTCAATTCCTCTGTGACTAAATATAAACAATAGCAGCAAGTACTAGAACTAGTCAGCATTCAAGGAAGCATCTAAGGAGATCAAAACAAGAGTTAATACTGTATATTTTGGGTCAGTGACCCACCATCAGAACAGGGAGAGTGAGAAATAGAAGTGGGTTTTAAATTACAGGGAGGAGGAAGATTTAAGAGGACAGAGGAAATATTTCGTTTAGTTTAGTTTGGAGATACAGCGTGGTAACAGGCCCTTCGGCCCACACCAACAGTGATCGTCCATTATACAGTATATACAAACTACAGACAATTTACAGAAGTCAATTAACCTATAAACCTGCATGTCTTTGGACTGTGGGAGGAAACCAAAGCACCCGGAGAAAACCCATGTGATCACAGAGAGAACACTACAAACTCTGTACAGACAGCACCCATAGTCAGGATTAAGCCTGGGTCTCTGGCGCTGTAAGGCAGCAACTCTACCGCTGCACTGCTGTGTTGCCTGAAATATCTGGGATCGCTTGGTTGGATTTACAAATTAACAAAGTGATGAATGAAATCTGGGCGCCCATTACAAGTGGAGAGACTTGTGTGACTTTTAAAGTTGGACATGGAAGCTTGCCACAAATGGGATGAGGTGGACAGGCATTGCACAGTGAGATGGTTGTGATCCATTGGGAGAGTGAAGTAGGTGTGTCTGCCTGTTGTCGGACAGGTTATATTTAGATAATGGCAATGGGTAGGCTATAAATGCTCCGTGATTGCCACCGTCAGTCCAACTTTGGGGTGTGGATTCCATCTAATCCAATGGAATCTGGATGGTTAGGTGGGTGGGGGGTGCAAAGATTTGACTGTCGGAAAGGTTAGGGGAGAGGTGCCATTGCCATTGGGCTGAAAACATCCTGTGCTTCCTGACGGGCAGGAAGATATTTAATAAAGGGAACCCGATCATTTCTACATCACTTCTAGTGCTTCCTTGATATATCTCTATGAGCCTCTCCACTGCCGAGGCCAATGAACAGTGGAGTCCTACAATGTGGCATCATTTTTAATGGACGTCTCTGCTCCTGCCTCTCTCAGGAAGAAAGAGAGTGAATCGTGTGCGTGGACACTTCTCTGAACTTCCTGGTGGCAATCATCTCTAACATCTCCTCTCCCTTGTTTACCGTACCCTCCTGCCTCCACACTGGATTACTAGGTACCAACCTGATCAGAATTTGGAATGGAATGGAATAGAATACTTTATTGTCACATGGCAATTAAATCCTTTGCTTGCATACCCAGGGTATGCAAATAGCCGCCACCTAGAGGGCGCTTTCAAAGTTACAATGTACCCCCCGCCGGCTCCTCCTTTGTTCTCCCCCCTCCCCTCCCCCTTACACTTCCTTATCTTTGTCTCCCCCTCCCCTGACTCTCAGTCTAAAGAAGGGTCTCGACCCGAACTGTCACCCATTCCTTCTCTCCAGAGATGCTGCCTGTCCCGCTGAGTTACTCCAGCATTTTGAGTCTAAATTTTGTTTTATACCAGGCTAATCATGAAAAGTTTTCAAGGCTACTCATGAAAAATACAGATCCATTTTGAAATTTGACATATTTTGAGGTAGGAGCCGAACATCTGATTTCTTCCTTTTGTTCCTATGTTAAAAAGTGACCTTTTTAAGTGGATAGTTCTAGTTTCAACCTGCTGTCAAAACTCCAGATGCTGCCCATTGTGTTTTCACAGCAGTTGCTATCATTGACTTATCTCAATGTTAATGAGTCCGTCCTTCTGCTAATCTCTCTGATTATTTTCCAAAAAAGCCTGTCTCTGGATTCCTGTAATGCTGCAAACAAATAGCTATCCCAACATCAATGTCAAACTTTAACTCTTTATCAAACCGAGGAAATGAACTACCAATCCTCTCTGTTGGAAGGAACTGCAGATGCTGGTTTAAACCGATGATAGACACAAAATGCTGGAGAAACTCAGCGGGACAGGCAGCATCACTGGAGAGAAGAAATGGGTGAAGTTTTGGGTCGAGGTCCTTCTTCAGAATGAGGGTCAGGGGAGAGGGAGATACAAAGATAAGGACGTGTAAGGTATGAGAACGAGACATCAAAGGAGGTGAGGCTCAAGGAAAATGTAGGATAGATCATTGTTAGCAGAGAGAAGGTAACAACAAAGCAAAAATGTAATCAGGGAGAGTGAGGCTGGTTGGAGAACGGGGAAGGGGGAGGGATGGAAAGAGAGGGAAAGCAAGGGCTACTTGAAGTTAGAGAAGTCAACATTCATACCGCTGGGGTTTAAGCTGCCAAGCATAATATGAGATGCTGTTCCTTCAATTTGCGCTGGGCCTCACTCTGTCATTGGAGGAGGCCCAGGACAGAAAGGTCAGTGTGGGTATGGGAGGGGGAGTTCAAGTATTTAGCAACCGGGAGATCAGGTAGGTTTGGGCGGACTGAGCAGAGGTGTTCATCGAAACGATCTGATCGGAGTCCACACCTGGAACAGTGGATACAGTAGGTGAGGTTGGCGGAGGTGCAAGTGAACCTCTGCCTCACCTGAGAAGACTGTTGGGGTCCTTGGATGGAGTCGAGGGAGGAGGTATAGGGACAATCTTCTCTGATACTTAGGTGCTGCTCTAGAAGCACATGGGGGTCTTTACATTAGAGTCTGAGTGAAATCTCAGTATAACAGGAGTCAACCCTCCAATTGATCTATCAATGTATTTGTATCAAACGTAACAGTTTCAATAGGTCCAGAACCAGCTCAGGCCTGACCTATTTTTCAGACTTGTATTTCATTGAGTGATATTTTGTATTAAGGGTCAGCCTTGCTTTGCGTATATGGAGAGATTGTCACACTGAAGTACTACCAAATGTCTTGGCTCACAAAGAGCCCATAGGCATGCCAAAATGTGACATCTCACTCAAGGCCCCAACCACGCCCAACAACAGGTGAAAGCTGGGCTTGGTTTCAATGGTAAGAATAAATCCAATTGTAGGCTCCAGAAATGCATTTTGAAATGCAATTGTAGGCTCCTGAATATTTAGTTTTGCTCATGAGATGTAGGGTGTTGCTAGTATTAATTACCCATCCCGAGAGACTTTGAGACCACGAGGTTTATTCACATATGTTAGAGGTTCATTAAGGATCAGTCATGTGGAATTGGGTCTAGAGTCACACAAAGGCAAAGGCAATGGATCTTCATTACCAAAATGCATTGTAAATGCTCAATGAACGCCACCATGTCCAATCATCTGGTGCAGATTCCATGGAATCCATTGCAATTTGGATGGGCAGTTGGCTGGGAGTATGTGAGGAGGGAGTGGGGGTTACTCACATTTTTGTGGACATCAATATTACATTTCAAATCCATTTAATTATTTGAAGTTGAATTCCTCAGCTGCCATGTTGTGATTCAAATTCTTTGAGTTGAACAATCTAGGCTTCCCGAGCGTAGTCCATTTAAAAAAAATCAACATTAACTTTATTCAAAATAAAAAATATGTACAATACAGGAACCGCACAAAATTTCTTGCGACATTCTTGGAGGCTGTACATCCATTCAATTTGTCGTTATAGTGTTTCTACCCCCCCCCCATCTTTGCCACTCATGTGAGGAGTGTCTCCACCACACCCTGCTCCCCCCCCCCCCCCACCAATGTCCAACAGTGGAAGGACCCTCTGCTGTGGTCCTCCACCCCAGAGCCTTGGTGTTGGTTGCACCAAGTTTCAGTGCCTTAACCACTGGCCACAACATGGTTCTCAGTTGGCAACCCGTGAATGAGCATCCTCAGCCATGAGCATCAACAGAATATTGGGGATGAGGAGTTATAGACAATAGACAATAGACAATAGACAATATGTGCAGGAGTAGGCCATTTGACCCTTCGAGCCAGCACCGCCATTCAATGTGATCATAGCTGATCATCCC
This sequence comes from Amblyraja radiata, assembly GCF_010909765.2. Taxonomy (NCBI): domain Eukaryota; kingdom Metazoa; phylum Chordata; class Chondrichthyes; order Rajiformes; family Rajidae; genus Amblyraja; species Amblyraja radiata. The sequence continues at coordinate 22,140,373 of NC_045983.1, read as the reverse complement.
CAATCAGTACCCCGTTCCTGCCTTCTCCGCATATCCCCTGACTCCGCTGTTTTTAAGAGCCCATATCTAGCTCTCTCTTGAAAGCATCCAGAGAACATGCTTCCATTGCCCTCTGAGTTCCAGCAATGTGACATCATTAGCTGCTCGACTCCTTGTTCACTGCGGTAAACTCCACTTATTTCATGCAGGACTGTGCAAAATTGCCTGGAGTTGCCGGGTAATGAGGACGTTACATGGTAATTTGCTTCCGTTATGTTTCCACGGACCCTGGTTTCCTGACTGAAGGGTGCCTGTCCACAGAATCAGCTGTTATACAAGGATTTCAATGAAATATTAAAACTGTTCCTCTCCCGTTTAATACCCAGAGAGGTGAGTTCAAATCAATTTGCTGGTAATACTTGTGATTCACAACTTCACTGTTACATACACAGCTAATTTTCTCGTTTGATTTGCATATCCACTATGTGATAGAAATCAATTACAAAACCTTGAGAGAAATCAACTCTGCATTTTATCAGATATATTTAATTGCATATTAACAGTACATACGTGGTTTTATTTTATTTCCTGAACTCGTTCTTTGCTGTTCTTTTGGTTTATTTACCTAATATATGACTTCCAATTCCGCGATCCACTTAACTATCTCTCTCTTCTGCTGCTGCCTCTTCCATCGCTCTTCTCCCTCGTTCTCCTTTATCATTCTCCACTGCTGTTTCTTTTTCTTCCTGATGCCATTAGTCTGCCTTCCTGCCTGCCATTTCCTCGCTCTCTTCTCTGACCTGTCTTCTTCTGCCTCCCCCTCTCCCTCCCACACTACATCTCTCTGCTGACATCAATCTGATGGAACAAGCTGCCTTCACAGCCCTATAGGTGGCAGCTTTCTCCTCTTGTCCTACCATTGGTGTCACAAGCAAGGTAAAATAAAAACTCAGAATCACCCAACATTCAGCAGATGGTCCATGCAAACACAAACAGCTAAATAAAACTAGACTTAGATATTTAATTTCTTTATTCCTTACTAACAGTGAAGGAGGCCATTCACTCCATCAAGTCAATGCTGGCTCACATCTCATCCCGAATTTTCCTGCAACATATTCTCCCCAACATATTATTATTATTATTATTATTATTATTATTATTATTATTATTATTATTATTATTATTATTATTATTATTATTATTATTATTATTATTATTATTATTATTATTATTCCTCCTCCTCCTCCTCCTCCTCCTCCTCCTCCTCCTCCTCCTCCTCCTTTGATGGCATTAGTCGAAACAGGGCGGGCCACGTGAAGGTTGCAATCTTCCACCCCCCCCCAACATATTCTCATCAGTTAGGAAAGGCACGGCGGCGCAGTGGTAGAGTTGCTGCCTTACAGCGCTAGAGATATGTGTTAGATCCTGACTATGGGTTCTGTCTGCATGGTGCTTGTACATTCTCCCCGTGACCGCGTGGGTCTTCCCCGGGTGCTTCAATTTCTTCCCACATTCCAATGACATACAGGTTTGTAGGGTAATTGGCTTCGGTGAAAATCGTAAATGGTCCTTAGTGTGTAGGATTGTGCTAGTGTACAGAGATCGCTGGTTGGTGCGGACTCGGTGGGCCGAATGGCCTGTTTCCATACTGTATCTCTAAACTAAACTAAACTAAACTAAAGTTTTATTCCCACCTATACTATTGGCAATGTGCAATAGTGGCCAATGCATATAGCAACGTGCAGGGGTCACACACAAAACTAGAAACAAAGAGAGATTAAAGATTTTGTGCGAGTAACGGAGTTTGCAACTTTCCTTCCTGTTTTTCCATACATAATGCACTAATGCATGGTGGAACCCAGGTCTGTGCAGTGCATCCAATACAGGGGTGAAGATAATTTAAAACAATTCCCAGCCACATTACTAACACGGTGCAGACTGCAGCAGCTACTTTCTACCCAGTGTGCAGACTGGGGGAATGGGCAGGGCTCAAGATGTCCTGGTTGGGTTACTCCTAAGCCTGGTCAAGCTGGCCATCCGCAAGTCACGGCTCCAGGCGGAAGAGGGCTTTGCCCGAGCCAGATGCTTCCCCCTTTACTGGGGTTATGTCCGTGCCCGGGTGGTGTTAGAGAGGAACATAGTTGTATAGTAGTTATTTAGTATATTTGTAACTTAGTTGTTTGGAATTTAGTGTCTGAATAATTTGTTGATTTTGCAATATGGCGGTGAGTGTGTCATCGCGGTTTTGTTTTGTTTTTGGTTTTTGTATCGTGTTCGGAATCAAATAAATTATTTTTGATACAAAAAAAAGCGTGCAGACTGGCTTTCACCTGTGATCCAACTCATCCCTGGACATCAGTTCCATCGTTAACAAATACAATACAATTCAATTTATTGTCATTTGGACCCCTTGAGGTCCAAACGAAATGCCGTTTCTGCAGCCATACATTACAAACAAATAGACCCAAGACACAACATAATTTACATAAACATCCATCACATTGCTGTGATGGAAGGCCAAAAAAAACTTTTCTCTCCACTGCACTCCCCCCCCCGATGTCAGAGTCAAAGTCAAAGCCCCCGGCAGGCGATGGCGAATTGTCCCGTGGCCATTAAAGCCACGCCGGGTGATGCAAGGTCGCACACCGGGTCTTGATGTTAGAGCCCCCGGCGCGCGCTCGCAGTCCCGCGACCATTCCAAGCCGCGCGGGGCGGTGCTGTAAGGCCCCGCTCCAGGAGCTCTTCAACCCCGCAACTCGGGCGGGAGAAGTCGCCGTTGCGGGAGCCCGGAAAAGCGGTCTCCCTCCAGGGACCCGCGGGCTCCCGGTGTCACTGTCCGCCAAACCCGCAGTTGCAGCCACCGAATCTCCGGAGGTCGGGCCGCAGCAGCGTCCACCACAGCTCCACCCGCTCTGGACTCGGCCAGCTCCGCGACGGTGAGGTGAGTAGTCGGCACCACAGCCCCCGGTCTTCCTGTTGGAGGCCGCTCCTCGTTGCAGCCCCAACGACAACGGAGACCCGACAAAGAAAAGGTCGGGTCTCCCGTGCAGGGAGAGATTTAAAAGTTACCCCCACCCCCCCCCCCCCCCCCACACACATACCCCAACAAAAATAACAAAAACTACATAAAAACATAGACATAAAATAATAAAAACGCAGACGGACTGCAGAGGCCGCTGCTGACGAGAGTCGCGCCGCCTACCGGACCAATACCAAAATGTGCATCAGTAACCTTCACACACCTCAGGGCAGTCATACAGAACCGGGCGTTCCCAGAGCCAGTCATACACGACCTTCAAGGTACGTACTTAACAGTTCAATATCACCTGCCGACAATACCTCCCATCCTATAGCCTCATTCCCACCCAAATACGAGACCTCTGACTGATCTTCCTCCCTTTGCCCATCAAGTGTACAATTAATCTGCAAAAATATAATGGCATCTTTTTCCAACCAAAACAAATAATAAACATGGAACTGCAGATGCTGATTTACAAAAAAGACACAGTGCTGGAGTAACTCAGCAGGTCAGGCAGTGTTTCTGAATAGGCAATGTTTTAGGTCAGGGCCCTTCTTCAGAAATAATTGGCCCATATTTTTTTTACTAAATCTCCCTGCAATAAGCCCATGAACAACTGAGTAAACACATTTGGAAACGTCAATTAATTTTTAAGCAAATTCCTGGGAGTGTCTTTTAGTTATAGACTTAATATGCCGCCTCCTCAGATTGATCTTTAGCTTAACATTTTAAATGCAGCACGATTACATTTCAATTTAAGAAGATTAAAGGTATTGATTGGATTCAAAGAAATAAACTATTTGGTATGCTGTTGGATTCCAAAACAAGGAATTTGTCATTAATATTGAAACTAAGCTGTTCCGAGAAGATGTAATTGCACAAAATGTAGAAGGTTCACTCCAGCGCCTCACAATAAAAATCTAACTGCTAAGGTCAATTGAAAGCATAACAACTGTGACTGATTTTTGAAAGACAATGAATATTAAAGGCCTGTAAAACCAGTGTATGGGTGGATATATTGGGTATTGATCAGCTACAGCCTCACTGACTTCTGGAAAGGTGTATGTTTTCCTTTCCCCAAGCTCCTCCAAGCTGGAAACATCACTTTCTCTAATGTGTGGAAAGGAACTGCAGATGCTGGTATATACTGAAAATAGACACAAAATGCTGGAGTAACTCCAGTTCCCTCCCATGTAATTTCAGTCTGAAGAAGGGTCCTGACCCGAAACATCACTCATCCTTTTTCTCTAGAGATGTGTGACCTACTGAGTTACTCCAGCACTTTGTGTCTATCTTCACTTTCTCTCATGGTAGTTTCGCTAACTTGCAAGGCCAATCATGTGCTATATCCTGCGGCTCCAGTCACAAGTGTAAGTGGTGAAACAAGGAACAGATGCTGGTTTAACAAAAAGAAACGCAAAGTGCTGAAATTACTCAGGCAGCATCTCTGGAGAACATGGATAGGTAACGATTCAGGCTGAGACCCTTCTTTGAGGGAGATGGGGGGGGGGGAGGCTGGAAAGCTGAAAGGGAGGAGGGGCACGACAAAGCATGGCAGGTAATAGGTGGATACAGGTGAGAAGGGCTGTTGATAGGCTGAAGCTTGGGCAGAGGCCAGAGACAAAATGAGAAAAGATGCGAGATAAGGATAAAAGATTTGTGAATTGTGACACCAGAGGAAGGATTATAGGTGGAAAGGGAGAAGTGGGGGAGGAATTAGTGCAAGTCCAGGTGCAGCACGGGAAAGGGAACGGATGGGGCAAAGAAGGGCTTTCCATATTCTCCAGCGATGCTCCCTGTCCCGCTGAGTTACCCCAGCACCTTTCGCATGTATAGTCTGGAATATGTCACAGAGGTCAATATACAACAGTTGGAAGTGTATTCGAATATTAAGAGGAGGTAAAGCACTCCTGCCTCCCCTGACCCAAAGAAGATTTGTACAGGTGCTTATTTCTTCCTCAAATTATCTTCACCTCACTCTATCAGCTTACCCTAAGCAGGGAAACCACAAAATAATGCTAATCAGAGGACGACAGATGGCACAATGGGCTAAGTGTTCGGCTGGCAACCGGAAGGTAGCTGGTTCGAATCCCGCTTGGAGTGCATACTGTCGTTGTGTCCTTGGGCAAGACACTTCACCCACCTTTGCCTGTGTGTGTCCTTGGGCAAGACACTTCACCCATCTTTGCCTGTGTGTGTGTGAATGTAATTATGTGAAGCACTTTGGGGTCAATGCAAGTTGACTAAAAATGTGCTATATAAATAAAGACATTTATATAAATAAAGACATTTACCAATTTCATTAACATAGTTAATTTTTCAAGAAGCACACCGTGTATCCAATTTTATAAAAACCCAGCAGTGGATGTTTCAGCGTTCATGTTTTTAAAATGTTAACATCCCTCCTGAGTGTATTATTTTTTTACTATGCCAAAATTCAAACATTTAACTCTGAAATAAAATGCTTCCCTACATCCTTTCTTTACTCAGTTAATGCCTTTTAAATCAACAACATGTTTGTAAAATGTGGCTTGACTGAGGCCATAGCTTGACTGAGGTGCAAGCTGAACTATCATTAGGGATGGCTGTTCCAGCTGGTCAGTAACATGAAGCATAAGTGGCTGTGGACTCAAAGGACTACTGCAGTGAATGATAAGCACTTAGAGGAAGCTGACTCCAAGGACACCATATAATGAGCAATAATTACATTCAAGAAAATGCAATTCCAGGATTCACCTTACTTGAGATGTCTAATTACTGTCATCATCAGTAATTCTCCACAGTGGAATTTGTTTTCAATTATGTCTCAAATCTGTGATTCCCAATCCTGTATTCCAATATTCATGGTCTTATACCCTCCCTAGCGGCATGGTAGCGCACCGGTAGAGTTGCTTCCTTACAGCCCCAGAAACCCAGGTTCGACCTTGACTATGGGTGCTCTCTGTACGGAGTTTGTAAGTTCACCCCATGACTGCGTGGGTTTTCCCCAGGTCCTCCGGTTTCCTCCCACATTCTAAAGACGTATAGATGTGTAGGTTAATTGGCTTCAATAAAGATTGGTAAAATAAGACTGTAAATTGTCCCTAGTGTGTAGGTGAATCGCTGGTCGGCGCCAACTCGGCGGGCCGAACGGCCTGTTTCCTCGCTGTATCTCTAAACTAATCAGAACTAAACTAAATTGCAATCACAACCACCCTATAACCCCCTGCACCTTCATTTCTGATCTATGAATTCCTGATGTTAGTTGCCCCACCAATGGCAGCCTCACCTTGAACTGCTGAAGTTCAAAGCTGAGGGATTTTCAACCCCCCCCCCGATATACATCATTGTTTTTTCCTTTGAACTTTAAGCTCTACCTCCATGACATCTGCCAAATATTATCTGATAATGGTCATGTGAAGTTTTGTGGTTGAATAAATTAAATCACAACACACTTTTGTTCATAAAATATTTAAAACCCGATATTTGGAAAGGGAGTGAAGATACATCACTGTCAGAAACCCATCTATCTTTGGGCTACACAATGACAAAGTTAAACAGCCAGAAGCTGACAGTTACACTAATAATGGAGACAGTAGCATTGAGAAACCAGGTGCGATGGGGAAAGTCAAGATTCGCTGGAAGCTACGCTGCTCAGTTTTAATCCAGTGACGTGCAGGAGAATTCATTGAGCTTAGAAGAAGATACCCTATATTTAGCTAAGTAACCAGAAACAGAGAATTTGAGCCTGGAGGCGATTATATATTGGCATCCTCAGGGGACAGTACCAGCACCACAGTCCTTATTACGATGTATTAATAGCTCAGACCTGAGTATACAGGGATCAATTCCAAAATTTGCAGATGGCACAAAAATCATAGCAATAAGCAATGTTCTTTTTTTTGTCTTAATTATATCTTGTACTTGCACATACATTTCTGTTTGTTGAAGAGGATACACGGGTATTTCTGAGTACCAACATTTATTAGTGTCAAGCTATTTAAATCTTGAAAACATTTCTGCTCATTATCTGCTACCAGTGGGTGTTGCCACTCATTTATCTTGCTCATATCCTTTAAAACATGCTCTAATTATCAGGAAACTTGCATACATTGCATTCAGTCTCTTCACCTATGGCATTAATATTGTTTTGTAAAAAGCCGAGGCCTCATATCAATACCTAAGCCAACCTATCAAATTCAACTTCCAACCTGAAAATTAGCAGTTTGTTCTTGGCCTTTCCTTAATTATAGCAGTCCATAGAAAAGATAGGACAGAGAACAGGCCCTTCAGCCCATGATGTCTGTGCTGACCATGATGCCAATCGAAATTAACCCTATCTGTCTGTGCGTAGTCTCTATTGCTCAATCCCTGGCCCGTTCATGTGCCGCTCTAAACACCTCTTAAATATTACTATTGTATCTGCTTCCACCACCACCCCCCAGCAGCGCTCTCCAGGCGCCTATTGCTCTCATAAATCTCCTCTAATCTTTGCTAGTTTCACCTTAAAGCTGTGCACTCTCGCTTTTGACATTTTCACTCTGGGAAAAAGACTGACTAACTGCCCTATCCATGTCTCTCATAATTTGATTAACTTCGTTCAGGTCACCTCTCAGCCTCTGACATTCCAGAGAAAACAATCCGTTCATCCAATCTCTCCTTACAACCAAAACTCTCTGAGTCGGGCAGCATTCTGTTGAACCTCTTCTGCACCCTCTTCCAAGTCTCCACATTCTTCCCTGTTCCAAAGACCAGAACTGCACAATATACTCCAAATTGTCCTAACCAAAGTTTTATATAGGTCATATAACTTCCTTATCAGTGCCTTGACCAATAAAGGCAAGTATACCATTTGTCTTGTTTACAACCATATTCCCATGTTCAGGGAGCTAAGACAGACCCAAATATCCCTCTGAACAACATTGCTTCTAAGGTCGTACAATTTACCACATACGCTTTCATGTTCTTCAAACGTCACAACCTCCTTGATGATATCAACATACTCTAGAATATCAGCATGCCCCTCTATGACCTCAGTATCCTCCATGTCCTTCCTCCTTAATGAATACCAATGCAATGTACTCATTTAGTATCTCACCTACTCCCTCTGGGTCCAGGCATAAAGCACCTTCTTTGTCTTTGAAAGGTCCTACCTTGTCCCTAACTACCTGTTTGCTTTTAACGTATTATAAAATGCCTTAGGATTTTCCTTAATCCTACTCACCAAAGATGTTTCATGGCTCCTTTTAGTCACCCTGATTCCCCATTTGTCTTCCTTCCTGCCTCCTATATATTTCTCAGGGCCCCGTCCAATATCAGCTTCCTAAACTTTACATATGCTTCCTTTTTCGTCTTGACTAAACTTAACACTTCTCCCGTCACCTAAGGTTCCTGAACCTTGCCATCGTTATCTGCTGCCTTGCCTCCTGTGTTATCCATGGTCTCCACAACCCTGCAATAATCTTTCATATGGGTCCTTATAGAAAGGGTTTTGTGAGTTAATACATTAAATTGCCTTTTATCTATCCTGCTAGTTACATCTCCAAACAGTTCTTAAAAAAAAGTTAAATACCATTTCTCTTTCATAAATTTATGTTGATACCTCCAAAGTGCCTTGTATTCACTTCCTGAATAATGGAGTCCAGCCATTTCACCACTTCTCATTCTCAGAGAACAGATTAGTTAAATGTGAATGCAAGGAACTAAGATGCTGGTTTACTCATGTGATCTCCATTTCATGTCCATGCTGACTCTGCTCAATATTATTGTTTTTTACATGTTCTTATCACATCAACCATTACGGATTGCAGCATTTTACCTGCTATTGGCATTCTAACAGGTCAGTAACACTATTTGCACTCCATTTCCTTTCTTAAGGAGTGGAGTTACATTTTGCAATGTATGGGAACCATTCCAGAATCTATAAAATTTTGAAAGCTGATGCCAACACATCCATATCTTTGTAACCACCTCTTAAAAAATTCTGGAATATAAATTCTTGTGTCCTTGGGATTTATCAGCTTTTATCTCATCAACTTTTCTCTAATCTCATTTTCCACCAGCTCCTCATTCTCTCTAGAACCTTGGTTCTGTAGTAAAGGCGTATGGAAATATTTGTTAAATTTCTGTGCCAATTCTTTAATCGCCAAAAATAGATTTTCCCACCTCAGTCTATAAGTGACCTCCATTTGCCATCACTAGTCTTTTCTTTTTTATCCTCAAAACAACTCTACTGTTGCACAATGCCTTACAGCGCCAGAGACATGGGTTCGAACCTAATTACGGGTGCTGTCTGTATAGAATTTGTACATTCACCCCATGACCTGCGTGGGTTTTCTCCAGAGCTCCAGTTTCCATCAACACTCCAAAAGACATTCAGACTTCAGACTGAAGAAGGGTCTCGACCCGAAACGTCACCTATTCCTTCGCTTCTTAGATGCTGCCTCACCCGCTGAGTTTCTCCAGTCTACCATGGGAGTAGTCAAAGTCAACATAACTTTACGAGAAAGAAATTGTGCTTGACAAACCTACTGGAGGGTTTGAGGAAGCAACTGATAGCATAGATAAGGAAGAACCAATGGATGTGGTAGATTTTGATTTTACGAATGCCTCTGATAAGGACTCACATAGGTTAACGTGTAAAATTAAAACACATGGGATGGGGGGGGGAGGGGGTCATATATTTTGGACAGCCACATTGTTCTCATGTAATAAGGAACTGCAGATGCTGGTTTATACCAAAGAGAGACACAAAGTGCTGGAGCAACTCAGTGGGTCAGGCAACATCTCTGGGGAAAATAGATAGGTGACATTTCGGGTTGGGACCCTTCTTCAACCTGAGGAGGAGCATTAGGAATGGAACCTTGGCACCATGCACCAGGACACACAAACGTCCTGCATGAAATGGTGGAAGGTGAGCGTCACAACTGTCCAGCTCCCCTCCTCCATCAGGCACCTCCTGGCCTATCTGTGAACTCACTGAACCAGAGTGGAAATCACCCTTGATCATGAGGGTCTGTGAAAAGAAAGAAGGATTGCAGTGTGAATAGGGTTTAAGTCAGAGAGTCATAGAGAGATACTGTACGACAACAGGTCATTCAGCTCATTGTTTCCAAACTGACTGTCCACTATTCTTTTGCGCTACATTAATCCCTTATTGTAGTTTCTCCATGTTCTCATCACACTTCTACCACTAGATTTACCACTCACCTACACATCTTACAGTGGCCAATTCACCTATCAACCTACACTTTTGGGATGTGGGAAGAAATCTGAGCACCCAAGGAATCCCACACGGTTACAAGGACAAAGTGCAAACTCCACACATACGTCACCTGGGGTCCAGATCTAAACCGTATCTCTGATACTGTGAGGCAGATGCTCTAACCAGCTGCAACACTCTGCTGCCTGGATTGGTTTATTTTGTCCATTCCACCTCCTTCAAGACTGAGTTCCAAGCTTGGCCATCCCCACAGCTCATTACGTCCAGACTGTAAGTTCTGATGACACAGTCATTGTAGATGAGTTTAGGATGGACAGCCTTCCTACACTGTACAGCACTCTCCTAGGCTGTCAATTGCTGTGTGTGCATTTGCCATGCGACCCAGATCCTTTTGTTGTTAATGTGGCTTCCACGCTAGGTTGGCTAAGTTGCAAATCAACACACTTCAATGTTGGCAATATTGTCAGATCATTTAATTCCCATTATGCTGCGTTGGTGCTACTGTTGCAAGCACTTGCATTTCTTGATATGGTGATGATATGGGTTGGTATTTAACAAGCTTGAGACATGCTGAAAGTCCTTGTTAATGCTAGTGTTATTGGTTACAGTACTATCTCAATGGTAGAAAAAATTGCTGTTGTTTACGTGGCTACTGTTTTGTTTTATTTCTAGTATTCTACAATGACAAATTCCCACCATGGGCAGGCTTCAGTACATGAATTATAGTTGACTCAAAGCCACAGACCCTCCAATAAAGGGCCGCACAGTGGCACAGAGGTAGAGCTGCTGCCTTATAATGCATGCAGTGCCGGAGACCCGGGTTCCATCCCGTTTACTGGTGCTGTCTACATGGAGTTTGTACGTTCTCCCCATGACCTCAGGGGTTTTCTCCGAGATCTTCAGTTTCCTCCCACACTCCAAAGACGTACAGGTTTGTAGGTTGATTGGCTTGGTATAAATGTGAATTGTCCCCAATGTGTGTAGGATAGTGTTAATGTGCGGGGATCGCTGGTCGGTGCGGTCTCGGTGGGCCGAAGGGCCTGTTTCCGCGCTGTATCTCCGAACTCAACTAAACTAAAGAAATCAAAATGTGAAGTGCGGAAAAGCTTAAAGGAGATGAAAACAAAACAGAGATATTAGTTCAATTAGAGATATCCCTCAATAACTTTACATTTGACTCCTCCCATTTCCTCCAAACACAAGGCGTAGCTATGGGCACACGCATGGGCCCCAGCTACGCCTGCTTCTTTGTCGGGTACGTTGAACAATCCTTGTTCGATGCGTACCAGGGCCCCATCCCCGACCTCTACCTCCGCTACATTGACGACTGCTTTGGTGCCACCTCCTGCACCCACACACAACTGACTGACTTCATCCACTTCACCACCAACTTCGATCCGGCACTCCAATACACCTGGACGATTTCCGACACTTCCCTACCATTCCTTGACCTCACCATCTCCATCGCAGGGGACAGACTCCTGACCGACATACATTACAAACCTACTGACTCACATGGCTATCTGGACTACACGTCTTCCCACCCTGCCCCCTGTAAAGACTCCATCCCCTACTCCCAATTCCTCCGCCTACGCCGCATCTGTTCCCAGGATGAGACATTTCATACCAGGGCATCGGAAATGTCCTCGTTCTTCAGGGAACGGGGATTCCCCTCCGCCACCATAGATGAGGCTCACACCAGGGTCTCATCCATACCCCGTAACACTGCTCTCTCTCCCCATCCCCGCACACGCAACAAGGGCAGAGTCCCTCTGGTCCTCACCTTTCACCCCACCAGCCGGCAAATACAACACATAATCCTCCGCCATTTCCGCCACCTCCAACGTGACCCCACCACTCGCCACATCTTCCCATCTCCCCCCATGTCTGCCTTCCGCAAAGACCGCTCCCTCCGCAACTCCCTCGTCAATTCTTCCCTTCCCTCCCGCACCACCCCCTGCCCGGGCACTTTCCGTTGCAACCGCAAGAAATGCAACACCTGTCCCTTCACCTCCCCCCTCGACTCCATTCAAGGTCCCAAGCAGTCGTTCCAGGTGCGACAAAGGTTCACCTGTATCTCCTCCAACCTCATCTACTGCATCCGCTGCTCTAGATGTCAGCTGATTTACATCGGTGAGACCAAGCGTAGGTTGGGCGACCGTTTCGCCGAACACCTCCGCTCAGTCCGCAATAACCTACCTGACCTCCCGGTGGTTCAGCACTTCAACTCCCCCTCCCATTCCCAATCCGACCTCTCTGTCCTGGGTCTCCTCCATTGCCAGAGTGAGCAACAGCGGAAATTGGAGGAACAGCACCTCATATTCCGTCTGGGGTCCTTGCGTCCTTATGGCATCAACATTGAATTCCCCCAATTTGGCTAGCCTGTGCTGTCTCCTCCCCTTCCTTCACCCTCTAGCTGTCTCCTCCCACCCTCCCATCCGCCCGCCCTCGGGCTCCTCCTCCTCCTCCCCCTTTTCCTTCTTTCTTTCCCCACCCCCCATCAGTCTGAAGAAGGGTTTCGGCCCGAAACGTCGCCTATTTCCTTCGCTCCATAGATGCTGCTGCACCCGCTGAGTTTCCCCAGCAATTTTGTGTACCTTCGATATTCCAGCATCTGCAGTTCCCTTTTGACCAGAGATATTAGTTCTTCTGGTTTGCAACAACTTTGATTTTTGGAAAGCAAGTGGCCTTGTAATATATGTGAGCGCGGTGAAATTATGGTGACCACATGCAGCACATTGTTATGTGTGTGAGGGCAAAAATATCACAGACTCACTTCTGCAATCCCTGCAGCACTGTGATGCACTCCACAGGCTTTGGCAATAATAAGACAGACATTTCAGTTAGCAGGTACAGATGAGGCAAAGTTCCGATGCAGAAGCGGTCCAGCTGCGGCTAACCGGAGAAGGAAAAGGCAGAATCTCAAAAAGAAAACAATAGGATTGAGGATTTGAAAAACTGCAGAAATCAACAAAAGAAGAGCAAGCCACAGTATGGAAAGGGAAAGAAGAAACAAAATCAGACTCGCAAGAAAAAATAAGAACAGACTATAAAGCTTCTGTGGATATTTCAAAGGCAGGAGATTGATCACTCAATGTGGATCTCTCAAGAGAATGATACATGGACATTGTAGAATAAGGAAATGGCAAAGAAATTAAACAAGTACTTTGTGTCAGTCTTCATGGAAGAAGGGAAAGAAAATAGAGCTGAACAATAGGCCTAGGTTAAATGGAAAGCTTAAAGATAATAACTTTCATAGAAACATAATATTGGAGAAAGTAAATAGAGGTAGTTGAGGCAGGTACAATCACAATGTTTTAACGACATTTGGACAGGTACATGGAAAGGATAGGTTTAGAAGGATATCGGCCAAATGCAGACAGGTGTTAATGGGCATGTTAGTTGGCATTGGCAAATTTAATCGAAGGGCCTGTTGCCATGTTGTATGACTCTTTGACTCCATAAATCACAGAAAGTAGAAAGAATTTAAAATAACCCTAATGTACATCTTGTCATAGACCCAGAAATCACGAAGGGCGTACAAAAAGATACATGTTTAAACAATCATCATTTGCTAATTCACGAAGCCTAGACAAATATGGTTAAATGGGCAAATATGTATGTGCAACATTTCGCAATAATACATTTCACTGATCCAGAGTCTCTGAGGTGGGGGGTGCAAGGATTTGTCTTCAATATCTAGGGAAGAAGAATCATAGATTAATTAGATGAATTACATTCAGGACATTCTGACATTTTCAATTAAAGTGATTATGAGAAGTGTTTTAGGAAGGAGCTGCAGCTGCTGGTTTACACTGTAGATAGACACAAAAAGCTGAAGTTACTCAGCGGGTCAGGCAGCATCTCTGGAGAAAAGGAATAGGTGACGTATCAGGTCGAGACCCTTCATCAGACTAAGAGTCGCGGCGGGGACACTGGAAGTATGTGAAGGTACAGCCTACATCAATGACTCAGGAGAGGTGGAGCCCACAATGATCCATTGTTGGCTGGGGACGAGGTGCTAATGAAGGCATACAAACGGTGAAAATCGCAAGAGGACCAGGGTGGGGGAAGGTCGGAAAGAGAGGGAATGCAAGGGATTGAGGTTAGAGATTATGAGAAGGTTTTTCTGCTGGCTTTGACAAGGATCCAGAAGACTTGATTTCCAGGATGTTACGAGCGCAGAACAAAAACAACAAAGGCCACCACAGGCATGCAGGTGGCTGACAAAGCCACTTCAGAGAGCCCACATACAAAGAGAACTTTCTCATTCTTACTGACATTCATTCGATGTGGATTGAATTAAACATGTGGGAACGTGCAAAACATTAGAATTTGGTCATCACATCAGAAGCTGAGATTAATTTTACAACTTCTGTTATACTGAAGATTTGGCATCAAATAATGAAACTCAATTCACATCATAGCTGCCTTTGTGACATGGCCTGAATTGGGCATTCGCTAATTCTCCTTTTCAGACCAGCCCTCAACAATAGAGCTAAAAGGTTTTTAGTGCAGTCTAGCTTTGCAGAGACAGGTTTTCCAAACTTGTTCAAGTTCAATCACGAATCATGGTTTCACTAACTACATACAATAGCATATTCTACCACAGGATTCCCACTAGCAGAGCTGTTGATGCAGAACTGACTTTGAATGTGCTTCAGTTATCTACAGCCCAGCTTGGAGCAAAGAGTGAAGCAATAACAAATGAAACAAAAGAAAAATCATGCCACACATTCCAGCAACGCACAGGGAAGTTGTCCAGATAACATGAAGTGTGCAGAGCATTAAGACCAACAAATACAGAAATAGAGGTTGGTGAGATGATAGACACAATAAGCTGGAGTAACTCAGCGGGACAGGCAGCATCTCTTGAGAGAAGGAATGGGTGATGAAATATCTATCTATCTTTGGTTTAAACCAGCATCTGCAGTTCCTTCCTACACATTTGGTGAGACGATACATGTCTGCAATACTAAACAATATCTAGTAATATATAAATGTGTGGGATGTGTACATTTTTATTCATTCACATTGAAGATCTGGGCATCACTAGCCAGATCAGTAATTCCTTCTCATCCTTAATTGGCCATGACGAGATGGTGGTGAAATAAATTTAGCTCATGTGTCAAGAACACACCGTCTATCCAGGTTGAACCCCCTGGTATTCATTGGAGATTATTATGGATTACACTTACCTGCTCTAAAAGATTAGTTTAATAACTACCTGAAAATACACTACAGAAACAGGGCTCGGTTGATGAAAACTCCAGGCTCATCTGGAGTGTTTGATTGCCACAGGAACATAAGAAATAGAAGCAGAAATCAACTCTCACTGTTACTCAACAATGGATCACAGCTGAACTTTCTACACTTTTCTGTAGTAAACTCAATTCCCATGATTTATTTAATATCCAAAAATGAATGCAGTCTAAAACTCCTTTTGCTGGTGGGAAGTTTCAGATCTCTCAGAAATTCTATGACGTGACCCCAGTTAATTTCCGAAATACCAGTTATAGTCGCTCTGATCGAGTGATTATTATATTTAAATGGCTAATATGCTTTTACTACAGTAATGCATTGACACTTTCCTGGCACAAATTGGAAGTTGGCTGGATGCACTGTTTGTCGCTACTCACTCACCATTTTAGTGAAGTTATCTTGCTGATAAACTGAGGCGGCACAGTCCACAACCAGTGGAGCTTTTGCCACCTCACACCTCCAGGGATTCTGGTTCAGTCCTGGCTATTCCTGGAGGAATAGAAAGGGTGAATGCACAGAGTCTTTTATGCACAGTAGGAGAATCAAGAACTTGAGGACATGCGTTTAAAGTCAGAGGGTAAAGATTTAATGGGAACCTGAGAGGCAAATTTTTTTCAAACAGAGGGTGGTGGGTGTACGGAATGAGCTGCCTGAGGAGGTAGTTGAGGCCTGTACTCTAACAGCATTTAAAAGGTACATGGATAGGAAATGTTTAGCGGGATATGGGCCAAATGCAGGCAGTGTAGATGGGACATCTTGGGACTAGTGTAGATGGGACATCTTGGTCAGCATGGGCAAGTTGCGCCCAAAGGCCTGACTTCATGCTGCATGACTCTATGACATCTGGGTAAACAAGTTGAAGAATGATATGTACTGCGGATTGAAACCAACTGCTTTACATAGCGGAGCTGAATCAAATATCTTAATAGAAATTTGACATGTAAACAAAGAGTTGAGCTTAAGGTAAATGGAGTCTGTACCTATTATGCAGACTTTACTGCAAAACTGCTTCAGCAACTGTATGGCCAGTTGTGAACTAGACAAAAAGGAGTTACTTAAAGATGGAGAACTTGAAATTGAATCCAGAAGGCCCAGATGGAAGATGGTGTGCTGTTCCTCATACTTGTGTTGAGCTTGGTTGTAACAGAACAGGGGGCCACAGGCTGAGAGGTGAGAATGGGAGTGGTGTGGAGAGTTGAAGTGGCAGGCAACCAGATGCATAGGGCAACTCCTGTGGACTAAAACAGGTGCTGCACAAAACGATCAACCACTCTTCACTTTGGTTATCCAGTATGGGAGATTATATTGTGAACATTGAACGCAGTCTCTCAGATTGGAAAAAGCGCAAGTGTTGCTTCCTCTCAAAAGACTATTTAGGTCTTTGGATGGTGGGAAGTGAAAAGATGAAATGCTATTTACTATAGAACGTGTTTCATTTAGTAGTACCAACTGGGGGGAAGAAGTCTGCGATTGTAAATCAGTGCGGCCATTTGGAAATGTTCCCTCTGCAATTCTCAGTTTAACAAAGCAAGGCTTGCACGTATATGGATTTTGTAATGGCTCCAATGAGCAACAAAGTTAAAGAGAGGTTTTTTACCTTGACAGAGGTTCCTCCTTCTGCTTTGAACTCTTTGTCTGAAAAAAACAATCAGTAAAATTGCTTTGGAGCAGTGTTGCCCAGATTGTTGCCTGTTATAAATCACAAGAACACAAGGACTGAGGTACCCACAGGCTAATCTATAAATCACAGCTACCCTGGGAAGTGAAACGCCATCTGATTTTCAAAGCACAATATCTATCTGCCAAATGTAGGTCTTCGCAAGGGGAAGGGTAACCCAAAGGGCTTGGCCGCCTGATCAGTCACAGCCATAGCCATGAGCCATTGTAACATTGCAAGAATTGTTCCACTCCTAACTGCAGATAGCAGTAAATTTTAAGCTTTGCTGATTGCCCTTCCAGCTCAGTAGCCTGTACACAATGTTTACAAACCCTTGTGCTACCAGCAATGAAGCTGTAATAATGGTCTACCTTAAGGCTAAAAAACACTACATGCTAACGTGAGGATTACCCCAGCCCTGAACTGGCTGACGCCAACTTCAGAGCGCTTTAATTTTTATGTTGCTTATTTTGAAAGGACTTCATCCTTCCAATGGTAATTTCTGACCACACATTTAGATCATTCCATCCATGCACTGAAATGCGGGCTTGTGTACTTCCCCCCCCCCCACACCTGACTTCACTGTGCAACTCATCACCCACAGGCATCATCACAATGTCCCAAGCATCACACCATCTTGTGGTTGTTGTGCTAATTCCATCCAAAGAAGCCAAAACTAATTACTCCCCATCATCGCCTCAGATAGTGCCTTTCAACTTTATTATTGTGAGTATGATGCCATATAATTAATGTGCAATCCTGAATTATTTTAAATACATGCCAAGTTAAAATGAATCCAAAATATGCATTTAACCATTAACGACTTGCTGTGGTATTTTATTTCTCACTGCTCCTCGTTCTAAAATATTATGATTATTATACCATATAACACACAATGTATTATTCTGCACATAACAAAAGACCAGGATTAATCAGACTGACATCAAGAATGTTAATTACACTGGTAAACTAGTGCTTTGCATTGTAGTAATGTCAGCTTTCAGCCTTTGTCTGCTAATTGGCAAATGTGGTTTTAGTAAATTTAAGATGATTAGAAGTACGTAGCAATTTATGATTGTCTGTGATTGTTCGCCAGAAATATAAGGAAGAGCTCAGTGGAGACACAAGGCAAGCACCATCATTAACTGATGGTCGGCTGTTCTTAAGATAAGTACATACCCAAGAAGGACCATAACTTATATTTTGCAAGATCAAGGCCTCTGATTCAGATAGAGGAGGTGACGGTTCTGTCATTACAAGAATGACACATCATTAAATTAGTAATGAATAATAACTAATACAAAATGCAGAAGTGGTGAAGAAAATAATTTCACGAGTGGAACGCTGGGACAACTAGTTCAGGAATTTATTAAGGTAGAAACAAGGAACTGCAGATGCTGGTTTACACAAAGGGACACAATGTGCTGGATAACTCAGCTATTCAGGCAGCAACTCTGGAGAACATGGATAGGTGACCTTTCAGGCTTGAGGAAGAGTTATAACCCATAACATCACCTATCCATGTTCTCCAGAGATGCTTTCTAACCCGCTAAGTTACTCCAGCACTTAGAGGTTTTTTTAGAAATATCTTAAGCTCTGATTAACCCAATGCCAGTTAAGAAGAGATGTTGCATGCTCTGACTAACATAGGAAGACTATGTTGTGGTACTCCAAGTTTATCTTTAATTATTATATGATTAATTAAGTAGAAGTAGCAACACAAGTTGATAGTGGTAAGAAGACTTATGGAGTTCTGGCCTTCATTGTCTGGGGCCTTGAGCACAAAAGCTAGGAAGTTATGTTGCAGCTTTGTAACCTGTTCTGGTCACTGCATTACAGGAAGGATGTGGAGGCTTTGGAGAGGATACAGGGTATTGCCTAGATCAGAGGGTATTAGCTGTAAGGAAAGGTTGGACAAACGTGAATTGTTTTCTCTGGAACATTGGAAGCCGAGAGGAAACCTGAAAGAAGTTTATAAAATTATGAGGCATACATTTTTTCCCACGATGGAAATGTAGCTTTATACTGTAGCTTTAAGGTGATGGCGGTCTGGGGGGAGGGGTAAGTTTAAAGGAGACAAGACCAGAGGGGACCCATTGGGTCCCGTCCCCTCAATGCATGGTTGCAGGTGGGGGGGGGGGGGGGTGGCGGCCTTCGGAGTCCAACACACCCTAACCATCCCCCACACACACTAACCCCACCTTGATGTTATATTAATATTATTCATTCGCTCCCATCCCCAGCCCTATCCACTCACGCATAACCCCCAACTACGCAGAAGCGACTAGAGAGGGGAGGGGGTGGAGAGGGAGGGGGAGGGGGGTAGAGATTGAGGGGTGGGGGGGGGGGCATGGCTTCACAGGGGAGGGCTGGTTCCCGAACACAATACTCCACCACTCACCCATAGGTCCCAATATTCTTCAGACTGGGAGTCAGGGGAAAGGGAAACTTGATGTTTAGTAGAGAGTAGAGTGTTTAATTTAATTTGTTCATGATATATGTTTTTTATTTCTAGTTATTTGTTGTTATTTGTACTGCACACTGAATGGACACTGGTTGAGTAACGTTTTTTTGTTTCCTCTGGGTATGTGAGTACTCAGGAAAATGACAATAAAGATATACTGATACTGATACTGATACTGATACTGAACATAGATATGGTGTTGCTCCTGGTAAGCTGGATGGCACTAGATTATAATCATTCCATAAGTGATGGCAAAATTAATAACATTAAGAAATAATTTGAATGCAATTTTCATTGTCCAATGACTTCAGGGCATCCCAAAGTGGTTTAAAGCCAATCACAAACTTTTAAAGTGAAGCCACTATCATGATGAGGAAAATATAGCAGGCAATCTCTGCTGAGGAAGTTCCCATAAACAACACTATGATAACAAGCAGATGAACTATCTTAGAAATATCAATGCTGTCACAAAACACTAATTAAGCACTAACTGGAATCCAATTCAATTCCTCTGTGACTAAATATAAACAATAGCAGCAAGTACTAGAACTAGTCAGCATTCAAGGAAGCATCTATGGAGATCAAAACAAGAGTTAATACTGTATATTTTGGGTCAGTGACCCACCATCAGAACAGGGAGAGTGAGAAATAGAAGTGGGTTTTAAATTACAGGGAGGAGGAAGATTTAAGAGGACAGAGGAAATATTTAGTTTAGTTTAGTTTGGAGATACAGCGTGTAAACAGGCCCTTCGGCCCACACCAACAGTGATCGCCCATTATACAGTATATACAAACTACAGACAATTTACAGAAGTCAATTAACCTATAAACCTGCATGTCTTTGGACTGTGGGAGGAAACCAAAGCACCCGGAGAAAACCCATGTGATCACAGAGAGAACGCTACAAACTCTGTACAGACAGCACCCATAGTCAGGATTAAGCCTGGGTCTCTGGCGCTGTAAGGCAGCAACTCTACCGCTGCACTGCTGTGTTGCCTGAAATATCTGGGATCGCTTGGTTGGATTTACAAATTAACAAAGTGATGAATGAAATCTGGGCGCCCATTACAAGTGGAGAGACTTGTGTGACTTTTAAAGTTGGACATGGAAGCTTGCCACAAATGGGACAAGGTGGACAGGCATTGCACAGTGAGATGGTTGTGATCCATTGGGAGAGTGAAGTAGGTGTGTCTGCCTGTTGTCGGACAGGTTATATTTAGATAATGGCAATGGGTAGGCTATAAATGCTCGGTGATTGCCACCGTCAGTCCAACTTTGGGGTGTGGATTCCATCGAATCCAATGGAATCTGGATGGTTAGTTGGGTGGGGGGTGCAAAGATTTGACTGTCGGAAAGGTTAGGGGAGAGGTGCCATTGCCATTGGGCTGAAAACATCCTGTGCTTCCTGACGGGCAGGAAGATATTTAATAAAGGGAACCCGATCATTTCTACATCACTTCTAGCGCTTCCTTGATATATCTCTATGAGCCTCTCCACTGCTGAGGCCAATGAACAGTGGAATCCTACAATGTGGCATCATTTTTAATGGACGTCTCGGCTCCTGCCTCTCTCAGGAAGAAAGAGAGTGAATCGTGTGCGTGGACACTTCTCTGAACTTCCTGGTGGCAATCATCTCTCACATCTCCTCTCCCTTGTTTACCGCACCCTCCTGCCTCCACACTGGATTACTAGGTACCAACCTGATCAGAATTTGGAATGGAATGGAATAGAATACTTTATTGTCACATGGCAATTAAATCCTTTGCTTGCATACCCAGGGTATGCAAATAGCCGCCACCTAGAGGGCGCTTTCAAAGTTACAATGTACCCCCCGCCGGCTCCTCCTTTGTTCTCCCCCCTCCCCTCCCCCTTACACTTCCTTATCTTTGTCTCCCCCTCCCCTGACTCTCAGTCTAAAGAAGGGTCTCGACCCGAACTGTCACCCATTCCTTCTCTCCAGAGATGCTGCCTGTCCCGCTGAGTTACTCCAGCATTTTGAGTCTAAATTTTGTTTTATACCAGGCTAATCATGAAAAGTTTTCAAGGCTACTCATGAAAAATACAGATCCATTTTGAAATTTGACATATTTTGAGATAGGAGCCGAACATCTGATTTCTTCCTTTTGTTCCTATGTTAAAAAAGTGACCTTTTTAAGTGGATAGTTCTAGTTTCAACCTGCTGTCAAAACTCCAGATGCTGCCCATTGTGTTTTCACAGCAGTTGCTATCATTGACTTATCTCAATGTTAATGAGTCCGTCCTTCTGCTAATCTCTCTGATTATTTTCCAAAAAAGCCTGTCTCTGGATTCCTGTAATGCTGCAAACAAATAGCTATCCCAACATCAATGTCAAACTTTAACTCTTTATCAAACCGAGGAAATGAACTACCAATCCTCTCTGTTGGAAGGAACTGCAGATGCTGGTTTAAACCGAAGATAGACACAAAATGCTGGAGAAACTCAGCGGGACAGGCAGCATCACTGGAGAGAAGAAATGGGTGAAGTTTTGGGTCGAGGTCCTTCTTCAGAATGAGGGTCAGGGGAGAGGGAGATACAAAGATAAGGACGTGTAAGGTGTGAGAACGAGACATCAAAGGAGGTGAGGCTCAAGGAAAATGTAGGATAGATAATTGTTAGCAGAGAGAAGGTAACAACAAAGCAAAAATGTAATCAGGGAGAGTGAGACTGGTTGGAGAACTGGGAAGGGGGAGGGATGGAGAGAGAGGGAAAGCCAGGGCTACTTGAAGTTAGAGAAGTCAACATTCATACCGCTGGGGTTTAAGCTGCCAAGCATAATATGAGGTGCTGTTCCTTCAATTTGCGCTGGGCCTCACTGTCATTGGAGGAGGCCCAGGACAGAAAGGTCAGTGTGGGTATGGGAGGGGGAGTTAAGTATTTAGCAACCGGGAGATCAGGTAGGTTTGGGCGGACTGAGCAGAGGTGTTCATCGAAACGATCTGATCGGAGTCCACACCTGGAACTGTGGATACAGTAGGTGAGGTTGGGGGAGGTGCAAGTGAACCTCTGCCTCACCTGAGAAGACTGTTGGGGTCCATGGATGGAGTCGAGGGAGGAGGTATAGGGACAATCTTCTCTGATACTTAGGTGCTGCTCTAGAAGCACATGGGGGTCTTTACATTAGAGTCTGAGTGAAATCTCAGTATAACAGGAGTCAACCCTCCAATTGATCCATCAATGTATTTGTATCAAACGTAACAATTTCAATAGGTCCAGAACCAGCTCAGGCCTGACCTATTTTTCAGACTTGTATTTCATTGAGTGATATTTTGTATTAAGGGTCAGCCTTGCTTTGCGTATATGGAGAGATTGTCACACTGAAGTACTACCAAATGTCTTGGCTCACAAAGAGCCCATAGGCATGCCAAAATGTGATATCTCACTCAAGGCCCCAACCACGCCCAACAACAGGTGAAAGCTGGGCTTGGTTTCAATGGTAAGAAGAAATCCAATTGTAGGCTCCAGAAATGCATTTTGAAATGCAATTGTAGGCTCCTGAATATTTAGTTTTGCTCATGAGATGTAGGGTGTTGCTAGTATTAATTACCCATCCCGAAAGACTTTGAGACCACGAGGTTTATTCACATATGTTAGAGGTTCATTAAGGATCAGTCATGTGGAGTTGGGTCTAGAGTCACACAAAGGCAAAGGCAATGGATCTTCATTACCAAAATGCATTGTAAATGCTCAATGAACGCCACCATGTCCAATCATCTGGTGCAGATTCCATGGAATCCATTGCAATTTGGATGGGCAGTTGGCTGGGGGTATGTGAGGAGGGAGTGGGGGTTACTCACATTTTTGTGGACATCAATATTACATTTCAAATCCATTTAATTATTTGAAGTTGAATTCCCCAGCTGCCATGTTGTGATTCAAATTCTTTGAGTTGAACAATCTAGGCTTCCCGAGCGTAGTCCATTTAAAAAAAATCAACATTAACTTTATTCAAAATAAAAAATATGTACAATACAGGAACCGCACAAAATTTCTTGCGACATTCTCGGAGGCTGTACATCCATTCAATTCGTCGTTATAGTGTTTCTACCCCCCCCCCCCATCTTTGCCACTCATGTGAGGAGTGTCTCCACCACACCCTGCTCCCCCCCCCCCCCCCAATGTCCAACAGTGGAAGGACCCTCTGCTGTGGTCCTCCACCCCAGAGCCTTGGTGTTGGTGGCACCAAGTTTCAGTGCCTTAACCACTGGCCACAACATGGTTCTCAGTTGACAACCCGTGAATGAGCATCCTCAGCCATGAGCATCAACAGAATATTGGGGATGAGGAGTTATAGACAATAGACAATAGACAATAGACAATATGTGCAGGAGTAGGCCATTTGACCCTTCGAGCCAGCACCGCCATTCAATGTGATCATAGCTGATCATCCCCAATCAGTACCCCATTCCTGCCTTCTCCGCATATCCCCTGACTCCGCTGTTTTTAAGAGCCCTATCTAGCTCTCTCTTGAAAGCATCCAGAGAACCTGCCTCCATTGCCCTCTGAGTTTCAGCAATGTGACATCATTAGCTGCTCGACTCCTTGTTCACTGCGGTAAACTCCACTTATTTCATGCAGGACTGTGCAAAATTGCCTGGAGTTGCCGGGTAATGAGGACGTTACATGGTAATTTGCTTCCGTTATGTTTCAACGGACCCTGGTTTCCTGACTGAAGGGTGCCTGTCCACAGAATCAGCTGTTATACAAGGATTTCAATGAAATATTAAAACTGTTCCTCCCCCGTTTAATACCCAGAGAGGTGTTCAAATCAATTTGCTGGTAATACTTGTGATTCACAACTTCACTGTTACATACACAGCTAATTTTCTCGTTTGATTTGCATATCCACTATGTGATAGAAATCAATTACAAAACCTTGAGAGAAATCAACTCTGCATTTTATCAGATATATTTAATTGCATATTAACAGTACATACGTGGTTTTATTTTATTTCCTGAACTCGTTCTTTGCTGTTCTTTTGGTTTATTTACCTAATATATGACTTCCAATTCCGCGATCCACTTAACTATCTCTCTCTTCTGCTGCTGCCTCTTCCATCGCTCTTCTCCCTCGTTCTCCTTTATCATTCTCCACTGCTGTTTCTTTTTCTTCCTGATGCCATTAGTCTGCCTTCCTGCCTGCCATTTCCTCGCTCTCTTCTCTGACCTGTCTTCTTCTGCCTCCCCCTCTCCCTCCCACACTACATCTCTCTGCTGACATCAATCTGATGGAACAAGCTGCCTTCACAGCCCTATAGGTGGCAGCTTTCTCCTCTTGTCCTTCCATTGGTGTCACAAGCAAGGTAAAAAAAAAACTCAGAATCACCCAACATTCAGCAGACGGTCCATGCAAACACAAACAGCTAAATAAAACTAGACTTAGATATTTAATTTCTTTATTCCTTACCAACAGTGAAGGAGGCCATTCATTCCATCAAGTCAATGCTGGCTCACATCTCATCCCGAATTTTCCTGCAACAACAACAACATCCTCCTCCTCCTCCTCCTCCTCCTCCTCCTCCTCCTCCTCCTCCTCCTCCTCCTCCTCCTCCTCCTCCTCCTCCTCCTCCTCCTCCTCCTCCTCCTCCTCCTCCTCCTCCTCCTCCTCCTCCTCCTCCTCCTCCTCCTCCTCCTCCTCCTCCTCCTCCTCCTCCTCCTCCTCCTCCTCCTCCTCCTCCTCCTCCTCCTCCTCCTCCTCCTCCTCCTCCTCCTCCTCCTCCTCCTCCTCCTCCTCCTCCTCCTCCTCCTCCTCCTCCTCCTCCTCCTCCTCCTCCTCCTCCTCCTCCTCCTCCTCCTCCTCCTCCTCCTCCTCCTCCTCCTCCTCCTCCTCCTCCTCCTCCTCCTCCTCCTCCTCCTCCTCCTCCTCCTCCTCCTCCTCCTCCTCCTCCTCCTCCTCCTCCTCCTCCTCCTCCTCCTCCTCCTCCTCCTCCTCCTCCTCCTCCTCCTCCTCCTCCTCCTCCTCCTCCCCCTCCCCCCCCCCCCCCCCCCCCCCCCCCTCCTCCCCCCCCCCTCCCCCCCTCCCCCCCTCTCCCCCTCCCCCTCCCCCCCCCCCTCCCCCTCCCCCTCCCCCTCCCCCTCCTCCTCCTGATCTTCCATTTGTGCACGTCGAGTTGATTGCATTAGTCGAAACAGGGCGGACCACGTGAAGGTTGCAATCTTCCACCCCCCCCCCAACATATTCTCATCAGTTAGGAAAGGCACGGCGGCGCAGTGGTAGAGTTGCTGCCTTACAGCGCTAGAGATATGTGTTAGATCCTGACTATGGGTGCTGTCTGCATGGAGCTTGTACATTCTCCCCGTGACCGCGTGGGTCTTCCCCGGGTGCTTCAATTTCTTCCCACATTCCAATGACATACAGGTTTGTAGGGTAATTGGCTTCGGTGAAAATCGTAAATGGTCCTTAGTGTGTAGGATTGTGCTAGTGTACAGAGATCGCTGGTTGGTGCGGACTCGGTGGGCCGAATGGCCTGTTTCCATACTGTATCTCTAAACTAAACTAAACTAAAGTAAAGTTTTATTCCCACCTATACTATTGGCAATGTGCAATAGTGGCCAATGCATATAGCAACGTGCAGGGGTCACACAAAAAACTAGAAACAAAGAGAGATTAAAGATTTTGTGCGAGTAACGGAGTTTGCAACTTTCCTTCCTGTTTTTCCATACATAAAGCACTAATGCATGGTGGAACCCAGGTCTGTGCAGTGCATCCAATACAGGGGTGAAGATAATTTAAAACAATTCCCAGCCACATTACTAACACGGTGCAGACTGCAGCAGCTACTTTCTACCCAGTGTGCAGACTGGGGGAATGGGCAGGGCTCAAGATGTCCTGGTTGGGTTACTCCTAAGCCTGGTCAAGCTGGCCATCCGCAAGTCACGGCTCCAGGCGGAAGAGGGCTTTGCCCGAGCCAGATGCTTCCCCCTTTACTGGGGTTATGTCCGCGCCCGGGTGGTGTTAGAGAGGAACATAGTTGTATAGTAGTTATTTAGTATATTTGTAACTTAGTTGTTTGGAATTTAGTGTCTGAATAATTTGGTGATTTTGCAATATGGCGGTGAGTGTGTCATCGCGGTTTTGTTTTGTTTTTGGTTTTTGTATCGTGTTCGGAATCAAATAAATTATTTTTGATACAAAAAAAAGCGTGCAGACTGGCTTTCACCTGTGATCCAACTCATCCCTGGACATCAGTTCCATCGTTAACAAATACAATACAATTCAATTTATTGTCAGTTGCACCCCTTGAGGTCCAAACGAAATGCCGTTTCTGCAGCCATACATTACAAACAAATAGACCCAAGACACAACATAATTTACATAAACATCCATCACATTGCTGTGATGGAAGGCCAAAAAAAACTTATCTCTCCACTGCACTCTCCCCCCCCCCCCGATGTCAGAGTCAAAGTCAAAGCCCCCGGCGGGCGATGGCGAATTGTCCCGTGGCCATTAAAGCCACGCCGGGTGATGCAAGGTCGCACACCGGGTCTTGATGTTAGAGCCCCCGGCGCGCGCTCGCAGTCCCGCGACCATTCCAAGCCGCGCGGGGCGGTGCTGTAAGGCCCCGCTCCAGGAGCTCTTCAACCCCGCAACTCGGGCGGGAGAAGTCGCCGTTGCGGGAGCCCGGAAAAGCGGTCTCCCTCCAGGGACCCGCGGGCTCCCGGTGTCACTGTCCACCAAACCCGCAGTTGCAGCCACCGAATCTCCGGGGGTCGGGCCGCAGCAGCGTCCACCACAGCTCCACCCGCTCTGGACTCGGCCAGCTCCGCGACGGTGAGGTGAGTAGTCGGCACCACAGCTCCCGGTCTTCCTTGTTGGAGGCCGCTCCTCGTTGCAGCCCCAACGACAACGGAGACCCGACAAAGAAAAGGTCGGGTCTCCCGTGCAGGGAGAGATTTAAAAGTTACCCCCACCCCCCCCACCCCCCCACACACATACCCCAACAAAAATAACAAAAACTACATAAAAACATAGACATAAAATAATAAAAACGCAGACGGACTGCAGAGGCCGCTGCTGACGAGAGTCGCGCCGCCTACCGGACCAATACCAAAATGTGCATCAGTAACCTTCACACACCTCAGGGCAGTCATACAGACCCGGGCGTTCCCAGAGCCAGTCATACACGACCTTCAAGGTACGTACTTAACAGTTCAATATCACCTGCCGACAATACCTCCCATCCTATAGCCTCATTCCCACCCAAATACGAGACCTCTGACTGATCTTCCTCCCTTTGCCCATCAAGTGTACAATTAATCTGCAAAAATATAATGGCATCTTTTTCCAACCAAAACAAATAATAAACATGGACCTGCAGATGCTGATTTACAAAAAAGACACAGTGCTGGAGTAACTCAGCAGGTCAGGCAGTGTTTCTGAATAGGCAATGTTTTAGGTCAGGGCCCTTCTTCAGAAATAATTGGCCCATATTTTTTTTACTAAATCTCCCTGCAATAAGCCCATGAACAACTGAGTAAACACATTTGGAAACGTCAATTAATTTTTAAGCAAATTCCTGGGAGTGTCGTTTAGTTATAGACTTAATATGCCGCCTCCTCAGATTGATCTTTAGCTTAACATTTTAAATGCAGCACGATTACATTTCAATTTAAGAAGATTAAAGGTATTGATTGGATGCAAAGAAATAAACTATTTGGTATGCTGTTGGATTCCAAAACAAGGAATTTGTCATTAATATTGAAACTAAGCTGTTCCGAGAAGATGTAATTGCACAAAATGTAGAAGGTTCACTCCAGCGCCTCACAATAAAAATCTAACTGCTAAGGTCAATTGAAAGCATAACAACTGTGACTGATTTTTGAAAGAATGAATATTAAAGGCCTGTAAAACCAGTGTATAGGTGGATATATTGGGTATTGATCAGCTACAGCCTCACTGACTTCTGGAAAGGTGTATGTTTTCCTTTCCCCAAGCTCCTCCAAGCTGGAAACATCACTTTCTCTAATGTGTGGAAAGGAACTGCAGATGCTGGTATATACTAAAAATAGACACAAAATGCTGGAGTAACTCCAGTTCCCTCCCATGTAATTTCAGTCTGAAGAAGGGTCCTGACCCGAAACATCACCCATCCTTTTTCTCTAGAGATGTGTGACCTACTGAGTTACTCCAGCACTTTGTGTCTATCTTCACTTTCTCTCATGGTAGTTTCGCTAACTTGCAAGGCCAATCAGTGTGCTAATATCCTGCGGCTCCAGTCACAAGTGTAAGTGGTGAAACAAGGAACAGATGCTGGTTTAACAAAAAGAAACGCAAAGTGCTGAAATTACTCAGGCAGCATCTTTGGAGAACATGGATAGTTAACGATTCAGGCTGAGACCCTTCTTTGAGGGAGATGGGGGGGGGGGGGGGGGGGGTGCAAGTCCAGGTGCAGCACGGGAAAGGGAACGGATGGGGCAAAGAAGGGCTTTCCATATTCTTCAGCGATGCTCCCTGTCCCGCTGAGTTACCCCAGCACCTTTCGCATGTATAGTCTGGAATATGTCACAGAGGGTCAATATACAACAGTTGGAAGTGTATTCGAATATTAAGAGGAGGTAAAGCACTCCTGCCTCCCCTGACCCAAAGAAGATTTGTACAGGTGCTTATTTCTTCCTCAAATTATCTTCACCTCACTCTATCAGCTTTCCCTAAGCAGGGAAACCACAAAATAATGCTAATCAGAGGCTACCAATTACATTAACATAGTTAATTTTTCAAGAAGCACACCGTGTATCCAATTTTATAAAAACCCAGCAGTGGATGTTTCAGCGTTCATGTTTTAAAAATGTTAACATCCCTCCTGAGTGTATTATTTTTTTACTATGCCAAAATTCAAACATTTAACTCTGAAATAAAATGCTTCCCTACATCCTTTCTTTACTCAGTTAATGCCTTTTAAATCAACAACATGTTTGTAAAATGTGGCTTGACTGAGGCCATAGCTGCCAGTCTTATGAGGTGCAAGCTGAACTATCATTAGGGATGGCTGTTCCAGCTGGTCAGTAACATGAAGCATAAGTGGCTGTGGACTCAAAGGACTACTGCAGTGAATGATAAGCACTTAGAGGAAGCTGACTCCAAGGACACCATATAATGAGCAATAATTACATTCAAGAAAATGCAATTCCAGGATTCACCTTACTTGAGATGTCTAATTACTGTCATCATCAGTAATTCTCCACAGTGGAATTTGTTTTCAATTATGTCTCAAATCTGTGATTCCCAATCCTGTATTCCAATATTCATGGTCTTATACCCTCCCTAGCGGCATGGTGGCACACCGGTAGAGTTGCTTCCTTACAGCCCCAGAAACGCAGGTTCGACCTTGACTATGGGTGCTCTCTGTACGGAGTTTGTAAGTTCACCCCATGACTGCGTGGGTTTTCCCCAGGTCCTCCGGTTTCCTCCCACATTCTAAAGACGTATAGATGTGTAGGTTAATTGGCTTCAATAAAGATTGGTAAAATAAGACTGTAAATTGTCCCTAGTGTGTACGTGAATCGCTGGTCGGCGCCAACTCGGCGGGCCGAACGGCCTGTTTCCACGCTGTATCTCTAAACTAATCAGAACTAAACTAAATTGCAATCCCAACCACCCTATCACCCCCTGCACCTTCATTTCTGATCTATGAATTCCTGATGTTAGTTGCCCCACCAATGGCAGCCTCACCTTGAACTGCTGAAGTTCAAAGCTGAGGGATTTTCAACCCCCCCCCCCCACCGAAATACATCATTGTTTTTTCCTTTGAACTTTAAGCTCTACCTCCATGACATCTGCCAAATATTATCTGATAATGGTCATGTGAAGTTTTGTGGTTGAATAAATTAAATCACAACACACTTTTGTTCATAAAATATTTAAAACCCGATATTTGGAAAGGGAGTGAAGATACATCACTGTCAGAAACCCATCTATCTTTGGGCTACACAATGACAAAGTTAAACAGCCAGAAGCTGACAGTTACACTAATAATGGAGACAGTAGCATTGAGAAACCAGGTGCGATGGGGAAAGTCAAGATTCGCTGGAAGCTATGCTGCTCAGTTTTAATCCAGTGACGTGCAGGAGAATTCATTGAGCTTAGAAGAAGATACCCTATATTTAGCTAAGTAACCAGAAACAGAGAATTTGAGCCTGGAGGCGATTATATATTGGCATCCTCAGGGGACAGTACCAGCACCACAGTCCTTATTACGATGTATTAATAGCTCAGACCTGAGTATACAGGGATCAATTCCAAAATTTGCAGATGGCACAAAAATCATAGCAATAAGCAATGTTCTTTTTTCTGTCTTAATTATATCTTGTACTTGCACATACATTTCTGTTTGTTGAAAAGGATACACGGGTATTTCAGAGTACCAACATTTATTAGTGTCAAGCTATTTAAATCTTGAAAACATTTCTGCTCATTATCTGCTACCAGTGGGTGTTGCCACTCATTTATCTTGCTCATATCCTTTAAAACATGCTCTAATTATCAGGAAACTTGCATACATTGCATTCAGTCTCTTCACCTATGGCATTAATATTGTTTTGTAAAAAGCCGAGGCCTCATATCAACACCTAAGCCAACCTATCAAATTCAACTTCCAACCTGAAAATTAGCAGTTTGTTCTTGGCCTTTCCTTAATTATAGCAGTCCATAGAAAAGATAGGATAGAGAACAGGCCCTTCAACCCATGATGTCTGTGCTGACCATGATGCCAATCGAAATTAACCCTATCTGTCTGTGCGTAGTCTCTATTGCTCAATCCCTGGCCCGTTCATGTGCCGCTCTAAACACCTCTTAAATATTACTATTGTATCTGCTTCCACCGCCACCCCCCAGCAGCGCTCTCCAGGCACCTATTGCTCTCATAAATCTCCTCTAATCTTTGCTAGTTTCACCTTAAAGCTGTGCACTCTCACTTTTGACATTTTCATTCTGGGAAAAAGACTGACTAACTGCCCTATCCATGTCTCTCATAATTTGATTAACTTCGTTCAGGTCACCTCTCAGCCTCTGACATTCCAGAGAAAACAATCCGTTCATCCAATCTCTCCTTATAACCAAAACTCTCTGAGTCGGGCAGCATTCTGTTGAACCTCTTCTGCACCCTCTTCCAAGTCTCCACATTCTTCCCTGTTCCAAAGACCAGAACTGCACAATATACTCCAAATTGTCCTAACCAAAGTTTTATATAGGTCATATAACTTCCTTATCAGTGCCTTGACCAATAAAGGCAAGTATACCATTTGTCTTGTTTACAACCATATTCCCATGTTCAGGGAGCTAAGACTTAGACCCAAATATCCCTCTGAACAACATTGCTTCTAAGGTCGTACAATTTACCACATACGCCTTCATGTTCTTCAAACGTCACAACCTCCTTGATGATATCAACATACTCTAGAATATCAGCATGCCCCTCTATGACCTCAGTATCCTCCATGTCCTTCCTCCTTAATGAATACCAATGCAATGTACTCATTTAGTATCTCACCTACTCCCTCTGGGTCCAGGCATAAAGCACCTTCTTTGTCTTTGAAAGGTCCTACCTTGTCCCTAACTACCTGTTTGCTTTTAACGTATTATAAAATGCCTTAGGATTTTCCTTAATCCTACTCACCAAAGATGTTTCATGGCTTCTTTTAGTCACCCTGATTCCCCATTTGTCTTCCTTCCTGCCTCCTATATATTTCTCAGGGCCCCGTCCAATATCAGCTTCCTAAACTTTACATATGCTTCCTTTTTCGTCTTGACTAAACTTAACACTTCTCCCGTCACCTAAGGTTCCTGAACCTTGCCATCGTTATCTGCTGCCTTGCCTCCTGTGTTATCCATGGTCTCCACAACCCTGCAATAATCTTTCATATGGGTCCTTATAGAAAGGGTTTTGTGAGTTAATACATTAAATTGCCTTTTATCTATCCTGCTAGTTACATCTCCAAACAGTTCTTAAAAAAATGTTAAATACCATTTCTCTTTCATAAATTTATGTTGATACCTCCCAAGTGCCTTGTATTCACTTCGTGAATAATGGAGTCCAGCCATTTCACCACTTCTCATTCTCAGAGAACAGATTAGTTAAATGTGAATGCAAGGAACTAAGATGCTGGTTTACTCATGTGATCTCCATTTCATAAGTCCATGCTGACTCTGCTCAATATTATTGTTTTTTACATGTTCTTATCACATCAACCATTACGGATTGCAGCATTTTACCTGCTATTGGCATTCTAACTTGTCAGTAACACTATTTGCACTCCATTTCCTTTCTTAAGGAGTGGAGTTACATTTTGCAATGTATGGGAACCATTCCAGAATCTATAAAATTTTGAAAGCTGATACCAACACATCCATATCTTTGTAACCACCTCTTAAAAAATTCTGGAATATAAATTCTTGTGTCCTTGGGATTTATCAGCTTTTATCTCATCAACTTTTCTCTAATCTCATTTTCCACCAGCTCCTCATTCTCTCTAGAACCTTGGTTCTGTAGTAAAGGCGTATGGAAATATTTGTTAAATTTCTGTGCCATTTCTTTAATCTCCAAAAATAGATTTTCCCACCTCAGTCTATAAGTGACCTCCATTTGCCATCACTAGTCTTTTCCTTTTTATCCTCAAAACAACTCTACCGTTGCACAATGCCTTACAGCGCCAGAGACATGGGTTCGAACCTAATTACGGGTGCTGTCTGTATAGAATTTGTACATTCACCCCATGACCTGCGTGGGTTTTCTCCAGAACTCCAGTTTCCATCAACACTCCAAAAGACATTCAGACTTCAGACTGAAGAAGGGTCTCGACCCGAAACGTCACCTATTCCTTCGCTTCTTAGATGCTGCCTCACCCGCTGAGTTTCTCCAGTCTACCATGGGAGTAGTCAAAGTCAACATGACTTTACGAGAAAGAAATTGTGCTTGACAAACCTACTGGAGGGTTTGAGGAAGCAACTGATAGCATAGATAAGGAAGAACCAATTGATGTGGTAGATTTTGATTTTACGAATGCCTCTGATAAGGACTCACATAGGTTAACGTGTAAAATTAAAACACATGGGATGGGGGGGGGAGGGGGTTAAATATTACATAGATTAAAGGTTAAATAACAGAGAGGTAATGAGTGCAGGAATAAAAGAGTAGACTTCAGGTGCAGGGATTGGTGTTTGATGTCAATGCGTGGGAATGATTTACAGTAGATGAGGGAACCAAATTTAATATTTCCAAGTTTGCAAATGTAATTAAATCAGGATTTTGAGCTGTGAGGTGAATGCAAAAAAGGCTTCAAGGCCTTTTAGACAAGTTGAGTAAATAGGCAAACACATGACAGGTGCAATATACAGCAATGCATGTGCAGTAACCCACTTTAATAGAAAATACAGTGTTATATAAATAGGGTCTCTTCAGACTGAAGAAGGATCTTGACCTGAAACATCACCCATTCCTTCTATCCAGAGATGCTGTCTGTTCCGCTGAGTTACTCCAGCATTTTGTGTCTACCTTTGATTTAAACCAGCATCTGCAGTTCTTTGCTACACGTTATATAAATAGTGATAGGTGGGAAATGGGATTTGTGTATCCTTATAGATCAGTCAATGAAAGCAAGCATGCAATAAATTGTAAGCAGTTAAGAAGGCAAACAGCATTTTGGTCATTACTGCAAGATATTTTTGGAACAGGAGTAAGGATATCTTACTATATCATTGTACAGGACCTCAGTAGGAACACACATAGAGAATTGAGTGCAGTTTTGGTCTCTTTATCTTTACAACAGAGTGAATGCAGCGAAGGTTCAGCAGACTGATACCTGGAATGGCAGGACTGTTGTATGAGGACAGATTGGGTTGAGGAGGCACGTTTTCCTGAGGGTTTAGAAGAATGAGAGGAAACATTCCTAAAAGGAACAGCATTTTCACAGGGTTTGTTAGACTAGATGCAGGAAGATGGTTCTTGCAGCTAGTGGGTCTAGAAGCAAGGGTCACTTCTTAGGATTGGGCAAGATATGTCATAAGAAATGTCTTCACTGAGAGTGTGGTGAAGAATTTGCTGCTACAGAAGGCATTGTAGGCCAAACTTCTGCATCTATTTAAGGAGGAGGTAGATAGGTTTTGAGAAAGACACTATGAAGTAGGGGAAGAAAGCAGAAATATAGTACTGAAATATAGGGTCTTTCTTTGTTGTACTTCCTGGCCCAGTAAACTGGCTATAAGGCATTCTTTTGCCTTTCCTCATTGACCTCCCTCAGTTCCAGAGCCTGACAGTGCTCATCAGTTCTTTGTTTTCCATCCTACCCCTCAGCTCCAAAGCTCCTGCCCTTTGAAGCTCCTTCACACCACATTCACCTCTGCTAACCTCTCTCTAACTTGCTTTGCTTATGCTCCATCTCCCCACACCTGCTCCTCTCCCTTTCTCCCCACTGTTCAGTCCCCATGCTTCCTACTAGGCACTGGGAGACTCTAAGACACCACTCAACATGTTTAGTTTCGCTTAAATTGTAGTCATAGTTACAGCATGGAAACAGAGCCTGTGGC
This sequence comes from Amblyraja radiata, assembly GCF_010909765.2. Classification (NCBI taxonomy): domain Eukaryota; kingdom Metazoa; phylum Chordata; class Chondrichthyes; order Rajiformes; family Rajidae; genus Amblyraja; species Amblyraja radiata. The sequence continues at coordinate 22,105,256 of NC_045983.1, read as the reverse complement.
CCAACTGGTCCATACTGACCAAGATGCCCCATCTAAGCAAGTTCCATTGCCCCCTCCTCACCCAGATCCCTCTAAACCTTTCCCATCCATGTAGATGTCAAATATCCTTTGAATGTGATTATTACTCAATATTTGTCCTCCACCATTGCCCTCCATATATCCTTATCATTTTGTAACTGGTTTGATGATAATTCAGCAAGTGAATCATTTGAACTGCTATGTAAACAGAACTACAGGAGGATTTTGAACAACACATTTACAGATACCCAGAGGTTGATATAAGAGTGAATAAGCTTTATGGGATACTTTCTGTTGTAGCCCAAGCAAGGGTATAAGAGTGGGGAAGTTGTACTAGAATTAGCTTGCCCTTCGTGGATTACTATAGACAATACTGAACACGAATTCATAGAGGATGTGGTAGCATTTGAGAGTCTGAAGAGAATTCAGACAAGAAACTGGAAAATGTAAAATATTGATAGATATTCATTAATATTAATAATTAATAACATGGGGCAACTTTTATTCTTACACCGAGAGAGGTTAGTGCCTGGAATGTGCTTCCAGAGTTATTCTTCTTCTTGCGAAGGAAACATAAACTAAAGGAATAGCTGGATCTCAAGCCGGGTTTTGAGCAGCCAAGTTGTTGTCTCTGCATCAATGTCTGCCAGGCCCTGAGCTCCATTTGGTGGGTGGTAGTGTGGGCACCCAGAGATGACATGGTTGGCTGTTAGTGGTTGTGAGAGATACAACAATAATATTTAAGAGGCTTTTGGATGGTCACATGGATAACCAGCGAATGGAGGGATATGGATCATGTGCAGGTAGATGTGCAAAGATGAACAATCATGTGCAAAGACGTACAGGTTTGTAGGTCAATTGGCTTTGTATAAATGTAAATTGCCCCAGCGTGTGTAGGATAGTGTTAATATGCGAGGATTGCTGCTCGGCACAGACTCCGTGGGCCGAAGGGCCTGATTCCACACTGTCTCAAAAATAAAATAAAATAATCATATGAACGTCCCTCGCATTCAAAATCAATTAAAAGCAAATTAAACACTCTAATTCATTCATAAATCATTATATTAAAAAAAATTAAATTACTCCTGTAGGTTAATGGTCTTTGCAAGACTCCATGCAGAGGAAGTATTGAGGGGTTTGCCGTCTGGAAACTATCGACCAATTTAAGACCCAGAAAACTCCAAACTTGCCTGGTGTAAATGGCAACTGCTTGCCATGATGTTACTTTAAAACATAACTCCAAGTCACTTCAAACATTAGGACAAGCAAATAATCATTCAGTCAAACAACTAGATTCTAAAGGGCATCTTAAAGGAGGAAAGATAATGAGGCAGAGAGACATAGGAGGGAACTCCAGTGCATATTGCCTTGGCAGCTGAAGGCATGGTGGGGAATGTACGTTCTGGTTATTATAGTGATTATAGTTCTTCCCTCTAACATTAGCATCTCATCTTCAGTGCAAATGTTATTTTGCTTTCTAAGTGCTTAACATTTATAGAAAATATTCGCAAAATTACTATATTTTACCATGTTTTCGTTCAAGAATAATTATTAATTTTGTCCTCCTTTTAATCAATTCATCCTAGGGGAGAGAAGCCGCAGCCAAAATCTATTATCAGGAAAGAGGAGAAATGGTGTTGGCAATTTATCTGTTATTTAGTTCATTTAGTGCCTTGCAACAAGTGGTCTGACAATAATGCCTCAAAAGGAATTGACTACATAATGACTTTCTCAAGTACACCTGCGTGCTTCTTCGAGTAAATAGGTCTTGTTTTAATCTCAATATCCATTCTGCTGCTTCCTACCAAGTGTTCCATTGAATAGTGTAATCTTATTCTATCTTGTACTCATTAAATTGATTCAAAGCTCAAAATGCACCTATTCTCTTCCCTTGTATATATGCAGGATTCAGCATTGATTTAAAATAGGATGATCGTAACTGGTTTCTATTAATTGGACCAGACCACAAAGGATATTTAAGGTTCCTTTGTGATGAGCCATTCAAAAAGACAATTTAGTGCAGTGTAAGTGGAAGGTTCAGTCAAAGTATGTGCTAGATCATTTCCAAGTCCCACAACTGGATCGTTAGACAAGCTGTAAACAACTGGCACGGTTCAAGAAATACAAAACTAAAAGGAGTTACGCCTTGGTTTTGATCACTGTCAAGTTCTGAAATGTATTACTGGATAAAATAAGTTATTTTCCAGCTAATGTCCAACCTTGCAGCTATGTCCAAGTAGTCAACACTTGGTAGATGTGAAGGGCCATACTCACAGGTGCCTATCCGCAGGGCCTCATTGTGGGCACAAGAGACTGCAGATGCTGGAATCTTAAGCAAAAATCAAAGTGCTGGAGGAACTCTGTGGGCCTGGCCGCATCAGTGGAGGGAAATGGACAGAAAACGTTCCGATGTGGGACCCGTCTAATGTCTGAAGAAAGGTACTTACCCTCCACACATGCTGTCTGACCGGCTGAGTTCCTCCAGATTTTTGGCCTGAGTGGGAACCAAGCCTCTGGTGACAGACTTCAAAACGCTGCTGTGAATGCTTTGACTGCTGGTAAAGCCCCAAGCCTGGTTTTCCCAGCTTCAAAAGCTGGAGCATTTTGAATTAGTTTAGTTTGGAAATACAGCGCAGAAGCAGGCCCTTTCATCCACCGAGTCCACGTCGACCAGTGGTCCCCGTTACACTAACACACACTAAACACTAGGGACTATTTACAATTCAGCCAATTAACCTACAAACCTGTACGTCTTTGAGTGTGGGAGGAAACCGGGGCACCCGGGGAAAACCCACGAGGTCACGGGTAGAAAGTAGAAATTCCTTACAGACAGCACCCGTAATCAGCATCGAACCTGAGCCTCTGGTGCTGCAAGGCAGCAACTCTTCGGCTCTGCAATCATTTCACCCAAATTGTTTTTAAATTTCCCTGAAGCTCATTTGTTCATTTGAAAGTTATTAAAACTGAGGTAAATAATTAAAATAAATTAAAAATGATTAAATATTTTAAAAGATATAAAAGTGAAGTTAATTAAAACTCATAAATAATAGAAAAAAAACATTAAGCTAATGTGAAATAATTTAAAGTAGTCACTTTATTTTATTTTTTCAAAGTCCTACAATCTATATTGAAATCAAAGGAGTCTCAGATAGGAGACGAGATCCAACTCCCATTAATAATGACAGGGTACGTTAGCAAAACTCGGCACAAGCGTTGTCTTCACAGGGACTCCAATAACGGAGCATACCAACAGATCTGGTCTACAATATTTGTTGACAATTTCTAAATCTCCATGCCTGGCGATGCATGTGTGGAAATCTGTGATTTCCTGCATTTTGAATCCAAAAACTAAGTTTTAAATTGGGAAAATCTAATGAGCTGTGGTTCATCGTGGTCTTTCATCTGGTTTTTACATGAAGTTTCTCAGATGGTTCTGACCATCGATCATATGGGTCTCTCCAACTGTCTCTGCTAGGGTAGCACAGTGGCACAGTGGTGGAGGTGTTGCCTAATAGTGCCGGTGACTCATGTTCAATCCTGACTACAGGTGCTGGCTGTGCGGAGTTTGCACATTCTCTTTGTGACAGTGTGGGATTTCTCCAGGTGCTCCGGTTTCCTCCCAGGTGAGAGTGGTCAGCAGAGTCAAGAGAGTTTTATTGTCATATGTCCCAAATAGAATAATAAAATTCTTACTTGGGATACCAACGAGTTTCGGGCAAACCAAAATGCATCTTTCGTCAAGTTGAAAAGCTACCAGCTTCTCCACTTTGACTGATCAGGGTCCTGGTATCCCAGGATTCAGTCAACAATTCCCTCCATTCCATTAACGTATAGGAAGGAACTGCAGATGCTGGTTTATACCCAAGATAGACACAAAATGCTGGAGTAACTCAGCGGGACAGGCAGCATCTCCGGAGAGAACCCATTCCATCACCCATTACTTCTATCCAGAGATGCTATTTGTTCCGCTAAATTATTCCAGCATTTTGTGTCTATCTTCCATTCCATTAATCTCTGGTGATCTTGTTTCCTTTCGCTGAGGGTGGACTGAATGGGGATTGAACAAACTGCTGCTCTAGTAACGCTCCAGGGCAACAAAATGAACTTATCTTTGAAAATCGGCATTTTGAATTATTATAATGTGACAAAGTTGCAAGAATTTAGCTTTAAATAATATTGAGAGGAATGTGATAAGAACATCCTAGGAACATTCTGTAACATCTTGCCAATTAACAATCATTTACATATAAGCCATTTCAGTAGCTCATTAGGTTTTTGACTACTGACTTTCCTATATAAATATACAAAAACATCATCTTCTTTTGTATATGTAGGATTATCAACATACGCAGGGAAAAACTCTACAGTGAATCTGCCTTTTTTTATGACATCATTATGTGCCCATGCCAATTCAGACATGGAATCAAGTTCAGGGATCAACTGGAAATAAGAGGTGAGGATCCAGTCCTCTTAAGGTCAGTCCTTTTAAAAAACAAATTAAATGTGACCTAAAACATGCAAAGGAGCTGTTTTTAACTGCAGAGGGGTGCATCAGTAAAACTCACCAGGAAGGCTGGCTCTGTCCTGGGGGCAGAGTTAGATTCATGGGAGGTGGTCTTGGAGGGGAGGATGCTCCTTAAACTGCGGAGCATCCTGGACAATACAGCTCACCCCCTCCATGACACATTGGTCAACTAGAGGAGTACCTACAGCAACAGACTGGTTCCACCAAGATGCAGGACAGGAGATCCTTCTTCCCTGTGGCTATCAAACTGTACACCTCCTTCCCCTTCTGTCGTGGGGTAGATTGAGACAGAGACTGACTCCCCCAGCTCCCCATTAATTTACACATCCCCAATCCGTTCCACTCGCCACTTTACTTTACAATGTTTCGTGTATTTTGTGTTTTTATGACTGTTGGCAGATCAATTTCCCTCCTGGGATAAATAAAGTTCTATCGGATCATATTGTATTGCACCTCTCCATCCCTGGCCTCCCTAACCCTTACCCTACCTCTCCCCTCACCTGAGTTCGGAAGGTTGAGGGAGGACCTCATTGAAACTTACCAAATAGAGAAAGGGTTGGATAGAGTGAATGTGGAGAGGATGTTTCCACTAGAGGGAGAGTCCAGGACCAAAGGCCAGAGCCTTAGAATAAAGGAGATGAGGAGGAATGTCTTTGGTCAGAGGGTGGTGAATCTGTGGAAGTCATTGCTGCTGATGGCTGTGGAGGCCATGTCAATGGATATTTTTCAGGCGGAGATTGACAGATTCTTGATTAGTACGGGTGTCAGGGATTATGGAGAGAAGGCAGGAGAATTGGGTTGAGAGGGAGAGATAGATCAACCATGATTGAGTGGCGGTAGACTTAATGGGCTGAATGGCTTAATTCTGATCCCATAACTTATGAACTTATCAACCTCTAGACATCACATGCCACGTTGATTATGTCATCACTCTTACTGGCTGGTGTGAGTTCAGCCCTGGGAATTTAAGTGAGGGAAAGTCTCACAGATATCACGGTCATGACGGTGCATCCATTTCCTGCCTCAAGATGCAATCAGTCCTCTTGGGTCCATTATTAATCTGCATACAACTCGTCTCGTATACTTGGTAATGAAATATTTTTCCCAGAAGGGAAAGATTGCTACTGTTTGCTATTAATTCCATCGTCATTTGCAAATGCAAATTCATTACTTACAAAATCACTGAGCACACATTCATTAAACGTGCATCGTTTGTTCAGTCAATCATTAGTTGTACATTATTACATTACACGTGCAGTTTGCTTATGTATTCCTGTGATCATTGGCCTGCAAATTGTATTTCACCTACTTTTGGTACATATAAACAGTATTGTGCCTAATAGGAAAAGCAGACCAAGTCCCCCTTAAAATAAAAGCACAAAATGGTCAAGCGAAGGTTAGAAACAGTGTTGGGGAGGTTTAGACACAGAAAGAACCAACAAGAGACCATGGAGAAACATGCTCGATGCAGTACCACTAACATTACTTCACTGTGTGGTGACCATAGAGTCTTAAGGGCCTGTCCCATTTGGGCGTCATTTGCGCATCATTTACGCGACAGGCCGGTAATGACTGTCATGCGAAAAATTTCTAGCAGTACGACAGTCGCGTGCCAAGTGCCCTTGAGGGCCCTGCTTCTTTTGGGAGCCATTTGCTATGTCGTTCGTACTTAGTCCGATCTCCATGGCAAGTATTTTCCCAGTGAAAAATGATCAAAACTACGCGCGCTTTATACCCGGGTGGTCACGTGGTGCGGCGCTGAAATGACACACAAATGGCGTGCCGATGGCGTATGGGCGGCGTACGGTTACGGACGTTGATGCACGGTGACCCATTATAAATTAGTATAGGCAATGTTCGTGCATTACCGTGTGTAACCATGCGTCACCACACGCTACACGTACGCCGTCAGTACGTCAGCGTGCGCCATCAGTACGTCAGCGTGCGCAAGGGATACGTCACATAGGTGGCGTGCGAGGATTTTGAGCATTACAAAATCCTGGGGCGCCGCGCGTTACTGTGCATCACTGCATACGCCACCACGTCTCACGACGCGCCATGCGCATGTCACGACGAGCCAAACAATTTTTAGGATGTTGCGTAAATGACGCGCAAATGACGCCCGAGTGGGACAGGCCCTGCTTACCCACACTGACCAATATGCCTCATCTAAACTATGCTGATCAAACTAACCACTGACCAATATGTCTCTACCTGCCTCCTTTTGGCCCATATCCCTCTAAACCTGCCCTATCTATGTACCTGTCTAATTGTTTCTTAAATGTTACGATAGTACCTACCTCAACTACCTCTTCCAGTAGCTTGTTCCATACACCCACCGCAATTTGTGTAAAAAAGTTACTCCTTAGGTTTCCATTAAATCTTTCCCCCCTCACCTTAAACCCATGCCCTCTGATTCTCGATTCCCCTATTCTAGGCAAAAAACTCGGTGCATTTTTCCGATCTATTCCTCTCATGATTAATGTACACCTCTACAAGATCATCCCTTCTAATCCTGCGCATGAAGGGATAATGCCTGAGCCTGCTCAATCTCTCTTTACAGCTGTCTCTCGAGTCCTGGCAACATCCTGGTAAATCTTCTCTGAACCTCTTCCAGCTTGACAACTTCTTTCCTATAACATGGTGACCAGAACTGTACACAGTACTCTAAATTTGGCCTCACCAATGTCTTATACAACTGCAACATGACCAGAGAAGGGAACCAGCCCTCAAAAGCTCAGCAACCAGATAGCAGCAGCAAACACGATGACTGTCATGGAGGGGAGACAGAGAGGCTGCAGAAGAGAAGCGGCACGGTGGCATAGCGGTAGAGTTGCTGCCTTACAGCGCTTGCAGCGCCGGAGAGCCGGGTTCGATCTCAACTACGGGTGCTGTCTGTACGGAGTTTGTACGCTCTCCCCGTGAGCGCGTGGGTTTTCTCCAAGATCTTCGGTTTTCTCCCACACTCCGAAGACGTACAGGTATGTAGGTAAATTGCTTGGTAAATGTAAAAAAATGTCCTTAGTGTGTGCAGGATAGTGTTAATATATGGGGATCGCTGGTCGGCATGGACCCGGTGGGCTGAACGGCCTGTTTCCATGCTGTATCTCTCAACTAAACTAAACTAAACTAAAAAGGGAGCGAACATCACCGTTTTTCATGAAGAAACCTGAAGATTCCCAGAAGGGATATATGCTGGAGGAAGGTGTTCAAGAAGGAACTGCAGATGCTGGAAAATCGAAGATAGACAAAAATGCTGGAGAAACTCAACGGGTACGGCAGCATATATGGAGCGAAGGAAATTGCAACTTTCCGGGCCAAAACCCTTCTTCAGACTGATTCATGCTGGAGGAAGGTCATGTGTATTGTGGAAAGGGAAGGAGATGAGCAAATGGGAGAGGGGACACGGTTGGGGGCAGGAGACTGGCAAGGGGCATTGCTAGATGAGGTTGGCAGGAGGTGACAGCGGTCTAGGAGCGGGAATCTCTCACATTATGGGCCAATCATCATAAAAATCTTCAAGACTTGACATGTCCAGTTGAACCTCCACACCACTGAAAATATTCCTCTTGCATGCACGCGCGCGCACACACAAACACACACATGAACACATGCACACGTATGTACACTGACAGAAACACATGCACACTAACACAAAAGCCCACATCCTGACCTCATCGGTGACATGCTATTCTCTCCACCCTCAAAAAGGGGGTAGGTCCGAATATGATTAATAATGAAATGGTCCTTCTCCTCCCCCATTTAGGTTTAAACGGGAAGCTATAGAGAAATGGCCACTGGCACAGGAGGGGGTCCTGCTCAAGTGCAGTGCCTCGTTGAGCTGGAAACAACCCTGCAACTGATGCCAGACTGTGGATGTGTCCCTCTCACCCAGTCTGCTCAACTCTTGCCATTCCACTTGCTATGGATGGTGGGGTGGGACCTCAGGCACAATGATACATTATTCATAGCCTCCGAATTAAAGGGCGTTCTTTTAGGAAGGAGATGAGAAGAAATTTTGGTGGAATTCTTTGCCACAGAAGGCTGTGGAGGTCAAGTCTGGATATTTTTAAGGCAGAGAGAGATAGATTAGTGATTAGAACATGTGCCAGAGGTTATGGGAAGAAGGCAGGAGAATGGGGTTAGGAGGTAGAGATAGATCAGCCATGATTGAATGGCGGAGTAGACTTGATGGGCCGAATGGCCTAATTCTGTTCCTATAACTTATTAACTTATCGGCCTCTAGACATCACATGCCACGCTATGGATTATCCATGTGGGTAACCAACAGTACCCGCTGATTATGTCATCACTCCTACTGGCTGGTGTGAGTTCAGCCCAGGGAATGTAAGTGAGGGAAAATCTCCCAGATATCAGTCATGACGATGTGACGGGTGAGGAAGATTTCTCACCCCCTTTGATTTCCATTTCCTGCCTCAAGATGCAATCAGTCCTCTAGGGTCTATTATTAATCTGCATACAACTCGTCTCGTATACTTGGTAATGAAATATTTTTCCCAGAAGGGAAAAATTGCTACTGTTTGCTATTAATTCCGTCATTTGCAAATGCAAATTCATTACTTACAAAATCACTGAGCACACATTCATTAAAAGTGCATTGTTTGTTCAGTCAATCATTAGCTGTACATTATTACATTACACATACAGTCTGCTTATGTATTCCTGTACTCGTTGGCCTGCAAATTGTATTTCACCTACATTTGGTACATATATAAACAGTATTGTGCCTAATAGGAAATGTAGACCAAGTCCCCCTCAAAATAAAAGCACAAAATGGTCAAGCAAAGGTTTAAAACAGTGTTGGGGAGGATTAGACTCAGAAAGAACCAACAAGAGACCATGGAGAAACATGCTCGATGCAGTACCAGTGACATTACTTCACTGTGTGGTGACCATAGAATGGCCTAATTCTACTCCTATCACTTATGACCTTATGACCTTATGATTATACATTATGTTTCTGCTCATCAGTCTCCAACCTATCTTATGCAGAAAGAAACATACCATACATATCATTAGGTCAAGTGACCAGCCTGACAGTACAAAAAATAGGCAAAATCAAGTGGATGGCGCACAAAAATGTCCGGTCCAATTTTGCGGCTGGCTAATTTCATTCAAAGTGTTTGAAACGATAATATCTACTGTTATTATTTTTTAGTTTAGTTTAGAGATAAAGCATGAAATCAGGCCCTTTGGCCCACCGAGTCCGCACCGACCAACAATCACCCATATACTAGTTCTAAGCTACACTCCAGGGACAATTTACAGAAGCCAATTACACTGCAAACCCTGTGCATCTTTGGAATATGGGAGGAAACTAGAGCAGCTGAAGAAAACCCACACGGTGACAGGGAGAACGTACAAACTCTGTACAGACTGCACCCAAAGTCAGGAATAAACCCGGGTCTCTGGCGCTGTGAGGCAGCAACTCTACCGCTGATCCATTGTGTCTCAGTCAAATTTAAAAAAAGGTTTAGTGTGAGTATTGTCACGAGTACTGAGGTACCGCGAAAAGCATGCTATCAAAATAGATCAGATATACCATACGTAGATACAATCAGTTTGAATTCAATACAATAGACAGAGCAAAAGGGATAGATACAAAGAGTGCAGAATATAGTTCTCAGCCTTCTAGTACATAGCAGTGCATCAGTTCCTTAGGCAAAGTCCAATCACCTCAGTGGGGTAGAGGTGAATCAAACAGTTCCCTAGCTTATGGAAGGGCTATTCAGATGCCTGATAACAAGGGGAAGAAGCTGTTCCTGAGTCTGGTGGTGCACACTTTCAAGTTTCTGTGCTTTCTGCCAGACAGGAGCAGGGAGGAGAACAAATGATTGGGATGGGACAAGCCTTTGATTATGTTTAGGAAAGAACTGCAGGTGCTGGTTTAAATCGAAGGTAGACACAAAATGCTGGAGTAACTCAGCGGGACAGGGTGCATCTCTGGAGAGAAGGAATGGGTGACGTTTCGGGTCAGATTGAAGAAGGGTCTCGACCCAAAATGTCACCCATTCCTTCTCTCCAGAGATGCTGCATGTTCTGCTGAGTTACTCCAGCATTTTGTGTCCATCTTTGATTATGTCGGTTGCTTTTCTAAGGCAGCATAAAGTATAGATGGATTGAGTCCTGAGAAGTCTGGCCTGTGTGATGGACTTGGCTACATCCACAACACTCTGCAATCTTTTGGGGTATTGAGCAGAGCTATTCCCAAACCAAGCTGTGATGCAACCTGACATTCTGCTTTTTATGGTGCATCTGTAGAAGTTTGCAAGAATCGCTGGAGATATGCCAACATTCCTGTCTCCTCAGAAAGTAGAGGCATTAGTGTGCCTTCTTTACTTTAGTTTTTTTTTAAGTTTAGTTTATTATTGTCATGTGTACTGAGGTACAGAAAAAAAGCTTTGCATACTATCCAATCAAAGAAAAGATTAGACATGATTACAATCAATCCGTCCACAGTGTACAGATAAAGGGTACAAATTTACTGCGTCCATTAAGATCCAATTAAAGATAATTCAAAGGCCTTGGCTGTGTCGCATCAATCTTCTATAAATCATTGGTAATATTAATGCCAAGTGTTAGAGTGTCTAGACTATTGTCCATACTTTCTTGAACACATAGACATTGTGCGTCAGTTCTCTGCATACACTAACATTTGTTTCCTGTTATCCCATTTATCACAAACAATTTTGCTCTAAGTAGCAATCAGCTAAACTGACTCATGCAGTTAAGCATATTGAAGTAACTTAAATTTAAATTAAAGTAGGTCAGAAGTATTAAATATTAAACATTGAACAATTCTCTTTATTACAGAGAAAAATGGCAAGATAACAATTACATTTCTCAATTTAGCTTCTGGAGAATCAATAATGTTTCATGTTCACTATGAAGATAATGGGATTATGTCAAATTAAAATGGAGGCTTCTTCTGTATGCATAAACCCTACAGTCATGTGTGCAAGAGATTCATCTGTTGATCCCGCTGCTTATGCTGAAAGATGGGTCAGGAGGATGGCAGAAATGCTATTGCACCATTATAGATCCTAACCTAAAATGAGGTACTTTAATGGAACAACACCTTGGACTATTCCATCTGTTCAGCTTAATTATTCCAGATAAACTCACTGAGGCGCACAATGAACCAAGGATAAATCTAGTCAGAACTGTCAACAAAATAGAGAGAGTACAGAGGAGATTTACTAGCATGTTGCCTGGGTTTCAACAACTAAGTTACAGAGATAGGTTGAATAAGTTAGGTCTTTATTCTCTGGAGCGCAGAAGGTTAAGGGGGGACTTGATAGAGGTCTTTAAAATGATGAGAGGGGTAGACAGAGTTGACATGATCAAGCTTTTCCCTTTGAGAATAGGGAAGATTCAAACAAGAGGACATGACTTCAGAATTAAGGGACAGAAGTTTAGGGGTAACATGAGGGGGAACTTCTTTACTCAGAGAGTGGTAGCGGTGTGGAATGAGCTTCCAGTGGTAGTGGTGGCGGCAGGTTCGTTGGTATCATTTAAAAATAATTTGGATAGGCATATGGATGAGAAGGGAATGGAGGGTTATGGTATGAGTGCAGGCAGGTGGGACTAAGGGAAAAAAGCTGTTCAGCACGGACTTGTAGGGCCGAGATGGCCTGTTTCCGTGCTGTAATTGTTATATGGTTAGTCCTGCCACTAATAAGATTGTTTTCCCATAACATAATTGTATATTTGCAGAAGAGAAGCCTTGCAAAGCTAATTAATGTCCTGTTAATTGACCCTGACTAAAACTAAACAAATACATAGGTGAAAAGACGATTGAATTGTATAGTGCAAAAGACAGAAAATAATTATTAATTAATTTGTAAAGAGAAGCAATTCTTGTGCATAATGGGTTTATAAGGAGACCGAAAGACAAATTGATTAGATTTTTTTTTACACGACGAAAGGGAAAAGATTTAACACAAAGGGTGGTGGGTGTATGGAACGAGCTGCCAGAGGTAGTAGTTGAGGCAGGGACTATGCCAACATTTAAGAAACAGTTAGACGGGTACATGGATAGGACAGGTTTCGAGGGAAATGGACCAAATGTGGGTAGGTGTGACTAGTGTAGCTGGGACATGTTGCCTGGTGTAGGTAAGTTGGGCCAAAGGGCCTGTTTCCATACTGTATATTCTATGATTATGCATTATAAGATCTGTTTTTTTTAAAGAAGGATGACATCAATCTGGTTGGTCCTAACCTCGAGGGCACAGTTTAAGAATAAGGGGTAAGCCATTTAGAACGGAGACGAGGAAACACTTTTTCTCACAAAGAGTGGTGAGTGCGTGGAATTCTCTGCCTCAGAGGGCGGTGGAGGCAGGTTCTCTGGATGCTTTCAAGAGAGAGCTGGATCGAGCTCTTAAAGATAGCAGAGTCAGGGGATATGGGGAAAAGGCAGGAACGGGGTACTGATTGGGGATGATCAGCCATGATCACATTGAATGGCGGTGCTGGCTCGAAGGGCCGAATGGCCTACTCCTGCACCTATTGTCTATTGTCTATTGTCTATTGCAATGTTTCAAATAGGAACTTGGCCTTCAGATTTCACGGGGTTTTACAATCCACTCTTACAATTCTGTTGGAAGATTAATGGAACATTGGAGAGGCGGTGTAAGCAGCCATTCCCTTGATGTTCCCCAACCTACCAGTAAATTTACAAAAGCTGATTGAGAGAAATTCTAGGTGATTCTTTTCTCAGCCTCAAAGTTTTCCAATTCATTGTACCTGACTGAGAAACTTGCATCTGTGGACAGTGAACATTGAGGAACACAAATGCTTTGTATGCAAGATAACATGGGCTTCATTTTCAATCAACTGCATCAGGCAAGTGAGACTTGACAATGACCATTTCTGGGCTTACGTGCATTACCTCGAAATGCACAGGGTATGAAGTGAGATACCACTGATAACCCCGGTGAACTTTCAGATCAGGGCCACGGAATGTGATAGAGCGCCTGTTGCTAGGCTATATCAGGACAACATGGTGTTACCTGCACAACACCTGGCTAGGAGGTATGTAAAGAAGTAACTGACTTAGCTGCATCCTTGGGCTCCCTCACACCTTACAGTGAAATTCTTCCCCCAGATTGTCACGCTCCTTAACTGACCTGGTGACACTTTCCCCTGTTCCTTCTTCTAAACATCTTCCAGTTCTGATGCACCCCCCCCCCCCCATAAGAAACACATAATATCAGTTCTCCCACCTCTAACCACCCATCCCCTTTCCCAGCTGTCAGTTTCCCCAGCCATCCTCCAACACAGTGGCCATTTCTGGTTGCCTGCAATTGATCCCAATGTTTTCACCGTAACGCCACTACCTCCCCTCCCCCCCCCCCCCCCCCCACCCCCCCCTCCCCCCCCCCCCCCTCACCCAGATCAATAAATTCATTGGACACAGCAAGAACTCTCATCCAATGTGGTCAACTGTATCTTACAGCTGCAACAATCAAGTTTGCCCTGAGATCTGCACTGCTTAGTGATGACGCCATCAAATACTCGGAGAGAGGATTGAAAACAGCTAACACTATGACATACGGAAAGGAAGTAAAGAGACTCATTTGAAGAACAGCAAAAGAGCTCGGTCGCAATTGCAGCTCACCACATCTATTTAATTAGTGCCTTAGTTTCTCGTGGTGGAAGGGGAAGAGTTGGCTAAACCCTCAGGGATCAGTGGTGTTTAAGTCTTAGCCGGCACATAATGCATGCTGCACATTGCAGACGTTGAGGTTCTCCTGAGCCTTGGTGGATCTTGTTTAACATTTATTTGGATTCAATACATTGGAAGCATGATTTAACCAGGAAGGAAATTGCTGTAAAGGATTAGAGAAGTTAAACAAATAGCAGATTTCATTGAATAAATATGGATTCCACAGATCAGTCAAATGAGTGAAACATTTTAAGAAGATTTAAAAATCATTATAATAATCAATATACAAATAATTTGTATATTCTCCCTGGAGACCACGTGGGTTTCCTCCGGGTGTTCCGGTTTCTTCCCACACTTAGTGTTAATTGGCTTTGGTTAAAAATTGTAAATTGTTCCTAGTATATAGGACAGTGATGGTGTACAGGTGATCGCTGGTCGGAGTGGACCTGATGAAGCGAAGAGCCTGTTTCCACACTGTATCTGTAAAGTCTAGCATTAGAACATTGTTGCAAGCACGAAAAAATAAGGAAACAACATTTTGTCTTGCTTCTTCTCAGCTGTAAAATGTCCTTTGATAAGAATAGGTTCTGATCTTGCAGTGGAATTCCCAGTTGGAATGCTGAGAAGTTCCAGGAAGTTAATGCTCTGCTGTTGATGTGTTGGGATACTCACACGTCAATGCCCAGAACACGCTGCCATTTATATTGGCAAATGCAAATTGTTCTCCTTGGAACTGCTAGTAAATCCCAGTAGGCTTTCATGAGCTACAATTTCCAAAGTGGAAGGCAACCGTTTGAGAAATAAATTCTTCTGAGTACATTAATACCATTGGACGTAATGGTTATTTATGTTGAGCACATATCAGGCGCTCAGGTCAACAGGTCTATCCTTTAATGCCTTTCGCTTTCTTGTGCTAATCCTGATTTCTCTTGTTTGCATCTACAGTATGATCATTAAACCCTACCAAATGCCATTATAATATTGAAGATCTCTACCAGGGAACTCTTTAGTCTTCTATACTCTGGAGAGAATAGTCCCAGTCTATTATTTAATACTGTGCCCGCAGAATACAAGCGTTATGTGATTCAAAGAATTAATGTAATTAGCTGGCATCAAAGCAGATGTCTGCATGGGTTCAGAGAGAGCTGTGCTTAACATGTGCCACACATTTTGTAAAAACTCTTTGCATTCCTTTTGGAAATTCTGCCCAAGTAATCCACATTTTCTCAAGCTTGTACATTTCACTGTCCTATTTCCAGGAATTAAGAATATGTTTATATAGAACGGAATGATTCAGTAGGCAGGATGTCCTGATAAAGACAAAATCTGCAGGTTCACAAACATAATTTGACCCTGACTGCAGCTTGATATCCTGCTCATGTCAACTCTCAGTGGAAGTACTAACCACAGCATCAGCCACAAGGAGATTAAAGCAGTTAATAGCCTCTTTGTACTTTTAGTCACTACTTGGTAAAAGGGTTGAGGTGAATCACAAGCCACATTAATAGCTGCCAGCCTGAAGATAAAAGGCTTTGGTAGCAGTGAGAGGAATTACTGCGTTGATAACAGAGGATAAAGGGTTAACCTCAATTTTAAAACTGGAGTCAAAGGTGAATTATGAGAACATGATAGGTGTCCGTCCTCTGTAATTGGCATCAGCATTTCTGACCTTTGCTCTTTGAATGGGATGACTGGGCGTGTGATTAAAATCAGTGCTGTAGAATTGAATAAAGGAAGTCAGGAATAACCTTTTTACACATTAACAAATCAAGTTAAGGAACAGAATACCAGCGAAAGTGATTGAGGTGCGTGACATTAATGGGTGCGGGACAATTAGTTATGCTCATATAGGGAGATGTAATTGAAGAATAAGACCAGTAGGCAGATGGTTGATGTGTCAAAAAAGGATGTCTTGTTGGGGCTAATGGCACTTCCTTGCTCCCAAAGGCACTTACGTTTCACCCTTTCCAAGCATTTATATACCCAGTGAATTACACTTTCCTGTCATTATTGATGCTGCATTAAACTTTCCATGGGCACAAGGGCATGAGCCTTATAAATCTGATGTCTAAGTTCACCCTTCGAGTAGGTAGCCACTTAATGAGGGGTGAGTGTGACACTGTGGAAAGTGAAAAGGTTTGCATTAATTATGTGATCAGATGCTTGCATTTAGGAGAGACAAAGAGACAGGAAATTGCCATTAACAGAGTAACAGCTGCTCTGGTGGGCTCTGGGGACAAGATCAAATCCCACCACCAGATGCACTTTAAAAAGGGCCTGCAGGATTTACTTAAGAGTGGTATGCCAGCTGAGTTAATGGATGCAACATAAGTGGTTCCCCAACACACACTGGCTGATCTTAAATGGTCTGTCCACAATATCTTCTGTAAATTGGAGTAAAATGCAGAATTTATGTGAGGAGATAAATTTGAGAAGGATGCTCGACAATTCCTCTATTGACAGGGGCATAAGGCTATTGTTAGGTCAAGGAAGGCCATGTGGAGTGATTGGGTGTAGGAAGGAACTGCAGATGCTGGTTTAAACCGAAGATAGACACAAAGAGCCGGTGTAACTCAGCGGGTCAGACAACATCTCTGGAGAAAAGGAATAGATGATGTTTCAGGTCAAGACCCTTCTTGTTCCCCAGACTACTCTAGATATTGATGTACAGTGAGGTTCGTGTCTGTGCTGATAGATGGACGGAATCCAAACTGCTGAGTATTTCTCTGATCATGAGAAGGAGGAGGTTGAGGAGTATCTCGGCAATGATTTTAGGGAGGTCCCTCTTAGATAATTAGATTTATGAGTATGATATCTTTGAGGTCTCCTTGCATGTCCTCCCCCAAAACATGAGAGATTCTCAGTTGGCAAACAGTATTTTCTCCTCACATCAGTCAGGGTTGGCACAAGGCAGGATTGAATATCTCTGTAGGATGCTGTCAAGAGAACTCGCTTCAATCACAGAGTCATATTGAGAGGTTGTTTAGAGGGCTCCTCCTAGGGATGCTGATTGCCTCTCTACCCGTGATATGTTCATCTCCATTCTTGTCACTTAGCAGGGTGCAGACTTGGGTGTTTGTGGAAGAGGTGAAAAATCCATGCATGCCATTTCCATCTGCCATCTGTTCCCTGGGTTACAATATTTCTGTTGGATCTACACCAGGGGCTGCTTGTGATGTTGTTCCTTTCCCCTTCCCCCAATGAATTAACTCTAGATCTCCTGGTCATTGTCAATAGCCATTGAAACAGGTCCTTCAGCCCACCGAGCCCGAGCTGACCACCAACCACCCGTTTACATTTCTCCTACGTTACCCATTTTAAAATTTCTCTCACATTCTTTACAACTTCTCCCAGATGTTACCACGTGCCTAACAGTGGGGGCAATGTACAGTGGTGAATTAATCCACCAATCTGCATGTCTTTGGGATTTGGGTGGAAGCCAGGGCACCCAAAGAAGACCCAAGCAATCAAGGGGAGAAAGTGCAAACTCCACACAAACAATATGTGTAAGAAGAAAATGCAGATGCTGGTTTAAAATGAAGATAGTGTCTATCTTCCACACAGATAATACCTGAGGTCAGGATTGAACCTGTGTTTCTGGTGCTGTGAGACAGCAGCATTACCGGCCAGTCTTGGGATTTTCTGGTAGGGAGGTCGAGATTCTCTTCAGAGATGCCAATGATTTCAGGGCACACCAGATGCTGTGGTTCGTGTTTCTCAGGGTATCTGCGGAGTGCTCTCCAAAAGAACGTCAATATTGATTTTCTTCCACCCTCACTTCAGTCACCGCCATTGTTTTGGGGGCAGGCCAACGATAATAAGGCAGAACAAGTGTCGGTACCGGTCATAGGGCAGGAGAAATAGACATCCTTATGTTTTCTCTCTCAATCTTACATCCTTTCAACAATGGTATGTCGGCAGTAATCTTAACCGATGAGTTCACAACATACCCAATCTTGGTATAAATAATGACAAGCACCATGTCATGACAAGCAACATCCAAATGCTTTTCTGCATCTTTGATGCCACCGTGCTGTACCTCATAATGAACAAGTTTCCCACTGAAATTAATCGACCAGGCAAATGGGAAGCTATTGAAATTACATCTTCTCCACTTCAGAGACAAGACCAATCCAACCCTCGCCACAAACATTGTGGGCTGAAGGGTCTGTTCCTGTGGTGAACTATTCGATATTCTAAGTTTAGTCATTAAGCAGTACTTATATGATGCTGCAATGTTCACTTTCAAGGCTGACCGCCAAGCCATTATCAACTCGTTTACTGGAGCCAATGAGTGTATGGACTTTACGCTCGGCATTAGTAAAACAAAGCTCTTCTGCCAACCTGTCCCTTCAGTCCGACTGCACCCTCTAACTATGCAGCTTCACAGTAGGACCCATGGAGAATGTGGATCTTCCCAACGTTTGGAGCCACCTCGCAATGAAATAGGATGATAATGGAATTCACCACCGCCTTCAATGCACCCCAGAAAAGCCTTCACCTCTGAGGAAAACAGTTTCCATGTGCAAACCACAGAAGATACAAATACTTCTTAAATATAGAGAAAATTAAAATCTTTCAAGTACAGGTAGTTCTGTTACAAAGTGATAATTGTATACTCAGAAGCTTTGTGTTATAGAAAATAGCTTTGTAAAGTCAATTGTGTCAATGGGAGAAAGGAGATTTGGGACTTAAGAGTTTCAGACCCGCAATGACAAAGTTATTTTTCCCACAGAATTTTCAAAAATAAAGATCTTTTCGATAGCAATGCTTATTTTTGTTCCAACTTCTTGGAAATGCTAAAGACTGCATGGTACATTGTTTAATGGAGTTTCATTGTACAAGTGTCCATGGAAGAGAATTGTCAATATCAACGACTACCTGCGGTTTAAGTAGCTAGTATTTTCTTCGGAGCCAATGGTGTCTGATTACCGTGGGTAGATTATGTGGAAACAAGGTTTCCTTCTCCTGTACTGTTTAAATCCAAGGCAGTTTTCTTTCTATTTGTCAATTTCCCAAGGAACCTTTAAGTGGTTCTCTCGTTCCCGATTGAAATTGTGTTGTAATCAATTCGGCCTATGTACTGCAAATCGTGTTCCTAAATTCACCACTTGCATCATATTCAATTTATGTCATGGAAAGGTGTCTATAGCAGAACTTCCTTTAGGTGTCTAAGGTCACCATAAATAGTCCATGGACCATATAACAAGTTCAGCCACAAATACAAAAACAGTATCTGTGACAATCTCTGCAGTTGAATAGCTCAGGTGTAAAGTAAAATAGTAAGATTAAACGAGAACTTACCAGTTTGAAGTTTGATCTGTATTTTATGAGGAGTTACGATGAGGGATTACGTGAAGAACCCGCTCAGTGCGCAGGCGCGGCATACTTCCAAGCAGCGGTGTGGAATCACAGATAGACAGAGTTATTTTGAAGTAAACATAGTAAAGATAAGGAGACATCAATTTATTAGTTTGATCCATATAATGAGGGTGGGAGCGGAGGGCACGTAATCCCTCATCGTAACTCCTCATAAAATACAGATCAAACTTCAAACTGGTAAGTTCTCGTTTAATCTTACTATTTTACTTCGGAGTCACGTGAGTGACTACGTGAAGATTTCAAAGCTCTGTGATTTCAAACCGTGTAACAGTTTCATTTCACTCACTGCCGAAGTTCTTGAGGGAGGAAGTGTTATCGTAATGAACCAATGAGTCTATTTGTAGAAAAACACAATGGTATTTTTTAAACAATAACAACAAAGAATTAAGTTGCTCCCCTGGGCTTAAATTAAATATTTGCAGTTCGTAAATCTTTACTGCAAATAAACCAGGTTTTGCCAACGGCTTATTATAAAATTTCTGAACGGTCTTTTCCCTTCCCACCATCCTGCTGTAGCCAGGATGTGGTGTATAGGCATGTCCATTCTTTAGCCGTCGACATGGATGCTGCCCTGGTGGAATAAAATTTGTACATGTTAGTGTTTATCCCAGCAGTTTCTAGCACCTGCTTGAGCCATCTCGCAATGGTTTGGCTCGTACCCCACCATAAGGTTTTTGTGACTGACCCACAAGGCTTTTCATCTCCCTCGAATATTCTGGTTGTGTCTATGTAGGATAGTAGGTAGGTCATGGCACATAACCGTGGTTCTGGTGGGTAAGCCACGACTGGATTAGGTGTTCCTGGTCTGCTCTGTTTGACCAGTCGCTGGATAACGACAGATCTGGTCTGGAGCTGTGATCATGTTGTCCAGTCGCAATAGGTGTAGTGACTGGACCCTCTGAGCGGATGCAAGTGCCATCAACCTAAGCGTCTTCAGTGTAGCTTGCTCGAGGCCGGGGGATCTGGCTGGTGGCCATTCCCTGAGATATGTCAGGACCACACTGATATCCCAAATATGGGTATACCTGAGCTTAGGGCTTGATATTGTAAATGCCCTTCATCAGTTTTACCACCAGTGGATGGGATCCCATCGCCTGTTGTCCTGCCGCTGGTTTGAGATAAGCAGAAAGAGCACTCTGCGCTGTGTTGATGGCACTGTAGCTGATCCCTACATCGTGGTGTAGATGGCCAGGAACTCCAGTATGTTGGTGGCTGTAGCTGTTGCGTATGTTGTCCATGTTTCCTGGCAGTACTTCTCCCTTTTTTGATGCTGGTTAAGTACTGCCTCTTGGTGGATGTTCGAAGGGATGCCGACATGGTGGTGATGGTTTGTTTGGACAATCCCAGTTCCAGGTAAGGTCTGTTCAAACTTGCAACCCTGGCGTTTAATTTTCTCATGGCATGGGTGTTTAGCTTACCTGGTAGGTAAGTAGCTGATAGCCAAATATGTCTTTCGACATACCATTGCCAAATCATGTTGACCAATTTGTCGCATGATAATGATTTTATGCCACCCATATGGTTAATATAAGCCATCACCGTAGTATTTATCAATTTGTAACCGAACATGCAAGTGCTGCATATTAGATACATATGCTTTTAAACCATAAAAGGCGCCCAACATCTCTAGATAGTTAATGCCCAGTGTAAGTAGTAATGATGACTCTAGTTTAGTCCATCTACCATTTGTGCTGGATATGGAGTTAGTCGCTCCCCAGCCTTGAGCACTGGCATCTGTTTGAATAACTAAAGTAGGGTTAGTGATAAAGATAGGGCTGAAACTATGCCAAACGTTTTCTGCCCACCACTGTAGCTCTGATATTGCTTCAGTGGGTAAGTTCATGACACGATCATAGTGACCTGTATGTCGTTTTATTGCCCGTACCTTTGCTCTCTGTAAAATTTTTTGATAGTGCAAAGGTCCGAATTGTGTAGCCGGAAATGCTGCTACCATTTCCCCAATTACTCTTGCTACTTGTCGAATAATTGGTCGCTCGTTGACCATTAATTTGTTGCATGATTGTGCTAATTCAACCATTTTTGCCTTTGGCAAGGTAACAGTCATATGGACTGAGTTAATTGTGAAGCCCAGGTAGTCCATGATAGTGGATGGCTTCAACTTAGATTTATCTGGATGTAGGACGAACCCGAGTTTCGAGGAGCTGTTTTGTAGCTGATACTGCTGCCACAGCCAATTCCATCGTTTTCCCTACTATGAGAATATCCTCCAGATATGCCATGACAATATGTTTTTGTTTTCTTAGTATTGCCATGGCTGGGTTCAATATTTTGGTGAATAATCTTGGGCTGAAGTTCGCCCATAGAGCAATGCTTTGTACCATCCAGATAAATTTTAGGTATCTGCGATGATCCTTGTATATGGGTACTAGATAGTAAGCATCTTTAAGATAAATGCTTGCCATGAAGTGTCCTTTGGAATTCAGTTGTTTGGCAGTAACATATGTCTCCATTTTGAAATGTATATACTTAACAAATTTGTTTAGTGATGTTAAGTCAATGATGATGCGACAGACACCATCTTTTTTGGTTTTAGTGAATATATTCGATACAATTTCCAAAGGTTCATGTTTGGTCTTTTTGATGACCCCCTTTGTGATAAGTCTCACCAGTTCAGCTTGTCCCTCACGTTTCTCTTTGACGGAGGGAGAAATACCCTTTGGGCCCATTGTTGAACTGGCGGCGTTTTTTCTGACATGAATTGTATTTTATATCCTGTAATGTTGTTGAGTATATACTTGTCACTCGTGACCATACCCCATGCTTCTTTAAACAAGTGTAATCCCCCCCCCTGTTAATAAAGCACCCTTATTCTCTATATGCTGGTAGGGACCAGACCCACCTACCTCCATGGTTATTGGCGATTCTGTTTCTTCATTTTCCTGAAGATTTTGTTCTGACGTGCTGGCGATGTTGGGGGGAGGCGCATTTTCCAGAGGGTCCGCTGCGGGCCCTGATCTGAAAGATCTTTGGGGATAATGTGCGGACCCCAAGCGTTCACCAGTCCCATATTGCGGACGTCGACTGGTGGATGCCGTGGGGTGCTGCCACTTGGGTATCGGAGGTCTTGGTTTGCTCGTCCCGGGGCCTGCCCTCATTAGGCCGAAGGTTTTTGATGCTTCCTGCATCTCCTTCAGTTGTTATTGAAATCTTTCCCAAATGGCAGCGTGTCCGTCTCCGCAGCTGGGGCTTTACACAAGCCAGCAAATTTGGGATTGAGGGCAGGTCTTATGTTTCCCTCCGGAGATTGTTGATCTCAAATTGTGTGGTACACATTAATGCCAGCACATCCTGCTGGCAGGTATCCATCTCCGTGGTCTCCACGGAACGAGCAAAGGCTGTGATGGCTGACGTCAGGAGCCTTAGGATCCGCTGTAGCTTGAGTTCTTGGGTCTGGATGTGTGACCCACATGCCCCCAGATTTGGCTGTTGACACTTTTCCAGTAATGGTTGATGCTGGCCGCCATTCTTGGTTCCAGCGGTGCTCCAGCCCGTGGGGTTGCTACAAGCGGTCCATCACACCCAACAGCTCTTCATGTTCCTGCACCCCTGGCATACTCCCGAATTCGTCCGCCTGCCCCTGTTCCAGACCAGCCCAGCCCTGGTCACCAATGCTAGCCTCCAGTAATGAGGGAGCAAAGGGCAGTGCATGAGGCACTGTGGAGGGGGTGCCTGACCTCCCTCCGCGAGAGCGCTCTTTCTGCGCATCTCGCTGGAGCTGCTCCAATTGCTGTTGGATGCAGCTCAGACGGCTGTCTCTCCTCCATTTAGGTTGAGACATGTCCCCGTCCGACGAATCGGACGCCACCGGCCGGATGCCTGTTCGGATGGCTAGACATCCAGCCCGCAGTTCAGGCACTAGCGGGACTGGGCTCGGCGCGGTGATGGGGATAGCGGGGCGCCCGGTTATTGTTCCTACCGCCTGTTGCTGCCCCCCTTGCAATGGAACGCTCCTCCGCTGGAGTCGAGTGGGGGACAGGTTCTTCTGGAGCTTTTGCCTTGTAGATGCGAGAGCGCCCCTCAAGCAGCGCGTCTCGCAGGCATCTGCTCCGTGAGCCGCTCCAGCGGCTCAGGCGGCTCTCTCTCCCCCCGTGCGGGTGGAGAGACGTCCCGTCCGACATCGGGAACACCTGCCGGATGCCTCTCGAGTGGCTATGCGTCCAGCCCGCTGCTTCAGGTACTAGCGGGCTGGCCTCGGCACGGTGTCGGGGAATTACGGAACACCGGGTCGCTCCTACCGCCCATTGCTGCCCCCCTCCCCAACGGGAAAACGGGGGACTGTTTTGTTCCAGAGCCTTTTTCTCTGCCTGTAAAACACAAGCAGAAAAAGGCTCACCTGTAAAAGAAAACCCGACCTCAGGGTACTCACCTGACGGTCCGGTTCATGCTGTAACGAGAGTGCCTAGCTCCCGTTGCAAGCCGCTGTTGCACTGCTGGCGTAATGCCGCGCCTGCGCACTGAGCGGGTTCTTCACGTAGTCACTCACGTGACTCCGAAGTAAAATCACATTTGTCTTTCGACAGTTACATCAGCCACATAGAAAAGGAACAAACCTCTGTTTATGTAGTAGAGTGACAATACGCATTTGTCCTTCATTTCCATTGTGGCAGGCTACTCAAAACACACCAACTAATAACTCACACACACAGCAAAGTCCGTTCTCTGAACATATTGCAGCTCTGCGGGTTAATAAGCCTGATTACAGACTGGGTGAAAAAGTAAGCCTGCAAACCACTGTTAATAGATACATTACCACACCACATGTGGCTAATTGAGAATGCAGATGTGGTAAATTGCAGTTCTGAACAGTAAATAAAAGATTAGAAATAGATGTGATTATTGGTCAAGTCATCTCACCATATGTTCTCACAGTTTATGCCTGGGATCATCAAACTGGCAAAAGGGCAGGATGAATATCTGAATGTGTAGGAAGGAACTTCAGATGCTGGTTTAAACCAAAGATAGAGACAAAATGCTGGAGTAATTCAGCGGGACAGGCAGTATCTTGGGATAGAAGGAATGGGTGATAGAAGGATGGGTCGAGACCCTTTCTGAATGTTTCTAGTTGAGGTGTGCTCTTTATCTCCATGGCTACTCTATGATGGTAGATGTGTAGATCAACCAGAGGAGCTGCTTAATTCTTTGGAACTCTGTACTCCAGAAGATGTGGAGGCTGGATCACTGGTCACTGATCACAATTTCAGTGGTTAAAGAAGAACTAGATAGATGTTTGAAAGATCAGTGAATATATGGCTCTGGAGAACTGGGACAGACAAAGTGTTGACAGCATCTCTGGAGAGAACGAATAGGTGGCATTTTGGGCCGAGACCCTTCATCTGACTGAGAGCCCTTTTCTCCAGAGATGCTGCCTGACCCGCTGAGTTACACCAGCTTTTTGTGTCTGTACATCCAAAGTTATTGCTTCTAAATATCGCTAGTGGTCACACATTCTGTGTACATAATACCATTACCACTCATGTGGGCTGCTGCAATTAAACATACTCCAAGTGTTCAAGAGGCTTCTACATCGGATTCGCTTGAGTGGCATGACACCCTAGACTGCAGTCCTTCCCCACAAACTCTTTGTGTTCGCATTACCTAGCTTTGATGCAACATTTAATATGTTATATAGCTCTTAGAGCTAACAGAATCAAGTGATATGGGGAAAAAAAATCAGAAAATAGGTAGTGATTTTGGATGATCAGCCATGATCATATTGAATGGTGTTGTTGGCTTGAAGGACCGAATGGCCTACTCCTGCACCTACTTTCTATATTTCTATGTTTCTATGTGCTCCTGTAGGTTGGAATGTGTTGGTTAGCAGCATTCCTTTATGGACATGCTGTTGCATTTGAAGACAAACCAGTATCAGACAGACCAAGATGTTTCTTTCACTGAGTTGACGATCATCCGGCAGCATGTGCTGCCTGCCTCGATGTGCTTGGGAGCAGCCTGTACATCCGAGAGTCCTCTGTTACCCAGTAACGAAGACTCTTGCAAAGCTTTCTCCAGACCTCTGCAAATGCATAATTCACAAAGAGGTGGGCAATCATCTCCTCATCGCAGCCATCCTGAGGGCAACGTGTGTTTGGAGTGAGATGCTGACCATCCGGGGAGGATCTGACTCGGAGGGTCTCTCGCACTGCGCCTCTCTCACGGTGTCTCTCTCACGGTGCAGGCTCGAAGGGCTGAATGGCCTCCTCCTGCAACGATTTTCTATGTTTCTATTTTCTATGCGCGTCGAGCAAATTCTTGATTTTTAGTTTAGTTTAGTTTAGAGAAACAGGCCCTTCGGCCCACCGGGTCCATGCCGACCAGCGATCCCTGCACATTAACACTATCCTACACACACTAGGGACAATTTTTACATTTGCCAAGCGAATTAACCAACAAACCTGTACGTCTTTGGAGTGTGGGAGGAAACCAAAGATCGCGGGGTGTCACGGGGAGAACATACAAACTCCGTACAGACAGCACGCGTAGTCGGGATCGAACCTGGGTCTCCGGCGCTGCATTCGCTGTAAGGCAGCAATTCTACCGCTGCACCACCGTGACCGTTTGTTGGTGAGTTCTGACGATTCTGCCAAATGGTTATGACAGTCTGCTCGGGGAACCACCCACCAGGATCTATAGGGATCCTTCTCCTTCATGGTGTGCAGGATGTTGCGTGTTAACTACTATCTGGTGGACTAATGGTCAACAGTGTTTATCGAAAAGAACATTTCCATGAAGGACAGGTAGTGTTGCGATGTCCATTGTGCAGCAATGAGGCCAGGTAAGGCATCTACTGGGGACAGTATGTGTGAAACTGGTGTACTTCGCTTCAGTGCACGGATTGATACAGTCACACAGAAATGTGGCTAACAGGCCAAGTGCATCATCAGGTACATTTTTCCCCCCTATTTCTGGAAACTTGTGCATTATGATCGGTCACACAGTTGCTTTTCACAAAAACACAGGTCTAAACAAAAATACAATTTTAAACAGTAAGGACATAGACAGTTAATAACATAAAAAGCACAGATTTTTATAAAAATATAAAATTAAAATTAAAAATTGAGAGTGTAAAAGGACAAGAAACAAAAGCACTGAGGTCAAATAAATAGCGTGACCTCTCATCACCTGTTGATAGCAGATTCCATGTGTAAACAAACAAGACCCTCATCACTCTTTCCAAGGACTTGTAGTAGCAATGTTACAAAATTTTGAGATTTTAAAAATCAAGTCTGTAATTTATCCCATCAGATAAAGCATAAAAATAAGTTTAATTTGACACCTAATTCACTTTCATATCTCAAGTATTTAAAAAGTTATGGCCATTTTCATACTGGGAAATGAGCATCTTGTTCCCTATTGATTTTCTATGGACATAACAAAAAAGCTGTGATCGTGAACAGTCAAAAGCCCATAACTTTCTTAAAAATTAAGAGAACTGAATGAAATTTTCAGTTATCATAGATTGAAGCATTCTGAAACAAATATAAAATAATCTTACTTGGATGACCTGAAATTAAAGCATATAATTAGTTAGTTACCTAATTGTAGCTAATTTCAGACTTCAATTACTAGATCTAAACATCTATCCATTTCTTAATAAATGATTAACATTTTTAAATAGCCTAAATGTCCAAATAATATTCACAAATAATTCACAATAAAACATGATTTTTAAATCTCATTTACATTAATTTATAGACCAAATGGAAGGAATTTAGTGTTCAATTGCTGTAAATAAATGCCCATTTAAATCAGCTTTCCAGTGGGTCCCTGTGAACGCGCTGGTTTAGAACGTTCACATTGCGGTAGATTTGTGTCCCAAATGCCGAGAAAAATACTGCGGGATATAATGGGCCCAAAATGAGCTACTCGCAATATTAAACTTGGTATAAAGGGATCTTTAGAAGCCCTTTTTAATGTAAAAATATGCAGCCTACCTTCAATTATTTGCTTTATGAGACCCTGCGGTTGCTGGTGGTCGCGGGTTTAGAGATTGATTTTTAAACTACTATAACTATTATACGAGGCCTTTAAAACTAATAATAGCTTTTGCGACGGGGTCTTTCAGCGATTTTTCGTTAATAATTAACTAGGCTGAACATCTTCGATTTGAACAGCCTAGAGAAAATCGCGTTTTAAACCCGCCCCCCTCTAAACGGCGCCAAAATCGCGCACACCCGCAGCGACATATTTTCAGCGACGCTTCAGGTAGGCTTTGCAACATACCTACTTGTAGCTCACTCACAAATTTCGACCATTAACATATGTAATGGCTCTGGGACGGTCCTGCAGGCTTGAGGCTTTCTTTTTATGAAAATATAGTCAATATTCTTGCTCTATGGACCACATAAAAAGCATATGGGTTCAAAAAAGGGAAAAAACATTTGAACAAAAGAACTTATGATGCAGGAGTGGATGTGGGCCAATGGACCTTTGAGGCCGGTTCACCATTTAATAAGATCTCGTCTGATCCAAACTTGGCTTCAAAAATATTTTCCCATCTCTCCAATTCCCTTCGATTCCCTTGTAGTTTGACTTCCTGTCAGTTTCTGTATTGAATATATTCAGCGACTCCACCTTGTTAAGGGTGCGTCCCACTTGGGCGCCATTTGCGCCTCACGCAGATGGCGCGCAAAAATGTTGTACATCCCAACATCCTGGGGTGCCGCGCACGACAACGCGTCACTGCCTACGTCACCAAGCACCATGCACGCGTAATGCGCACCATGTCATGCATTGTGACACGTAAATGATGTCGCATAAATTACGTGCAAATGACGCCCAAGTGGAGAGTCAACAAAATGGAGAGTCAACAAAATCCAAGACTGAAGCTTAAACATTCCTTTGTTTAAAATTAGAATGTGCTTTATATTCAATTGTTAATTTCTGTTTAGTCATAGATGACCTATTCTGAAAATTAGCAATATTTGATCCAATGATCAAAGGCTTGAATATAAAGCCCTTTAGCTCCCGGGGAACGAGAATTTCAAAGATTCAGAGCAAAGTGAGATAATAACTTTCTCCTCATCTCTGCCTGTAAAGAATTTTGAAATGATGCCCTCTAGATCTAGATACATATGCGTGGTCAACTATACATGGAGCCGCAGGAGATATGGGAAGTTCTCAATTCATATTTCTTACCACCGAGAAAGACATGAAGACTAGGGAAGTTGACAAAGTTAATGGTAATGTCGTGAGGACAGTCCATATTACAGTCGAGGAGGTGCTGGACATCCTAAGGCATTTGAAGGTAGATAAATCTCCAGGGCCTGATCAGATATATCCAAGGACACTGTGAGAAGCTGGAGAAGAATTTGCAGAAGTCCTGATTGAGATATAATAATTATCGTTAGACACAAGTGAGGTGCCAGAAGACTGGGGGTGACTAAGATTGTGCCTCTATTTAAGAAGGGGTGCAAAGAAAATCCTGGGAACTATAGACCAGTAAGGTTAACATCTGTGGTAGGAGATAAGGTGTGCATTCATTTGGAAAGACAAGCATTGATTAAGGATAGTCAGCATGGTTTTGTGGGTGGTAAGTCATGTTCCACAAATTTAATTACGTTTTTTGAATAAGTTACCAATATGGTTGACAAGGGCAGGGTCATAGACATAGTTTTTTTTTTAGGAATTCAGCATGGCCTTCAAAAAGGCTCTACATGGCAGAATCCCCTGGAAGGTTAGAGTTCATGAGATCCAGGGAGAGCCAGCTAACCGGATACAGGATTTGCTTCAAGGTAGGAAGCAGAGAGTGGTGGTGGTATATTGTTTTTTTCTGACTGGAGACTTGTGATTTGTGACATGTGCCTCAGGGATCAGTGTTGGGAATAATTAAGGCTGGTACAATGACATCATTTAAAAGATAGCTGGATAGAAAGGATCTAGGCCAAACATGGACAAATGGGACTTGATTAGATGGGCATCTTGTTCAAGCTGGATGAATTGGGCCAAAGGGCCTGTATCTGTGCTGTATGACTATGACTCTCTGACACTTCACTTCAAGAAAACATCCTCTCAGCATCCACCTGGTTAATCCTCCTCAAAATCTTACATATTTCAATAAGATCTTCTTTCTTTCTTCTATTGACCCAACTTCCTCGACCTCTCTTTATACCTAAGATAGACACAAAAAGCTGCAGTAACTCAGCGACAGGCAGCATCTCTGGAGAAAAGGAATGGGTTGAGATCCTTCTTCAGACTGGTTAGAGATAAGGGAAACGAGAGATATAGATGATGATGTGGAGAGGTAAGGAGCAATGAATGGAAGATATGCAAAAAAGTAAGGATGATAAAGGAAGCAGGTCATTGTAAGCTGTTTGTAGGGTGAAAAATAGAAGTTAGTGCGACTTGGGTGAGGGAGGGAAAGATGGAGAGGGAATGCCGAGGCTACCTGAAGTGAGAGAAATCAATATTCATACCACTGGGCTGTAAGCTGCCCAAGCGAAATATGAGATGCTGTTCCTCCAATTTGTGTTTAGCCTCACTCTGACAATGAAGGAGACCTAGAGCCAAAAGGTTTGTGGAGGAATGGGAAGGAGAATTAGTGTCCAGCAAGCTGCTAATGCAAGTATACAGCTCTTTCATCAAGAAAACCAAAACCGCACATAGTACTCCAGCACACTGTAAAATCACAAAAGTATTTCCCAGCATTTATACCCATTGCAATAAAGGCCAACCTTCTATTGGCCTTCGCATTTACTTGCAAAGCTATGACGTATAAACATGTCCGTCCTTTAGATTTGCATTGCAATGTATAGATATTATCGTGTTTTTGTAAAAGGGGCCTGTGCAAGGCAGTTAAAGGTGCAACATGTAAGTACCATCGGTAATGCAGAAGAGCATTCTGAATTGAATTTAACTCCGGCTTCTTAAAGCAGACTACCTTATGAGCTGTGTAGAAAGGAAATGCAGATGCTGGTAAATACCGAAGATAGACACAAAGTGCTGGAGTAACTCAGCAGCATCTCTGGAGAAAAAGAATGGGTGACGTTTCAGGTCGAGATCCTTCTTCAGACTGAAAGCAATGCAGGATCTGCAGGTTCAGTGGTGCTCTGAATCGTTCACAATGGCAGCGTGCAAATATCAAAGCACAAATCAGCACTTTCAGTCAGAATAAGAGTCCCGATCCGAAACGTCACCCATGCTTTATCTCCAGAGATGCTGCCTGATCCGCTGAGTTACTCCAGCACTTTGTGTGAACATTGAAAGCTGCTGAGTAATCCTGATATTCTACGCAAGATTAATTAGCAAGCTATTAAATGGCGTGAACAACAACAGATGACCCATCATGAGCAGCATTTTATGGGTACAGAGTCATAGAAGTTATAAAGCCTGGAAACAGGCCCTTCGGCCCACCTTACCCACACCGACCAACATATCCCAACTACACTAATCCCACTTGTCTGAGTTTGGCCCATATCCCTCCAAACCTGTCCTATCCATGTACCTGTCAAATTGTTTCTTATACGTTGCAATGGTCCCTGGCTCAACTACCTCCTCTGGCATGTCTGAAGAAGGGTTTCGGCCCGAAACGTCGCCTATTTCCTTCGCTCCATAGATGCTGCTGCACCCGCTGAGTTTCCCCAGCAATTTTGTGTACCTACCTCCTCTGGCAGCTTGTTTCATACACCCACCACCCTTTGTATGATATCTTCGGTTTTTAATTAATTTGTGAATGTGGCCATCCAAAAGGCCTGTTTTAATGTAAGGCATGGTCACACATGGTGTGGTTAGTGTCAAGGGCTGTGAAGATGACAGTGTTCCTGATTTGTGCTTTGATATTGCACGCTGCCATTGGGAATGATTCAGAACCCCACTGAACCAGACGATCTTGCATTGCTTCAGTATCAAGAGTCAGTATCCAGCTGCTCACTTCCTTCCTCACTGGGATCCGGGTCAGTGCTGCCAGCGAGCCTATAAACCAGCCGCTTAATGCCACAAATCTCACGGATCCTGATTTCCTACATGCTGCATCCCGTAAATTATCTGGCACTGGGTAACAGCTATAATATAAAATCTCTTCCCTTACTCATTCTTTCCTGCTGTGCTCACCACTGCAAGGGCTGTCATTTCCCTGCAGACTTCAATTCCAATCTTAAATAAGATAAATTGTTGTGATGTGGTAATTTCATGTGCCTCGGGATAGGCCTGGGTCAGCAGCTTCTGAGTTCACCCCCCTCCACCCCCCCAACCTCCTCCCCCCTCCACCCTCCACCCCACTTCCACCCTCCACCCCCCACCCCACTTCCAGAGCACAGCATGTAATCCAGGCTGACATTTCACTACAGTGTTGAGGCACATGTCACCTCATGGAAACATCAGGTTTCAAAGGGAGCTTGAAGAGACCCACTGCCGATCCCTTCACTGACTTTGCTCTGTCGGGGTCCATGCACGACACCCATTACTGGATGGGCAGAAACTTATTTCAGTTAAGTATTGGGAAGATTAAACTCTTTCCCTTCAGAACCCTCCTAAAGTATCATCACCCAGATCACCGATTCCACCTCAGGCAACTATTAGAATCTAAACCATATAATTTGTCATCTTGCTGTTGCATTTTTCACAAGTGTAAAACTTCCAACTGCACATCCACCCTATCATTAACGTTCCCTTATTCAACCTTGTAACCTCTCCCGCTCGATCATTTCTCAGTCTTGCAGCAGTGTTAGAGGTTTGGAGAACTGTCAATGTTTTGTTGTTTAAAAAAAGAGAAAGGGATAAAAGGCCAAAGTAATTAAAGGCCAAAGATTGACACAAAATGCTGGAGTAACTCAGCTGGACAGGGAGTATTTCTGGAGACAAGAAATGAATGACGTTTCGGGTCGAGACCCTTCTTCAGACTGAAAGTCACAGGAAAGGGAAACAAGAGATATAGATGGTGATGTAGAGAGATATAGAACAAATGAATGAAAGATATGCAAAAAAGTAGCGATGATAAAGGAAACAGGCCATTGTTAGCTGTTTGCTATGTGTTAACTAGCTGGTTTAACTAATGGTGGGCAGATTATAAACTTTCATTTGGAAAGGCACAGGTTAATCAAGGACAGTCAACGTAGAGTTTTTAAGAGTTATTAGCCTGATTATAATTTTTGAGGAGATGACAAGGAGAGACAATGAAGGCAGTGTGTTTGATGTGGCCTTTATGAATTTAATCAAAGCTGTTAACAAAGAATCAAATTACAGGCTAGTCAGAACAATAAAATTGAGAGTGAGAAGTGGGATCTAACATTTGCAAAGTGGCAAAAAGCAATGAGTAATAATTGATGGTAGACAAAAATGCTGGAGAAACTCAGCTGGTGAGGCAGCATCTATGGAGAGAAGGGAGGTGACATTTCGGACAGAGACCCTTCTTCAGACTGTTGTCGGGGGGGGGGGAAAGAAAGGAAGTTGCGGAGACAGAAGGCTTGTGGGAGAGCTGGGAAGGGGAGGGAAAGGAGGGAGAAAGCAAGGACTATCTGAAATTGGAGAAGTCAATGTTCATACCGCTGGGGTGTGAACTACCCAAGCTTAAATATGAGGTGTTGTTCCTCCAATTTGCGCTGGGCCTCACTCTGGCAACGGAGGAGGTCCAGGACAGAAAGGTCGGATTCAGAATGGGAGGGGGAGTTGAAGTGCTGAGCCACCGGGAGATCAAGTTGGCTATTGCGAACTGAGAGGAGGTGTTGGGTGAAGCGATCTCCAAGCCTGCGCTTGGTCTCGCCGATGTAGAAAAGTTAATGGGCCTATAATAATTGATGGATGTTTTTGTGACTGCAAGGCTATGACAGTGATGGATCAGTGCTTAGACCCTTGCCTTTTGTAATAACGGTTTAGGCCTAACAATATAGGGCAAGATACAAAGGTTTGCAGAAAATACAAAATAGGCATGTGGTTCACAGCAAGGAAGACAATATTTAACTTCAAATACGGATGATCTGGTCAACTGCGTTGAATGTTAAATGGAATTTGGTAAGGGGCAAGGCAATCTATAATAAATGGTAAGATAATAGATGCCATGAAGGATCAAATAGTATAAGCATGGATTTGTAAAGGTTGGAGAGGTCATTAGGGTGGTTTTAGAGCCATTTCTGATGCTACATTTTATTAGCTGAGATATAGAATATAAGAGCAGGGGTGTTATGCTGTAAATGTTTATGATACTAGCTTGGCCTAATTAGGTACTGCATAGAGTTCTCATCACCACATTATAGGAAGCAAATGATTGCATAGGAGAGTGTATAAAGGAGATTTAGGTACAACAGGCAGTGAAGAAAGCTAATGGCATGTTGGCCTTCATAACGAGAGGAGTTGAATATAGGAGCAAAGAGGTCCTTCTGCAATTGTACAGGGATGTGGTGAGACCACACCTGGAGTATTGTGTGCAGTTTTGGTCTCCTAATTTGAGGAACGACATTCTTGCTATTGAGGGAGTGCTCCGTAGGATTACGAGGTTAATTCCCGGGATGGCGGGATTGTCATATGATGAAAAAATTGAGCGATTGGGCTTGTGCTCACTGGAATTTATAAGGATGAGAGGGGTTCTTATAGAAACATTTAAAATTATTAAGCGATTGGACACGCTAGATGCAGGAAATATGTTCCCGATGTTGGGGGAGTCCAGAACCAGGGGCCATAGTTTAAGAATAAGGGGTAGGCCATTGAGAACTGAGATGAGGAAAAACTTTTTCACACAGCGAGTTGTGAATTTGTGGAATTCTCTGCCTCAGAAGGCAGTGGAGGCCGATTCACTGAATGCATTCAAAAGAGAGTTAGGTAGAGCTCTTCGGGCTAGCAGAATCAAGGGGTATGGGGAGAAGGCAGGAACGAGGTACTGATTGTGGATGATCAGCCATGATCACATTGAATGGTGGTGCCGGCTCGAAGGGCCGAATGGCCTATTCCTGCACCTATTGTCTACGTCTCTATGTATCTATGATATCTCCTTCCATGTCTCAGTATCGTTTGATACTCTTTGAGTGGAAAACCTCAGATACTTCACTACGTTAAAGCAGCCATATAAATGTAAGTTGCTATTGTTGTATTGTTGCTACTTTAAGCTGAGACTCTGCCTGCTCAGGGATTTTATATAATTCCATGATCGGGGAAGTTCAACTACCTCTCAAACACATCACTCAAGCAGATGAGATAGTGATTTATCTGACTACTGTTTGCAGAACCTTGCTGCCAGCCAATTTGTTGACTTGCTTCTCTGCAATACAATAATGATTACACTTTATAAAGTACCACAGTAGAAGCATTTTGAGATGCCCTAACATTACAGACGATGCAGTCGAAATGGCAGTTCCATCAGTGCCAAAAGGCAAACCCTGTGCTTAGTTTAGATTGAATATTTCCCATGCAATCCGCAAATACGTCTGTTGTTCAAATGCTGCTTCTTAATGATCTCAGCATCACTGCTTGTGTATTATGTAAAAATGAAATTTCATTCAGACCATGATTCTAGCAGTCTGAAAGGAACTGAGCCTGTTCACTCAACCTCTGCACATAATCAGCCACAATGCATTCATATTTTCATTGCAACATAAATGAATACTCTGCCTCTTTCCTCTTAAGTGATGAAAAACTGTATGTAGCGCTTCTTTGCCCTCTACATGAGCTGCGCCCCAGGTTCGTAAACTTTAATTCCCTTATAGGTGTTAGTTAACCCTTAACAAAAAGCTGACAAGAAACATCCCAAAGATCTGGAGGAAAACCAAAATCATCGCTCTTCTAAAACCCGGTAAAGATCCAGCATATGCAAAGAGCTTCCGTCCAATGTCCCTGCTATGCCACCCGTACAAGCTGTTTGAGCGCCTGATCCTCAACAGGTTTGCCCCAGTCGCTGAACCAGCCATCATCCCTCAACAAGCTGGATTCCGACCTGGCAAATCCACAACAAGTCAACTTCTGAATCTCACACAGCACATTGAAGACGGGTTCCAGAAAGGACTGGTGACAGGAGCCGTCTTTGTTGATCTGTCTGCCGCGTATGACACTGTGAACCACCGCCTCCTCCTAAAAAAGATCTTGGAGAATACCAAAGACCTGGCACTCACGGACCTCATCGGAGCCCTCCTGAAAGATAGGCGCTTCTATGTTGTCCTTAACAACAAGCAAAGTCGCTGGCGACGACAACGGAATGGCTTGCCTCAAGGTAGTGTGCTGGCTCCACTACTATATAACATCTACACCAATGACCAGCCAATGGACCAGAACACTGAGCGGTTCATCTACGCCGACGACCTCTGTGTAACATCCCAAGAGAGTACGTTTGAAGCTGTAGAAGCGAATCTCACCTCAGCCCTAGATGAGCTACACCTCTACTACGAGCGCAACCACCTACACGCAAACCCTGCGAAGACCCAAGCCTGCTTGTTCCATCTCAGGAACCGGGAAGCAAACAGACCCCTTAACATCACATGGTCTGGAACACCTCTTGGGCACTGCACCAACCCTGTCTACCTCGGTGTAACACTGGATCGCACTCTCTCCTATAAGGAACACGTCAAAAACACCAAACTGAAAGTTAACTCCCGAAATAACATCCTCTGGAAGCTGACCAACTCCAAATGGGGAGCCACAGCACACACATTAAGATCTACTGCTCTGGCCCTGTGCTACTCCTCTGCGGAGTATGCGTGTCCTGTTTGGGAGAGATCATCCCATGCCAAGAAATTAGACCCAGCGTTGAATAACACCTGCCGCTCAATCACTGGCTGCTTGAAGCCCACCAACATAAACAACCTGCACCTCCTCGCTGGCATTGCCCCTGCTGATGTGAGACGGGAAGTCGCCAGCCGAGTAGAGATGACCAAGGCCACCAGTGATGAACGCCACCTCCTCTATGGACGTGTACCCCCGGCCCAACGGCTGAAGTCCAGGAGAAGCTTTCTCAGCCATGTCCAGCCCCTAATAACATCACGGGAAGAAACCAGACTCCAACTATGGACAAAAAGGCTTGAGGACGACCCCCCCTCCTACTGACATGGGTATCCCTCCTTCTGAAGCCCTCCCTCCGGGCTCAGAAGCACCATGGGTCCAGTGGAAGACGCTCAACCGCCTGAGAACAAGAACAGGGCGATCAAAAGCTGCCATGGCCAGATGGGGCTATGAAACTGGCCAAACCACCTGTGAATGTGGAGAAGAGGACCATACAATGCAGCACTGCCTTGTCTGCCCCCTACTACCCAACCAGTGCAGCTCAAAGGATCTTGCAGTGTTCAACAAAAACGCAAAGGACTGTGTAAAGGAATGGGAAACTGTCATATAGTCAACGCTTCAAAGACACGAAAAGAAGAAGAACCCTTAATTTAAGTATTTATGCACTCTCTTAATTTGGACAATAGGGCACCTTTAATTTCAATATTAAATGGTATACCCTACTGTAGAAACAGTTAAAATAAATCAACTGACAACTATGTTCCAATGAATTACCTTCACATTTATTCTATTAATTAAAATAAATGATATGTTGGTCAGGGAAATACAAAATAAAATATCAATAACCAAAAATATGGTGTTTTACTGGTGTTTCTCGCACAGATATTCAACAAAAAAACCAACACTCAATAAATCAATATTTTATAGTACCTTTAAGTATTAATTACTATGTGGGCCCACACACTCACTCACACAAGCCGGAAACATTAAAAACAAAACAAGAATAACCCCACGTTGCAGGCCTGGTCAAAGCTGGAGAGCGTCGCGGCCAAATACAGTGGAAGCCGACAAGTGCACAGTGCAGAAGCTCACAAGATGGCGAGGAGTTGGCTGACCAGAGAGGACCCCATGTGGCAGAAATCTTCCTTCTCCCTCGTTGGCTCCAGGGCTCAGCTAACCGCTGCTCTCACTCTCCTCGTAATCACAAAGTCCAAACAGCGACAGTGTTTAATCCACCCCTCCGAGCTGAAGGGGTAGCAGTTAGCCTAGGACTTATTCTGTCTTCTTCTGGACTTCTTCTCCCTCTCTCCTGGACTTCGATTACCCACAATCCCCAGCTCCCACCCCCAAACCAATCACCACACAGGAAAAATGATCTAACTCATTAACAACAAATCAAATGCAGAACACATATTCACAGCAAAACTTATATAAATCTCTTAATAAGAAAACCTAATATGAAGTTACACAGGGCTACACCCTCCCGCTGCTAAACGTCTGATGTCCCTATCAGGCTAACCTACTGTGCACTAAACACATCTGCTTACTTGGGCTCTTTAGATGGATTCTGAACTTAACGTTAATCTTGGTTCACTAGTGTCTGTGGTCTCTGTGTCACAGCATATTTGAATAATCAGGCCTCTATAAACTATCGTCACAGGTCTGTTAGTCGGCTGTCCAAGTTTGTCATAACTGAGGCGTAGGACAGGTTTCACAAGCCGTTTGGCACAGGGTGTCTGGGAGGACTCAGCAACAACATCTGATGTGCTAGGGGTAGGGACGTCTCCCTCCCCCAGCTCTGTGTCCACCACAGAGTCTTAGTGTGGCTGTAAGGGTTCTTCCAGATCTTCTGTTGCTACTGGCAGTGCATCCACTTGATCCTCCTCTTCAGGTGAGTCATGATCTTTGGAACAGACGCTGATAGCTGTATCTATCATGACCGATTTCCGATGTCTTTCCGATGCCTTTTAAAAAAAAAAAAAATAACTTGTTAATTTTCTGGAAGTATAACATTCTTTACAGGCAAAACTGTTGGTATTTAAAATTGTTTTTTGAATGGGTCTGTGCGTGAATCCCAGCCTCTCCCCTCAGTTGTTGTATTTCACTGTCTGTGTTCAGCCTCCAGGCCTTGGGTTTGCGGACGTAGACAGAGTTTTAGCTGGGGTAAGTAGTAATTACTCTCCTCTTCAGACTCTGAAGTCGGTGGCTCTTGACTCACATGTTCTGGGTTTTGGGCTTGCGGACGTAGACAGAGCTTTAGCTTGGGTAAGTAGTAATTACTCTCCTCTTCAGACTCTGAAGTCTGGTCCTCTTGACTCGCATGTTCTGGGTTTTGGGCTTGACACTTTACTTTCTGTGCTCTGGTTACTGGTTTCTTTGGTTGTGTTTTCCTCTCTGCAGGAGTAGGCAGTCTTACCAAGTAACCAATGGGAAGCAAGTGATCTCTGTGCATTGTTTTCACTATGCCTGTTCCTCTCTCTGGTTTCACACGATACACCGGAAGATTGGGCAACTGTGCTATCACCACATAGGGCAAGGGGTTCCATCTGTCCTGTAGCTTGTGTTTTCCAGTGATGCCAAGATTGCGAACCAGGACACGGTCTCCTTCTTGCAGTGTCTGATTTCTCACTCTTGCATCATAGAGTCTTTTGTTCCGTTCAGGGTTTTTGGAAGCTGCTTCAGCTGCTAGCTGGTAAGCATCCCGCAACTCTTTTTTCATTTTGGCCACATATTGGTGATGCTTAAGACCATCCTCTTCCTCCCAACCAATGCCAAAACAAAGATCCACTGGTAGCCGCGCCTCTCTCCCGAACATTAAAAAGTAGGGTGAGTACCCTGTTGCATCATTTCGGGTGCTGTTATAAGCATGCACTAGCTGGCTTATGTGTTGGCTCCATTTGGGCTTTAGAGCTGGATCAAGGGTGCCAAACATGGACAGGAGAGTACGATTGAATCTCTCAGGTTGGGGGTCTCCCTGAGGGTGGTACGGAGAGGTTCTCGACTTGCGAATGCCCAGCATGGTCAGGAGCTCTTTGATAATTTTGCTCTCAAAGTCGCGACCCTGATCTGAGTGGATGCGGGCTGGCAGTCCGTAGTGAACAAAGAACTTTTCAAAGAGGACTTTAGCCACGGTGAGGGCCTTTTGATCTTTCGTCGGGAATGCCTGAGCATACCTTGTGTAATGATCAGTGATGACCAGCACATTGGCAATGCCTTTGGAGTCGGGCTCAATAGAAAGGAAATCCATGCAGACCAAGTCCAACGGTCCATTACTCGCGATCTGTTGCATAGGGGCAGCTCTGTGTGGAAGGGACTTCCCGGCCACACATCTCCCACAGTTCTGGATGTAGGTTGCAATCTCAGAGGCCATTTTGGGCCAGTAAAATCGGTTTCTGACAAGCTCTGTGGTTCTTTCAATACCGAGGTGACCAATGTCGTCGTGCATGGATTTCAGAACCATTGATTTGTACTGAGCAGGTAAGATAAGCTGACTCACCTCTCTTCCAGAGGGTCTCTTAATGACTCTGTACAGGAGGTCACACTTTATCCGAAGCTTGGAACTTTCTCGCTGCAGCAAGGCGACATCAGCATTTGGATGTTTAGGAGCTGGGTCACATTTGCCTAGCTTCACTTGAGACATTACCACACTGATGACAGGGTCTAATCTCTGGGCCTCTATCAGTTCTTTACGGCTCAACTGCTCAAGCTCATTTCCCTCCACTTGAGTGAGGTTGGAATAAACAGCAGGAATAGCATCGGGGGAAGCACCTAGTTGGTCGACACATCTAGTGGTGCTTTCGCCGGGACCACATGCAGCGATTCTTCGGCAGAGAGCTTTCATCCCAGAAGTAGGAACATCCACCCATCCATCCTCTGTCTCCTGATGATTTCTGGAAAGCAAGTCCGCATCAATGTTTTCACGACCAGGCTTATACTGAACGTTGAAGTCATAGGTGGAGAGGGCAGCTAGCCACCTGTGGCCTGTGGCGTTAAGCCTGGCAGTGGTTAAGACATACGTGAGCGGATTATTATCCGTTCTCACAGCGAATTTGGTGCCATACAAATAATCATGGAACTTATCGACTACCGCCCACTTCAAAGCTAGAAATTCTAGCTGGTGGATGGGATAGTTCCGCTCTGACTGGCTGAGCTTGCGACTGGCGAAAGCAACTGGACGGAGTCCTTCAGGATGCTCTTGATTCAATACAGCTCCCAGGCCATTCAGGCTTGCGTCTACATGCAATATGTAGGGCCTTGTCGGGTCCGCGAAAGCCAACACAGGAGCTTGCGTGAGCATGTGGATGATGGTGTAAAAGGCGTCATCACAAGCTGAGGTCCAACGGTCGCTGAACGGCTCTGAGACTTTAAAGTAGTCTTTCTTGTCCTTGAAGGTGGCTTTGTTTTTGCGTTGAGCTGGAGGGTACCCTTTAGTTAGGTCTGTGAGAGGGCAGACAGTGGCAGAGTAGTTCTCAATGAACCGCCGATAGTACCCACAAAATCCTAGAAACGACCTCAGGGACTTTAGGTCAATGGGTTTCTTCCAATTGGTGACGGCACTAACTTTCTCCCGGTCGGTTGCGACGCCGGCGGCGGAGACAATGTGCCCCAGGAATTTCACTTTTGGTAGACAGAATTGGCATTTGTCAATGAAGATCTTGAGTCCACATTCCTCCAGCCGATCCAAAACTTTGAGGAGACGTTCTTCGTGTTCCTCTAGTGTTTTTCCAAACACTATGATATCATCAAGATACACAAGAACTTGGATCAGGTTCATGTCTCCTACAGCCTTCTCCATCAATCTTTGAAAGGTTGCAGGAGCACCTGTGATGCCTTGGGGCATCCGCTCAAATTGGAAAAAACCAAGAGGGCAAATAAAGGCTGTCTTTTCTTTGTCTGCCTCAGACATTTCCACTTGGTAATATCCGCTTCTCAAATCCAGCACAGAGAACCATTTACTGCCAGTCAGACAATCAAGTGCATCATCTATGCGCGGCATGGTGTACTGGTCTGGGATGGTTCTGGAGTTCAGCAGACGATAGTCAATGCACATTCTCACTTTGCCATTCCTCTTCCTCACTATGACAAT
Source organism: Amblyraja radiata (assembly GCF_010909765.2). Taxonomy (NCBI): domain Eukaryota; kingdom Metazoa; phylum Chordata; class Chondrichthyes; order Rajiformes; family Rajidae; genus Amblyraja; species Amblyraja radiata. The sequence goes on along the minus strand of NC_045983.1, from coordinate 22,063,904 downwards.
GGGAGAGGCATACGGACTTCGGGATTCTTTGATTATTCCGGCTGCCAGCAGTTCTTGGAGTTGGCGCCGAACATCCTCAATGTCTGCAGGTGCGATTCTGCGGGATCTCTCTCTGAATGGTCTAGAGTCTCTGAGTCTTATGTGATGTGTCACACCTCTCGCTAGACCCACATCCCATTCCTCCAATGAGAATACATCAGCTCTCTCTGACAACTTGTTGGCTAACCTAGCTCTCCATGCTTCGGGAATGGGTGAATCCCCAAAATTGAAGAGCTCAGGATCAATTGACATTGTTTTCGGAGACTTCTTTGGCTCAATGACAGAGTCAACCAGGTACACTTGGGCTAGCACTGTACCCGCAGGAAGAGCAGTTTCTTTTTGAGATTCATTTCTCAGCATGAGTGTGAAGCCATTGGTATCCATAGCTGAGGGTGGCAGGACCACTGGCAGAACCAGCACACCAGCAGGAAGGTTGGTACTTTCATCAGCCTCCACCATTAGGATGCTTTTATCCATAGGTTGCTGCTTCTCCACTTCACAGACAGCATAGTGTGCTCCTCCAGGTGGGATTCTTAGAGTCCCAGGGCCCTGCCATTTCACTTGGCCGACCACATCCATTGGTGGATTACAAGGTGATGGGGATTGTTCAGAACGAACAGTGTTTATTCTCAGAGAGTGAACCTCATCGTTGCCTTTGAGTTCCTCACATTGGTACAGCAGGGAGCGCAGTTTTGTTGTATTAGTGCCAATGACAACAGGAACTGGGTCAGGACTTGGCGAATCAGGGCATATTAGAGCCACCACGGGAACTATTTCTTCAACTCCCTTGGAATTAGGAGGCAGTCCCAGCTCAACTGCCACATAGCCTGTATATGGATAGCTAGTGTCACTCAGTCCCCATATGGCAAGGTCTTTGAGTGGGTGAATGGGCACATTGGGAAGGAATCTGGTGTGCCAACTCTCAAAGATGATAGTGACTCTGGAGCCGCTGTCTAAAATGGCTCTGCAGGGTTGACCATCAATTTTCACATCAGCCATCATGGATGGGCCAACCAGTCCTTGTGGCAGGTTACGAGGCTGCTGTGTGTAGACTGGACCAACCTGCTTCGACTCAGCAAACCTTTTGTGTGACGCTTTATCTTCCTTACTTTTGCGCAGAGCACCGAGTAATTTTTGGATTACTTTTGGGCTGTTCTCTGGGGCTGTGCAGTGTGTGGCAATATGACCATGTTCTCCGCATCTGTAACAGAAGAAGCTCTCTGAGTCTTTGGCATTATGTGGTTTAGCTGCTGGGCTGGATCTGGCCTTCCCATCCCTCTTTTTAGGGTCTGCAGTCACAGGACTGTGAGATACAGACATCACAGTTAGCTGATGTTGTAGCTGCAGCACCTGTTGCCTCAACATTTGAACTTTGTTTTCTTTTTCAGTGTCTATAGTTTTCTTGGTGGGTTTGAATTTTGGCTCAGTGTGTGTGTCTTGCTGCTTTTCCCTTAGCTCACCAAGCTCTGCACGAAGCTCTTGAATCTCTGCCTTCAACTTTTGGTCTTCTGTAGCTTTGGTATTGGCTTGGTCTCTGACTTGTACTTGTCTTACTGTTGTAGTTAATTTTCGTCGAGCTGTCTCATATTCCTCCTCTTCACAAATCTCATTTAGGAGCTTTAATAAGGTAGGAGGTTTCTCTTTTCTTTCTCTCAATCTCAGCTGTAACAGCATCATATTAGAGTCAGTAGCACCTCTAATGAGTTGGTGAATTCGAGCATGATCGGCTCTGTGGCTGAGGCCTTTTTGCACTACTTTGATCAACGAGCGTTCCAGCCTCCTTAAAAAGTCAGAGAGCTTTTCACCAGACTGTTGGTGAAGGCTCCTGAAGGCAAAATATAAGTCTTCTCCTGACACAGGCGTGCCAAAGGCACTTTCCAAGGCCTTTACATAGCAGTCAGGGCTAACATCTGGGTCGTTTAGTCGTACAGCCTGAATTATTTCCAGGGCCGGCCCCTTTAAGCTCTCGACTATTCTCTTTCGTTTCTCACGTTCAGAGCAGTCACATTCTTCAATCATTAGATAGGCTTGTTCGAGCCAATGGTCAAGGCTCTCCTCTCCTGGCGGTGTGGGAAGGTTTCCAGAGAACATCCGCAGACGTCGAAATGCATTGTTCTCACTGGTAGGTCTCATTGTTTTTACAACAGGTCTCCCACTGCTCGGATGATGGACTCTGGGGAGCTTCCTTGTGGAGTCTCTGTAGTCAGCATGGCTTGAACATCATTTACTGATTTTCCTTCATCAGTCATTAGTTTGTTTAGCTTAGCTAAAAAATCTTCAGCTGGGCTCACAGGTTCATTGAAGAGGAAAATTTTCCATTCTGAGCCTCCCTTCACTGGCTGCAGTTGGGGGGGAATGCGATCTGGCTGTACAACTTCACGGCATTCACAGAGTACCAGGTTGCTGCCAGTCTGAATGTCACTTTGGACGTCCCGTACCTATACTCTCCCAAGTGCCTTTACTGTCTGAACAGTCTCTTCAATGTCTGCTTGGTCAGTATTAGTCGGCACGTCAAACAGGACAAAAGCATGGTTTGGGTCTAAGCATGCTTCACTACACCAGCTATGAAGCTTAGCTGCTAACTGAGAGTCTGCTTGAGTAGCCATTATACTACAACTGCTATAGGCACTTTAAATACAAAAGTCAGGAAACAAAAACACTTCTTAAAGGCAAAAACTAACAGTAAATGAAATAGGAATCAATCTCAGCGGTGCCTCCATTTTGTGTAGCGCTTCTTTGCCCTCTACATGAGCTGCGCCCCAGGTTCGTAATCTTTAATTCCCTTATAGGTGTTAGTTAACCCTTAATTTAAGTATTTATGCACTCTCTTAATTTGGACAATAGGTCACCTTTAATTTCAATATTAAATGGTATACCCTACTGTAGAAACAGTTAAAATAAATCAACTGACAACTATGTTCCAATGAATTAGCTTCACATTTATTCTATTAATTAAAATAAATGATATGTTGGTCAGGGAAATACAAAATAAAATATCAATAACCAAAAATATGGTGTTTAACTGGTGTTTCTCACACAGATATTCAAAAAAAAAAACAACACTCAATAAATCAATATTTTATAGTACCTTTAAGTATTAATTACTATGTGGGCCCACACACTCACTCACACAAGCCGGCAACATTAAAAACAAAACAAGAATAACCCCACGTTGCAGGCCTGGTCGAAGCTGGAGAGCGTCGCGGCCAAATACAGTGGAAGCCGACAAGTGCACAGTGCAGAAGCTCACAAGATGGCGGGGAGTTGGCTGACCAGAGAGGACCCCATGTGGCAGAAATCTTCCTTCTCCCTCGTTGTCTCCAGGGCTCAGCTAACCGCTGCTCTCACTCTCCTCGTAATCACAAAGTCCAAACAGTCTTTAATCCACCCTCCGAGCTGTAGGGGTAGCAGTTAGCCTAGGCTTCTTCTGTCTTCTTCTGGACTTCTTCTCTCTCTCTCCTGGACTTCGATTACCCACAATTCCCAGCTTCCGCCCCCAAACCAATCACCACACAGGAAAAATGATCTAACTCATTAACAACAAATCAAAAGCAGAACACATATTCACAGCAAAACTTATATAAATCTCTTAATAAGAAAAACTAATATGAAGTTACACAGGGCTACATGTATTACATCAATATAATTGATGGCCATAACATTAATAGTAACATATGCCCTGAGCGCTTTCGTTGGGTTCTTATGCCATATTGTACAAATCCATGCAGACAGCCAAAAGTTTTACAACATGCCTCATGACATTATGTACTAGCCTGCCCAATCACATGTCATAGGTACACAAAAATGCTGGAGAAACTCAGCGGGTGCAGCAGCATCTATGGAGCGAAGGAAATAGGCAACGTTTCGGGCTGAAACCCTTCTTCAGACTGATGGTGGGTGGGGGGGGGGGGGGGGGGGGGGGGGAGGTTCGGGGAGAAGAAAGGAAAAAGGAGGAGGAGGAGGAGCCCGAGGGCTGAGGGAGAGGTAGGAAGGGGAGGAGACAGCAAGGGCTAACAGAATTGTGAGAATTCAATGTCAATGACATGTAATTCCTGGTCACTTTCCTTTTTGAAAGTCCACATAAACATTGGTATGTTGCTTCACATGGACATTCATACACACAGCTATTCACACAAAACGTTTCTATGTTCAGTCTGAAAAAAAAAATGCAAATGCTGGATATTTAATACAGTTTATCCCCATGGTCATCTCAGTTTCACCCTATTAGAGACATCCCCATCTCTCACCCAGCCCGCAGCTTATCAAACTTCTTTCCCAGTTCTAACAAAGATTCTCCAACCTGAACTGTTACATCCGTTTCTCTCCTCACAGATGCAGATTGATCCACAGAATGTTCCCTGCCTGCTCTGCTTGTATCCCACATACAGTACAATCTGCCTTGGTAACACTCCAGAGGTTTAAGCAAACAAGCAAGAATCGTGATTTATGAGGGTTACCAAGTTGTCAGTTGTTATCTCTAGAATGAAATGTTACACTGATTTGCTCTCTTAGGTTGAAGTAGAAGATCTTATGACACTTTTCAAGGATCAGCTGTGTTTCTGGTATTTATGGAGAGATGCGAGGCAAATTGGCTCGTAGCCTAGGTGAGGGTGTGGGCAGAAAATGCTAAGATACATTGCTTTGCAACACTTGGGGATTTTTGATGCACTACAGTGCAAGGTCAACATTAGCCTTGAAATCAGATTTACCAGTGTTTAAACTCTGCAGATTAGAACATTCCAGATAAACAATTCTTAAAACTGATCCACATTTTCTTTACATTCCATTAGAGGACATTTGTCGATCATAAGAACTATTATCACCATATCGCCAATATCTGACAGATATCTCAACTGATATGCAGCACCACATGGTCTGAAGAAGGGTCTCGACCTGAAAAGTCACCCATTCCTTCTCTCCAGAGATGCTGCCTATCCCGCTGAGTCACGCCAGCAATTTGTGCTATATTGCACATGGACATTGATACACACAACTATTCATACAGAACTTTCCCATATTCGGTCTGGAAAAAAAATGCAGATGCTGGAAATTTAATACAGTTTATTCCCATGGTCACCTCAGTTCGTTCACAACTTTATGGAGGACTGAAAGTAAATCAACCTCCAGTCAGCAGAGATTGAGAGATTGAGCACAATGAGTTCTGCCGTGTCTCCATATCCCTAGATCCTCAACTAGGAGGTGAAAGAAGCAATCACAAATAAGTATCTGTATTAGAGAATGCATGTTTGTATATATGTCTCGATATCTGTGTATGCTTGTGTGTCTATTCATGTCTGTCTGCTTGCTGTGAAATGTCAACAGCATGAGTGGTGTGGAGCTACGCGGACACCCTCAAACAACGGATTACAATTTCTTAACATTATTTCTGAATCGGTGTATATCAGCTTCCAGAAGGCTCTCTCAATGGGGAGAAAAGATTGTGAGCTCAAATGGTCAGCCACATTCCAAACGTACTTTCTACTAAAGCACTAGAAACGTTTGCTTTCAACTTCAGTGCTTCTTCATCAGCCTCCCTTCTATCTCCCATGAAAATCAAAGGACTGCAAATGATAGAAATCTAAAATAAAATCTCGAAACGTTAACTCTCCTCTTTCCACAGATGTTCACCAAAGTTACCAACGTTTTCTGGTTTTATTTCTTTATGAACATTTAAGAAGCATCCTGAGAAGCTCTTTCGGGCAGAGAAGGCTGTGGATTTTCCAGACATTATAAGAATACAGGGTCCTTTTTGTAATATGATTAACCCAAGAACTTCACATAATGAAAAAGGATGACGGGAAATTCGGCCTTCATAGTGAAGGTAAATTAAAGGTCATGTTAGAAGAGGTAGTACTGAGATGAATATCAGGACAGCTAACGTGTACAGACAGTCCAGATCCAAATTACAGGTAATTGCTGAGGTTGTCCATTTCTACTAATTCACTGCTTTTCACTGAACCTCGGTACATGTGACAATAAACTAAACTAAACTAATATCAATCAATTGCACAATTTGTACTCTCTATGCTTCTGTGCTAGAATATACCACTGAGGCAATGTGGAAAGGAAGATTGACAATGCAGCTGACGGGATTACAGGGCCTTTCTCTGTGGATACAGGGACGCCTGTGGGTTCCATTGAATAGTTCAAGGCAGAGATATAATGTTGTCGAAAACAGTATTGTCATTTGGAATCAGAGGCTGGGATGTTCCAGGATATTGCAGATGTAATTCAAGGAGGAGTTGTGATCATAATATCCAGCTGAGGATTCTGCAAACCAGCATTTCAGAAAGTTACATAGATGGAGGAGCAATAAGAGAACACAGAGGGCCTGACCCACTGTACGAGGTCATTCCACAGCTCTCCCGAGTTTAACAAAAAATCAAACTCGTGGTAAGCACGTAGAATGTACGTAGCGGGTACGTCGGAGCTCGGGACGTCTCTTAGCGGCTCGCAACGCTAACGGCAGGTACTCGGGAAACGCGGTAAGCTCGTGAAGACTCGTGAAGCTTTTTCAACATGTTGAAAAATGTCCACGAGAGCCCCGAGTACCTACGAGCGGCTATTACCGTAATTCTCCGAGTTCGAATCAGGGGAAACTCGGGAGAATTACCTCGTACAGTGGGACAGGCCCTGAGGGGAATGAATGAAGACAGCATAGAATTCAAGCTGTTCAAAAGGGAACTGCAGATGCTGGAATATCGAAGGTGCACAAAATTGCTGGGGAAACTCAGCGGGTGCAGCAGCATCTATGCTGCTGCACCCACTGAGTTTCCCCAGCAATTTTGTGTACCTTCTATAGAATTCAAGCTGCTAGGTGAAGTCCTTTCCTTGACAATGCCATCTCAGTGCTGACCATTTGAACTTCTTTTTCCTAGATAGATGTCACAGAGAGATTGTTCCGAATGACATCATTCAATGTATTACAGTATAGCAAAGAAGATTTTTCACAGAGTATGATCTGCAGTCAACAGATTTTTTGCACACACATTGAAAAGTACCTGTCAAGCCTAATATTTTCTACAATGCTGCTTTCATCTTTTAAGCAGCCACTGTTTTTTGGGCATAGTTAATGGCCTGATGCTTTAGCTAAGTAATTCCTCAAAGGCAAGCGATTAAGTCAAGTCAAGAGAGTTTATTGTCGTGTGTCCCAGATAGGACAATAAAATTCTTGCTTGCTGCAGCACAGCAGAATATATAAGCATAAATACAGAACTTCAGTGTGTCTATATAGCATAGACCATATATATACACATAAATAAACAGATAAAGTGCAATGGGCTGTTATAGTTCAGAGTTTGTTTGATGGCGAGTTTAATAGCCTGATGGCTGTGGGGAAGAAACTGTTCATGAACCTGGATGTACCAGATTTCAGGCTCCTGTACCTTCTCCTGATGGCAGCGGAGAGATGAGTGTGTGGCCAGGATGGTGTGGGTCCATGATGATGCTGGCAGCCTTTTTGAGCCAGTGACCACAATAGATCCCTTCGAAGTTGGGGAAGTCAGAGCCGATGATGGACTGGGCAGTGGTCACAACTTTGTGAATTATTTTCCGCTCCCGGACGCTCACGTTGCCAAACCAAGCCACGATGCAACCAGTCAGTATGCTCTCTACTGTGCACCAGCAGAAGTTTGAGAGAGTCCTCTTTGACATACCGACTCTCCGTAATCTTCTCAGCAAGTAGAGGCGCTGATGTGCTTTCTTTATAATTGCATCGGTGTGCTGGGACCAGGAAAGATCTTTGCAAATATGCATGCCCAGGAATTTGAAGTTCTTGACCCTTTCCACCATCGTCCCATTGATAAATGGGATTATGGGTCCCTATCCTACCCCTTCCAAAGTCCACAATCAGTTCCTTGGTTTTGCTGGTGTTGAGAGCCAGGGTATTGTGCTGGCACCATTTGGTCAGTCGGTCGATCTCGCTTCTATACTCTGACTCGTCACTATCAGTGGGGTGGAGGAGGGGAGAGGGGGGAGAGAAGAAGAGAGAAGGGAGAGAGAAGGGGGCAGAAGGGGGGAGAAAGGGGGGAGAAGGATGAAGACACTTTTAAGAAGTTTAATAAAGTTAGCGGGCATTTTACCTACCGGTAGGTCCTCCTAGGTCGTGAAACTCCAATGAGTCATTCAAAATGGCTAGTCAGCGAAGGAGATGGCCTAATGCTGCCCTCGAGTGCCTGTAAGTAAATAGCGACCCCACTCCACTGCACTACGAATTAAAAAGACCCATGCCGACCAAATTTTCCGTGAGTAAAGCACAAAGCACAAAGCACAAAGAAAGAAAGGACAGACAGACTGTTGGCCTGGCAGTGGTGATGTGGTGAGATGTGGAGAGATAAAGAACAATGAATGAATGATAAGCAAAAAAGTACCAATGATAAAGGAAACAGGCCATTGTTAGCTGTTTGTAGGGTGAAAATGAGAAGCTAGTGTGACTTGGGTGGGGGAGAGATAGAGAGAGGGGGAATGCCGGAGCTACCTAAAGTGAGAAAAATCAATAGTTATACCACTGGGCTGTAAGCTGCCCAAGTGAAATATGAGATGCTGTTCCTCCAGTAGTTTTCTCCTCCTGGTTTCCCCTGGGTTCACATAGACTTTGGTTAAACTCTCACTGGCTTGGTGCTAGGACATTTGGCACTGATTCTGAAGATTTGCTCTAGATACTTTACTTTAGCCTTCAGACTTTAGAGATACTAAGCAGAAACAAACCCTTCGGCCCACCCAACCAGTACATCTTTGGAATTTGGAAGGAAACCCGGAGCAACCAGAGAAGAACCATGCACTCACAGGGAAAACGAACAAGCTCTGTAGAGACAGCACCCATAGTCAAGATCGAGCCTGGGTGTCTGGACTGTGAGGCAGCAACTCTACTGCTGTGCAATTGTGCCGCCCCTTTGATTTTCGCGCCATATCAATGCTAACATTTTAGTGCAATGTTGAAGAAGTACATTTGCTACGAGCGCACTAATAAATAAGGCCAGTTCACCCTAGGCCTTACCAAAATGTATCCTTCAACAAGTACCACCTAAAATCAGACTTCCTGGTAGTCATCCCATTGCAGGAGATTACAGATTGGCTTTTCCATATCACTGGAATTTGTGAAACTGCGATATTTGTGACATATTATAAATATGATATTAGAAATAATATTTCAATTAAGTTAGGAATAGGAATACTTTATTGTCACATGTGACTAAGCACAGTGAGTTTCATTGATTGCATATACAATGTATACAAACAGCAGCCACCTACGGCACTGACAAAGTTACAAAGCATACCGGCTCCCCCTTTTGTCCCCCCTCCCCCCCACCACAACGGTTCCCCCACGCCAGGTCCCCATTGTCCTTTGCCCCCTCCCCCACATTGTGCATTGTTCTTCCCCTCTCTCCTCACGGCAGTTAGGGAATTCTTGGAGTGAAATGTGTAGGTGCTCATCTGTGTGGGGACTCCTTTCCTTAAAATGTATTTGTTCATGGTATGTGGACATCCCTGGATATGCTGGCATTTTATTGTCCACCCTTAATTAACCCTGAACTGTGGAAACAGTTGAGAGTCCATCCTACTGGTAGGTCCAGTATCGCCTGTGGAACATACTGGGCAAAGATGACAGTTTTCTAACTCTTAGTTTATTAATTTAATTACAACTTTGCAAGAGGCTTTGGGTCTTGCCACAGCCCATTATGCAGGTAGTACAAATCGCAATGGCAGTGCACATGTTGTGGAGGGATGAAATGTTTAGTGTGGTTGATTGGTGCCAATTAAGCTGGCTGCATTGTGTTGGCTGGTGTCAGTCTTTCTGAGTGTTGTTGCAGCAGCACTCACCCACGCACATTTCATCACGCCCTGACCTGTGCTTTGCAGGTAATGGTTAGGCTTTGAGAGGGTTGGTGGGAGAGTTACTCACAACAGAACACCTACTTGATCTGAAGTTGGTCTGAAGAAGGGTCTCGACTTGAAACGTCACCTATTCCTTCTATCCAGAGATGCTGCTGAGTTACTCCAGCATTTTGTGTCTACTTACTTTCTGATCTGCTGTCATAGCTACATTGTTTATGTGGCCGATCCCGAAGAGTTTATGATAGTGGTGAGCTGGTTTGATATTCAGAACTTGAATGAATGAATGAATAATTTTATCAGCCAAGTATTCACATACAAGGAATTTGCCTTGGTGCTCCACCTGCAAGTGATAACATGACATATAGTGACAGCTAGGAATGACACATAAAACATTAAACATTAATAATAAAACATTATCGATTATGTTGTATTGCTATTGATATTACATAACTCTTATGGGGTTAAGATGCTACTTGCCCAAGTCCTAATGTGATATGGACCTTGTTATTTCATGAATAGGAAGGAACTGCAGATGCTGGTGTAAACTGAAGATAGACACAAAAAGCTGGAGTAACTCAGCGGGACAGGCAGCATTTCTGGAGAGAAGGAATAGGTGACGTTTCGGGTCGAGACCTTTCTTCAGGCTCAATTTCATGATTTTTCATATTCATAGTTATTTCATGAGCTATGATTCTAATAGAATAGTTAATGTTATTGAATGTTGAGGCAAGGTGGTTAACCTCTCTTTAGTTCAACAAAGTAATTGGTTGGCACCTGTTCTCATGGATTATATTCCCTTATAGTTGCAGCATATTCTTGTGCTAAACTTTAGTGTACAGAAGACCATGTTTTACAGCCACATGCAGATATAGTCATCTGTGCGCCAACATCTAATTGCAAAACATAAAACAGATCATGGCTTTCATTCTGCTACTGATTGTTCCTGCTTGGTGTAAAACTGTCCTACTATCGACAGAGACATTTATTACTTGCTGAATCTACTAATTGTATGAAAGAGCATGATAACTCTTGCCTCAAACATCCTCTGCGTCTATTTCAAAAGAGCTAAACAAGTTCTCTGCTTGTGTGTAGGAAGGAACTGCAGATGCTGGTTTAAACCAAGGATAGACAGAAAAAGCTGGAGTAACTCAGCGGGTCAGAGCGTATCACTGGAGAAAAGTAATAGGTGACATTTTGAATCGAGACCCTTCTTGTGTATTATTCATTTTAATAGAGTAATACAGCATGGAAACAGACCCTTCAGCCGCCAACTCTGTGCAGGCCATCAATCATCTGCATTCCAATAATCCTATACAAATCCTATTTTTTCATCCAACATCTGCATCAACTCCCCTCAAATTTTTCCATTCATCCATACACAAAGCACCGTTTACACTAACCAATTAACATCATCACAAGAAAGTGGGTCCTGATCTGAAACATTGCCTATCCGTATCCTCCAGAAATACTGCCTGACCCACTGAGTTACTCCAGTGCTTTGTGTTCTAATCTAATCTAAAACTCACATATCTTTTGGATGCTAAAGCATACTGGTGTATCCAAAAGATACTTATGTGGTCACAGGGAGAACTTGCAAAGTCCACACAGTAGGACCAGAGTTCAAGATTGAATCTGGTTTGTTGGAACTGCGTAGCAGCAACTCTACTAGCTGTGCCACCGTGCCGCGCACATTCAGCAGTTAAATCATCCTGTGGTTGATTACATCCCTGGCAGAAGATGGTATCACTCTATGATAGCTCTCTGCAGCACAAGCTGAGGACAACCGTCTTTGCTTTTGAAGCATCATAAGCCAGAAATAGCATGAAATAAAGTTTGTGAAATGCAGCACACTGTGACGTTTGCACGATAAATCTACCATGGCAACTTGGTTGCAGCCTTGTTTTATGCTTGAATGCTTCACCAATACATTAAGCATGAATAAAATGAGGTCAATCCAAAGGCCCATGAAATATGGAGCAGGAGGTTAAATTGGCTTTTCACAGGCGCTTAACAAACCGAGCAAACATTTAACCTGCAATACATTACCTCTTGGGGCCACGCTACGAGAAGAATGTAATTTCTGGAGAGGTGTTCAATCTGTCACAACCAATACTTGGTTTGAACATCTCAAATTCTTTAGGGATATCAACGATAAATGAATCGACTAGCAAAGAAAACCACAAATTTTGAAATGAAGGAAGATCAGGGTTAAGGTTAGGTAGTCCTGAGAAACATGCACTAAAAATCACAGCATAAGATTTACACAGGTCCATTTGGCAGGATAAAGATTGAATTCATGTTTCCACCTCATTACCACGATGGTCGCATTCAGCCATCACTAATCGCGCTGCTCATTGCATTGCTGCTTATCTGTCGTCGGCAATTTCATGAGTGGACTGCACCACTGAAGCCAGTTAATGCTGATAAACAACATGCTGTACGGGGGATGTGGAGATTGCAGGCAATGCAGCATGCATTGTCCATCTCTTTTTGCCACATCATTGAAGAGACAGTTAAGAGTCAACCACTTTGCTGGTTCTAGGGTCACACATGAAGCGAACTGACAAAAGACAGCAGATTTCCCCCCCCCCAGAGAGCAACCACTTGCTGAAATTCGGGATGGGAAATAAATGCTTCTTTGACATAAATTGTTAACTATTTCTCATCTATAGCTGTTGCTATACAGAATGGAAACAGGCCCTTTGGCCGAGCGAGCCCATGCTGACCAATGATCACCAGTACACTAGTTCTATGCTACACACTAGGGACAATTTACAGAAGCCAATTAATCTACAAACCTGTACGTCTTTGGAGTGTGGAAAGAAAACCATGCGTTCAAAGGGAGAACGTACAAACTCAGTCAGGATCAAAGCCGGGTCTTTGGTGCTGTAAGGCAGCAGCTCTACCACTATAAAATAATATTAATAATTAACTAGATGGGACTTTAATAACGATCCATTAATTTCATGTCAACATCACTAAAATGGGTGTAATTTTTTAAAGCATTTATGTAATTTCTTGATTTTACATTTCTAATCTACCCATTGTTGGGATTAAAATGTAACCTTACTAGGTCAATAGAGCAGAATTGTGGGTGCTAGTGCACTAAAACCACGAGGCCAGTGTTGTCATTCCTCATTAGATCCAACCACTGGATGTTGCTAATGCAATACCAGGAATGACGTATGAAAAATGTTTAATGACTTCAGAGGGGTAGTTGAGATTGATGATGATATCAACAAATCCCATTTCACAATAAATGCATCACAACTTTGTATAATGTGCAGGATTTTGACTTGGATTTTGACTCAGCAGATATGTGCAAACGAGCATAAGTATAGATAACTCAGGACAGTGTGCACATTCGGCGGGACCGACGTCGCAGCGGCCTCTGCAGTCCGTCTGTCTTTTTTTATTTTTTTGTCCCGTTGAGGGTGTAGTTTGTAGTGAGTTTTTAACTGTGTATGTGTGGGGGGCGGGGGGGGTGGGTGGTGGAAACTTTTAAATCTCTTCCCTGTACGGGGACCCGACCTTTTCCCTGTCGGGTGTCCGTTGTTGTTGGGGCCTAGCACCGTGGAGAGGCCTCCAACCGGAACGACCTGGGGGCTCAAGTCACGGAGCCGGCGGAGCTGCGGACCTACCATCGTGGAGCTGGCCGGCTTCGGAGCGTGGAGAGCTGTGGTGGCGCGCGGCTGCGACCCGATTCCGGTGGATGGTGACACCGGGAGCTCGCGGGTCGCCGGTGGGAGACAGCTTTACGGAGCAACAGCAACTTCTCCCGCCCGAATTGCAGGGTTGAAAGTGACCCGGAGCAGGGCCTTACATCGCCCGGCGCGGCTTAAACAGCTGCGGGACTTGCTAGCGTACACCGGGGGCTCCAACATCAAGACCCGGAGCAGGGCCTTACATCGCCCGGCGCGGCTTTAAATGGCCGCGGGACTTGCTAGCGCCCGCCGGGGGCTTTGACTTTGACTTTGACATCGGGAGAAGAATGGAGAGCAGGGGAGAGACAAGACTTTGCCTTCCATCACAGTGAGGAGGAGATTCACTGTGATGGATGTTTGTGTAAATTGTGTTGGTGTGTGTCTTGGTTCTTTTCTTGTTGTATGACTGCAGAAACCAAATTTCGTTTGAACTTCATGTGAGGTTCAAATGACAAACAAACGGTATTGTATTGTACATTATAAGTGAATCTGGTGAAAATGGTGATATTCCCATGTGCCTCTCTGCCTTGTCCTTCTCGGTGGGAGAGGCCAAGGAATTGCCAGTGTTGTTGAAAAATAGTACACGCTCCAGCCACCGTACTTCATAACATGTGAGAGGGCACGCCCAGGGCAAAGCATTCGGTGCTATTCAAGCAAACTGCTTTGTGCTGGGTGTTGTCGAGCTACTTGAGAGTTGCTGGAGCCCCACTCATTAGGCAAGTGGAGAGTAATTCCAACACACTCCTGGCTTGTGCCTGGTAAAGGGAGATGAGTCACTTGCTGCAGGACCCACTCTCATAAGGTCATAAGGTATAGGAGTAGAATTAGGAATTAGTCCACTCCGCCATATGTGATCTATTGCTCCCTCCTAACCCCATTCTCCTGCCTTCTCCCCATAACCTCTGACACCTGTACTAATCAAGAATCTATCTATCTCTGCCTTAAAAATATCCACTGACGGCCTCCTCAGCCTTCCGTGGTAAAGAATTCCACAGATTCTCAGGGCCGTTCTTATAGTCATGGTATTTATGTGCCAGTTCAATTGATTTTTCTGATCAATCTTGGATATTGATGGAAGGGAATTTAGCAGCCAATGCAATTGCAGACTGAGAAAGAGTGCGTAGAACCTTAAATAACAAAACAGAGAAAACTGGAAATATTCTGCTGGTCAGACAACAGCAATAGATGAGAAATAATTCAGCTCAAAGATACATTAATTATGCTTTTCACTCCTTGCTGACTACTTAGTTTAGTTTGGTTTAGAGATACAGCGCGTAAACAGGCCCTTCGGCCCACCGAGTCCGCGCCGACCAGCGATGCCCGCACACATTAACACTATCCTACACGCACTAGGGACAATTTGCACATACACCAAGCCAACTAACCTACATACCTGTACGTCGTTGGAGTGCGGGAGGAAATAGAAGATCTCGGAGAAAACCCACGCTGTCACGGGGAGAACGTACAAACTCCGTACAGACAGCACCCGCGGTAGGGATCGAGCCCCGGTCTCCGGCACTTCAAGCGCCCTTACTGTAAGGTCCGTATGCATCGTACTTCTAGCCTTTTTTGCTTTATTCCAGATATGTACATCTGTAGTATTTTGCTTTTTAAATCTCACTTGTTGTGATCATCGTTGCTTCACAATTATGTGGCAAAAAGTACAACATACCAATGTAATTTTCCAAATCAATCCAATTTCTGAATGTTTCTGGTGCAGTCTGAAGAAGGGTCTCGACCCAAAACGTCACCCATTCCTTCTCTCCAGAGATGCTGCCTGTCCCGTTGAGTGACTCCAGCTTTTTGTGTCTAAAGAAGGGATGAACTGGTTAGCCGTTGAGGGAAAGGTATTAAAAGCTGTTATATGTGGTGTTAGACTGCAGATTATGGTATATGGCTCAATAATTATAAGTAAAGCCAGGATTTTGCCATAAATGCCATGTCCCCTTTCATGCCATTTTTTGATGATTTCCCCAAGATAATGCCTTTTTCACGATCGAGTGCCTACATCAGCCTTTTTTTTGCTGTTTTGCTAAATGGTCATGCTATGTTCTCTAGTTGTACTGTGATTACAATGACATTTCTATGTTAACATATTAATATTAATGTTATTATTAACGTGTTAACATTGTATAACTTCCAAGAAAATTTCCACCACCGGGGCGAAACCGGGGGCACCACCGTCGGTCATTCATTCGTTCATGCCGCTACCTGCTGGTTCAGTCTTCTCCAAGATCAATTTGAGAAAGAATTGCGGATGCTGGAAAAATCGAAGGTAGACAAAAAATGCTAGAGAAACTCAGCGGGTGAGGCAGCATCTATAGAGAGAAGGAATAGGCGACGTTTCGGATCGAGACCCTTCTTCAGTCTGATGTGGGGTGGGGGTGGGGGAAGAAAATAAGAAGCGTAGACAGTAGGACTAGAAAGAGAGCTAGGAAGGGGAGGGAAAAGAGGGAGAAGACAAGGGCTATCTAAAATTAGAGAAGTCAATGTTGATACCGCTGGGGTGTAGACTAGCCAAGCGAAATACCCAAGCTTGTCTCCTCACTACATTTACTGCTGACTCCAGTTGCAAATCTGAGTTTTTGAGTGATCTGTGCAAGGCATTCATTCATGCTAGAATTCCACTGTGGAAAATGGAAAACAAATCTCTCAGAGGTTTTTTAGAGAAATACACTGAGGAACATATACCAAGCGAGTCATCATTACGGAAAAATTATGTTGACAGCAACTTCAACATTGTTGTGCAGAAAATTAGAGATGAACTTGCATGCAACAAAATATGGATCTCAATATACAAGACAACCGATGCTGTGGGGAGATATGTTGCCAATGTGGTCATCGGTACACTGGTAAAACATCAAAGGAGTATTTGTTGACCTCGGAAGTATTGGAGGTCGAACAGCTCAACTATTGCTCAGTTGTTTACATCGTTACTTGCTGTACTTTGGCCAGAAGGTATAAAACACAAGAATGTTCTTCTGTTTGTGACTGATGCAGCTCCGTATATGAAAAAAGCTGCTCATGCTGTTTTATACCCCAAAATGTTGCATTTGACATGCTTAGCTCAAGGACTTCATAGAATTGCCAAGAACATACATAGCTTGTTTCCAAATATCGATCGCCTAGTTTCCAATGTCAAGAAAATCTGGATCTGGTTGTAGTACGCTGAAAAGCTCTAGGTAGAGCATCACTCAGCACTTTTTTTAACATGATCCCACACAAATACAAGTACCCCATTTTTCAAGTGATGCCAGTTTCACCACCATGTCTTCAAGCTGTCCCGAAGCACTTAGTTTAATTTAGTTTAAAGATACAGCACGGAAACAGGCCCTTCTGATCCATCAAGTCTGCACCAACCAGCGATCCTTGCACATTAACGGTATCCTGCACACACTAGGGAAATTTACAATTATACCAAGCCAATTAACCTACAGTATAACCTGTATGTCTTTAGAGAGTGAGAGGAAACCAAAGATCTCTGAGAAAACCCACTCGTTTACGGCGAGAATGTACAAACTCCAAACAGACAGCACCTGTAGTCGGGACCGAACCAGGATCTCTTGAGCTGCAAATGCTGTAAGGCAGCAACTCTACTGCTGCACCACCGTGCTGCCACTATAAGCTCACTTAATAAACTGTGGATTATTCTTCTAGTGCAGTCGCTGCTATCACATTGGCAAATATTTGCTTAGTAGTCATACACACCACAATGAATAAACAGCATTGTAATCATGTTAGATGGGTAAAGAATCAGCCAGGATATCAGGAGGATGCGCCACAATTCTTGACCCACTCATGGATTTGGTTTACATGTAAGCTAGAAAAATCAGATATCAGTACACTCAGTGCCAGTGTGTATTTTCTCCATCCAGCTGCCGTTCAATGGAAGTTATAATATTTTACTAGAGTAAGTGGGACCCGTTGGGTCCCAGCATCACACAGAGGGCTGGACACCAATGCAATATTCCACCTCTCCACCAATTCCAATATTTCTCGCCAGTGGGGGGGGGGGGGGGGGCTTTCTGTTGCACTAGTATGGGTGTTGCGGGTCGAAGGCACTGGTTTCCAGAGGGCTAGTATAGTAATTGTGGGCCGAATGGATTCTTGGGCTGGCAGCCAACTGTTCAAATGATTTTAAAAGCCAAGCCAAGGCAAACAATTGGGCAGCAGCCACCTGACAACCAAAATTCATTTTGTGAACACAAACTTTTTAAAAAGGCGAGGCAAACAATTGGGCAGCAGCCACCTGACAACCAAAATTCATAAATAAAAAGGCAAACAATTTGGCAGCAGCCACATCGATGGGACTCACCATGGAGTAGACGTGCGTTCAGTGTTATTCACAGCTCAGAGAGCCGTGACCCTCTCGCTTCCTGGGTCTGGCAGAGACTGAGTGAGGCACGAGTGAGGCGGGGGACAAGAGCACCCAGAGGACACACACATACGGTCAGAGAGAGAATGCTGTAAACTGTGCACAGACAACACAGAAGGTCAGCATTGAACCTTTTGCAGCAGCAGCACTGCCTGGTACACCTTTGTTGGGGCTTTTATTGAAGTGGTGTTGGCTCAATGGATTCTTGCTGGCTAATAGCCTTGTCCCATGGTAGGAGTTCATTCCAAGAGCTCTCCCGAGTTTAAAAAAAATCAAACTCGTGGTAAGCACGGAGAATGAACGTAGCGGGTACGTCGGAGCTCGGGGACGTCTCTTAGCGGCTCGTATCGCTAACGGCAGGTAAGCATGGGAAGACTCGTGAAGATTTTTCAACATGTTGAAAAATGTCCACGAGAGCCCCGAGTACCGACGAGTGGCCATTACCGTAAATCTTCGAGTTCGAATCAGGGCAAACTCGGGAGAGCTCTTAGAATGAACTCGTACCGTGGGACAGGGCTTTAAAGAAGACTAGTTGACTATGAAGCTGGATGGCTTTCAAAGCAGTCAGGGCCACTGGGGTAATGTCAGTGCTTTGAACTGTCTATTTTCTACCTATCATGAAGTGAGTGAGGTATCAACACCTTTTGAAGTGACATTGGATACAACGAGCATTATCACATTTGTTCATCTGACTGTGTCCAAAAGACAGAGGTACATTGTGCATACAAAAAACAAATTAAAGCAAAATTCTATAGATCAAAAGACCTGCTCTGTGCCATCAATGATTATATGGGTACTAGAAACATTCGTAGATTTCCTAGGCAATGAGTACCAAACAAAAAATATTGGGGAGCCTTCCACACCCACTATCTAAGAACATACAGTGTGAAAATACAGTGAGAGAGTATGAATGAGGCTCCTTCCCATTCAGCAAAGGAATGTGCAAATGGACAACCGGTTTTAAGGTGATTGACTAGCAGCCTCAAGGCAAAATAGGAGAAAATGAGCAAAAACAGGCTTTGAGGACAGGGCACAAAATAATAAACAGCTCATGCAGCTTTAATGTTCGGAGTAAAGACAAGGGAAGAGATAAGCCTTTTGTTACTGCCTTTAATGGAATCAACTGTGCAGAGGTTCCAAGATTCCAGTTTATTGTGAGATAAAGATGAATCCCCACAGTGGTTTCAGAAACAGCAAGTCCCGTGGTTAACTTTTATGTTTGGTACTAAATTTCATTCAGGATGCACCACCGCTTCAGTAGGTGAAAAATATATATTTCTGCGACTCTGAATGTTCCAAAATTCTAAAACAACTAGCACAGCAGTTTTTAAAGTGCAGCTCATTTGTGATGTAGCGAACATGGTCCAAGTTTGCTCAGAACAAGAAGCGACAAATTTGTGATAATGACCAGAGGGTCTGGTTGGAAAGTAAATATTGATTGCTGCAGATAAATTATCAACCGGAGCCATGAATATTCAATTCAAACAACAGCCCTAAGTTTTCCGCAGAGACCGCTCCCTCCGTAACTCCCTGGTCAATTTGTCCCTTCCCACCCAAAAACCCCCCTCCACTGGTACTTTCCCTTGCAACCCGCAGGAAATTCTACGCTTGTCGCTTTACCTCCCCCCTCGATTCCATCCAAGGACCCATGCAGTCTTTCCGGGTGAGGCAGGGGTTCACCTGCACCTCCTCCAACCTCATCTATTGCATCCGCTGCTCTAGGTGTCAACTGCTCTACATCGGTGAGACCAAGCGCAGGCTTGGCGATCGCTTCGCCCAACACCTCCGCAGAGTTCGCATTAACCAACCTGATCTCCCAGTGGCTCAGCACATCAACTCCCCCTCCCATTCCGTATCCGACCTTTCTGTCCTGGGCTTCCTCCATGGCCAGAGTGAGCCCCACTGCAAATTGGAGGAGGAGCACCTCATATATTGCTTGGGTAGTTTACACCCCAGCGGTAGGAACATTGACTTCTCCAATTTCAGGTAGCCTTTGCTTTCTCCCTCTTTCCCCTCCCCTTCCCAGTCTCTGTCTCTTTCTTTCTTCTTCCCACCCTCCCCCCACCCCCACATCAGTCCGAAGAAGGGTCTCGACCCGAAACGTCATCTGTTCCTTCGCTCCATAGATGCTGCCTCACCCGCTGAGTTTCTCCAGCATTTTTGTCTACCTTCGATTTTTCCAGCATCTGCAGTTCTTTCTGAAACAGCCCTAACCTGAATATCAGTTTTCATATACCCACAGGCATTTGTGGAAAATCCTGAGATATAAGGCTGGGAACTGATCACAATGGCTCTGTTGAAAGAGGGATGGAACCATTGATCAAGAATCCAGTCTAAAAATGTTCCTCAGATTATTCAAGGCCAGCTGCCTCTGCATCCAGGTGCTTGCAAGCTGTTATTTCTGGAAACAGGACGCTGAGCACACTCCACCCATCATTGCACCAGGACTATTTTATGCGGCCTCGGAGCAAGGCAATGGAATTCCCGGCAGAGATTAATTGCGGAGTTATTAAATTGTGGTGGATTGGTACCACAGGGAAATAAATGTTCCTTGGTGAGACTAGGATGGGCAAAGTTCAGAAAAACCAGCCCTGTCATTTTTAAAGTTCAATCCCCTCTTTCTCGACCTGAAACGTCACCCATTCCTTCTCTCTAAAAATTCTGCCTGTCCCATTGTTACTCCAGCATTTTGTGTCTATCCCCTCTTGCTATAAAAAGATCATCTCACTGTAGACTGCTGGTGATATTCATGGCCAATAGTTACTACAACAATCTGGTTGAAAATCGTATTCAAAATAGCTTTTTGACCTGCCCACCCCATCTCTTTTTCAGCCTTCTCTCCCCCACTACAATCTGCCTCGCCTTGAAACATACAATACAATACAATACAATTTATTTGTTGTCATTTGAACCCAGAGGTTCAAACGAAATTTGGTTTCTGCAGTCATACAAACAAGAAGAAGAACCAAGACACAACACAATTTACACGAACATCAATCACAGCGAATCTCCTCCTCACTGTGATGGATGGCAAAGTCTCATCTCTCCCCTGCACTCCTCATTCTCCTCCCGATGTCAGAGTCAAAGTCCCCAGCGGGCGATGGTAAATAAGTCCCGCGGCAATTGCCGCGCCGGGTGATGCAAGGCCCTGCTCCGGGTCTTGGTGTTGGAGCCCCGGCGTGCGCTAACAAGTCCCGCGGCCATTTAAAGCCGCGCCGGGCGATGTAAGGTCCCGCTCCAGGTCATCCTCAACCCTGCAACTCTGGCGGGAGAAGTCGCCGTTGAGGAATCCCCGAAAAGCGGTCTCCCAGCAGGGACCCGCGGGCTCCCGGTGTCACCGTCCACCGGGCCTGCGGTTGGAGCCTCCGAATCTTCTGGGTCGGGCCACAGCAGCGCGCCACCACCGCTCCTCCCGCTCCGAACTCGGCCAGCTCCACGATGGTTGGGTAAGTCCGCAGCTCCGCGACTGGAGCCCCAGGTCGTTCCGGTTGGAGGCCGCTCCACGGTGCTCGGCCCCAACGACAACGGAGACCCAACAGAGAAAAGGTCGGGTTCTCCGTGCAGGGGAAAGATTTTTAAAAGTTTCCCCACCCCCCCCCCCCCCCATCCCCCACCCCCCACACACATACCCAGTTAAAAAATAAATAAAAACTACATACAAACGAGACAAAAAATAAAAATACGACGTGAGTCGCGCCGCCCTCCCGAACCTATGCCTATCCATGTCCTCCAGAGATGCTGCCTGACCTGCTGAGTTACTCCAGCACTTAGTGTTCTCAGGGGATTGGAATGTTGGCATTACTTTGCTGGGAGCTGGCATAGACTTTATTGCCAGGATGGTTTCCGTCTGTGTTATGAATAAGTAGATATTTGCACATAGTCAAAACATTTGCGATTCAACAGTTTTTAAACAAATAAATTAAAAACAACTTTAAGAATAGTGATCCAATGCATTTTAATTGATCTATCGTTAGTTCAACACAGAAAATTAGAATCTTTAAACATGGTATCAATCCACCACAATTCAATAACACACTGTCTAACATGCTGAACTTGACATAAAAACTGTTAAGTCCACCTACTACTTAAACTGGTAGAATGTAATCAATTTCTTGAGCAATTAAAGAAACATTTCAAAAAATTTCGAATTGGGTTCTTATGCTTAATTTTAAGAGTTTAATAGTTTGCAAGCAGTGCAGTGAACAGAGGCCAGTAGGCTGCTGTCACCTCCGACCTAGCGGCTGGCTCCTCTCAAAAATAGATTCAAGTTCAGGAGAGATTTTTTATTAAACTCGCCCAAAGATCACAAAAACAATAGAGTTCCATTGAAAGTAATCTCTGCTTAAAATTGCTGGATCTATTGCAATGATCTGATCAATTTGAGGTGAATGGAACCAAAAATATTGGGAGTAACTGGGCTATGCCAACAGATGTTGGTTTACACCAAAGATAGACACAAAATGCTGGAGCAACTCAGTGGGGCAGGCGGGATCTCTGCATAGAAGGA
The DNA here is from genome assembly GCF_010909765.2 of Amblyraja radiata. Classification (NCBI taxonomy): domain Eukaryota; kingdom Metazoa; phylum Chordata; class Chondrichthyes; order Rajiformes; family Rajidae; genus Amblyraja; species Amblyraja radiata. The sequence continues at coordinate 22,041,445 of NC_045983.1, read as the reverse complement.
ATGGGTGACGTTTTGGTCGAGACCCTTCTTCAGACTGAAACATCACCCATTCCTACTATCCAGAGATGCTGCCTGTTCCACTGAGTTACTCCAGCATTTTATGTCACATATTAGCCCTGTTTTGAACACTGCCATGGGGTTAGTTTACAAAATATTGTAATAATGAAGATTATCATATTGATAAATGATCATGAACACATGTTGCAGATTAATATTTTAAATGGATTAAATTCAAAATTTAACCTTTTCTCTTTGTATGATTATCCCATTTGATTACAAATTTAATTCCGTTTATCCCAGGGAATAAAATGAGAATATTCCCCTTTTTTTAAATTTTACTTTTAGAACTGTAGGTTACTCATTGGAACATTGGTTTAACAATTCAATGTAGTTTTTTTTTTAATACACCAAGCAAATGACTTGTGACACAAAACTGTTAACAGAATACGGATAACATCATCAATATAGTTGATGTTGTGATATAGAGAAGAGATATGAGCTCAGGAGGCTGCATGCATATCAACCGGTAAAGTGAGTCTTAAAAGGAGGATATAAATCTGCTTGAGGTCCAAGCCTGACTGCAATGCAATAGAGGGCGACACCATTGAAGCCGGCCACCACTACGCCAACCAGCCAAACTCATGGACTAAATGTGCACAAAGTAACTGCAGATGCTGGTTTAAACCAAAGATAGACACAAAATGCTGGAGTAATAGGCAGTAACAGGAACTTGAACTTGAACTTGAGAGAAGGAATGGGTGACGTTTTGGGGCGAGACACTTTTCATCGTCAATATCTCCCCTTTCCCTTTCCCGTGACTTTCAACCTGAAGAAGGCTCTCGACCCGAAACTTCACTCATTCCTTCTCTTCAGAGATGCTGCCTGTCCCGTTGAGTTACTCCAGCATTTTGTGCCTATCTATCATGCTTCGAGCGCAAAAGGAAAGCCTTTCGCTTGGTGCATTGGAACAGGGGACATTCGAAGACCAACCAATACTTCACCCAGCTCATATCTCTTTTGACATGCTGGCCATTTTGTTCCTTGGAGATGTAGGGTGCCCACTCCTGAGATCAGCCTGCAACGTTTTGCTTCTCAAGCAACACTTGTGCAGGAGTTACCACATTAAAGGTCCTGAACCACACTGGCTTCTATGCACAATTCATTGTGCATTGTGGACCGAGGAAATTGTCCCCCAGGGCATGAATGAAAGTAACACTCATCCCCCACATTGTCATTGGTGGCATATGTTTCACATCCTGAAGAATTTCTCACCCATTATCTGAATCTACATTTTAGTTGTCAATATACTGAACAAACCAGTATTCCCAGGAAGCCTTTCCAATTGCCGAACATCACAAGCAATCCATCTTCTGTCATTGCAAACACCTTTCATCAATGGGTTTCCAGACAATGATCTGAAAGAGAGTATTGACTAATTTCACCCTAAATGTACTAAAACCGCCTTTATCAGAGTCACTTGTAGTTACAGCCTGTGTGCCTGAAGTGTTCATGTTTCTGCTGTTGATGTACTGGGGATTAAATCTTTTGTAAGGCAGTCAGGTGAACAGAGAATATTATAATAAAGCTCTGCAGCATTAGACGAAGATAAAAATATCATATTAAAGGCACAATTGTGTTGTAAATGGACTCATTCTTTGTCACGAATGGGTCATTAATCAATTTGGTAAACTAACCACAATGTTTTCAGTAGACTAAGCTCAAATAGGCCACTTCATCCTATGCCCAGGCAACTGATCAATTACCCAAATGAGAAACAGCTGGAATCAAGCACATTACTAACTGAACAGAAAATGTGCTAGATATATACACTTAGAATTTCTCAATACACTCCTTCTTCGGAAGAATGCAATGATAACATCAGACCTGGTGCCTGAAGAGAGAAAATTATGGGATCAAGAGTCAAGTATGTTTTAGTGTCATATGTCCCGAAGCAGAACTATGAAATACTTGCTTGCATACAGCATAACAGGTATGTAAAAAAAATACTCAGCAGATATTATAATAAACAACAAGAAGTTCAATAAATTGGAAACCCCCCCCAATATAATGCTAAAACAAAAATAAAGCCCAAAGTCCCTAGTGCAACCTTCAACCTCATCTACTGTATCCAGTGCTCCTGATGTGGGCTCCTATATATCAGCAAGACCAAGCGTAGACTTGGCAATCATTTCACTGAACACTTACGCTCAGTCCACAAACTCCCCTTCTCATTCCCATACTGACATTTCTGTCCTAGACCTCCTCCACTGTCTGAGTGAGGTCACATGCAAATTGGAGGAATAGCACCTCATATTTCGCTTGGGCAGTCCACAACCCAGCGGTATGAACAATAATTTCTCTAATTTCAAGTAACTCTAGCTCTACCTGTATCTCTGCCTCTTCCTTTTTAAAATGTCCTCATCTAATTTGCAGATTTCTTCCTGTTCTTGATATTCTGCTAAAGTTACATGGACCTGCTGAGTTACTCCAGCATTTTGTGCTTATCTTCGGTATAAAGCAACCTGCAGTTCCTTCCTAAACAAGGCAGTTTGTACTTCGGAGGTTAGTTGCATTTTGCAGTGCACAAATCTCCCAGCATCCAGCTCCAGCAGCTACTTCCATGCATTTGGAACATACTGTAGGTCCTAGTAGGTCAGGACAGTTTTGAATGAATCAGGACTTGTGATGATGCATTGGAAAAAAGGGGTTTCTTCTCTGTCATTGTGAATAATCTGTTGCATAATCCCAGCATTTCCTGTTCATGCTGTGGATTCCCAGAAGTTTCTTCCTATTCTTTCCACAGCATTAATCGTCAAGAGAGTTTTATTGTCATGTGTCCCAGATAGGACAATGAAATTCTTACTTGCAGCAGCACAACAGAATATGTAAACATAATACAGAATGGGAGATCAAGTTCAGTGTGCCTATAGGCCATAGACAATATATACACAATAAATAAACAGATAAAGTGCAATAGTAATAATAGACTGTTATTGTTCAGAGCTTATTTGATGTCGTGTTTAACAGCCAGATGGCTGCGGGGAAGAAGCTGATCCTGAACCTGGATGTTACACCAAAGCCTGTTCTGCTTTCCAAATAAACAGCAAATCACATCAGATCCCAAACAAATTCAATGTTTGTTGTGGCCAAAGGATACAATGTAAAGAATTAAATGCTGCCATTTAATCAAGGGGTTCACAGAGGTGAGGAAGCTGCCGAATGAGGCTCAATGCTTCATTCAGATTGTCTCAGTCTTCAAAATGAAATGCAGCCATTTATTCATGATTTTTCATACAGCATAGATTCGGTGGAAGAGCAGCATTTAATAACAGCCAAAGGTAGAACTGAAGTTTCTTCCTGGAGGAACTTTGCAAGGAGAAGCTCAAGCTTTGGTGCATCAGGTAGATTATGTTACACATGGGACAACCCTGCGATATATCATGGAGCACCGACCGCTCAGTATGAATAATAGTGACTCCAGACAATTGCAGTAACACTGTGAAAGAATTGCTGCATTTTACTCAGGTAGGTAGATGTCCTAATATCTATACTGGCTGTCTATGAGAATTCTCATGGATCCTTCTGGCCAATTTATTATATATTGCACAGTAAATCTCTGATAATCTGACATGCTCAGGATATTGATCATGCCGGACTGGCAGATTTTCAGAACTATTTAATGTAATTACCATTAATACACTAACATAATTTTAATACACAATTTTCAGATGTCACACTGTACTGTAATAAAATGTCATTGAGACAGAGAAGTTGAAAGCAGCATGGGGAACTGATGCCCCACTCAATGGTGAGGGAACATTGGTCACCAAGAGACAAAATGGTTTGCACTCCCAGGAGAAATCTTTCCCCTATCATTCCCCAGGTTAGCAGCAGGATACCCTTGGGTTTCTCATAAACTACCTGCCTCCTCTTTCTTGACTGTTGTGCAGTAACCTCAGGGGGGCTCAATGTTCTCTCCTGAGCTATGGTAAGACTACCTCTTGAAATGTGTTAGTCACATCATCTTCAACATCTTCAAAATAATGGAAGTTCTGCTGGAATGGAAGCATGGATTGTTTCTGCATGTAAGATAGCCAATCTAGACACTGCCAACATAAAATAGGCACCAATAAATCAATTGGGAATTCTGAAGACATTTCTGTGCCTACCAAATCTGGGGAATTATTTGGATACATTGGAGCCGAAGATCGAAAAGGCTTGGAAGAATGTAAGAAATTAAGAAATAAGAGTGGGTCCTCTGGGTGATGACACGTTAGTTGCCTGATTTCACATACCTTCAATTAAGAACTATCTCAGTTTATGACTTGAAGTGCATAATTCACCAAGCAGCAATTCATTTTACAGGGAAGTTACAAATTTCCATAATGGGCCTGTTTTCCTACATTACTTTGAGATATAGAATTCGAATCTTTAGACTATGACAAATAAAAATAGATTATCTCCATTTACCCTCCAAAATCCAATCAAATTATTTTATAACCTCCATGGAAAACAATCCTTTAATCTCTCTTTATAAATTAACCCTCGATGGATGTCTGGATATCATTGTGACAATTGCCCTCTGCACCCTGAGGTCTGGTGCCGAGAATTGTTCTTCATCCTGCAGGTCGATGTAACCAGGGCTTCATATAATTGCAGTATAGTTATTCCCCTTATTCTCCTTTCCATTAACCTTTTCAATTATTTTCTGCACCTGTCCATTAATTTTAATGACCTACGTGCATGGATAACCAGGTCTCTTTGGTTCTCCACGGCTTCTAATTTATCTACCATACAGAAAGTATGCTTTATAGATCCAAAAGGGATAACCTTACAATTGCCCGTGCTCTGATATGTTGCCTGGGGCCTGTTCCGTTTCACCGGACACCTGAAGATGGAAATGGTTACGGGGTGGATGTGGTCAGTTCATCTGGCCTTTAGCCTCCCGTAAAAGTAATTGTTTCTGGCAGGCACCACAGATAGCAAGATGATCCAACCCATTGGAATCTCTCTCACCCTCAGGTAATTCAAGTTTGTCACTTAATTCTTCAGGCATGTCAGAAGATTTTTTAATCAGACAGGGAAGGAAATTTACCTCCTCCCAAACAGAGTGCTGCCCCTGCCCCAAATCATTGACAATCTCCATTGTGGTTTCACTGCATGAGCTGGGAACTTTGACTACGCCCTTTGGTCTTATTTGAGCACTCTGATTTTAGCAGTATATCATTCGATATGTGATTTGACAAGACAGCTCTTTCGCACTTCTATCTTCTTCTCAGGCAAATCCGAAACATCTGTCTGTTCCCCTGAATGTTAATGATCTCACATATCATCCAGACAAGAGCTTCCTGACACTTGTTTGACGTTACTGAAAGTGTTCAGTGTTGATTTCATTCAGTTTCTTTGAACCCTAAGCTGTGTTCTCTGAGATGTCATCTTAACTCAATAAACTTAAAATAACCTGACATGAGTTGAAAGCATCATGTATTCCAGTAACTGAGAAAGAGAAAGAGAAAAAAGAGTAAGTACAACTTGAATCAAAAAATATTGACACACACCGAGCCAAACAGGATAAGACAGCAGGAGTGCAAGTAGCTGTATCCATGCAAAATAAGCTTTAAACAATAGTTTATTTAATGGAGATAATTTGCAAGACTATCTTCATTAACGTATGGAATAGAAATGTTCTCTCATTTACATGTGTCAAATTTTCAATATAACTGTGACTGTGTGTTATATTCATTATTAATTCACAATTTGTCACAACATGGTTACATTTTGAAAGGGAAGTGCTTTTGCTATAAAATGATTTCTGCAATACCGATGCAATGGGTCTAGGATTACCAAGGTAGGATCTGTCGACCCTTCCACAGATGGGGCAGGAGTTGGCTGACAGAGTTGGCAGGTAGTGGATTGTAATGCCCCTGTCCCACTTAGGAAACCTGAACGGGAACCCCTGGAGACTTTGCGCCCCACCCGAGGTTTCCGTGCGGTTTCCGGAGCCTCCCTACCTGCTTCCACAGCCTGCAACCTCCGGCAACCACCTGCAACCTCCGGGAACCGCACAGAAACCTTGTGTGGGGCACAAAGTCTCCAGAGGTTTCCGTTCAGGTTTCCTAAGTGGGACAGGGGCTTAAGTGATTGCTACTGGAAAGAACACTTCAAAGACTTTCTCAACCATGACTCACTCTGTTCTTCATATTACCTCCTAGGACTCCAATCCATGCAAGCCTGATCAACAAGGCGTCCTAAAGGCTGTATCTCAACCAAAATAACAAGATCTTTCCCAAAAATTCTAAAGGTTGATGGTAAACAGCTTCAGTCACATATCCCCAAGCTCATTGCCTTTATCTGTAAAGAGTAGTCTTCTTGTTGCCAACCACATGGAAAATCAATGGCACTTCCTCCCACTGGCCTACTCCTGCCTTTCTTATGTTCTTTGATGCCATCCCAGTTTGCTGTAAACTGCAACATTATGGAGGTCACTCATGCTCAATGGGAAGTGACATGGTTTTCCTTTTCCTTGAGCAGCCTGAGCTGCCTCAGGATCCTTGGCAATAAGATTGTCTTCCCTTGGCAACTAACTGTTTCCATTTTCCAGTGCATCCAACAGGCCATGGCCATGTGATCACTGAGAGCCTAATTGAGAATGCATTTGGGTCCTCAATATGGGATTCTGGTCTCTGCCCCTCCAGAAAATACTGTTTATTCCAGAATAAGGGTCTGAAGAAGGGTCTCGACCCGAAACATCGCCTATTTCCTTCACTCCATAGATGTTGCCTCACTCACTGAGTTTCTCCAGCATTTTTGTCTACCTTCGATTTTCCAGCATCTGCAGTTCCTTCTTAAACGTTTATTCCAGAATCATAATTTATTTCAAAACTTTACTAACCTCACTATGAAGAGGACAAATGCCAGAGGAGGAGGTGGAGGTTGAGATTGGGGAGCGAACCGAGCAGATGTCAGAGGAGGACTAGAAAATCACCAACTATGGATTAAATGAAGTCTTCTCTGGAGGCACTGTCTTATCTGAAGATTCTCTAGGTACCAGAAGCTTAGCACCCAGCTGGGTTGTAATCATTTTGGACAAATAAGTCAGACAACACACTGCCTCATATTCAATAGCCAAGATCCCAGGCAACAAATAATAGTGATTTGGATTGCATACCATCTGTAGTGTCCCATTTGGTTGTCCCTCTTAAGAATAAGGGGTAAGCCATTTAAAACAGAGATGAGGAAAAACTTTTTCACACAGAGAGTTGTGAGTCTGTTGAATTCTCTGCCTCAGAGGGCAATGGAGGCTGGCTCTCGGTATGCTTTCAGGAGAGAGCTAGACAGAGCTCTTAAAGATAGTGGAGTCAAGGGATACGGGGAGAAGGCAGGAACAGGGTACTGATTGCAGATGATCAGCCATGATCACTTTGAATGGCGGTGCTGGCTCGAAGGGCTGAATGGCCTACTCCTGCACCTATTGTCTATTAGAGCCATAATCAATGACTGCACTCAAAGATGTAATCTAGTTCAAATTTAGCCGTCGAGTGACCAGTTTCCATGATAGAGTATTCTGCAGGTGCCTGGGCAGAACTATCAAAATTGTGGGGAAGGGTTTGCTTCTTGTAAAAGGACCCAGGCAATCAGTCAATACTGCCATTACATCATTAGCCACTGCACTTACAAGGGTTTCTCACCATAACCAGAGAACCATTCTGTTCCAATAACTGACGATTAAGGATCCTTACGAAGAAGTGCTTTGATTTGAGTCTCTATACTTGTTTCACAATTACCATCAGCACATTTGTCCATCTCAGATACAACTGTGCGAGGATTATATTCAGAAATGAACCTAAATCAGTTCAAACGTGCCTGGATCACAGCAACAAAATGTTTTGGATTGTGGAAGCAAGCTAATCTATGGGATGATTGGTCATGAAGTGTTCAGTTATCAAAGGAGTCTAATCCTAAATCAATCTCACCAAGTTATGCCTATTTCACGTACTGATCTCATCCGTACATTTTTAATCATCAACCAATTAAGTCTAAATTATAGCAACATTAGTATGATCTATCTTTAATTGCCAATTTAAAGCATTATCGTAATTATTTGGTTATTTATTCATTCAATCCTGCCAGCTGTAATTCTAAGGATGATGAAAAATTGCTTAGGCGTGGCTTGATCTCTAAGTTCCTCAATTCACCCTTTTAAACATTCAAGAGAAGTCGAACAGGAGGTTGAAAGTAAAAATGATATTATAATCTGAACTGGTAAAACTGTTCTCTGACCGAAATTTCTGGCTTGCTAATTTCTGTGCAGAGACTGGGCCAAGTGAATTTACAATGGGCTTCCTAGATTTAAGATGTAATCCTCACAGTTAATAGAGTTACCTTTGCCCATTTTGGGTGAATTTGAGACATTTGGTTGTGTGCAATATCCATATTTATTTCATGAGGTGCTGGCAAACGGGGCACTTTAAGGCAGTGGCGGAAATCCCGGGGGGAGAGGCAGGGGGGACACGTTCCCTCTCTGTTTTGAGAGGTGGGGGATGATCCCCCCCCCACCAAGTTTTTGTAATCCGGATTTTAAAACCCGGTGAAATCTCTGCTTTCCGCGAGACAGTGGGGGTGAGACTGCTGATCGAGGGCGCCGATTGGACGAGAGAGACGTTGGTCGGCAGGCAATGGGGGCGGGACATGATGATTCAACGCGATCATTGGAGGAAGGAGGAGTAGGGGGGGAGGTGAGACTGAGGATAGAGCGGGATGATTGGAGGAGGGAGATGTGCCAAAACACTCTCAGCACAGATGTGCGCCTCATCCGCAGCCAGGATCGATCCCAGCTCGACGACGTGTCCCATCCCCACCCGAGTGCCCCCCCCCCCCCACGGATGGCCAGAGATGTCAGGAGTCAGACGGGAGCTGTACCCCCAGGCCCACAGCCAGTGAAGAGAAGCAGCGCAAAACCCAGCTTAACTCTGCCTGTCCCGACAGGTTAACCTACAGCCCTGCCTGGACTTGCGTGAAATATGGCCCAGGTTTACAGCCAGCGATGAGAAGCAGCGCTGGTGTCCAGGCAGGGCAGTAGGTTTACCCGGCGAGACAGGCAGAGTTGAGCTGCATTTAGCGCTGGATTGAGCCTCCGAAGCCTCGCGCGTGTGTGAGTGTGCGCATGCGCGCGCGGCCGCTAAGAAATTGTGTCCCCTGTCCCACGGTCCCCTCCATATTTTGATACCGATTTCCGTGCCTGCTGTAAGGGACCAGGCACATGGTCACATGCGACCAGTTTCACTGCCTAGTACCTGATTGAAATGTATATGTCACAAATAAAAAGCCAAGCAACAGTCTTTTCATAGACACAAAAAGCTGGAGTAACTCAGCAGGTCAAACAGCATCTTTGAAGAAAAGGAATATGTGACGCTTCGGGTCAAGACTGAAGAAGAGTCTCGACCCGAAGCGTCACCTATTCCTTTTAACCAGAGATGCTGTCTGACACGCTGTGTTACTCCAGATTTTTGTGTCTATCTTCGGTTTAAACCAGCATCTGCCGTTCCTTCCTTCACAACAGTGTTTTCATTTTGGACACAGGTCTTGCTTAAATAGCTTACTTCAAAACTTCATAACAGCTGCCGACAGTCACCAGTAGAGTAACAAGGAAATGGTTTTGTACAAAAGGCCAGAGTCAGAGAAAGCAGGAGCATTTGGAGGATTGTACGAAATTAATGCAAAATGGAGTGACAGGGATTTAAAAAGGAAGCAGCAAATTTTTAAATGAACCATTTTTGGATAGGAAAGTGACGTAAAAGGGCCAATCAGCTGTAGGAGGATGGACGATATGAGTATTAAATGTCCGTACTTTTATTAAGAAGATTTATATAATAGAAGACTATTTTGGTGAGTATTGGGATAGTCATGTGAAATTTGCAAAGTCATGGTCAATGGTCCAGGTGCAGCGGGATGCATCAGAGATGGAGCTAGACAACGGTACGCAGGTGGAAATAGGTGATCTTAGGGAAAGATTGCCTAGTATTAAGGGCCTGTCTCACTTTCCAGAGTAACTCACAAATTCTTCCGAGTTTTCCCCTTGATTCAAACTCGGTAATAGCCAGCCGTAGGTACTCGGGGCTATTTATTTTACTCGTGGACATTTTTCAACATGCTGAAAAAACGTCCCGACTTACCTGATGCCCCGAGTACCTATGGCTGGCATTACGAGCCGCTACGAAAATATCTACGGATTCCGACGGCCTCCTACAGACTCGCTAGGGACTCCTACGGACTCCTACGGACATTCTCCGAGTTTGAATCAAGGGGAAAACTCGGGAGAATTCGTGAGTAACTCGGGAAAGTGGGACAGGGGCTTGAGAGACTCAATTCAAGATTTAATTGGTTGAGTCTGGTTCAGCCCTAATGGCCAGGAAATGGAACGTTTTGGTGTTGAGGGAACAGATTTTGGATCACAGACGATGGCTTATATATTCAGTAACTGAAAGTCTCAGATAAAGATCTAAAATTGATAAAGCATAACATATGGCACATCCAAAAACAAATTGGAGGAACTCAGTGGGTCAAGCAGTATCAGTGGAACATAGAACAGTAAAGCACAGGCTATTCGGCCCACAATGTCTGTGCTGAACATGATGTGAAGATAAATGAATATCATCTACCTGCATATGATCCACATTCCTCCACTCCCAGCATATCTACATGCCTATCGTAAATGCCAAGGAAATGCTCAGTTGATGTTAGGAGTCGAGACCCTGCATTAGGGCTGAGAGGGGAGAGAGAAGAAAGCTAATATAAAGAGAAGGGGAAGGGTGTGACAGGGCCAGTAGGGCAATAATAGACTGAGGAGCGGTGAAGGGTGATGGGTAGATGAATGGTAGAGATGGGGAACAGAAGCAAGTGGGTGATAAGTGCAAGCTGAGATCAGTAAAAAAAGAAGGAACCAAGAGGAGGGATACCAGATCAGAACCAGTGATGGTTCCACGTGTAAGGGGAAATGTATCAGGCGTAATAGCCTTCATTATTATGATTAATTCTACAGCATTTACATGAAGAATGAATCAAGCTGAGAAGGTAGATGACACTCTTCATTCAACGGTTAGTGGGAACATTCAACAAATGGTGGGGAACAACCTGATAACTGAGGCATGGGAAGAACATTACCTGTATGAATGGAAGGAGTTACAGATGCAATGGAAATTGAAAAAAGAGAGAGGTCCATTGCTGTTTTCCAAGATGGAGAAAGCAGGAACAGAAGCAGATGGCATCCCACACTCATATTGTGGGATTAATGGACCTTGATTTATACAATAATGTAGCATGCACATGGGTAAACTAAAAGTAGGTAAGTTATGTTGATGGAAAACATCATATCACAGTGTGTAATAAAACCTATAAATGGACTTTTCCAGGATCCAGACTTGCTGATGCCAGCACAAGCTGACAGGAAAGCACAGTAAAGATCCACTGATAACTGCACACGAGTTGGAATCAGTAGTAAATTCATGGGCACTGCGCACCCAGAGTCGCACTGTGTCATCAATTTCATAAATAACAAATATTAAACAGACATCTTGGTGTCTCCTCATCTTTCAACATGTTCAAGGTGCAGGATAAAGAATTATCGTTCCGTAAATCCAAATAAGATGGAAGTGTACATCAGTAGTCTGTCAAATGAAAAAAAGATGATGTCAAATGAAAAAAAGATGATGTCAAACTGAAGTTTTAAAACTTAATGAAAAGCAAAGGAATTGCGTTGCGAGAAAGAATGGATTAGAATAGGAATCTTGACAGACTGCAAGTGAGGAATGCTCTGCCAACTTAAGAAAGTAAAATTAATAAATTAAGTTTATAAATAGAATGACATAATATAAATAGAAAAACATGACTGTGTTTGGAGACTAATGGTAGCATCATAAAGGTATGCACATGCTGAATTCCCATAGGCAAGGTATGCATGAGATGTCTACATGGTCACACTGCTGGAGTGCTCAAAGGATGCAAATTTACGATTTGTCTAATGTGACAATGTCCAAGTTCAAGTTCAAGTGAGTTTATTGTCATGTGTCCCTGTATAGGACAATGAAATTCTTGCTTTGCTTAAGCACACAGAAAATAGTAGGCATTTACTACAAAACAGATAAATGTGTCCATATACCATGATATAAATATATACACACATGAATAAATAAACTGGTAGTGCAAATAACAGAAAGTGGTTGCTAATAATCAGAGTTTTGTCCGAGCCAGGTTTAATAACCTGATGGCTGAGGGGAAGTAGCTATTCCTGAATCTGGTTGTTGCAGTCTTCAGGCTCCTGTACCTTCTACCTGAAGGTAGCAGGGAGATCAGTGTGTGGCCAGGATGGTGTGGGTCTTTGATGATACTGCCAGCCTTTTTGAGGCAGCGACTGCGATAAATCCCCTCGATGGAAGGAAGGTCAGAGCCGATGATGGACTGGGCAGTGTTTACTACTTTTTGTAATCTTTTCCTCTCCAGGGCGCTCAAATTTCCGAACCAAGCCACGATGCAACCGGTCAGCAAGCTCTCGACTGTGCACCTGTAGAAGTTAGAGAGAGTCTTCCTTGACAATCCGACTCTCCGTAATCTTCTCAGGAAGTAGAGGCGCTGATGAGGCATCATTTCAGCACTCAAAAAGTAGAAACAAAGAACTGCAGATGCTGGTTCATACACAAAAGGACACAAAGTGCTGGAGTAACTCAGAAGGTCAGGCAGCATCGCTGGAAAATATGTGTCGGTGACATTTCCAGTCGAGATTCTTCTTCAGACCCTCTGGAGAACATGGATAGGTGATGTTTTGGGTCGAGACCATCACCTATCCATGTTCTCCAGAGATGCTGCCTGACCTGCTGAATTACTCCAGCCGAAACATCACACATTCCTTCTCTCCAGAGATCCTGCTTGGCCCGCTGAGCTACTCCAGCTTTTTGTGTCTATCTTCGAATTACTCGAGCACTTAGTGTCCTTTAGCAGCATTTCAGCACTTGCCAATGTTCTCGTTGCCTCTCCACTGCAGCCCTGATGCAAGTTTTGAAATGGGGATATAAATTGAATTGACAGCGACTGAAAGCTTTCCATTAATACATACGAGACAAAAAACAATGATAAGGACAAGGTATAAACATTGTTGTTAAAAGAAGCTTTTATACCATGGCTGATTATCAAATCCATAAAGCATTTTTCATCACACTCGCCAGTTCACAAAACATAATAAGCACCTTCAGGCAGTCCTGTCATTTAGACTCTGTAGTACATGTTACTCCCCAGCCATTTCTTTCATTTATTTTCTGAACATGAATTTATTAATATATACCAGTGATTAACATCATTACTGCGCCTGTCTGCCTTAAAAGTTATCAGCACTAAACACCAGTAGCTAAGGGTGACCTCATCTCAGAAGGTACACATGCAGATATTAAGTGAGGAGGTGAACGACAAAGCAAGTTGCTGCCTTTCAGTACCTGAGCTCAGCTGGGGCTTGTTAGTACCTGGGCAATTATCCCGAGGCCACTAGCTGTTGAAGTTCGAATGGATTGGAACCTAAGCCCTTGTTCTCAACGGTCCAAGGAAAAGTGAGTGAAGGATGGTGAACTGGAAAAGTATTCTCAAAGATAGTCTGCCAACACTACTACAGTGCATGGTACACATAAATGCTGGAGAAACTCAGCGGGTGCAGCTTCTTCTATGGAGTGAAGGAAATAGGCGACGTTTCGGGCCGAAACCCTTCTTCAGACTACTACAGTGCATGCCTGGTTTATTTGACAATATCTTTTGAGGCTTACATGTTGCAGTTTTTTTAATCAAGAAAGGGAAATGTAGATTCATAGGATAAATATCAGGACTGTTATTGAAGGAGAACTTTCATTGGTATAAATAAGGTAAATTTACAGATGGGTCATGGGCCATTATAGGAAGTGATATTTGACAATGTAGAGAGGATATAGGGGTTACAGCTGTGTGCTTAGATGAAGAGATTGCAGCCCCTATCGAGGGTATGAATAGCATCTTTAACATCCTATCCTGGGATGTTTACTGGGCGAAATCAACGTTTAGTCTAGTTTAGTTTAGAGATACAGCGTGGAAATAGGCCATTCGGCCCACTGAGTCCAGGCCGACTTGCAATCCTCACCCACTAACACTATCCTATACACACTAGGGACAATTTATATTTATACCAAGCCAATTAACCTGTAAACCTCTATGTCTTTGGAGTGTGGGGGGATACCGGAGATCTGGGCGAAAACCCACGCAGGTCACGGGGAAAACTTACAAACTCCTTAGAGACAAGCACCCATAGTCAGGATCGAAACTGGGTCATTGGCGCTGTAAGGCAGCAATTCTACCACTGCACCACCATGCCACCCTAAATATTCTGTATTAATAATAATAGTAATAATAATATATTTTATTGTCATTGCACATAAGCGCAACGAGATTTGGTATGCAGCTTCCATCCGATGTCATAACATAAATAACTAATAACATTTAGATTTAGATACCCCGAGAACATGGTTTGTAAAAGAACAGTAAAAAGTCAAAACAGTTCAAACAGACTAAAGTGCAGATGTTTCTGAATAAGCAAATCAAAACATATTCCAAAATGTGAAGAATGTGGAGGCACCAAATTGACACCTGAAGACCATGTAAATTGGAGCAACAGCATCTCATATTTCGCTTGGGCAGCTTACAGCCCAGTGGTATGAATATTGATTTCTCTCACCACTTCAGGTAGGCCCAGCATTCCCTCTCTCTATATCCCTCCCCCATCCAAGTGGCACTTGCTTGTCATTTTCACCTTACATTCAGCTTACAATGGCTTGTTTCCTTTATCATTGTTACCTTTTTGCATATCTCTCAATCATTGTTCTTTATCTCTCCACATTACTGTCTATTATCTCTCGTTTCCCTTATCCCTAACCAGTCTGAAGAAGGGTCTTGACCCGAAGCATCACCCATTCCTTCTTTCCAGAGATGGAGGACTTCATGTACCTGGGAGTGAGGTTTCAGAGCTCGGAGAATGACATCAAGGTCCGGAATGCCCTCGCACGGATAGCCCTCAATAACATGGAGAAAATCTGGACGTCTCGGATGTCTAAGGGTCTCAAAATGAGATTCTTCCATGCAACTGTAGAGACCATATTATTGTACGGGTGTGAGGCATGGACTCTCACTCGAGCACTGTCCAGGTCTCTCGATGATACCTACACCCGAATGCTCAGAAAAGTTCAAAATGTCAGTTGGAGGGACCACATCGCCAACGCCCTGCTCTATGGGGAGATTCCACCTCTGACTGAGAAAATCAGGTGGAGAAGGATGAGGCTCGCTGGTCACTGCCACCCGGAAATGCCAGCAAACAAGGTGGTGCTGTGGGAACCCACCCATGGAAGACGTGACCTGGGACGGCCAATCAAGACTATGCTGAAGACGTTGATAGAAAACGCATGTGTGGAGACAAAAAGAGGACCTTGCCAGCTGCATGGAGGACAGAGATGTGTGGTGTGTCTGTCACCGTGCCCGTTGAAAACCAGCAACACTGCATCACTAATGTTTTCAACGATGATGAATGAATGAATGAGAGATGCTGCCTGTCCAGTTGAGTTACTCCAGCTTTTTGTGTCTATTTTCTTGTATGGTGCCCTCAATATATTGTAGCATATTCAATAAATCCATTCTCTGTTAGGAAATAAGGTATCTTGAATAATCTGTGTGCTGCGCTGCAAAAGAAGGGATGAAATGTGTAAGAAGGAACTGTAGCTGGTGTTAACCGAAGATAGACATAAAAAGCTGGAGTAACTCAATGGGGGAGGCAGCATCACTGGAGAGAAGTCTGGCCTGAAGAAGGGTCTCGAACAGAAACGTCACCCATTCCAGAGATGCTGCCTGTCCCACTGAGTTACTCCAGCATTTGTGTCTATTACTAGTAGCTTATCATGAAAACAATAATTACGCTGCAAAATGAAGTGTTAGAGTTTGACACATCATGCTGGGAAGAGTTCAGATTCAGAAATATAAACAGAAAATAATGGAAACCTCAGCAGGTCAGGCAGCCTCCATGGAGACCAAACCTGTTCATGTTTGTGTTCAGTAACCTATCACCTGGTTTGAAGGTGGACATAAATGCTGGAGAAACTTAGCGGGTGAGGCAGCATCTATAGAGCAAAGGAATAGGTGACGTTTCAGGTCGAGACCTTTCTTCAGACTGGTTTGGATCGCTGAGTTTTCAACGCATTTTTTAATTTTTATTTCTGTATTTTTAACCGTCTACTTTTACTTTGATGACCTGCAGGCTATTTGATTATATGTGTCTATATTTACTGGAATAACTTCTAAAGCCTACCTGCACCAGATAACAAAAGGATTAGCGAAGGGATTAGAGTCAAAATGCAGAAGGGATTAGGGAGAAAAAAAATCAAGGAAACATCCACAATCTCCATTAGTGCACCTATTTTTACAGCAACAGCATACTCGGGGCTGCAGAGAGATATCATGAACTGGACTGTGTCTGGTCAGCCTCACGAACGTACTTGTCCCCAAACAACATGTGAAGAGAAGCTGCATTGCAGGGACTGTAGCTCAGCCTTTGCAGAAGTGGGCAACTCCTTTACCTGCACTCTTCAAAACTGACAGGAGTCTCCATGTGAGCTGATAAAGGATAAGGACATAAGGATATAAGGAATAGGAATAGAATTAGGCCATTCGGCCCATCAAGTCTACTCCGCCATTCAACCATGGCTATCTCTCCCTCCTAACCTATTTCTACAATACAATACAATACAATACAATTTATTTGTTGTCATTTGCACCTCATTGAGGTTCAAACGAAATGTGGTTTCTGCAGTCATACACACAAGAAAAAGAACCAAGACACAACACAATTTACACAAACATCCATCACAGCGCATCTCCTCCTCGCTGTGATGGAAGGCAAAGACTTATCTCTCCCCTGCACTTCCCATTCTCCTCCCGATGTCAGAGTCAAAGCCCCCGGCGGGCGATGGTAAGTGTCCCGCGGTCATTAAAGCCGCGCCGGGCGATGATGTAAGGCCCCGCTCCAGGTAATCTTCAACCCCACAACTCGGGCGGGAGAAGTCGCCGTTGCGGAAGCCCCGAAAAGCGGTCTCCCAGCAGGGACCCGCGGGCTCCTGGTGTTACTGTCTACCAGACCTGCAGTAAGCCTCCGAATCTCCGGGGTCGGGCCGCAGCAGCGCGCCACCACAGCTCCACCCGCTCCGAACTCGGCCAGCTCCACAATGGTAAGTAGGTCCGCAGCTCCGCATCTGGAGTCCCAGGTCGTTCCGGTTGGAGGCCGCTCCACGGTGCTAGGCCCCAACGACAATGGAGACCCGACATAGAAAAGGTCGGGTTCTCCTTACAGGGAAAAGATTTTAAAAGTTTCCCCACCCCCTGCCCCCCACACACATACCCAGTTAAAAAAAACAAAAAAAACTACATTCAAACGAGACAAAAAATAATAAATAAAAATAATAAAAAGACAGACGGACAGCAGAAGCCGCTGCGACGTGAGTCACGCCACCCACCCCTGCCTTCTCCCCATAACCTCTGACACCTGCACCATTCAAGAATCCATCTCTGCCTTAAATGTATCCACTGACTTGACCTCTACAGCCTTCTGTGGCAAAGAATACCATAGATTCACCACCCTCTGATTAGTTGATGAGAGCAACAAGGCACCTTAATTTTACTTCGGAGTCACGTGAGTGACTACGTGAAGAACCCGCTCAGTGCGCATTACGCCAGCAGTGCAACAGCGGCTGCCACGGGAGTTAGGCTCTCCCGTTACAGAATGAACCGGACCGTCAGGTGAGTACCCTGAGGTCGGGTTTTCTTTTACAGGTGAGCCTTTTTCTGCTTGTGTTTTTTACAGGCAGAGAAAAAGGCTCTGGAACAAAACTGTCCCCCGTTTTCCCGTCGGGGAGGGGGCAGCAACAGGCGGTAGGAGCGTTACCCGGTGTTCCGTAATTCCCCGACACCGTGCCGAGGCCAGCCCGCTAGTACCTGAGCAGCGGGCTGGACGCATAGCCACTCGAGAGGCATCCGGCAGGTGTTCCCGATGTCGGACGGGACATCTCTCCACCTGCACGGGGGGAGAGAGAGCCGCCTGAGCCGCTGGAGCGGCTCACGGAGCAGGTGCCTGCGAGACGCGCTGCTTAAGGGGCGCTCTCGCTACTACAAGGCACAAAAGCTCCAGAAGAACCTGTCCCCCGCTCGACTCCAGTGGAGGAGCGTTCCATTGCAGGGGGGGCAGCAACAGGCGGTAGGAACAATTACCGGGCGCTCCGCTATCCCCATCACCACGCCGAGCCCAGTCCCGCTAGTGCCTGAACTGCGGGCTGGATGTCTAGCCAACCGAACAGGCATGTTTCCACCTAAATGGAGGAGAGACAGCCACCTGAGCTGCATCCAACAGCAATTGGAGCAGCTCCAGCGAGATGCGCAGAAAGAGCGCTCTCGCGGAGGGAGGTCAGGCACCCCCTCCACAGTGCTTCATGCACTGCCCTCTGCTCCCTCATTACTGGAGGCTAGCATTGGTGACCAGGGCTGGGCTGGTCTGGAACAGGGGCAGGCGGACGAATTCGGGAGTATGCCAGGGGTGCAGGAACATGAAGAGCTGTTGGGTGTGATGGACCGCTTGTAGCAACCCCACGGGCTGGAGCACCGCCGGAACCAAGAATGGCGGCCAGCATCAACCATTACTGGAAAAGGTGCTCGCTGAGGTGCTGAAACAACACAGCACCAGAAAACGGTGAGGCCCTCAAAGTAAAAATTGTCAACAGCCAAATCTGGGGGCATGTGGGTCACACATCCGGACCCAAGAACTCAAGCTACAGCGGATCCTAAGGCTCCTGACGTCGGCCATCACAGCCTTTGCTCGTTCCGTGGAGACCACGGAGATGGATACCTGCCAGCAGGATGTGCTGGCATTAATGTGTACCACACAATTTGAGATCAACAATCTCCGGAGGGAAACATAAGACCTGCCCTCAATCCCAAATTTGCTGGCTTGTGTAAAGCCCCAGCTGCGGAGACGGATGCGCTGCTATTTGGGAAAGATTTCAATAAAAGACTGAAGGAGATGCAGGAAGCACCAAAAACCTTCGGCCTAATGAGGGCAGGCCCCGGGACGAGCAAACCAAGACCTCCGATACCCAAGCGGCAGCACCCCACGGCATCCACCAGTCGACGTCCGCAATATGGGACTGGTGAACGCTTGGGGTCCGCACATTATCCCCAAAGATCTTTTAGATCAGGGCCCGCAGCGGACCCTCTGGAAAATGCGCCTCCCCCCAACATCGCCAGCACGTCAGAACAAAATCTTCAGGAAAATTAAGAAACAGAATCGCCAATAACCATGGAGGTAGGTGGGTCTGGTCCCTACCAGCATATAGAGAATAAGGGTGCTTTATTAACAGGGGGGAGATTACACTTGTTTAAAGAAGCATGGGGTATGGTCACGAGTGACAAGTATATACTCAACAACATTACAGGATATAAAATACAATTCATGTCAGAAAAAACGCCGCCAGTTCAACAATGGCCCCAAAGGGTATTTCTCCCTCCGTCAAAGAGAAACGTGAGGGACAAGCTGAACTGGTGAGACTTATCACAAAGGGGGTAATCGAAAAGACCAAACATGAACCTTTGGAATTTGTATCGAATATATTCACTAAAACCAAAAAAGATGGTGTCTGTCGCATCATCATTGACTTAACATCACTAAACAAATTTGTTAAGTATATACATTTCAAAATGGAGACATATGTTACTGCCAAACAACTGAATTCCAAAGGACACTTCATGGCAAGCATTTATCTTAAAGATGCTTACTATCTAGTACCCATATACAAGGATCATCGCAGATACCTAAAATTTATCTGGATGGTACAAAGCATTGCCCTATGGGCGAACTTCAGCCCAAGATTATTCACCAAAATATTGAACCCAGCCATGGCAATACTAAGAAAACAAAATCATATTGTCATGGCATATCTGGAGGATATTCTGATAGTAGGGAAAACGATAGAATTGGCTATGGCAGCAGTATCAGCTACAAAACAGCTCCTCGAAACTCTGGGGTTCGTCCTACATCCAGATAAATCTAAGTTGAAGCCATCCACTATCATGGACTACCTGGGCTTCACAATTAACTCAGTCCATATGACTGTTACCTTGCCAAAGGCAAAAATGGTTAAATTAGCACAATCATGCAACAAATTAATGGTCAACGAGCGACCAACTATTCGACAAGTAGCTAGAGTAATTGGGGAAATGGTAGCAGCATTTCCGGCTACACAATTCGGACCTTTGCACTATCAAAAAAATTTACAGAGAGCAAAGGTACGGGCAATAAAACGACATACAGGTCACTATGATCGTGTCATGAACTTACCCACTGAAGCAATATCAGAGATACAGTGGTGGGCAGAAAACGTTTGGCATAGTTTCAGCCCTATCTTTATCACTAACCCTACTTTAGTTATTCAAACAGATGCCAGTGCTCAAGGCTGGGGAGTGACTAACTCCATATCCAGCACAAGTGGTAGATGGACTAAACTAGAGTCATCATTACTACTTACACTGGGCATTAACTATCTAGAGATGTTGGGCGCCTTTTATGGTTTAAAAGCATATGTATCCAATATGCAGCACTTGCATGTTCGGTTACAAATTGATAAATACTACGGTGATGGCTTATATTAACCATATGGGAGGCATAAAATCATTATCATGCGACAAATTGGTCAACATGATTAGGTAATGGTGTGTCGAAAGACATATTTGGCTATCAGCTACTTACCTACCAGGTAAGCTAAACACCCATGCCATGAGAAAATTAAACGCCTGGGTTGCAAGTTTGAACAGACCTTACCTGGAACTGGGATTGTCCAAACAAACCATCACCACCATGTCGGCATCCCTTCGAACATCCACCAAGAGGCAGTACTTAACCAGCATCAAAAAAGGGAGAAGTACTGCTAGGAAACATGGACAACATACGCAACAGTTACAGCCACCAACATACTGGAGTTCCTGGCCATCTACACCACGATGTAGGGATCAGCTACAGTGCCACCAACACAGCACAGAGTGCTCTTTCTGCTTATCTCAAACCAGCGGCAGGACAACAGGCGATGGGATCCCATCCACTGGTGTTAAAACTGATGAAGGGCATTTACAATATCAAGCCCTAAGCCCAGGTATACCCATATTTGGGATATCAGTGTGGTCCTGACATATCTCAGGGAATGGCCACCAGCCAGATCCCCCGGCCTCGAGCAAGCTACACTAAAGACGCTCATGTTGATGGCACTTGTATCCGCTCAGAGGGTCCAATCACTACACCTATTGCGACTGGACAACATGATCACAGCTCCAGACCAGATCTGTTGTTATCCAGCGACTGGTCAAACAGAGCAGACCAGGAACACCTAATCCAGTCATGGCTTACCCACCAGAACCACGGTTATGTGCCATGACCCACCTACTATCCTACATAGACACAACCAGAATATTCGAGGGAGATGAAAAGCCTTGTGGGTCAGTCACAAAAACCTTATGGTGGGGTACGAGCCAAACCATTGCGAGATGGCTCAAGCAGGTGCTAGAAACTGCTGGGATAAACACTAACATGTACAAATTTTATTCCACCAGGGCAGCATCCATGTCGACGGCTAAAGAATGGACATGCCTATAGACCACATCCTGGCTACAGCAGGATGGTGGGAAGGGAAAAGACCGTTCAGAAATTTTATAATAAGCCGTTGGCAAAACCTGGTTTATTTGCAGTAAAGATTTACGAACTGCAAATATTTAATTTAAGCCCAGGGGAGCAACTTAATTCTTTGTTGTTATTGTTTAAAAAATACCATTGTGTTTTTCTACAAATAGACTCATTGGTTCATTACGATAACACTTCCTCCCTCAAGAACTTCGGCAGTGAGTGAAATGAATCTGTTACACGGTTTGAAATCACAGAGCTTTGAAATCTTCACGTAGTCACTCACGTGACTCCGAAGTAAAATAGTAAGATTAAACGAGAACTTACCAGTTTGAAGTTTGATCTGTATTTTATGAGGAGTTACGATGAGGGATTACGTGCCCTCCGCTCCCACCCTCATTATATGGATCAAACTAATAAATTGATGTCTCCTTATCTTTACTATGTTTACTTCAAAATAACTGTGTCTATCTGTGATTCCACACCGCTGCTTGGAAGTATGCCGCGCCTGCGCACTGAGCGGGTTCTTCACGTAATCCCTCATCGTAACTCCTCATAAAATACAGATCAAACTTCAAACTGGTAAGTTCTCGTTTAATCTTACTATTAACAATGAGACAAAGCATGTACCTCTTTTCAGAATTGCAGAACAGCAGGGAACGAATCCACTTGACTGATGAGCCCACACCAGCTCGAAGCAAGAACAAATATGTAATCTAGGAAACTTTCAGAATGGAAATTCAGAAACAGATTACAATGTGTCAAACTTCATGATCTTGTGTAAATCTTTGAGGAAATATTATAGAAATGTAGAGGCAATCATTTCTTAGCGATTTCTTTTGGAGATTGTCAAAAATATGCAAAATCTCAGATAAGTTGCTGCTGCAAGAGAATAATATGCCATGTTATTCTTATATTCTGTAATTAGACCAAGCAATCTTAGTTATAGACCAGTTATGCAAAGCTCCTTAATTAAAGGACGATGCTTCACATGTAATCCTGCAGTGTTATCCATGATAATGTATCTTATCCAATTGGTCACACCTTCAACTCTACCAGCAAACATGATATCTTGCATTTTACTTATATCAAGCCACATATCAGGATCTCTATGACTGTGGCTCTTGAGCCTGTTGATTGATACTGCCAGATGTAATGTGTTGCCTATTTGTATTTGTGACAGCATTACCCAATTGACAATGAAAGGGCCTGTCCCACTGTACGAGGTAATTCACGAGTTCTCCTGAGTTTTCCCCTGATTCGAACTCGGAGAATGTCCGTAGCAGGTCCGTAGGAGTTTGTGGATGTCTTGTAGCGGCTCGTAATGCTAACGGTAGGTACTCGGGAAATCCAGTAAACTCGTGACGTTTTTTCGACACTGTGAAAAATGTCCACGAGTAACAAAATGCTCGTGATGAAATAAATTGTTACTTTTTACTCTTAAGAGCCGCTACGAGACATCCACGAACTCCTACGGACCCGCTACGGACATTCTCCGAGTTCGAATCAGGGGAAAACTCGGGAGAACTCTTGAATTACCTCGTACAGTGGGACATGCCCTTAACTTACTATCAAGTTAGATTGTTTCAATGAACTGTATTAGTTCACACCATTTCTTCTGTGCATGATTCACTGTTTCTCCAGTTTAAATTTGTTCCAGTTATTCACCACCCTGAGTGAAAACCCTCAAATCGCCTTTAAATTTTCTCCCCTCTCCCTTTAACTCTGCTTTGTGTAGTTCTAGACTGCCTTGCCCCTGAAAAAAAGATTTTGTTTATCTATCCTACCAATGCAACTCATAATTTTATGAACTTCCATAAGGTCACTGCTTAGCTTCCTATAGAGTGAGAATAACCCCAGTCTATTCAATATGTTGTATAACTATGGGCCTTCATTCCAGGCAATATCCTTACGAATCTCTTCTGCATTCTTTCTATTGCTATCATATTCTTCCGGTAGCAACCAGAACTGTACACAATACTCCAAGCATGGTCTAACCATGCTTTGTACAACTGCAATCTTGCATCCCAACTCTTATACCTTGATCGATTAAGGCAAGCATGCTAAACAACCTTTTCACTGCCCTGTCTACATGTGTCATCACTCTCAGAGAGCTATGGACATGTATCTCAAGGTTCTTTTGTAAATTATTACTCCTGACATCCCAGCCATTTACTCTAACTGTCCTATCAAGGTTTGAACTCCAAAAGTGCTTTACCTAGTCTGGATTAAATTCCATCTGCTGTCAGTTCCATCTTTCCATCTGATCTGTGTTTTGATCAAAAGCCCATTACAGGGATTTATTCACTCCTTAAAAATCCCACTTAAATATGTTCCGAATATAACCCATCAATTTGGTAGAACATTTGCATTAGACCACTGTGGTGATGAAGGGCATTCTTCTTCTTCTTTTCTCGTCCATCTTGTTACAAATGTTGGCCTCGCTGCCATCGTCCATCCTGAAAAGGATGCAAGCTCCTGGTGACAATCAGTGGAAGCCATCACTTGACGCAATAGATGATGGTGGTCGCAGAATTAGCTCAGGATAATTCCAGTTTCCAGCCCTGCGACGTGGACGCTTCTGCTATGGGGCCATGAAGGGCATTTAAACCACATCATTCAAAGTTGTTAGGAACTGCTATTGCTAGCAGAAGAAAACTGCACACTAGATTTAGTTTAATTTAGTTTAGATACAGTGCGGAAATGGGCCCTTCGGCTCACCGCGTCCGCTCCGACCAGCCATCCCCGCAAACTAACACTATCCTACACAAACTAAGGACAATTTACACTAATACCAAGACAATTAACCTACAAGCCTGTACATCTTTGGAGTGTGGGAGGAAACCGGAGATTCCAGAGAAAACCCACACAGATCATGGGGAGGATGAACAAACTCCGTACAGATAGCACCCGTAGTCAGGATGGAACCCGGGTCTCTGGTGCTGCAAGGCAGCAACTCTACTGCTGCGCCACCGTATCACCCCGATTTCTAGATTAAACCTAACAAAGAACTTTCAGGGTCACAGTGAAGTGTTTTTATTAGAGATTATCTTGTCACAATAGTAATCCTAATTATCCATTCAGTTTTTTTAATTGTAATCCTCCATATTGTCTGTGAAACATTGGAGAATTATGTGCTGTATGGTGTAAATATGTTTTCTGCTCACCAGTCTCAAGATCTATAGAGAGCAACCCATTTCCCCATCGCATCTAGATACGCCTGTAATTTAAGTCCGAACACCGGCACAAACCTTTTCACCAACTTGCTGACAGTTCCCTCAAAGCTGACATCCTTTCATTAATAAAGACGGTGAAGAGAAATGATTCTAACAACGATCCCTGCAGGGCTCCATTAGTAACTGGCCACCACACAGAACATTGCCATTAATAATTTCCTTCTGTCTGTGAAAATGCAATCGGTTTCTCTCTAGCCCAGGAAGTCCTCCAAGCAGCTTGTAATGCAGAACTGGAGAATTATGGAGCACCAGATGAAGGTGATTTGACCATCTTGTCTTATCTCTTTGGAGGAGCTAATCATTAAATCTCACTCCCTTGTCATTTTGCAATGCCTGACCCTGACACAGGAAGAGCATTTCAACCTGCCCTGTACCATTTTTGATTCTCCACTTTCCCTGGTTCTTTTAACAAGTTTAAAAAGATGTCCTCCAGCTATTGACCATTCTGAAAAGCCCGTGTACACTCAGATGTCACGGGAGGAAACAATGTTTGCAGAAGAAGAAAGAAAGACCGGCAACTGCTATACAGGTGGAAATAACGTTATGATTCAGTCAGTTCATATAAACTACACACTTATTTCTCTGGTTCCAAACAAATATTTCAGGCGTCTGATTAAAGAGAGAGCCTGAACTGTTATACCTTGCAGTAAGTTACTGTGGACGGAAAGTGATGGATTGGATTTGTCTAGCCTGTGAAGAGGAATGCCTTACCCACTGCAATGCTGCATTCATCACGTTTAATGGACATTCGGCCCTTTGGATCCTGAATGAAATTCCACGCAACTACTTTGCCACTGGACTTAGCCTTCATACACATGGTTTTTAATGAAGTTCAGTTTAGTTTATTTTGTTTAGTTTATAGATACAGCATGGAAACAGGCCTTTCAGCCCACTGAGTCCGCTCCAACCAGCACTTTAACACTACCCTACACACATACCAGGGACAATTTACACTCATACTAAGCCAATTAACCTACAAACCTGTACGTCTTTGCAGTGTGGGAGGAAACCGAAGATGTTGGAGAAAACCCACGTGGTCACAGGGAGAAGGTACAAACCACGTACACACAGCAACGTAGTCAGGATCAATACCCGGGTCTTTGCGCTGTAAGGCAGCAACTCTACCGTGCTGCCCGTATACAGTTACAGTGCACAGACAGGACCTTTGCTCCTCCGAGACTGGTAGAAGGTGGACTTGGAGGTTGGTGTTGCTGCCATCATCAAACAGTCATTTACACCAATCATACCAACCATCAAACAGTCATTTACACCCATCCTACATTAGTTTCCTTTTTACATTCTCATCAACTCCCCACTGATTCTACCACTCCCAGACAGCGGTTTACAGTTGCCAATTTACGATGGTTGACTGGCATGTCTTGGGATGTGGGAGAAAACCTGGAGGAAACTTGCAAAGCAACAAGGAGAATGACCAAACTCCATGCAGGCATCATCTGAGATCAGATCTGTGGCACAATGAGGCAGCAGCTATTAGCTGGGCCATTGTGCTGTTTGTAGGAATCAGTTCCAATGGAAAAGCTGACTCTGCAGGCTAAAGAGTCAGGGTTATGCCTTGGCCTACATTCTTATGGTTCACCCCACAACAGGACAAGAGAAATCATAACATCATATCCAGATAGGTGATGCGTCTTGCTTGTGTATCTTTCCATTGTTACCTTGATATTTTGCTCAGACTAACACCAAACTCCAAGTCCACCTTCTACCAGTTCCAAATTTGTTTTGTTGAGAGTTTGAAGTCATTGAACCATAGACTCGTACAGCACAGAAACAGTCTATTCATCCCAACTCTTCCATGCTGTTTACCTGAGGTACACCCATTTGGCTCTATTTGCCCCATATCCATCTAAACCTTCACAATTCACGTATCTGTCTAAATTTCTTTCAAACATTGCCATTGTACCCACGTCTAGTTTTACACTCCCCCACCATGGGAAGAAGACGATGAACACTCACCATGTCCGTACCCCTCATGATTTTATATACCTCTATAAGGTCATCCCTCAATCGTTTACATATCTGGGAAAACGTCCCATCCTATTCTGTCTCTCATTGCAACTCAAGCCCTCTAGTTCATGGTAACACCCTTGAAAAACGTTTCTGCAATCTTTCTAACTTAATGACATTCTTTCTATAGCTGCAACATTGAAATATAGACCAGAATAGCATGCAATGCACCAGGTGTGGTCTCACCAATGTGTGATCTCACCAATTGTACAGTTGTAACATTGTAATCACTGGATTAGAGTGAAGAGTTAAACATTTTGAAGTTCAGCTCAGTGACACAGAATCCATCTTTAGAATTTCCTTTGGATGCATTCAACAGCAACCTTTTCCAGGTTGGCCAACTCTTGATGCTGGGTGGACCTAGGACCTGGACAGATTAATGAGTGAACTTGTACGTTGAGGCTTACACACCACCTTTCACAACAGAGGTTCACCAGGAACCAAGCCCAGAAAAGGCGACAGTGTTGGATCTCAGGTGAATGAGGGCGATTTCATCCAGAAAGGACTCAGCGGTTTGAGTAAACCTTTAGAAATAAAACACAGGAAGTGGCAATCATTCTCCTGCATCAGATCTGAGAGCACTCCCGAATCTTAATTACTCAGAACATGTGAACTCCTGACCATAGATTGAACATATAAATATCGATCATTCATTGAACCTCTTCAAATGAACTCACAAGCCCCTAAACAGCAAAATAAATCATAAAACCATGACTATCAAATTACCGTGTCACTCCTCCCCTTCCCATCTGAACCCTCGCCAACAAATCGAGGTGATCAATAAAGTTAACTCGGGACCCATGACCAATTAATGAACTTGTGAATCTGGCTGATGTGTGACCTCATGCACCCTGGCCAACAAATCAACTTATAAACCATGACCAGCGAGCACAGTGGTTGACACCAACCCTGGTAAAGTGAACACACGAAGCTCTAAGCACAAATTGAATGTTTGAATCTTGACTAAAGTAATCACAAAAAAACGCACCATCAAGTGAAAGTATGAATCCCAATCATTGAGTGATTCTGCGAATGACTATGTGTTATATGGCCATGCTTTTCATTTTCATACCTGTCATAGAGTCTCAGTCAGTGGGATAGTCATAGTCATAGAAAGATAGAGTCATCGACTCATCACTGAGATGTCCTGACTCACTTAGTATTTCCAGAATGTTCTGGTTTTATTTTAGATTTGGAGCACCTCCAGTATTTTTGATTTTCACTTAACACACCTTTCTCATTGTGTTTAGCAATGGAAACCTATAGTTCATTAAGAAATATTTTATGTTTTCCAGGAACATACATAAATTGTTTTATTTATTACCTTCATGGAATTTTGGGTTTAGCATTACCCTCTGATGTCAGATTGACATCAGCTGTCTCCTGTAACATGCATTTTTTTCCTTAATGAATAGACAGAGAGAAAGAGAGAGAGGGAGTGGGGTAGAGAGAGAAAGAGGTAGAAGATGAGGTTAATTTAAAAGGTATCAAAAGATGATGATCAGAGAAAACCAGACATTTCCAACATAACAAGGAGAGGATGTCACAGTGGGAACATTGAAATAAACTACATTGAAAGAATGGGAAAGGGAGGGGGGAAAAGGAGGAAATGAGTGATTAAAATATAAAGTAAAAAAATCAATGAGACTTAAAATGTTACAAAACAAAGTGGGAGAAGCAACAAAGATTGAAAGAGAGGTTTTAAGGGAAAAAAAGATGGCAACAAACAGGGATGTGGTTAAAGAGAAGTGTAGGCAGCATTTACAGCCATGGAACGAGACAAAGAGAGAGGTCGTGGTGAAGTGTAATTAAATGTGACGCGTGCATCTTGCGGATGACAACCCCATCTGTGCTTTGATCACCACATTACATCGGGCCGCTAACACAATCAGGCAGTGCAACTAATGGCAGTTAAGCGAAAACATTTTGTTTTGATTAAAGAAAATTTAGATGATTAATAAGGACAATTTTGGATCTATTACCGAGAGTAACAAATTACTGGGGATCATTCCTGAACACAATCAGGCGTGTCAATCTTAATCAGAGGCTTGAGAGTTGAAGTGTGAGAAAGATCCAGTGGCCAGTGATTACTGCAAATGAGAACTACCCATGGATATATCCAACGATGAGTGCCAATTTCACTCAACCCGTCAATGTAATTACTGCTGACCGCACTTGGCATATATGCAGTTTGTTACAGACAGTCCCAATCCCTTCTTTTTCAATATTTTTTTTTCTATTGCTCAAAAACAAATAGATAATCAATAACCCGATAGTGACATGCCCTATTTTTATCTTCTGCATGAGATGTGGGTGCCGGTGACAAATATAGTATTAAACTATTAAAGTGGGACCCATGTTCATACGGGAGGGCTGGTCCCCCAACGCAATATTCCACCTCTCCAATTCCAATATTGGTGGCCAGTGGGGGGGGGGGGGGGGGGGGGGCTTTCTGGAGCACTAATATGGGTGTTGTGGGCTGAAGGGACTGGTTTCCAGAGGGCTAGTATGGACATTATGGGCCAAATGGATTCTTGGGGTGGCAGCTCAGTCACTCAAGCCTGATGTGCTGGCAGCTCACTCACGGCTGGTGGGCTAGGAGACTCATGGCTATTCCTTGAAATTCCATTTCAAGCAGGGTGCAAGGCAACAAAATTCAAATGCAGTTTCCTACCATTTCAAGCAGGGTGCAAGGCCACCAAATTTAAATGCAGTTTCTTACCATTTCGAGCAGGGTGCAAGGCCACCAAATTCAGGTGCAGTTTCCTACCACTTCAAGCAGGGTGCAAGGCCACCCGAATTCAAGTGCAGTTTCCTACCACTTCAAGCAGGGTGCAAGGTCACCGAATTCAAGTGCAGTTTCCGACCACTTCAAGCAGGGTGCAAGGCCACCGAATTCAAGTACAGTTTCATACCACTTCAAGCAGGGTGCAGGGCCACAAAACTCAAGTGCAGTTTTCTACCACTTCAAGCAGGGTGCAAGATAACCAAATTGAAGTGCAGTTTAATACCATTTCAAGCAGGGTGCAAGGCCACCAAATTCAAGTGCAGTTTCATACCATTTCATGCAGGGTTCAAGGCCACCAAATGCCAGTGCTGTTTCATGCCATTTCAAGCAGAGTGCAAGGCCACCAGATTCAAGTGCAGTTTCATACCACTTCAAGCAGGGTGCAAGATAACCAAATTGAAGTGCAGTTTAATACCATTTCAAGCAGGGTGCAAGGCCACCAAATTCAAGTGCAGTTTCATACCATTTCATGCAGGGTGCAAGGCCACCAAATTCAAATGCAGTTTCATACCATTTCAAGCAGGGTGCAAGGCCACCAAATTCAAATGCAGTTTCATACCATTTCATGCAGGGTGCAAGGCCACCACATTCAAATGCAGTTTCATATCATTTCAAGCAGGGTGAAACCACCATAAAACCACTATAAAACCACACAAAACACCACATAAACACCACACTCACAGTTCAGTAGTCATTCAGTGTGTTCAGTTGATTCCCAGCTTAGACAGTCGTGACCTCTCCCTCCCCCATTTTGCAGAGACTGAGCAACACCCACATTTTCGGGTTTTATAATCCCACCCCCTCCCACCGGAAGGGGCGTGGCCTTCATGGCGTGATTGACTGGAGAGCGATTCTCAACATTTTTTAAACACAAATAACACTTTTATTTTTCATTGATGGGAAGAATCCTCTGCACCTGATGAGCGGCATGGGACTGAGTAAGATGGCCAAGAATCACAGCCGTAAGTGGTAGCGTTTTATCTAAAATCAATATACAGTGAAAACAGGAAGTTGTCAAGTTGCCACCAACAACCATTTTTGCAGTGCAGCATTTCAAAGCAGTTACCACCACCAACAACAACCATTTGCAGTGCAGCATTTCAAAGCAGTTACCACCACCAACAACCATTTGCAGTGCACCATTTCAAAGCAACCACATTTTCATTTTCAAACCATATTAAGGGCACTCACAGTTGAGTAGACATGTGTTCAATGTTATTCACAGCTCAGAGAGACGTGGCCCTCTCGCTTCCTCCATCTTGCAGAGACTGGGTGAGGCACAACACTTCCGGGTTTTATAGTCCCTCCCCCCTCCCACCAGCAGGGGCAGCAGAGAGAATGTCAACATTTTAAAAAACATTAATAACTCTTTTATTTTTCACCGATGGGAAAAACCTTCTTGTCCTGCGCAGCGGAGGGGGACTCTGAGTAAGATGGCCAAAAATCACAGCCGTAAGTGGCAGCGTTTTTTTCAACAATCATGAAACAGAAAAATAGGAAGTGGTCAAGATCTTACTTTTAGTAATATTGATCTCTAATTGCCCTTGAGAAAGCTAGTTTCTAGAACTAGTACAGTCTTTGTGGTGAAGGTAATTACACAGTGCCTTTTTTTGTTCCTGAAATATAACCAGAAAAGTTGTCTACACTATCACAGCTTTGCCCAAGTACGTGTAATATTGTTCAGTCAGCGTTCTTGGAGGTTTACCCAAATAAGACCATGTTTGTAATTCCTTCCTTTTTTTAAATTTCTAATCAGGCTTGACAGTAATTATTAGAATGGACAAGCTCTAATAACGGACATTAGTGCAAAACATGAGTCTCAACAGGACAGCCACTGAGAACAGGTGAAAAATAAAATCTTCACCGAAAGCATGTTGTTTGTAATTTTCTACCAAGGAACTCTATGAAGGCTCTGCGGCTGAATATACTAAAGACAGAGGTCAATAAATACTAAAGACAGGTCGATATTAAGGGAATCATGGCATGTAGGACTTGAGCTGGTACTGTAAATGTTGCTGAGGTAAATGATCAGACTTGATCAAAAAATGACATGGTAGAAATCTCAAATAAATACAAAAATAGCTAAAACTCAGCAGATCAGGCTACATCTGTGAAAAAGAAAAGCCTGTTTCTATTTCATGTTCTTATATTCTAAAATATCCTTTACATTTGTCAGATATATCTTTTCCACAATCGTGTACTCTGTTTAACCTTGACAGGGAAAGCATTAGAATATAAAACTCGCTTATCTTCAAGAGTAACAAATAATCTACAAAGATTTCAATATTCCCAAGTCCTCAGTCGAAACTGAGCCTTTGATACTTCCACAGATACAGATGATGTTGTCAGTTCCAACAGCATCCTTAATATTAGAAAGAGGCACAGTGCATTTTAACCTTCATTCATTCACAAGGAACCCATCTCAAGTTGAACATGAGAAATTATAGGTGCGCTATCAATCTAAACTACTGTACAGCACGTGACGAGTTTCTCTCATATGATACAATCTAAAGGTTTGCTAAACTATGCTGGAGAGGAGGGAAAGGAGGGCAGGGTGAAAGAAGCTTTCAGTTGACTGGAGAAAACACATTTCTGAACTGTTTCTGAGTTAGGAATAGGATGACTAGCACAGAGCAAAACAAATACAGAAATAAGAGCGAGGAAATGTATCCACTTATTTAAAAGCAGAGAGGTCAGACATCCTCATTAAATGTATGTTCTGAAGCATAAATTCCAGCTCTACGCAGAGATCCAGATCTATGTGGCAGAATTCAAAAGGTTTCAAAGGTTTCAAAGATCTCTCTATTGTCACATGTACCAATTAAGGTACAGTTCAGCTTGTGAACCGCACTCTGTGACTAAAATAAATGTAGAAAGAATATTTGCGATTGTTTGAAATTAAGAAGCATATCTATTCATCACATTAATATGTTCAAACTTAATGGAAAGATAAACAAAAGATTGTCGTTGGGGGGAAATAATTGTCTTTTTTTTTTGCCCTGAGGCTCTGTGCTTTTGTTCTAGTTGCAGGCTTTGCTGATTGCCAGGAAGAGCTGCCACTGAAGGAGACCCCTCAGGGTCTGCCCATTTGCCGCAACTCATCAGCCTCCTGGAAACTGTCTCCGCAATCCCTGGTATCCGGCCGTTGGGAATTTGATGGAGCTCTAACTGGCTTGCGCAGTGAAATATTTTACAATACCTTCGGGACACTGAGCACTTGGGAGTGTTTGACGACGACACATTCATTTAACCTCATCATTCACCTACTCGTTCTCCATCCCCAACTGTCTTCATCATGGAAGGTCAATCTGATCTTTAACTCTTGCCCAGAGGGTCAAACACTATCTAGTGTCCAGAGGTGAACTGCAGATTTATACCGAAGATGGACACAAAGCGCTGAAGTAAGTCAGTGGGTCAGGCAGCATCTCTGGAGAAAAAGGATGGGTGACATTTCGGGTCGGGACCTTTCTTCAGTCTCTAGTACTTAGTGTTGTGAAAGCTGTTTCTCAGCGTTAAGTTACAAAACTTCAATGTCTTTGTGTAAAATTGTGACGGTTCGCCCATACATTCGGGAAATTCCAATGGTCGATGCTCATCAGATGCTCAGTACAAAGGTCGCAAGAGCCACCTCATTCAAAGAGCACAGTTCTGTTTGCCAACTGAAATTGGGTGATGGTTTCTGATTAAGAGATTAAATCCAATCTCAAAATTGCAGTATAATATAGATAAATGTGAGGTTATCCACTTTGGCGGGAAAAACAAGGGGGCAGACTATTATCTCAATGGGGTTAGATTAGGTAAGGGAGAGGTGCAGCGAGACCTGGGTGTCCTTGTACACCGGGAGGAGAGGAACACCCCTGTCCCCTGTCTCCATCAGTGATGTGAGTGTGCAATTTACCAAGGAGTACAAATACTTTAGAATTTACCTGGACAGTAAACTGGACTGGTCTAGGAACTGAGGCCCTGTACAAGAAGGGACCGAGACGGCTGTATATTTTGAGAAGGTTCAGCTTCTTCAAAGATGCTGCAGATGTTCTACCAATCGGTGGTAGCCAGTGCCATCTTCTTCACAGTCATGTGCTGGCAGGGTAAATGGGGTTGCAGTGCTGCCGAAGCTCACCGTAGAGCCGCTCCGGCACCTCTGTAAAAAAAATGCTAAATAAACAGCGGGGAATTTTAACTAGTGGGTGTGTGGTCGGGGTAACCTGGTTAAAAGAGGGGGAAGACTGAGATTCCCTGTAGTAGGAGGGGGGGGGGGGGGGGGTGGGGGAGCAATAGGTCCCAGCACGTGCTGTTTGCATTGTGGAGGTTGTGGGTGTGGTGCTGAGCCTGGAACTCTGGTGAGGTGACGGCTCTGGCCCTCTGGTGGCCGGTGGAGAGGCGAGGGTCGGCGGAGTCGCTGGTGGAGGCCCGTGGGGGACTGGAGTAGAGTGGCTGGGTGAGTGGGTGAGTGAGTGAGTGAGTGAGTGAGTGAGTGAGTGAGTGAGTGAGTGAGTGAGTGAGTGAGTGAGTGAGTGAGTGAGTGTGGGAGTGAGTGAGTGGGTGTGAGTGAGTGTGAGTGGGTGGGTGTGAGTGAGTGTGAGTGAGTGAGCGTGGGTGGGTGAGTGAGTGAGTGAGTGAGTGAGTGAGTGAGTGAGTGAGTGTGGGTTAGTGGGTGTGGATGAGTGGGTGAGTGAGTGAATGGGTGAGTGAGTGGGTGGTTGACTGGGTGGGTGAGTGGGTGTGTGTGAGTGCGTGCGAATGTGTGTGTGTGAGTGTGTTTGCCACACTGCCACATTGTGATTCAGTACACCCTCTCTCCTCTCTTTAATCTGTTCACATTGAACAACCATTTAATTGCACTTGTCAATTATTACTTTGTTGCAATTACTGTTACTAACTACAACCCAGATTGATTCTGCCATCTCCACTTCCTCCGTTTTATCCATTACTTTGTTACGTTATGTCCTTCCTTTGATGGTCTCTGAAAAATACCATTGACAAAGATCGTGACAGGCATGTTAAAAATGCGACTGATTAACACTTCTGTTGGATAGTTCAATATGGGCAACAACTTTCTATCCTGAAGAAATTTGTTCCAACTAACTTCATTAAATAGCAATTATGTCAGTGGCGACCACACTCATTTCTGCAGTGAATGTTAAGGGACTGTCCCACTTTGCCGACCTAATTGGCAAGTTTAGAAGAGTTTGAAAAAATGTCACGTTGAAGACCTCCTTCGACCTCCTTCGACCATGTTGAAGACTAGCTACGACTAGCTACGACTAGCTATGACTAACTTCAGGAAAATTGGATACAGAATAGTGGAGAGTGAAGATGACCTCCTTCAATCTCCTTCGACCTCCCTTCGACCTCCCTTCGACCTCCCTTCAACTATGTTGAAGACTATCTACGACTACCTACCACTACCTTTGACTACCTTTGACTACCCTCGATTGCCCACGACTAACATGACGACCTACTAAGACCTACTTCGACTAAACCTACGAGTAAATAAAGTATCGATTTTTTCCATGGCGACCTTTTTTTACTCTCGGGCATTTTTCAACATGTTGAAAAAGACGCTGCGACCTAGCTGAGGCCTCCAGTGCGCGGGGGACTACTCTCGAGCATGAAGGAGAGTTACAAAGACCTCTACGACCTCGTGTCGACCATGCTGCGAGTATGAATCGAGGGCAAACTCGCCAGAACTCGCAGATTCGGTGACCCAAGTGGGACAGGCCCTTTAGTTCTAGTGCAGGAGACTGAAAACATCAAGGCTGATGTTACTGAATTGAATTGAATTGAATTGAATCCTTTATTTGTCATTCAGACCTTTCGGTCTGAACGAAATGTCATTGCCTGCAGCCATACATGTAATAATAAACAACACACAATAAACACAAATTAACATCCACCACAGTGAGTTCACCAAGCACCTCCTCACTGTGATGGAGGCAAAAGTCTTAGGGTCACTGTCTCTTCCCTCCTCTTCTCCCTCTGCGCCGAGGCGATACCCCACCGGGCGATGGTAAGTCAGTCCCGCGGTTCAAGCTCCGCGGCCCGGGGGTGGTCGAAGCTGCCGCCCTCCAGTCCAGCGGACGCAGCTGTTGCCAAGGGAGCTCCGGAAAACAGGCACCAGCCTGTGACCTGCGAGCTCCCGACGATGTCGTCCACTGGCCCGCGGCCGACCCCCGGATTCAGGCCGCCGCCGCCAGAACGCCACCTCAGCCACCGGAGCACCGTCTCCGCCCCGCACCGGACCGCCCACACGGGAGCGTCTCAGCCCCGCACCGGGCCGCCCACACGGGAGCGCCTTCCAGCCGGGAGCCGGGCCACCCACACGGGAGCACCTTCCAGCCGGGAGCCGGGCCGCCCACACGGGAGCGCCTTCCAGCCCCGCACCGGGCCGCCCACATGGGAGCGCCTTCCAGCTAGGAACCGGGCCGCCTACACTGGAGTGTCTCAGCCCCGCGCCGTCCGCCCTCACCGGAGCGCCGAGTCGTGCCGCTGCCCGAACGCCGCCGCAGCTCGAAGACGGCCAGCCTCGCGTTGGTAAGTCCTGGCTGGCTCTACCTCCGGAGCCTCGAGGTCGGTCGCAGGTTGGAGGCCGCCAGCTCCGCCATTAGGCCTCAGCTCAGACGGGGGAAGAGAAGGGGTATACGACAAGAAAGTCGCATTCTCCCGAAGGGGGAGACAGAAAGCCCTGTTTCAGCCCCCCCCCCCCCCCCCACACACATAACACAACCTAATAACCAAAAGTTTAACTGAACAAGACAAAAAAAAACAACACAAAAAAAGTAAAAACAGACAGACTGCAGGCGAGCCGCAGCCATTTCACAGCGCCGCCACTTCCGGAGACAGAGCTGCACTGTTGGAGGTCTTGTTCTTCAGATAGCAAGTCAGACTCAGGTGATATAAAGGGTCCTGAGGGCTACTTCAAAGTAGAATAAATGTATGGAGACACATGGAACTGTAGATGCTGGTTTACAAAAATCAGACACAAAGTGCTGGAGAAACTCAATGGGTCAGGCAGCATTTCTGGAGGACATGTGTAGGTGATGTTTTGGGTAGGGATTCTTCTTCCGATTGATTCCTGTGTGGGACGGGGGGGGGGGGGGGGGGGAGAATCTGGGAAAGATAGCTGGAAGAGAAGTGGGGGCAGGACAAAATCAGGTAAGTGATAGGTGGGTACAGGTAAGGGAGAGCTTGATTGGCAGATGGTTGAACAAAGGTGTGTGATGAAATGGCAAAAAGGTTTGAGAAAAGGAGTAAGGATTGAAGATTTGGGAATTGTGAAGCCAGGAGAGAGACTATAGGTGGAAAGGGATGTGCAGAGGGGGAAGGGGAGAAATGGGTGTAAATCTAGATGGAGCAGTGGTGAAAGGGGGAGGAAAGAGAGGTGGGATAGGGGAAAGGGGGAGGGAGGGTTGTTTGCAGGTTAGCTATGTGAAATTGGAAAATTCAATGTTCATACCATTAGGTTGTAAGAGACACAAGCGGAATATGGTGTGATGTTCTGCCATTTTATGTGTGGGCTCACTTTGGCAATGAAGGAAAAGTCAATATGGGAATAGGTAGGGGAGTTAAAATGGATAGCAACTGGGAAAATCAGCAGACCTAGGCAGACCGAGTGCAAGTGTTCCACAAAATGGTTCCCTTTTCCAATGTAAAGGCCACGTTGGGAATGCCAAATGCAGTAGATGATGTTAGAAGAGGTGCACCTGCATCCCTGTCTCACCTGGAAGGAGGTAAGGGACGAGTGTTACACCTCTTGCGGTTGCAGGGAAAAGTTCCTGGGCAGGGGGTGGTTTGGGTGGGAGGGGATGAGTGAACAAAGGAGTTGCCGAGGGAGTGGTCTCTGT
The DNA here is from genome assembly GCF_010909765.2 of Amblyraja radiata. NCBI lineage: Eukaryota > Metazoa > Chordata > Chondrichthyes > Rajiformes > Rajidae > Amblyraja > Amblyraja radiata. The sequence continues at coordinate 22,003,798 of NC_045983.1, read as the reverse complement.
GGAAGGTGGAAAGGGGTGGGGAAGATGGTGGTGGGACCATGTTGAAGGTGGTGGAAATGACCAACTTTCATAAGTAGGTAACTAACTTTGAGGTTACAGTCATCAGTCACACTGAACACAGAAACATTGACCTCATCTCTCTGAGGTGAGCTGAGGCTTGAGAAGGTATATAAATACAAGTGGCCTTTCCTTTACGTGCTTGAATTAAGAGGTCCTGACTGATACCTGCCAACTGTTGTGGTCACAACTGCTGGTTGAGGGGAGGTCATGGACCGCATTGTCTGTGGCTCTGGAGGTGATTGTAGTCCCTAACTCTTATGAACCAGATTTCCTCCAGAATCTTGAAGATATCAATGATAGTGAGAGTTCTAATCTAGACTATGATTATTCAGTGGAAGCAGCAGCTTAGAGTAGGTATGTTGCAAAGCCTACCTGAAGCGTCGGTGAAAATCTGCCGTTGCGGGTGTGCGCGATTTTGGTGCCGTTTAGAGGGGGGCGGGTTTAAAACGCGATTTTCTCTAAGCTGTTCCAATCGAAAATGTTCAGCCTAGTTAATTATTAACGAAAAATCGCTGAAAGACCCCGTCGCAAAAGCTATTATTAGGTTTAAAGGCCTTGAATAATAGTTATAGTAGTTTAAAAATCAATCTCTAAACCCGCGACCGCCAGCAACCGCAGGGTCTCATAAAGCAAACCACAGAAGGTTGGCTGTATATTTTTACATTAAAAAGGGCTTCTAAAGATCCCTTTATACAAAGTTTAATATTGCGAGAAGCTCATTTTGGGCCCATTATATCCCGCAGTATTTTTCTCGGCATTTGGGGCACAAATCTACCGCAATGTGAACGTTCTAAACCAGCGCGTTCCACAGGGATCCACTGGAAAGCTGATTTAAATGGACATTTATTTACAGCAATTAAACACTAAATTCCTTCCATTTGGCCTATAAATTAATGTAAATGAGATTTTAAAATCATGTTTTATTGTGAATTATTTGTGAATATTATTTGGACATTTAGGCTATTTAAAAATGTTAATCATTTATTAAGAAATGGATAGATGTTTAGATCTAGTAATTGAAGTCTGAAATTAGCTACAATTAGGTAACAAACTAATTATATGCTTTAATTTCAGGTCATCCAAGTAAGATTATTTTATATTTGTTTCAGAATGCTTCAATCTATGATAACTGAAAATTTCATTCAGTTCTCTTAATTTTTAAGAAAGTTATGGGCTTTTGACTGTTCACGATCACAGCTTTTTTGTTATGTCCATAGAAAATCAATAGGGAACAAGATGCTCATTTCCCAGTATGAAAATGGCCATAACTTTTTAAATACTTGAGATATGAAAGTGAATTAGGTGTCAAATTAAACTTATTTTTATGCTTTATCTGATGGGATAAATTACAGACTTGATTTTTAAAATCTCAAAATTTTGTAACATTGCTACTTAGAGCTAGAAATGGCACTGCTCTACATCAGTGCTCATCTGTGTATAAATCCTTACTTTCACATGAATATTGATCTTTAGTCATGGAGTAAGCACAGTATGCTCATGAGATGTCATTTATTTAACCTGAAAGAGGTGTCTGTCATGCATTTTTCAATCTTCTAAACTTGTTTACAGTCAATATATTTTAATTATATTTTGAATTCCCAAACTATTGCAATTGGGATCCATGCCTGCCTTACACCTGCTTCCCATGTCCCCCTGCACCATTTCATGGATCTTTTTCATCTAGGCTGCTGCCACACATGTTCATGGTGTTCCAGATGAGATAGCATTGTGTTGCTTTCCGGGATAAAAGGCAATGCAGAGAGCTGACCTGACTGCAGCAGCCTGAGATAATGAAAAACGTTATTAGGGCAGAACTGGAGATGTCTGCACTTGTGGAAGGAAACCAAGTCTTCACATAAGGTCGTTACCAAGACATTTAATAGGGAATTCAGGGGAAAGTTATTTTAGCAGACAGCAGTCGAATGTATAACTCAATATCACAGGGAACAGTTTAGAAATATAGCATAAATTGTGCTGAGAGGGATAGATGGAAAGGGTTGGGGAAACGTGTACAAGGGCATGGACCTGTTATGGTGAATAGTTTGTTTATATGCTGTCATTTTATTACAAAGGCATATCTCATCATATTCTCCTCCGGATCACATCTTGGACCCTTCTGAGGTATGGTGGAAGTGGAATAGCCAGACTGTCTCCAGATGTTTATTCTAATGTTCTGTGAATCAGTATAGTCACCCTTTGAATAAAAACAAAACTTTAGATGACAATTAATTATGATTTAAAATAACGAAACTATTATACATTGGATGTTAAAGGCACATAGGGAATCTTCATTGTTCTCATAGGTTTCACATAGTGTAAGAGCTGACGTTTATGTGAGAAATATGAGCTCATTCAGATGAGAATTGTTGGTTCTGGACATTGCAGTGCATTCCATTTCAGGAAGATGTGTTCATATCTCATATTCCCAGATCAACAAGAGCAGGGTTAAATGCAGAATAAATGTATTTTTTTTAAATCATGTTCAAAACATGGTCAAAGCATTTAACCCTGTTGCCATGGAAAAAATACAGTGAAAGCTCAATTATCTATCTTGACAAGTGTTGTTCGTTTATACATTGTGGATAATCAAAAGTCAGCCCAGCTGCTTCCTTGGCATTGCCCCTGGACTAGCCACTTCCCTCAGTACTGCCACACTCAGCCCAGTGCCCCATCAACAATGCCCCTTCATTAATCCAGTAGCTTCCTGCATGCTTCCCACAATAAACTATGATGCTCCCTCAGCACTGCTCCTCCCACAAAAAATGTCCATTATTAAATCATGCCGAATAGCAAAAGGGACAATTACAAAGGGTTTACTGTATGAATTTCATAAAGTTTATTTTCATATCTATCAAGAAAGCCTCACATATAATGGACTACTATGCTTTAAAAGTCCTGCATATTTTACTTGCCTGGGACTGTCAGCAGGGATTTAAAAAAATAGTGTGATCAGTTTTTGGTTAAGGTATGACATGAATGCTTGTGATAATGGATGTCATGTTACAAATGTATGCCAGTCACATTAATATGGTGCATATTTAGACATTAATGTTCATTACATTTTAAAAGGATTCAGATAACTCAGCATGCACACCTTTGGTTGAATGAGTTTCTTTTGTGCCATATTGTTTTCCAATTCTGCAACATCACACATGCAGACAGTGCGACCTTTGGTGATGCATTTTTGGTGATGCCGTAGAGTGAAAAGTTGGCAACATTTTAAAATGTATTTCATAAATCACAATGAATGTACATCCCACTGAGAAACAAATAAAGGGCAAATAGTAGGAAACTGTTCCTCCTGGTAGAGGTGTGTCCAAAAGGGCAAAGGTTGAGGGTAAAGTATGAGAGATTGAGGCAGGGATTTGAGGAAGAGCATTTTTCCCCATTGAGAAGTTGCAATGTGGAAAACATTAATGAGAGATGTTGGGAGACTGCACGGTCTCCAAGTATATGATTTTGCAAAAGAGCCGCATGCAAGTACAACAAATAAAGAAAGCTAACAGATGTTATTGTTTATTGCTGGGAAAGTTAAAAGAGTAATAAAGAAGAGATACACAAGAAACTGCAGATGTTGGAATCTTGAGCAAAACACAATGTACTGGGGAACTCAATGGGTCAGGCAGCAACTGTGGAGCAAATGGAGACACAACATTTAGGATCAGGGCCCTTCTGTAGACTATTTGGAGGAGGTGGGGTGAAAACTGGAAAAGAGTGGTGGGAAACAGTGAGACAGGACAAAGCCTGGCAAATGATAAAAGGATCCAGGTGAAGAGGAAGGGTGTGACTGGCAGACCGGTGAAGTCAGTGACAAATGCAAGAGGAGAAAAGGAGGCAAAAGGAAGTCTGATAAGGAGAGAAGAGGGGGAATGAAATGAAAAGTCAGAGGGAGAGATATGGGTGGATCAGGGGGTACGGAGGAAATTGAGGTGGATAAAAGGGTAATGGGGGACTCAGGGACGGGAGGTGAGTAAAGGATGCTAGGTGGGAGATGAAGGGAGAAATGTGTGCATACCAGGATGGGAGGAAAACATTGGAAACAGTTTGGAGGTTTACTGCATTGGGTGATTGGCCTTCCTTATGAGAAATGATTGCATCATTGATTGCTGGGCTTGCATCTGATAGAATTGATAGAATTGAGAACAATGAGAGGTGATTTGACTGAATCGTTTAAGATCCTGAGGTCTCTTGCCAGAGTAGGCGGATGTACAAAGGTATTTCCTCTTGTGGGCGAATCTAGAACTTGGGGGTCACTGTTTAAAAATAAGAAATCACATATTCAGTAGTACTCCATCATTAATCTCCCAGCTGCTGCCTCAATTTTGGATAAGGAAATGAAAACATAATTTAAATATATTTAATGTGCAGCATTTGCTTATTTATTGGTACCATTTCTATCATGACATTCAATTGCCCACATTTAAAAATCACGATGACATATTTGAAATGCCACAGATGACCTTATTAGGCAACAGCTCTACCATCATTCCACCATCAAACCCCTGCCGAGTGTTTGCCCAGCAGCCAAACAACATGCTTGACATTGCATATAGGGACCACTCCAGCAGCAATAAACACACTGCAACAACTCACACTGTATGTGTTGGACAATGCAACCAGAGAGAGAGGGGAATGACACCAGGGAGAGATATGTAGGAGTCCTGGAAGATGAAACTGACAAACAGTGGGATCAGCCTTGTTATCAAAGGCTCCCACGGTTAAGTGTTCGCAGTTCTTGCAGATACTGTTCAGTAGAAAAGGCAATAAACCGAAATCATGAGGATGTGTTGTGCATCTGAGAATTTTGAGCAGCAGCTGTAAAATATTGTTTAGTCTTTAACTTGAGATGTTACAGAGCAAACTATACAAATAAATATAAATCTCAGTGGACCTCAACCCGAAACGTCACCAATCCATATTCACCAGAGATGTTGCCTGACCCGCTGAGTTACTTCTCCTTCCCACCCTACTCCATCCCCTACTCCCAATTCCTCTGTCCACGCCGCATCCACACCCAGGATGAGGTGTTCCAAACCAGGGTATTGGAGATGTCCTCATTCTTTAGGGAATGGGGGTTCCCCTCTTCTACTATAGATGAGGCTCTCACCAGGGTCTCTTCTATACCCCGTAACTCTGCTCTCACTCCCCATCCCCCCATTTGTAACAAGAGCAGAGTCCCCCTTGTCCTCACCTTCCACCCTACCAGCCGTCACATACAACAAATAATCCTCCAACATTTTCGCTACCTTCAACGGGATCCCACCACTGGCCCCATCTTCCCATCTCCTCCCCTGTCGGCTTTCCGCTGAGACCGTATCCTCCGTAACTCCCTGGTCAATTCGTCCCTTCCCACCCAAACCACTCCCTCTCCTGACACTTTCCTTTGCAACCGCAAGAAATGCTACACTTGTCACTCTACCTCCCCCCTTGACTCCATCCAAGGACGAAAGCAGTCTTTCCAAGTGCGGCAGAGGTTCACTTGCACCTCCTCCAATCTCATCTATTGCATCCGCTGCCCTAGGTGTCAGCTGCTCTTCATTGGTGAGACCAAGCAAAGGCTTGGCGATCGCTTTGCCAACACCTCCGCTCGGTCCGCAATAACCAACCTGATCTCCCGGTGGCTCAGCACTTCAACTCCCCCTCCCATTCCGAATCCGTCCTGGGCCTCCTCCATGGCCAGAGTGAGGACCACCATAAATTGGAGGAGCAACACCTCATATTTTGCTTGGGTAGTTTACACCCCAGCGGTATGAACATTGACTTCTCCAATTTTAGGTAGTCTCTGCTTTCTCCTTCTTTCTCCTCCCCTTCCCAGCTCTCCCACAGCCCACTATCTCCGCCTCTTCCTTTCTTCTTCCCGCCCCCCCCCCCCCCACATCAGTCTGAAAAAGGGTCTCGACCCGAAACGCCGCCTATTTCCTTCGCTCCATAGATGCGGCCTCACCCGCTGAGTTTCTCCAGCATTTTGTCTACCTTCGATTTTCCAGCATCTGCAGTTCCTTCTTAAACAAACGCTGAGTTACTTCAGTGATTTGTGCCATTTTTATGAACTAGCATCTGCAGTTCCTTGCTTTACAAATAAATATATGGTTGTGCTGGGAGTGCTGAAAGACCATCTCCAAATACTAGGTGCAGAACAATGGGATTCAGTATTTTCATCTTGGGACAGAACAGAACAGAATGTAACCTCACCAGTCCAGCAGTGAATGCAGTTAAAACAATATCAGTGTGAGCATGAAACACAAAAATGAGAGCTTCCACATTACATGCCCATTGCAACATTAATTCTATCAGACAGCGCCATGAACTCAATTCTGTTACCTAGGGTCCATGATGGATTCTGTTGTACTGGGAGGAGTAGCAATGGCCAATATCTAGAGCAATATGTCAATTCCAGTGTTAGATTGTGTTACAGTATTGCAGTGGTGACGTACCCTTGTGCCTTCAGCCCCTTTCGTTCTGGTCTCTCAGCATTTGTTTACTGCCTTGTGCTGGTTCTTGGGCCATTTGAGCTTTAGACCTGCCATATTTATGAGCATTGTGAGATTACTGCAAGTTTATTCCCTAACAGCGACATTAAAAAAATGGAAGTATCAGGGTACTCACCGTTCAAGGTAAGTTATCAATTTATAGGTTCCTTCGCCACATATTCCTACTTTTTCATTCATCCCCAGGCCATATCTCTACATTTGACACCTTGTAATGGCAAATCACACTTTCACCGCACAATATGTTTCTTTATACTCCTTTGTTTCAAGTATGGCCCTCATGGGAAATGGATGGAGAGGAGACTTCCATTGCATTTGGCTGAATATAGTCAAAATGTTACCCCCTAATTAAAGCTAACACAGACAAACCATATGCAGCTTGTGCCAACTTTACAATCTCAGCACACAGTCAGCACAGTACAGTGCTTTTACAAGGGCAGAGGTAAGCTAACGTTTTACAGAATTAAGGTATAATTATTGATGCCTAACCCACTCAGTAATCACTACTGAATTTTAACACAGAATGTAATGCAATTATACCTTTCTCTCTGCTTTGCACTAAGGAGCATTCATTTTTACAATAAACTCCTGAAGGGGTTAATCCTATGTATCCATATGCCAATTCCATTAATAAAGAAAGGCCAGCCAGAGTCTAAGCTTGCTTATTTATTATTGTGCTTTTGGTTGAAATATTGCCTACATACTACATTATTCATTTGTGCAGAATGGCATTTGACAGAATGTCTTCATTACTTTTTTTCCTAACCTCTGAACCTATTATCTAAAGGGCCATTCAAGCAACACATCAGGAATGAAACAAGTTATTAGTGAAGTACAGACTGGTTATGACATTTTTATAGATGTGTGAATAAAATAAATGCTAATCATATGGCAGCAATCATTAAAACTATAAGGGTTGTCTGGAAAGTGACAATATAAATATTGATCAGTTGAGATGCTTACAATGCTCTGTAGGTTGATGGGAATGTGTCTATCCATTGGTGACAGCCATCTCCTTGGATTGAGAGTTCTCATTCTTCTCATTCAGGTCAAAGTTTCTTCACATTTGCCCTGTCTCAGACCTAAACGATCAAGGTAACAGACAAGAGAAAGTGAGGGGAACTGGGAGATCGTGATTCAACGATTCCACATCAGAAAATTGTAGAAAGTAGGATGATCTTAGCATTGCTGGGAAGATGAGAAAGAATATTATGCATGGAATACTCTGTGGACTCCTGATTTTCAGTGAGTTTGTATGAAGGAGAAAGTTGTGTATTTGGAGCTGGGGAGGGGGAGGCGGGGGGGGGGGAGGGGGTGAGAAGAATAAAAGTACAATGATGCATTGATCGAGACACAGGAAAATATGTGATAGGGAAAGATTGTACATCTGCAGTAAAAAAAAGTCAATTTTCACCTTACATAGAACCCCCGACTCTTATTAGACTTATGGGTCAGTGGAGTCAGAAAAAAGAGGGAGAACCTGCTTTCTGTTTACATTGATCATAACTGACACATGAATATAAAATAATTTACCAAAACACACATTATCCTTTTCTTTTTCTCTCCACCATCCAGAACTCTCCACCGACAGCCATTTATTAGAATATGTTTCACTCACTCCTCGATCTTTCAAATTATTGGAACATTAAGGGACTGCAACCCTTGCATTGCCAGTGCTGTTTGGTGGTCATGTCATTAAGGGCATGAGGGGAAATCCATTTTGTCTGCAAAACTGCGACCACATTGCTTGCTGCTCACTGCCTTAGAAGTAGTGAATTCCCCTTTCATCAGAAGATAAGAGTGACCACCTTGGAGAACCTCAAGTCTCTGCAAACATTGCTCCAAGGGAAGGATCTGGCACCTCCATGCAAGGTAGATCTTCCTGGCCAAAATCCTCCTCCCTGCTCCCCTTTTCCAGCTACAGGCGGGATTTTCGACGTCTTCCTCTTCTTCTGTCATGTTGATGACTATTTGGACAACCATTATAGCTGAACTTCTTCCTCAGACAGGAACACCTTAATGTCACTGTAACACTGCACTTGGTAATATGTGCTATTTTCTCCAAATCTCTCACTAAGCACCCTTACATGCTGTCCTCTGGCTTAATTTCCAACTAATCTGCAAGTTATTTAAATAGACTCCCCCTGCTCTGAAACATAAAGCTTCCTAGGCAGGGATTGAAGTGACACAGTTTGGCAATGTTGGCGTTAGAGCAGCAACGCACAAAGATTGACATCAACAACTGTCTACTCTGCAAACTCTCAGGGTGTGAGCATTACCAGACTTGCTGCATGCCACGAGTCACTCAACCGATGTGCACATGGGACCTCGATAAAATTAGGCAAATTGGAACCCGGAGCCCTGAAAGGAAAAAATGCAGCTTGCCTGGTTCACACAAGACTCATGTGTGCATGATTGAAGAGCCTTACAGCTCTCCACCTGTTTACCAACTCCACAGGTTCCCCTTGGAGCAGGCTGAAACAGGTGGTCGATTAGGGGAAATCTCCTGAGAGAAGACTACAAAATCTCAGTGGGCATCTGTCGGAAACAGGCACCACATCTTCGCTACTGACTGAGAAACCTTGCCATTCCTTCGGTCAATCATTTAATTGTTGCGTGTGTGACCTTGTAAGATTCAAATTGGGAGTTTTTTTCCTCCATATTATGATACCAATAACACGAAGAAGGGTTTCGGCCCGAAACGTCGCCTATTTCCTTCGCTCCATAGATGCTGCTGCACCCGCTGAGTTTCCCCAGCAATTTTGTGTACCTTCGATATTCCAGCATCTGCAGTTCCCTTTTGAACACTTTAAGTATACTCGTTTGGCTGTGAAATACTTTAGATGTACCAGGGTCAAGAAGGTGTGAGATAAATGTAAGTTATTCTTTGCCAAAGTCTGCCAAATATCAATTATGTTCATGTACATTTTTGTCACTAGTCCATTACCCTCAATTAACTTTCGACAATCAGCCAATTAAGTTTTATTTAAACCTCCAGTACCTGTTCATTATTCTCTACATAACTCTCTGTTAGCCATTCATTATTCTACATTGAACTCTCTGCCAGCTGTCCATTGCTCTCCATGTGAGACACTGCCAAAGCTTCATTGCCTTGTTCATAAATCCTCACAAAATGCTTTATTTAAATATGTCATCAGGCAACAGGCCTTCCCTGGAACATCCCTGGAATACCTAGACAATAAGACTCCTAATCAGACTCTTATGTTAGAGTCCTATTCATTAACTATAGATCTGCCTTCAACGCCATCATCCCATCCAAACACATCTCCAAATGAATTAGCTCAACTTTCTGACCCACCGACACAATCGGTGAGGGTAGATGACAACACCTCCTCCACGCTGATTCTCAATAGCACTGCCCCGCAAGGATGCTTTCTCAGTCCCTACTATACACCTTGTACACTCACGACTGTACAGCCAAATTTGGCTCTAACACTATCAACAACTTTGCAGTCGACACCACTGTGGTGAGCTGGATCACAACAACGATGAAACGGAGTACAGGAAGAAGATAGAGTATTTACTGATATGGTATCAAGACAAGAATCTCTCCCTCAATGCCAGCAAGATGAGAGAGCTAGTTATTGGCTTCAGGAGGCATAGTGTACCTACTCCAATCAGCATCAATGGTGCCAAAGTGGAAATAATTGAAAGCTTTAAGTTCCTTGGTGTTAATAATGCCAATGATCTGTCATAGTCAAACAGCACTGATGGGACAGCCACAAAGGCACACCAACGCCTCTAATTCCTTGGGAGACTGTGGAAATTCGGCATGTCACTAATGACTCTTACAACCATGTACAGATGCATCACAGAAAACATACCGTCGCGTTGCATCACAGCTTGGTTTGGGAATAGCTCCCCCCAAGACCGCAAGAAATTGTAATGAGTTGTAGACGTAGTCTAGTGAATCACACAGCCCAGACTTCCCACCATTGACTCCATCAACACTTCATGCAGCCACAGAAAAGTAGCCAATTTCCTCATCCTGGTCATTTCCCTCTTCTCCCAGCTGCCATCTGGCAGATGGTTCAAAATCTTGAAAGCGTACAATACCAGACTCAAGGATTTGTATATACAGCACAGAAAGGAAGTACAGGTGCTGGTTTACACCAATGATAGATGCAAAATGCTGGAGTAACTCAGTGGGACAGGCAGAATCTCTGGAGAGAAAAAATGGGTGTGAAGAAGGGTCTCGATCCGAAACATCACTGATTCCGTCTCTCCAGAGATGCTGCCTGTCCTGATGAGTTACTGCAGCATTTTGTGTCCATAACCAACCTAATTTAATGGATTTGTTGTTACCTACATCGCACATAAACTCAGACACTATTGTGCATGTTTTATTAATAAGCTGAATGAGGGGCTCCTGTCCACTGCCTGATGCTTATGAAGCCAAAGGAGCTGATGGTTGCATTGTTCAGTTATTTTGCCTAAATCCTCTGTTCGATCATTCACAGAAAAAGTCAGTACTTACCCAGCCTAAGAACATTTTAATTTCAAGCTGGTCATTCATTGCTTCTGGCAGAAATAAAACATTAAATAATCAAACCTTCCAGCAGAGATTGAAGTTAGGTGGCCCATTATACATTCCCAGGGTTTTTCACAATCCAGTCAGGCATGCATTTTTCCTTTTCTTCCAGTAAATGTCACTTTGTAAATTATTATTAAACCTTTACTCTGAAATGTCGTGCATTCCAGATTATGCCAACTATGCCTACATCATAACTCTTTGGCTCAACCCCCAACCGATCCCTCTATTTGCATTTGCGTTCCTTTCCCACTGAAATTAAATCTGTGCCCTTTGTATGTCAACCGCATCAGCAGTAAAATCTGCTTTATTTTTCTATAAATGTGGAGTTCTCTTTGAAGAGTTCACAGAAGTTTGGAGTTACAATTCTGGTTTACATGCAGTGTAGAACTCCCTCGGCGATGATTCTGTTGCAGAATATGACTGCTTAATTTATGACTCATGGAATATAGAAATGCCAAATCAAAGTTTCACATGCGGTGCAGAGCTTGCGATAGTATAATTCAGATCCATATACATTGCATAACTCCCTATAGAGTTGATACATTGGCCATTGTTTAAGGAGCATAAATCACTGCATAGGGTTATATAGGATGCTCTGGACTGCATTACCCAGCATAGGAAACTGCAGTCTGTAAGCTGTAAATCAGGAGTGCTTAAACTGAGTGTGAGTACATCACAAGGATCTTTATATCACAAATGAAACATACCTTAAATGATTCCATATATTATAGAACAAATGTGTGATGGGTGCATCGTATGGTCAGTATATTAATTCATTTCCCATCAGTAGTGTTTATGTTGTGGACTGCCCTTGAATTTGACTGAGCCGAATGTTATTGCTTAGTATAGGACAGATAATTGGGAGAATTAAGTAGATACTAGACCAAGTGGGACCCGTTGGGTCCCGTCCCCTCAACGTGCGGTTGCGGTGGGGGTGGGGGGGGGTGGGGGGGATGGGGTAGAGAGGGAGAGGGAGTGTGGTAGAGATTGAGGGGCGGGGGGTGCACTGCATTACAGGGGTGGGTTGGTTCCCGAACGAAATACTCCAACACTCACCCATAGGTCCCACCACTCCCTAGAGAGGGAGGGGGGACAGAGAGGGAGGGGGGGCAGAGAGGAAGGAGGGGGGAAGAGAAGAGGGGGGGGCAGAGAGGGAGGGGGCAGAGAGGGAGGGGGGTAGAGAGGGGGGGGGGGAAGTGAGGGAGAGGGGGGGCAGAGAGGGAGGGGACATAGAGAGAGGTGGTAGAGGCAGCACCTACCCAGGTCGTAGAGCAGCAGCCTCCCCATCAGGCGCCAGGCCCGAGCGAGGCTGCAGGTGGGCGTGTACCCGAGCGAGGCCCCCTCCCCACTCCCCCTTCCCCTCCCCTCTCCTCCCCTCTCCTTCCCCTCCCCCTCTCCTCTCCCCCCTCTCCTCTCCCCCCTCCCCCCTCTCCAACTCTCCTCCCCTCTCTCCATCCCCCACTCCACCCTTCCCTCTCTCTCACCCCCCTCCCTCGCTCTCTTTCTCTGACCCAGGGAGGGGATAGAGAGGGAGGTGGAGGGGGTAGAGGCAGCACCTACCCAGGTCGTAGAGCAGCAGCATCCCCAACAGGCGCCGGGCCCGAGCGAGGCTGCGGCCGGCGTGGACTCAAGCAAGGCCCGGAGCGGTCTGAGGACGGTCAAAAGCAGCGGAGGGCCGGCCGATCGTGGCTTCCACGAGGGGAAGCCCACCCACCTGCATGACAGATGATCGGGTGGGGGAGACGGAGAGCAGGTCATCCCCCATGAAGGCCAGAGATCGCCAGGTGGGATCGGGATCACCAGCGAGGAAAAGGCATCACGATTCCCCGACTCCCTGCGATCGATGGAGGAATCGCAAGGTCTCCATAGACGGCCTCTCCCAGATGGAGTAATGGTCGCCACGGTCACCTTCCCATCGCGCTTCCCCGCACCCTCACCTGCGCCCGCGCAGTGATAATGGCCGCCGCCGACATGTTCTAGAACTTCAAGAAGCCCAGCGGAGCACGCAGCACGACCTGTGCAGCAGTTTAAAAATGCTAAGTGACAAATTTAAAGAAGTGAAAGTTAAGAAGCCAAGAAGTACAGAGTCAGAACAGGCAGGCAGTCAGATCCATTCTGACATCATCAGCGAGACCATATCGTTTATTTTCTAAGTTATTTGAGATTTGTGAACATTTTCATAAATAACTCGAGAAATAATGCATGAAATCTTCAGATAAGGCAATTTTTGATTTTACGGGATAAATCTCTACCGGAATATGTAAAAATTTTCCCGTTAATGCGTTGTTTCTTCGAGTACAAGTGATTGCGCACACACACACACACACACACACACACACACACACACACACACACACACACACACACACACACACACACACACACACACACACACACACACACACACACACACACACACACACACTAGGGACAATTTACAATTTTACCGAAACCATCTGGAAATTGTATCTGGAGGTCCCTTTAAGGTGCACAGCAGCAGAGCAAGCAGCACCATGATAATCCAGTTGCATTTTGGAGTGGTTAAATTGCTGAGTTGAGATTAACGTGACCGGATGTCTCCTTAAATGCTGTAAACCAGCATTACATTCGGCATGATTCCCCTGTGTGTCTGTTGGGACAGGAGATGGAGAGCATGTGCGAGCATGATTCGCTCCAGGAACCTTCAGGTTGTTTCCCGAGTTGACCAATTTTACCTCAGACAATTACGCTCTAAGAGAAATTGACTGAACCTTCAAGCATAGAATTTTAATGCAGAGAAAATAAGTACGCATATGAGATGATACCAATGGAACAGAAGATGTCCATTCAAGGCCCCCTCCAATGACTGGTCCAGGCAAGGAGTGGAGTGGGAACTGTGCTGGAAATACAAGTAGAAATGCCCACCATGTCTACTGCACTGGGGAAGCTCAATGTTGATTATTATTATGATTTTATGATTTTTTTAAAGGAATCAAAAATGGTAAACTTGGCCACTTCCTGGATACGCCTTGCTCATTTTAATGAGCATTAAATGCTTAAACATTAAAACTTCTTTGCTGGAGATTTAAAATATAATGATAAAAATCTTTATGAGTAATATTCCAAGAAGGTCTTTCTTGATGCATATCAATCTTAGACCACTCAATCACTGATTTCATGACCGGACAGAAATTGATGTAACACCAACATTTTGCAGAGTAAAAATATCAATCATCCTGAAATGCCAGCAAGGTTTGGCTCTTGTTTTTGAGATGGAGTCTTTCTTACAATTTCTGGTTGGAAATTTCCCCTCAGTTGACTAAAATTAAGAGACGATGATGCATTAGCAATGGGAGGATTTTCTATTCTACAGGATTCGACCGGACACTAAAGTTCCTTTGAAACTAAAATCAAAGTAGAAAGGTGTCCCACCCAATATCCAAACTAGCTTAATTTGTAATTCTCTTTGTTGCTGCTCAGGAGAAAAACTGATGGTAGTATTTGTTTTTCACAGCAGTCACTGAATTTTAAAGTCTCTTTATGTACCTAAAGTGCTTCAGATGCCTTTGGATATATGGTCTAATGTGTTTTTTAGTGTTCCAAAGAAAACAGTTCAGAAAACAGAAAAAAGGGACAAAAGATTTATGAAAATAATGATCTAGGAAAGGATTGAGAAATGCAAAATTTCCTTCCACATTTTTAGAGATCAGCTGAACCTCTCTGCCAGATACCTTACTCTCCCAAATTAGGCATTCGGATACTTCTGAAACCAATAGGATGCCCTGAGCCCACTTATCCAACCACAGATTGAAAACATTCAAAGCTCTCTGCAGATTCCAATGTTGGCTGAAAGTTGTCTTACCTCTGACTCTTTGTCTTCCAGTTGTGGCATGGCTTCAAAGACCAAAACCTTACTCTCCAGATCTCCTTCAGCAGACCCCTCCTCTTATCACACTCTCCACACCTTCACAGAACTTATCTCTCTCAGCAAGGCCTCGAGATCATTCCGAGCCTATGTTTAAATCCTCAATCTCCATGCTGTTAACTTACTCAGAGAATTTGCTCTGATAACTTGGTTCAAATATCCACTAACCTTTGAGCAAGTAAGATCAGTAAGATCTATCTGGTTTGGTTTTGTTTAATTTTTTCCGCTTGAGTTTCCAAAATTTATTTAAAAGTTAAAACATAGACCTATTGAGAAATTTGTCAAGATCCAAATTCTTGTTTACTTGTACGATGGCATGGAAATAGGCTCTTCAGCCCACTGAGTTCATTGATCTCCCATCAACACAAATTCTATATTATCCCACCTTCTCACCCACTCCCTGCACAGTTGGGACAATTTACGGTGGCCTATTAACCTACAAACCTGCTCGTCTTTGGGATGCGGGAGGAAACCGGAGCATTTGGGGGAAACCCATGCGGTCACAGCGGGAACATATAATCTCCACTCAGACAGCACCCAAGGTCTGGATCGTATCCGGATCTCTGGTGCTGTGAGGCAACAGCTCTCAGCAGCATCTCTGTTGGACTATTTTAACCTGTATTTGTCGTTCAGAGAAAAAAACAGAGGCTAAACACAGATCTTTTTTAAATGATGATTATTTGGGATTATTTAAATGTCACAAGATTATTCAATTTAAACCATTGCCTTCAATTCTGGAGAAGAAAATTGCCAAATCCTAAATGGATGGAGATTGCAGAATAACATTCTATGTTTACAGGCATCACATAACCCAATTAATGCCTGAATAATGGGATAGAATGTTCTTATAATAACAAGTACACCCAGTGCTGGAGTAACAGAGGGCAAGCATAGAAGTTCTGAGAATAAGTGTGATGCTCATGTTGAAACCTTTGAATCCTGTTATTTTAGACACTGACTTTACTTTTTATCCAATCAATATGTTTCTTATAAGAGAGTTCTGGATCTGGGGTTGCTCAGCAGTGATGTTGCAATAGTGCATTTGTTTTTCCTTCATATCCAGATTGCAGAGTTTGGAAGAGGTGTACCAATGATTTAGAAAAAGGAACTGCAGGTGCTGGTTTACAAAAAAAAAAGACGCCAAATGCTGGGCTAACTCAGTGGGTCAGGCAGCATCCCTGGAGAACATCGACAGATTACATTTTGGGTCGGGATCCTTCTTCTTGGCTCCAATGATTTGTTTGGTTTGGGTGGAAATTGATTAGCAGCAACATGGCCGATGAACTTTTCAGCAAGCTCAATCCAGGGGAGTTTCCCAGCTGCATCATTAACGCCAGTCGATGCGAAGAGAACTGTGTGTGTTTTTGGATGAATTTCCTTTTTCCTTTTCTAATGCTTTTTGGGTTTGGCATTTTTAAATAGTTGGTGTTGATGCGGTTGTCGGTTACAGGTCAACCCTGCTTAGCTAAAGATTATTACTCAATTTCTACAATGTGGACCCACTTTATGTGTCATGTTTGTGTTTTCTTGTAGACCTTAACAGATCATATGGGTCTTTGAGTGCAGATGACAGTGAGAGCAGAGGAGAAATGAACCATCCGGAAAGCCAAAAAGTATGCATTTCCCCCACGTCCATCCCTCCACTACCACCTTATCACCTGTATCCAAGTCAACCAAGTACAATGAAAGTAATTCTTGTACCTTTTTTCCTTGCAGGACTTTTCAAACACAAGTAAAAGTAAGTTGAGCAAAAAATAAGCTACTGGAAGAACTCAATGGGTCAGGCAGCACCTGCGGTGGTAATGGCCAGCGACAGTTTGGAGTCCGAATCCTTCATCTGGACTGAAGGAAGGGAAAGAAGCTATCTCAACACAAAACGTTGACTATCCATTTCTCTCCACAAATGCAGTCTGACCCACCGATTTCTTCAATCAGCTTCTTTCTTGCTCCAGATTTCAGTATCCACAGTAGTTTGTGTCTCAACAATAACTTGAACTTAATCACCAGGATTAGTTTAGTAATACTTTGGATAATATTTTACCTGAGGAATTTTGTTTCTAATCGTGCAAAAATCCACAGAACATTATTTTCAAAGAGAACAAGAGCTGATTTTTAATGGAAATTCTAGTTCATGGTCCTGGAGGTTTGGATGGGTAACTTATGGCGCTGATAAATTTAAAGGATTGTCTGATATTTGCCAGGGAATTTTACCATCCTCGTGGAGGAGACTGGACAAGCCCACTATACCGGTGCATATACATACACCGTTAAATGAAAATGCTTATTGCTACAAGTGCTATTTCCACATTTCATGAAATAAGTGTTCTCTCCTTGTGTCAGTCTGCCAGTTCAGAGTTAATTTTCACCAATTCGCAGGCAGTTTTCTGATCTGGTCTCACCTCCAGCAGGAGCAGGATTAGATTGCACAGACCTATTTCAACAGCACTCTGGAAAATAACACTCATGGAAGGTTATCACTGCAATATTGCAAGGGTTTATTTTCTACCATCTGTTGTTGCTTTATAAATTGGCAATTTTCATTATTTAGATAGTTGTAAACATTGTTCCTACAGGGGTACTTTGTGCCTGAATTATTCCTGGGTTTAGGTACAACATACTGAATGCATCTACTATGTGTTTGATAACAGTAATATAATTTCATTAACACAGTAAAGACAATTTATTTTTCTGGCGATTTTCCTATTAAGTAGTTGTAAGCATTTAAAAGCTTGAAGCGACTGTCAACAGATCGTGTTGTTATGCTGTTCACCACATCAGGGGAAATCAGCCAGAATTCTCTTAATAAAAACTGAGGTTTGTGTGACTGGAAGTTATATAGCAATGTTAATATTTTATTTATTGTCAACTTGCTGAAACAGCCAAGGTTCATACAAAACAGGAGTCACTTGATTAGGATTATCCAATTACCTTTTATACCCAAGTAAGAATCAGTCCATTTAGGAGCCAGAGAGTTATAAGGCAAGATTGCTTAACATATGTCTTTAAAAAAATCACACTGGGTTTGGAAGAGTAAATTTCTGCCTACACACAGCATATGGAGAGTCTGACAATCAGCAGTATATGTTACGAAAATCCCATTGGACAAAGATCCTGAGCCGCATGCATATAATTTCCTATCATTTGAGATTAGCACCCAGGCTTGTGTCTAAGTGGAAAGATAGTGGTCCAGAAATCAGTTCACACAACACTGAGTTTGAAGAAGGGTCTCGAACCGAAACATCACCCATTCCCATTAGAGATGCTGCCTGTCCAGCTGAATTACTCTAGCATTTTGTGGCAGTCTACCTACCGAGACAAATAACTTGATGTTGTTGAAAATTGGTTTTACCCAACTGAAGAAGTATCTCCCATTCCTTCTATCCAGAGATGCTGCCTGTCCCGCTAAATTACTCTAGCATTTTGTTTTTATCTTACGCAACTGAAGGCATCATGTTCTGCACAGACTTTATGGGCTGAAGGGCTTGTTCTTGTCATGTACTATGTTTCTATGAAGGAATTATACCCATATTTTCCAGTTTTATCCCTCAGTTAAGAATGTCATTTCAATTTTTGATGAGTCTTTCACATCCTTCATTCTTCCCTTGAAATTTTTTTTCTATGTAAAATTCCCCCAAATGACTAGAAGCACTAATGCTAGAAGCACAATACACAACATTTGTTTGTAGTGTGATTTTAAACCTCCGTCACCTTTCACCATCCTCATCACAATCACACAAGCTCCACTCTAATAATCTGATTTATATTAATATTTTGCCAATGATTTAGAGTCACAGCATCAACCTGTTTTCGACTCTTGCGTCAGATAGAGATTTTTATTCTATGGATGTGAGTTATAGAATAATATGAAACTATAGTAAGCAAAGGACACAAAGTGCTGGAGTATCTGCAGCATCCGTAGAGGCAGCTTCTCTGGAGAACATGAATCGGTGACGTTACGGTTCGGGACCTTTCAAAGGGTCCCAACTGAGCTGACCCACTAAGTTACTGCAGCACTTTGTGCCTTTTTTGGTAAACCAGCATCTGCCACACAAGAAACTATATTGTTGCTTCCTGTGTCACCCGTAGTTGCTCATGCAATGAATTAAAATTAGATAAGCGATCATCTCAGACATACTTGATTTTACATTTTTCAGAATCACAGAGGGAGTCATTGATGTAACTGAAATGAGTAGACTTATGAAATAATGAAGCAGTGTCTAGGAACTGGTAACCTGGTCAGGATTTCCTTATTGAATAGTGCCTATAGACTTAAATTGGTTATTTTACCCTAGCGTGTGTTTCTTTCATTCTTATCACTGCACAGTGCTTTTAGTCCTGCTTCAGCTGTTACTATGGCAACTCTGTCGAATTTCACTCTAGTGCCATATTTTCAGACAATGTGGATAAATGATATGATTTTCCGACAATGAGGAATCGGTGGGAAATATCTACAGATCATGATAGTGCTTTAGTAGCTCTTACTATGTAAAATATTATAATGAGTCACAAAGACTGTGATCGAAACAGGTTACAAGCCTTGGACTCAGGTAGTTCGGTAGCCATGCTCATGATTTATGTCATTTGAGCCCATCCATTGTGTTATTGAATTTGAACCCATTTCCCAGCACCTCCCCCTGTTCTCATCTTCAGCAAATCTCTTCCAGGTTTGATCGACAAGTAACAATTAAAGTTTTTCTCTTTCTGACTGAACACTCTCTACACCCTAACACTAATTTGTTTATTACAGAGTACAAAATTAACACTAACTGGAACAGTTTTGTTAAGCAGATTTGGTAACAACCTCAAGGTAGGGACCTCTTCCCATTGATGTGAGCCCTTCGAACACCTCAATAATAAAGGCTCCTGCGAGGTCAAGATGATGCTAATGAAAGCATGTATTTAATGCACTACAGCTGGATTGCTTAAAAATAAAATCAACAATTGCAATATTCCTTACTTCATGTTTACTTATAATGAAGAAAGTCATTTTGCCATTAAATCTGTGGTGGCTCAAGGAGCACTTTCATACTCCTCGCCATTTCCTCTGTAACTATTCTCCTCCCATTCCTATCGATTCTACTGTCCTTCAACACAAGGGCCAATATACAGTGGCCAATTAACCTACCATAAAACATAGAACAGTGCAGCACAAGAACTAGCCCTTTGGCCCACCATGCCTGTGCCAAACCTGATGCCAAGACCATGATTTATCTACCAGCACATAATCCAAACCCCTCCATTCCCTGCACATCTATATAGCTATACAAAAGTCTTTCAAATGCCTCTACCAATGAACGGATTGTTTGGAATGCGGGAGGAAACTAGAGCACTGGGAGGAAATTCATGCAGGATCTAACCTGGGTTGATAGAGCTGCATGCCACTTGACCCCACCAGTTTTTGGGTCGGGGTTACAAGTGGTTGCTTATGTAAGTTGCATAGTTAACATAGTTTTCCCAAATTTGCTTTGAATACTCCAGTAGATCAGGATGACAGAGAGAAAAAAGAAATAAATATTTGAATTGTAGTTGAGGGAGATAGTGAATGTAGTTCACTATCTACCCTAAAGTTTTATATCGTCAAAGGGGATTCTGAAACTCTGCTTGGTATCAATGCATGCTACAACCTAGGTCTAGTCTACTTCCAGCATCTGCAGTTCCCTTTTGAACACTTTGTCTACTTCCAGCATCTGCAGTTCCCTTTTGAACACTAGGTCTAGTATACTTTGGCCGTGCGGTTCCCGAAGGTTGCAGGTGGTTGCTGGAGGTTGCATGTAGTGGAGGCAGGTAGGGAGACTCTCAGTCAGAGAGAGTTGTTAACATCACATCCCATCATGGATAGGACAAGTTTGGAGTGATCCCCAAAACTTATAATTGAAAGAGAATTCAACAGCACTTGAGGGGCTGTCAAACATATGGAAATAACACGACATACTCAGCATCAAAATTTGTTTTATTATCCATTGAGGGATGTATGTAGAGAGTTTACATTGTGTTCAGGAGGATTTCTTCGGGACTACCTTCCAACTACCATCAGCACCAGCTTGTTAAAAGCAGTTGGCTGTACAGTGGGAACAGCAGAGAGTACACACCACCATAAGGCCCACAAGCTCAGGCCAGGCTTTCTTTACAAGCGGTGCTTCGGCTTGTGGTATTAGGTGGACAAACACTTCAGTATGTTCTGTTTCCTCCTGAACCTGGGTTACTGATGGTTGTCTCAGCTCCTCCCAGGGTTCAAGCCCAGACATATACACGATCATTCGGTCTGACATGCACATAAGGCAGGTGACTAATGGGCTGTTTCTTATGCTGCCATTTATTCTCAGCTGCACCTGCATCATGCCAGCTAGGTTTGAGTGTCCAGCTGTTTACACAGATGATGAACATTACCGACTTTACACATGGCAATGCAGAATCCTAGAACAAACATGACTATTCATCAGCCTCCTGAGCTTCTACTTCATCAGTGAATAGCAGAATGGTTACAGCATAGAACAAGACCATAAGGCCCATCCAGTCTGCAGCAGCTCAATGAATATAATCCAGTTAATTGTATTCTTCATTCATACTTCCTTGCTGAATCGCTGCGGGATTTGTTTCTTGCTTCATTGGGAGTTAAAATACAAACAGTCGTAGGTTTCACATTCTCACTCCAATTTCTGTGGGAAGGCAGGGATTATCGCACATCTTGATAACATGGTGGCAAGTGCAAATTATGCTGGAGAAATGTCAGCTGCGCAAGGTGATTCATGTCTCGATCAGTTTAGTGCAGTTTTTCAAAGACAGTTATTGAACGGAAGGGAACATAGTTATTGTGTACAGTTTTTTTTTGTACTTATATTCAGTTTAAACCAGCATCTGCAGTTCCTTCTTACACATAGTTATTGAGAAGCCATACATAAAATCGGGCCCAAATTCAGACTTCAGTGATGATTGCACAAAATAGGACGTTCGGTTGCAGGTTAATGGCAGAGCTTCCACTACACATTAGACTATTCCCTCTCTGCCTCCAACATCGATAGATCCCTCTACTCCCTTTCCCCTTGTGTGTTAATCAAACTTGCATTTGAATGCACCTAGCTATTTATTTTCAGCTACTTCTTTCAGATGCAATTCTAATCATTGACTTGTGGCTTTCATTTACTTAAAGCTTTTGGTTCTAGTCTTTTTTACATTACCTTAAAAAAAACAACAGCCTTTTCTACAAAAAGTGCCTCAGTCAATCACAATCTGTGACTAAAAGAACCTTTCAGTTCTTGTATAATTCTCAGAAGTAATGTTCATATTTTTTCTGGTGTCTAGTTGTGTTCAATTTCTAAAACAGAGACCAAAACTGTATGCAGAACTTCATTGCGGTACAATGTTAACATTGTACATTTTTTAACATCAGGTCATCCCGTGAAGTTTTCTGTAATGTCTATTTCTGGTCAAGATGAATGATGATGCAGAGAATTACAGATGCTAAAAACAGAACTGCTTTCATGAGAAAGATGACAAATGATGGGAAAACACAAGCACTGGATCTTGAGGACCATTGTGAGTTCCCAGTTCCTTTCACACTGCCAACACACCTTATGCTCATTTTCATGTAAATTGAGGGCTGGGGCCATGGGCAGTATAACAATATGTTTTGAAAGAGGAATGAATAAACCACAACTCAGTAAACACAGATTTTAAAAGCTTATTAGGAATAAGTAAAGGAACGAGAGACATTGAGTCAGGTGCACCACAGCCAAAATCTACATCAAAGGCATCAAACTATTGTTAATACTATTAAAATATAAAATGCTGGAAAAGCTCTACAAGTCTCTGGAGAGAGAAACAGAACAAATGCTTCTGGTAAAAGACCTCTCTTTCATCAGGACAGGAAAAATAAGAAAACAAGTATGTTTTTCAACTTTTGCTTTTTGATTCACTGAAAATTGGAGGAATTTCGCTCCAACTATATACTCTTCACAATTAAACTCAAAATGGGAAAAAAATATTTAACTAGTCCGTGAAAGAGCATTACCCCTTGCAGAATTCAGATGGCAGCTCTCGGATAGCTCCTCACACCTACCCCCGGAGTTTGACACCACTAGTGAACACCAGCCCACCATGTCTCTTGCATAGATGCCATCTATGTACCCCAGTTTCTCTGTCTCCTCCACATCTGCTCTCAAGAAGAGGCCTTCCATTCCAGACCACCTGAAATGTCCTCCTTTGTTAGGAAACATGTCTTCCACCATGGTTGTTGGAGCTTTCTCTCCCATTTTCTGTTTCCTCAAGCTTCTGTACCCACCCCTCCTCCCTCCAAACATGATATTTAGCCCCCACTCCTCTTTATACTGGCTATTTTCCCTCTCCACACTCAGTTCCAATGCAAGGATTTGACCCCTGAAATGTTGATAATTCCTTTCTTGCCACAGATAATGCTCAACTTGCTGAGTACCTTCAGCAGATTGCTTGTCACATCTAGCTAATCAGTCACGCATCCCAGTACAGGTGTTGGAATGCTAAATGAGAACAGCAGAGCATCATGTTTAAGAAGGAACTGCAGATGCTGGAAAATCGAAGGTACACAAAAATGCTGGAAAAACTCAGCGGGTGCAGCAGCATCTATGGAGCGAAGGAAATAGGCAACGTTTCGTGCCGAAACGTTGCCTATTTCCTTCGTTCCATAGATGCTGCTGCACCCGCTGAGTTTCTCCAGCATTTTTGTGTACCAGCAGAGCATCATAATTGTCACCTTTCGAAGCAGATTTCTAATGAGCCACAAGGACCAAACTCATGGAAGAGCACCAACAAATCATAATCATACTTTATTAGCTAAGTATGCTTTGCAACATACGAGGAATTTGATTTGCCACACAGTCATACCATTAAAAAGCAACAAAACACACAAAATACATTTTAACATGAACATCCACCGCAGTGACTCCTCCACATTCCTCACTGTGATGGAAGGTGAAAAAAAGTCCAATCTCTTCCCTTTGTTCTCCTCGGGGGGCCTCGAGCCTTCCCTTGAGAAGACGATCTTGGCTCCCGTAACCAGAGGTGAACCCTCTGCATCGGAGCAATCAAGCTCCTGCATCGGGGGGATGTCAGCTCCCCCGTGCCGGGCGATTGGCCCCCGGGTCGGGGGCTGATCAAAACCTTCTGCGACTGGAGCTTCCCGACTTCGGTCTCTACCCGAGACTGCGAGCTCCACGATGTTGAAATCCACAGGCCGCAGTTGGAGCGTCGATCCCAGTCAAGCGATCGGCTCCGATGGTAAGTCCACGCCCCCGCGGTGGGGCTCAATGTCAGTTCCGAGCAAGGCCATGATGTTAGGCCACAGAGCAACCGGAGATACGATCCAGAAAACAATTGCATCTCTGACAAGGTATGAGACCGAAAAAAAGTTTCCCCCGACCCCCACCCCTCACATAAAACAACCCAGAGAACATTAACACAAACTTTTAAAACACACTAAAAAAAAAGACGAATAGACAGACAGAATATGCGCTCTATCAAACGTAACTTTTCAGCAATATGAATTTATTGTAGGACTAAAATGATTGCTGAATGGACATTATTCAGAGACAGCTTCTGGGTGCTCAACTTGGCTACAACAGCTTTGTTGATCACACGTGATATATTTAATTGCGTAAACAAAATGAGTGGAATTGAAACCGAGTAACCGCATGTTGACATGCAGTTCTGTTATTGTTCTTTAATGTCCCAATTATTCAGTACATTCATCACATTAATGGGAATTGTTGTAATAATCAGTGAGAGACATATTTTGTAATCTGTTGACTTTATAACTGCTGCGCTGCACTTATTTGATAAATTACTTTGATACAGTAAAATCCCACGGCCATAATGTCTAAACAACCCACTGTGTTCCTCGGGGCACCTCACAACTTTTAATAAATGTTAAACTGATACAAACAGGTTTCATGTTATGGCTTTTATTTATTTGGTTCTCAATCTAATTCTTAGAACATAGCTAAAATAAAATTGTCCAGTTTGAGATTCTGTAGCTCTGTGCCAAATTTCCAGCAGACAAATGAAACAGACCATCCAATTTCATCATACTCTTCAGAAACAAATGAAATAAATATCCAAGATCTTTGCAGAGTCTGGGGTTCCATCTCTGCACCTGCTGTGTCCTGTGCCTAGACCTGTACACCTGCTCAGGTGCATTTCTTCACAGATGAAGGCAGAGATTGAAACAGAAGACATTTATGATGTAGGAACCCCCTCCTCTGGCACCACCACTCCCAGAAGAAGCAACCATTCCAAGATCTCCAGACGTCTCAGGAATGCATTTGTGGCAGGGACCAGAAGTTTTAATTTTTTCCCGAGAGTTCTCCTTTCAGGAAGGACCTTATTCCAAATGAGTGCCCTGGAATTAGCTGGAACTAAGGTTTAGAAAACTTAGAATACAGAAGAATGCAGCATAGGAACACATTGTGTCTCACTGGGCCAAAATGAATTCATTCCCACATTTTATTTAAGATCCTACTTTCACGCTGTTTTAAAAAATGTCATGTCCTATGCAACAGTTGAGCATCACCTTATTTGGACAACACTCATTTAATGCAATCAATCATGCAATCCTTTCAATCTACCCCACTCAGCTAAATGGCACAGAGAAGTACTCAGCTACACCTAAATCTTGGCTTTTCCTCTGGAAACTTCGACATGTACCAGGAGATTCTCTGTCAGAAGTGAAAGGATAAGCACAATGTTAGAAAGCTGCCACATTTTAGCCTTCCAGCTCATGCCATTCTCATGTTAGTTTCTTTGACCTGCCTCCCCGAATAAGGCAGGGAATTTGTGAGAATAATACCGATATAGAAAGTGTGTGATAGACAACATGAGATGAGAGCGTGAATGACAGTGAAGAGAAAGAGGAAAGACAAAAAGGGGACATGACTTGAGAATTAAGGGACAGAAGTTTAGGGGTAACATGAGGGGGAACTTCTTTACTCAGAGAGTGGTGGCTGTGTGGAATGAGCTTCCAGTGAAGGTGGTGGAGGCAGGTTCGTTTTTATCATTTAAAAATAAATTGGATAGTTATATGGACGGGAAAGGAATGGAGGGTTATGGTTTGAGCGCAGGTATATGGGGCTAGGGGAGAATACGTGTTCGGCACGGACTAGAAGGGTCGAGATGGCCTGCTTCCGTGCTGTAATTGTTATATGGTTATATGGTTATATAATATGAAAGTGGATGGAAACATACTCGTAAAACAAAATTCTACCTTCATTTGCATATTGGCATAATTATTTAATTATTTAATTAGTCGCAATTGCAAGACACCTATCTTAGGATTCTGATGACTGTTTTCTAGGAGCTCCCAGGACAGACACTTTTTAAATTAGCTTAGAGGGAGATATTACAGTGTTCCATTGTCCACATGTCCAAAATAATGAGTCAGAGCACCAGCGCTAGAGGTCCAGCCATATCCCCCCATTCATCTTATTGGTAGCAGAGCTGGAAGGTTGATTATGAGTAAGAATATTTTTACAGACAGGATCTCAGTTGCTGGACTTTAAGCTCAGTTTCTCACAAGACATCATTTTTGCTCCATTGCTAATGTTGATGCTTCAGTTAATTCACCCGTCGGAGTGGCCCAGCCCAAGGGTGGAACGGCACTCCCGTCGGAGTGGCCCAGCCCGAGGGAGAACGGCACTCCCGTCGGAGTGGCCCGGCCCGAGGGAGAACGGCACTCCCGTCGGAGTGGCCCAGCCCGAGGGAGAACGGCACTCCCGTCGGAGTGGCCCGGCCCGAGGGAGAACGGCACTCCCGTCGGAGTGGCCCAGCCCGAGGGAGAACGGCACTCCCGTCGGAGTGGCCCAGCCCGAGGGAGAACGGCACTCCCGTCGGAGTGGACCGGCCCGAGGGAGAACGGCACTCCCGTCGGAGTGGACCGGCCCGAGGGAGAACGGCACTCCCGTCGGAGTGGCCCAGCCCGAGGGTGGAACGGCACTCCCGTCGGAGTGGCCCAGCCCGAGGGAGAACGGCACTCACGTGAGGGCGATCCGGCTCATGGCTGGAACGGTGCTCCGGTGGTTGGGACGGCGTTCTGGCGGCGGTGACCTGAGTCCGGGGTTCAACAGCGGGCCAGCGGCTGCGTATGCTGGATTGGAGGGCGGCAGCTTCGACCACCCCCGGGCCGCGGTGTTTGAACCGGCCCGTTTGCGGGGTTCGGTGAGCCGCGGGACTGTTGTGCCATCGCCCGGTGGGGAATCGCCTCAGCGCAGAGGGAGAAGAGGAGGGAAGAGACAGTAACCCTAAGATTTTTGCCTCCACCACAGTGAGGAGGTGCTTGGAGGATACACTGTGGTGGTGTTAATTTGTGTTTATTGTTGTTTATTATTGTATGATTGTATGTATGACTGCAGGCACGAAATTTCGTTCAGACCGTAAGGTCTGAATGACAATAAAGGTATTCAATTCAATTAAATTCAATTCAATTCACTTCCTTTGCCAAAAATGGCACAGCGCATCAGAAGGATGACACATTAACTGCTTCTATCTTTATGGAAAGCCATTCCTGATTCCCCATATGAACATTTTCTGAATCTTCCAAATCTTCCTTGCACGAACGTATCAAATTGGGGTCAGCCATTAGCTTCTCAGTGCCAGAGCTGGAGACCGGCTGCAATGTCCACTTTTTCCTTCCCATGCGGAAGAGCTGACCTTTTCATCAACTGTTCTCCGTCTTCACCTTGTATGAAACTTGTGTAGAACACAGCGTGTTCACATTATGTAGATTGCCATTAGAGTCATCAAGACAATGTTGATCTCTGCATTACAGAGGAAATAAAGCCCTGGATAAGATGCCAAAACATTCCTTTAAAATCCAGAAATAAGGGCTTGTAAATATCAGGAAAAGCCTCATCAAGATATGATCCTATTGACTGGAAATGAAAAGCCCCGCAGAGTGATTGGTAAAATGTTACATTCAGGAGAGTGGGAGGGAAAAGCATTAAGTGGGAAAAAAATTGAAAAAGTTACGAGTGATCAGCAGATAGTTAATGACCTAAAAGCAGCAGCATTCTGAAACATGCTAACACTTCCATTTACACTTGCGCTAGAGTGACTGATGTGTTCCATTCCCACTTGTCACTTCTCCCTGAAGACTAAATGAGGCAGTTACTGGTCTGATTAATTGAGATTGTGAGCAGCTGATGCTTCATCATTCCTGGTGCAATTTTGAGGGAGGGTTTTATTTGTTACTTCCTTTGATGCAATATGTGATATATCTTTGACCAACAAAAAAACATTATTATTTTGTAAACCAGAATAAGGGACAAGATGTCAATACCATCTATTGTCGTGTTTTTTCTGTGGTCGCCGTATTTACTGCACCAGAGGTACAAAAATAAGCTGTCTCAGTGTTTGCATTTGCTGACAATAGCAACTATTTTCCCTTAAGGGATTCAATAGACAGGAGGAGGCTCGTGACACTTCCTACATTTGTATATTAGTAAACCAGACCTCGCAGACAATCCATCTGCGTCTCAGTCATGCTGATTAATGAGGAAGGCACAATCGCATATTTGATGATCTAGGAGAAATAGGTGTAGGAGTTGCTAACTTCAGAGAGCTCTGTGTTCATCGGTGAAGGATCCCATTGTAGACAATCGCTGACATGCACCTCCAGGTTAGTTAGAGCACGTTGACATCCAGAGTAAGAGTCCATTCAAATCACAGGTTCCGAATTAATGCCAACTTTGCAATGACTCTGAACGGATTCAGCTTAAATCGAGTGCAACGTTCTAAAGGACTCCAAACTGAATAGAGCAAGACCTTTTCCTCTAGGGAGTCTTGTAGCATTTGATCCTGTGGTCGAGGGGTCTTGACTGCATTTATCATTCACTCTATACACATTGGAGCAAATAATTTCTCCTGCAGCGATAAATGAGTAAGCTCTAGTCAGAGGCTTTGTAAAGACTTTGTTATATTTTCTGCTACCTACCACACTCCATGGAGCCACCTCTAAAGTCTCAGTCTCATGCCTTTCCCATACATGTACTATGATTACCTCAACCTCAACCGTATGTCCATCATGAAGATTGGGAGGGCTAGAGCAATAGTTGTATATTTAAAGATGTAGGTGAATTTTTGATAGATCAGAAAATAGAGGGGTATGGGGATAGCGCGGAGGTGCAGCTGGTAGAGCTGCTGCCTCACAACCTCAGCAGCCCTCTGACCTCTGGTGCTGTCTTGGTAGAATTTGCATGTTCTTTCTGTGACCACATGAGTTTTCTTTGATGTTTCCTTTTTCCTTCCCCATCCCAAAGCTGTGTGGATGAATTGGTTAA
Source organism: Amblyraja radiata (assembly GCF_010909765.2). NCBI lineage: Eukaryota > Metazoa > Chordata > Chondrichthyes > Rajiformes > Rajidae > Amblyraja > Amblyraja radiata. The sequence continues at coordinate 21,974,491 of NC_045983.1, read as the reverse complement.
TTGATTCTTGTAAACTGTTCTCAATGTACGGGCGAGTAGTGAAATCCAACCGGAGTCCATGGGAATATGCGGCGAATAAAATAGAATTGGTGTAAGGAAAGTGCAAATGGGTGTTTGATGGTCAGGGTGGACTTGATGCGTTTAATGACGTGTTTCCCTGCTGTACATCTACGTGATTTCAGGCCTAGAGCTGATCAGCCATGATTATATTGAATGGCAGGGCAGGCTTGAGGGGCCGAGCGGCCTACTTCTGCTTCTATCAAGAATGTGTTGGTGTCCCTATAAGATGAATGTGGGTCCAGTGAAAAAGGTTGCATTTCCTATAAACAACCTTTGGCAAGTTGTATTTTAGTAGTTTGCTTTCAAAGTTTAATGGTCAATCATTCATTTTTGGGGCATTTACAATTTGCTGCAAGTCCAGCTGTCTCTGATTTAGCTTGATATAGACTTTCAACCTTTAATGACCCAATGTAAGTTTCGAACAAGGTTCTGCTACATCAAGCACAAATTAAATAGACAGGGAAAGAAAACATTCCAAGTCTGAACTGATTGCTGAAAATACGAGTTTAGCTTCAGATTCCTCTCAAATTACCTAATGCATGATGAAAATTAAAGATGCACCCAGATTGCCATACCTACTCAGGCCGGCCTTAAACTAATTGGACCAATTGCTCCCGATTGGGCCCCGCGCCTAAGGGGGCCCCACGCGAGAGTAATCTACTCTCGGCTCAGGTAGATCTACCCCGGGTGGAGGGGGGAGAGAGGGGTGGAGGGGGGAGAGAGGGGTGGAGAGAGAGTAGAGGGGTGGAGGGGAAAGAAAGGGAGAGGGAATGGAGAAGGGGGAGAGGGGTCGTTCCCTCATGGTCCCGTGGCAGTGCTCCCGCCCCTCCAGTCGCCGTGCTTCACGCACACAGCCCCGGCTCCACCCCTCTCTCTCCCCGGGAAGATGCGGGCGGGGGGGGGGCGGGGGGGGGGGGGGGGGAGCAACGTTTACAAACCTCGGCCTCAGCTCACACCCGTCCGCCCGGACCCCGGCATCCGCTCCCGCAGCCGGCCCTCTCTCTCCCTTCTCTACTTCCCTTCTCTTCCTCCCTTCCCTTCTCTCCTTCCCTCCCTCCTTCCTCTCTTTCTTTTCCCTTCTCTCCTTCCCTCCCTCCTTTCTCTCCTTCCCTCCCTCCCTCCTTTCTCTACTTACCTCCCTCCCTTCTCTTCCCTGTTCTTTGTTCTTCTCCCGCAGTCAGGCAGTTAAACTGCTGCGTCGAGGTGATCGAGGCTCTTGATGTTAGAGCCTCCGGCGGGCTTGATGTTAGAGCCTCCGGCGGGCTTGATGTTAGAGCCTCCGGCGGGCGCGGCCATTTAAGCCTTCTAAGCTTCAACTCATCGTAATGTTTCCCATGCATCTTTTTGGCCATTGCACTCACTCATTCTGCTTCTTGTTCAGAGTAGATCTCACGTTTTGATAAATCTCCTTGGTTTCACTATATCCTCTGTCATGGGAATTTCTTTGAGCGCTACAAAATATATCTGCACTTCGGTTTCTGGCCTCTTGTGCATTCTTATTCACTCCATACATAGTAGCTACATTTTCCCTTTGAAAACTCCACTAGTATGAGATAAGTTATTTCTCTTTCATCCTTTTGTTTAAAGTCATAAAGTCATACAACACGGAAACAGGCCTTTTGGCCCAACTGGCCCATGCGACCACGATGCCACATCTACACTAGTCCATTCAGCCCACATTTTGCTCATATCTCTCTTAACATTTTCTATCCATATACCTGTCTTTTAAATGTTATTTTAATTGTTAATGTTTAAATGTGAAACTACGTCTTTGATCAAGCCATTAGTCACGTCTCCTGACACTATTTCTGGGGCTCAGCATCTTGGGATGTTTCATTACATTTAGCATTGTATACAAAGGCAAGTTGTTTGTTTTTGTTGATGTCCTTTTTCAAAATCTGCCAGATTTCTGTTCTTTCAGTAGGCAGACTAAGTGAAACATATTTTCCGTCGTTGTGAACAAAATTGGCTACAATTTCCCGATGTCCCTCATTAGAACATCTAGCACAGCGACATTTAATGAAAAACCATTGCTATTGAGCTTATCAAAATTGCTGTGCTTGATTAGTTTGGTGAGCTATATCCTACTCTGCTCACTCTTCGAGCTGGGTGCTAATGTACAGTAGCTCCAGCATCATTTGTGGTGAATTAATGCAATGCATAAGTGAAGTAAAATCCTGAACAGAATGAACAAGCATTTATTCAGCACCTAAAAAAGTTAATGAGTCTGAAACATGTTAAGACACCGATGAGCATTACATTTGTCAGCCTATTCTGTTTCCTGAAAGTAATCTATTCACAGGAATCAGCGACTCCAGTTCACCTTGGACTTCTCTGACCACAAGGCCAATTCGAGTTCAGCCATGAACTGCACACAGCTGATGATTCTCCACAAACTGAACAATCGACTAAAGGTAAGCCTGATCCAGGCTGATATTTCTTCCTGTCACAAGGGTTTTGCCATTCTAGCATGGAAAGGAACCAGACAGTCCCACACTGGTGTGCATTGTTTATGTTCAGTACCAACAAGAGAGGCACAGCCATCTCCAAGAGGATGCAAGGTCACAGAAGGCATTATTCCTTTACCCACAGAGATGAGCAGGGAAGCAAATGTTTTGACATTTCCGTACCCTCTGACTTACCCCCAGACCATCCTATGTTAGATTCGGCCATGAGTAATGAGAAAGATCACTAAAACAGACAGAGGGCATATCTTAAAGGTGAGAGGGGCAAAGTTTAAAGGAGAGTGCGGGGCAATGTTTCTACACAGAGATTGATGGGTGTCTAAAACACATTGTGCCACAGGTGAAGGCAGACACAACAGTGGCACTTAAGAGCCTTTCAGATAGACATGTGGATATGCAGGGAATGGGGGTGGGGGATAATATTCATGTGTAGGCAGATGGGATTACTTTATCTTGACATCATGTTCGGGAGAGACATCATGGGACAAAGGGCTATTTTAGTGTTGTACTATTCTATCTTTAAGAGATCTTGTAGTTAAAGTTTCCCAGGAGGTAGAGATTATGATATGATGGAATTGCTCTTATGGTTTCAGGGTGAACACAATGGAACCAAAATCACTTTCTTCAAATAAATAAGAACAACCGCAATAATGTGAAGGTGTAGATGTGTAAGGTGAACTGGGAAAGTAAACAGAGAGACAAGCACGTAGATGAATAGTGGCAGATATCCAAGCAGGTGGTCATAACACTCAGGAATTTAGTGGGAATTTATGCTAAATAGAAAGAGCGATTCCACAAGAAAGAGGCACAATCTGTAGTTAGTAAAGGAGGTTCGGGAAAATGTTAAATTAAAAAGTAGGGCATAGAAAGTCGCAAAGGCTTATGCTAGGCCAGAGGACAGGGAGATTCTAAGTGAAAGGCTAAAAAACTCACGAGGGGGATAATTCATTTTGAAAGATAACATGACTAATATTAAAACAAACAGCAAGAGTTACTATTGATATATACATAGGAAAAATGCAGCTGCTGTCTCACAGCTGTGGAGGACATTAGAAATACCCAAGGGTAACAGAAGGGCTAATTTTAAATAACAGGGAGGAACGTGTAAAAATATCAACAAAGGGATAAAATATTAGAAAAATACATAAGGCGAAAGGTGGACAAATTATTGCAGCCCAATGGTCTACATCCAAGGGTTTTATAGGAAGTGGCTGTAGAGATGCACATTAGATGACATTTTTCAAAACTCACTAAATTCATAAAGAGTAGCAGAACATTGGAAAACAGCTAATGTGACTCCCTTGTTCGAAAAGAGAGGAGGACAAGAGGCAGTGAACTGTAGACAAAAGTATTTTTTTGGTGTTCCTCGGTAGACAAAAATGCTGGAGAAACTCAACGGGTGAGGCAGCATCTATGGAGCGAAGGAAATAGGCAATATTTTGGGTTGAAACCCTTCTTTTAGTGTTCCCTGGTTTGTTTTAAGTGCGGGGTGGGGGTTGGAAAAAACTTTTTTTCAATCTCTTTCCTCGACGGAGATGCGATTTTTCCCCCTATCGTATCTCCATCCCCACTGCGGCCAAACATCGTGGAGTTGGCGGCCTTTCCTGGAGACCGACCCGGTGCTTCAAGCTGCGGGAGTCTGCGGGACTTTAACAATGCTGAGCTTGCGATCCCTTTGCAGGGGGTCGAAGCTCCAACTGTGGGGCCTGTGGACTTTAACATCGTGAAGCCCACGGTCTCTGGTAAGAAGAGGCCGACTCGGGAGCTCAATGCCGTGGAGAGAGTTTCAACCGCCCCGACGTGGGAGTTTCGATCACCCCGACGGAGGCTTCGATTGTCGGCTGCGGGGGGCTTTGATGGCCCCGACTGCGAATGTCTTGACTGCCTCGACCGCGGGAGAACAAAGAGGAAGAAGTTTGAACTTTATTGCCTTCCATCATAGTGAGGAATGTAGAATCCACAGTGATGTATTCTTTTGTTAACTTTTATGTGGTTGTGTGTCTTGTTGCTTTTCACTTAGTATGGATGTATGGTACTCAAATTGTAACACACTGTACCTTAACTGGTACATGTGACAATAAACTGACCTTGAAACCAATTTTTGCTGGAGCTGATGCCGGAGTCAATATACAAAGAGAAAATAACTAATCATTTAGGAAAGCTCAATATTATCAAACCTTGTCAACGTGGTTTTATGAAAGATAAATCATGTTTGACAAATTTACTCAAATCCTTTGAGGATGTGACAGAGAGAGTCGATAGATGGGAATCTGTTAATTTGGTGTATTTAGAGTTTCAAAAGACATTTGACAAGGTGGCACAAAAGAGTCTGCTGTAAAATGAAGAGCTCGAGGCATTGGAGGAAGTCTGCAGCATGGATTGAAAACTGGATTTCACGGAGTTCTTTTCAGGCTTGAGAAATGTAACTAGTGGGTTCCCCGAGGAATCTGTTTTGGCCCTTAATTGTTTACAATTTATATTAATGGACTAGAGTCAGGAACAAAATGTAAGGTTTTCAAGCTTGCTGATCATGCACAAATAGAAGGCCATTTGGATTGCTAAACGCTAAACACTTTTTTACACCCCCTCCCATTCTCACACTAAACTTTCTGTCCTGGGACTTCTCCATTGCCAGCTCAAGTTGGAGGAACAACACCTCATATTTCGCTTGGGCAGATTATACCCCAGCGGTATGAATATTGACTTCTTTAACTTCAAGTACCCCTTGCCTTCCCTCTCTCTCCATCCCTCCTCCCTTTCCAGTTCTCCGACTCGTCTGACCGCCCTCATTTACATTTTATCTCTGTTAGCTTTGTTGTTACCTTCTCATAGCTAACAATGATCTATTCTACATTTTCCATGATCTCTATTCCCTTTGTCTCGTTTCCACACCTTACACTTCCATATCTCTCTATCTCCCCCTCCCCTGACTCAGGCTGAAGAAGGGTCTCAACCCGAAACAGCACCCATTCCTGTTATTCAGAGATGCTGCCTGTCCTGCTGAGTTACTTCAGCATTTTGTGTCTATCTTTGGATAGAAGGGCATGTTGTGATGAGGACGTTGTGATTCTGCAATGGAGTTCAACGTAGAGAAATATGAGGGTACACAAAATTGCTGGGGAAACTCAGCGGGTGCAGCAGCATCTATGGAGCGAAGGAAATAGGCGACGTTTCGGGCCGAAACCCTTCTTCAGACTCCATCAAAAATATGAGGTTGTGTACTTGGGCAAGTGATATCAAGAAGTGGATTATAATGTAAATGGAGAGTCAGAGCTGAAGTCTGAAGAAGGGTCTCGACCCGAAACGTCACACATTCCTTCTCTCCAGAGGTGTGCTGCCTGTCCCGCTGAGTTACTCCAGCTTTTCGTGTCTATAATGTAAATGGAACAAGGCTGCAAATAAGTGGTACAAAGGATCTAAGTGCACAAATCACAAAATGGCTGGCTGTTCCAACAAGTAGTTAAGAAGTTAAACGGTATATTAGCATTACGGAGGTGTTGAAGTTTTAGAATGGGGAGATTTTATTACAGTCTTACAGGGTATGGAAAGAACAACATGGAAATAAATTTAATAATCACATCCAATTTGTCAGGGTAAGTGAAGTTCATCTTCAAACACATATCCTTGTCATATTGTAGCTATGCTTTGTTGGGCCAATTACAGGTGACAGAGGAGACCGCAACAGATCAAAGGAATTGAGACTATTGCCAGGATAAAAGACAATCACTGAATGACAATACTGATTACACACCTCATTGCAATCCTCTTTGTTCATGAAAATTGTCAAGTTCAAACAACAAACAAATAAGACAATACAATTTTGATTAATTTCTGTGCCATAACGATGCTTATAATCTGTGTCAACTCATATATTTCTCTGCCTGATTGCGTCTGGCAAGAGGGAGCGAGTTGAAGGTGTCTCCCTTATGGAGACGTTCGTGACTTCTCTTACGTAGCGATGTATTGTAAACAGTAGAATGCCGTTTACATCACTATCAAGTGGTCAGATGCATAAAGAGTTCAAAGTTATTGTTACCATGATAGCCATATGTGCAACTGTTCTTACTCTGCTCTCAACTATGGTGAGATAATTGTAGGATTTTTGTGTAGGAAGGAACTGCAGATGCTGGTTTACACCGAAGATAGACAGAAAATGCTGGAGTAACTCAGCGGGAGAGGCAGCATCTCTGGATAGAAGGAATGGGTGACATTTTGGGTCAAGACGTCACCCATTCCTTCTAACTGGAGGATTTTTTGTGCTGCTCTCCTTCGTGAACAATGGTTACTCTAAAAGTTCATGGAGGAGCAATTACTACCTGAATGTATGCTGAGTGTTCTCTCCCCTATTACCTCACCACTTACAGCAGTTTAAGCTGTCTATTGGAATCTCTTCCCATTGTTGAAGGCATGCTTAATTCAGAAAGGAAGCCTAATCAGGGTTAACCAGAAGCAATTTACTTCAGCAACTCATTGAAAAAGTCAGATGAGTCAGAGACTCTGTTGCCAATTTAAATTTCGGTCTAGTACTAAATAGCTGCAAACAATGCATGTGACTGCACTCACAACCAGAAGAAATTATGCAGCTGCCAACAAGGAATTTGTTTATGATATCTTATATTGCGAGAGTGCGTTAGTGAAGGTGAGGTTGATAATGGTTGGATCGGATGGGAGTAGATCCTTCTTGTTCTTAGATGCAAGCAGTCAAGACAGAGCACAAGCATGGAGTGTTGATCACAAATAGGCATCATAATCTGCCTGCTCCATTTGATTCAAGGATAAGCATCCCCACAAAGGTGGAAACTCACTGGATACATCACTGAAGTCACAATTCTAAGAAAAGGGAGTAGTTAGTTCATGATGTCCTTGGAGAAGCCACTAGGTCAAATCACCAGTCTATCCTCATGCCATCGTTAAAAAGAGAAATAGACACAAAAAACTGAAGTACCTCAGCGGGACAGGTAGCATCTCTGAAGAGAAGGAGTGGGTGCGTTTCGGGTCGAGGCTCTTCTTCAGACTGGGGAGTCTGAAGGGAGTAACAAGTGTCAATAAAAACTCAACACTCAACGCAATAAGTCTAAAGATATGATTTAGTGCAAAATATTTCCCTATTTCATTGTGAAATAAAACAATAGACTACATATGCTTTTGGTAATCACATGGAGAATAGTTTATTATGCTATTTGACATATTAATCCCAACTTGTTAGGGTTACATCTTTCCATAACTTCATATCAGACTTAATTTTTGAGCTGGTAAATTACAGCTTGATGGGAAACTTTACACCCACCAAGAGAGAAAGCAAGACCAAACGTACAACACACCATAGGTGTCACCAACAAATCTGCCACAAATAATGGTCAAATGAAAAATAATGTTTGTGTGATGATAGTTCCTTATTAAACCATCAATCAAACAAGCCTGAAAGCTTTGTGCCTGAATGAGAAAAAAAAACCTGAAAGCCGTGTGCCTGAATGCTAGGAGCATTCGTAATAAGGTGGGTGAATTGAATGCTCAGTTAGTAGTTTAGGGATATGATATAGTTAGAATTACGGAGACATGGCTCCAGGGTGACCAAGGCTGGGAGTTAAACATGCAGGGGTATTCAATATTCAGGAAGGATAGACAGACAGGAAGAGGAGGTGGGGTGGGATTGCTGGTTAAAGAGGAGATTAATGCAATAGCAAGGAGATACATTAGCTTGGATGCTGTAGAATCAGTATGGGTAGAACTGCAAAATAACCAAAGGCAGAAAGCACTTGTTTGAGTTGTATGCAGATCACCAAACAGCAGGAGGGAGGTTGGGGATAGCATCAAACAGGAATTTAGGGATGCATTTAACAAAGGTACAGCAGTTATCATGGGTGACTTTAATCTACATATGGATTGGTAACAGTGCTGAGGAGGAGGATTTCCTGGAATGTGTATGGGGAGGTTTTTTAAGCCAATATGTGCAGGAACCGACTGAGGGTAGGCCATCCTAGACTTGGTATTGTGTAATGAGGAAGTATTAGTTAGCAACCTTGTTGTACAAAGCCCCTTGGGCAACAGTGACTTATAATGTGCTGGAATTCTGCATTAGGATGGAGAGTGACATGGTTAATTCAGAGACTGGGTCCTGAACTTAAAGAAAGGAGACTTTGAAAGTATGAGATGGGAATTGGCTAGGATAAACTGGCCAATTATACTTAAAGAGTTAACGGTGGAGATGCAATGGCAAAGATTTAAAGACTGCATGGATGAACTACAAAAATTGTTCTTCCCTGTCTAGCAAAAAAAATAAGATGGGGAAGGCAGCTAATGAGGGAAATCAATGATAGTGTTAAATCCAAGAAAGAGGCATATAAATTGGCCAGAGAAAGCAGCAAACCAGAGGACTGAGAGAAATTTCAAATTCAACTTAATTAAGTGGGGGAAAGAAGAGGATGAAAGAAAGCTTGTGGGGAATATAAAAACTGACTGTAAAAGCTTCTTTAGATATGTAAATAGGAAAAGATTAGGGAAGACAAATGTAGGTCCCTTACAATGAGAGACAGGTGAATTTATAACGGGAAGCAGGGAAATGGCAGAACAGTTAAACGAGTACTTTGGTTCTGTCTTCACTAAGGAAGACACAAACAATCTCCCAGAAATACTAAGGGACCGAGGATCTAGTGGGAGAGAGGAACTGAAGGGAATCCACATTAGTCAGGAAATGGTGTTAGGTAAACTGTTGGGACTGAAGGCAGATAAATCCTCAGGGTCTGATGGTCTACATCCCAGAGTACTCATGGAGGTGGCCCTAGAAAGCGTGGATGCATTGGTGATCATTTTCCAATGTTCTATAGTCTATCAATGTATCAGTTCCTGTGGACTGAAGGGTAGCTAATGTAACTCCACTTTTTAAGAAAGGATGTAGATCTGCAATGTTTATGCTTCGGTGAGTGAGCAAGACCGTGAAGATGAATAACACGCATTTTTTAATGTCTTTGTTTTGTGGGGGGGAGAATGAAATTAAATGTATAATTTCTATAACTTTCAATAGACTTCTGAATGAGTTCTGCATGTACATGTGTAAGTAAAGTTGTGTAGTACAAAACTTAGTCACTAGTTTCCTGACTAATCATGTGATTTCCATAACATTGGATAATTTTAATCAGTATTTTACATTTTAATTTTCTGTTATAATCCTGTGATTGTATAAATTATATTAATATACATACCATTTTCTTTTGCATTGTAACTGTTACCAGTATGTAATGGGCATGCTTACAGGACCCTAATTGAATTAACATATGATTGACTTTGTTATTCATTTTGTTTTATATGTTACTCGGCAAAGCCATGCGCATTTGTGCAGTTTTGGGCTGTGGGAGCAGCACGTGTCACCTGAATAAGTGGATGCAGAATGTGTGTGACAGCCACAACTGTATATTTGCAGCTTTGGTTTCCTCTCACACTCCAAAGACGTACAGGTCTGTGGGTTAATTGGCTTGATATCAATGTAAAATTGTCCCTGGTGTGTGTAGGGTAGTGTTGATGTGCGGGTATCGCTGGTCGGCATGGATTCTGTGGGCCAAAGGGTCTGTTTCTGTGCTGTATCTCTAAACTAAACTAAACTAAATTTGTTTTTTTCAGCATACTCTCTGTTTTGTTCAGTTCATTCTCTCTGAGTTAATTCTTTTTATCCCTTCAACTCTCATTAGTGAACAGCTCCAGTCTTTTCCTTTCCTTGGAGTATTGCATACATGCTGTTGTTAACCTATAACTTGTTAAGAAGCTGGTGCAGACTGATTACAAATATCAATGGCATATGAGTCAATTCTAATGCACATACCGTGTCAATAAATTGACAATGTTTCAATTTTAGACGTTATGTTAAGGAGGAAAAATCATCCATTTAAACAATCCCTAACAATATTTAGAATTTGTAAGGAGAAGCCAAAGGAAAAATATCATCATATCTGATGTTCATTTATCAAAATTGAAGTTTTATTTAGTGGTGACTAATTGTAGAGGGTAGATAGTAAATACAATATGTGTGAAGACTTAATGAAGTGCCTCAAACCTGTAAATTGTTGGCTGGAAATATTCTGGAATAAGAAACGTGAAATATTCTTTTATGAATTACTTTAATAAATGAAACAAGCAGCGAATTAAAAATTTCGAAAGTCATCCCTAAATCTTCCAAGATTTAGAATCACATTTAAAAAGATTTCAGATGAGCATTTGAATCGCAAATACATAGCAGGCAATGGACCAAGTACCAATAATAGGGATTAGTATAGATGAGCTCTTGTTGATTGGCATGGACATGGTGGGTTAAAGGGCTTTTTTTCTGTAATGCATAACTCTATGTCGCTGGCATTCAATGGATATGTTATATCATACCAAAATAGTGCATCCAACACTATTAACCAAGGAGAATTTATAGCGCAGAAGACCAAGGTCAATACATATAGAGCAGAAAAGAAGAAATAGTATTGTGTGGAAAGATGCAAAGGGTCAGGAGGAACAGGGGATTCGAATATATAATTAATTAGGTGTAATTTCAGATAGACAAAAAAATGAAGAGACCAAAGTGAAATGGTTTTATGTTTAGGGGCACAGAATACAATAAAACGACATGATGACTGGGAAATAGAATACTCTGTGAGGTTTTAAGTTTTATCAAAGTGTCATTAGTCATAGGCATTGATTTTCAGGGTGTTATGAAAGTCATAAAGGGATTCAATGTTCAACTGCATGGGCATTGGAAATGAGCATCTTAAGTGTAAATCATTCCTAAAGTTGCAGAGCTTATAAGAAAATTCAAAGAGTAAATAATGTATGATTACTTCCTCTACTTGTTTAAGAAAGAACTGCAGATGCTGGAAAAATCGAAGGTCGACAAAAATGCTGGAGAAACTCAGCTGGTTAGGCAGCATCTATGGAGTGAAGGAATAGATGACGTTTCGGGTTGAGACCCTTCTTTAGTTGGTGTTGGTTACTTACGGAAACCAAATAACAACAATTATTTAATCCTGAGCATGGAATACTTTGCCGCAGCCAGTACCAGAGGCAGATACCATTCTACTTTAAGGAAAGAAGGAATGAAAGACAATTTGGACCAAGGGAAGAGAGCAGGGAAGTAGAGTTGCTCTGGTGAATGGGTCATTCTGGCGAATGTCAGAGCTGAGATGATAGACTGAAGGGTCACTATCCATGCTGTAAACATATTTTAAAACACCGAAGCAGCTCCATTGTGTAAAGATTCAACACTTCTAGAATACCTCCTCAAACCATCAACATCAATATAGAGGCATCAGCAGTATACAATAGCACAACAATGCAAATGCTTGCAAAATCCCTACCTAAAGAAAGAGCAAGTTAACTGCTCTGAGCTGTGTTTTATGACAAGTACAAGACACTAATTATGCAGTATAAAAATCTCTTGACCTTTGTATTTCCGTCAATTGGGTAAACATTCAGCACAAAACAACCAGCTAAAATATTAAGTGGTTTTTTTTCATTGAATAATAATCAATTTAAGTGTTAAATTTCTCCCCAGTGTAAAAGGATCTTGTGAAAGTCAGTCTGTGAAAATGTCAGAGAAGGTGTTATGGACGTGTGAATTAGTATAACAAGATGCCTACATCTGAAGCCATAATGCATCTGCATATAATTAAAAACAAGTAATTACGCAGAGATGGAATTAAGTGTTGTGTTGTTTGGCGTCAAACAGTGTTGATAGCTTTTCAAAATTCCAATTGGTGCAGAATCCATGTGATCTCGGTTTAGAATCTCCGGTCGTTGGGATTGATGGATGCAAGTGCTATCTATTTGTGTGACATCCTTCTGTCTACTATTTTAGCACTGGTGTTAAGCCACTTACAACAAGGGCATTTATTCCTGTAATGAAGCAGGAATGAGTAATGCTGGGTGGATGCATTAAGGGGTTTATTTTACCATCAGTGTCCAGCAATATTACAGTGACCTGTCGGGCAATATTCCAACGAAACATCACCGCCCTGAAAGATTCAGCCTATTTTATCTCTCTGTTGATGCTGCCTGGTACCTAGAGTATTTCCAACATTTTCTGTTTTCACATCCAACACCCTGCCTGGTTGGACAGGTTTGTAACGGATGGCCCCTCGGGTGTGGTTAGTTTATCACTGACAGTGAAGTCTGCTTCTAAATATTCATCCTTCAACATTAAAAGGAGACATTTTTGAACTGATTGTGGTGCGTCAAATTCCTTCAGCCTTATTCAAAATGCCTCGATCAATTTATGTACAATACAATATTGCTTGGTTCTGCAAAACACATTAAAACAAAGAGTGTAAGAGTGGAGTCTTACAAAGAATTGGCTGTTTAGTCAATTTGCTAGTTCATGCCCACCCTTCAATAAATTCAATGCTTTCAGCAGGAAGTGTCGCTCATATGCATGGAAGGTTTACCGTAGCCAGTGGTTGAGGTACAGACCTTTTCATTTTTAAGGAAGGAATGAAATGTTTGCAGGAAAGGCGTACAAACTTGATGATGGGTTGAGAGCAAAGCAGTTGATGTCAGTTAGATGGGGGCCTCCATGGAATCAAATTGGTCAGGAACTTGCTGGGAAATTCCAGCAGAATGATAGAGCAACACAGAGTCACAGTTGATAGAACTGCTGCCTCACAGAGCCAGAGACTCAGGTTCGTTCCTGACCTCGGCTGCTATTATTCTGGAGCTTGTATGTTCTCCTGCAAACACATTAGTCTCTACCAAATGTCCCGGTTTCCCCCTACATCCGAAAGACACGCGGGCTTGTAGGTTAAGTGGCACCTGTAAATTGCTACTGGTGTATGGGGAGTGGATGAGAAAGTATTAACATGGAACACTACCATTAACATAACAAGCTTAACATGGAACCATTGTCAATCGGTGATCAATAATCAGCATGGACTAGGTGGGCTGGTGCCTGATTTCATACCATATCTTTCAATCAATCAGAAAAATGTCAGGGTGTTTGGGAATCCTGTATAAATAGACACATTTCAAATTAAGAATATGCAGTACTTTTACTTTGATTCTGCAGATGCCCTCTCTGTGACTTTATAAGCACTGCTGTTCTGAAGCTTCAGGTAATGTTAGTATGAACCTACAATGTTGCTCCCATGCCAATTATGCAATCGCCGACAACACCACAATCATGGGTGGGGATGTGTCAGAGTGCAGGAGAGAGATAGAATATCTGGTTGAATGGTGCTACAACAACAACCTCTTCCTCAACATTAAAACTAATTGTTGACCTCTGAAAGGTGAAGTCACGAGACCACACACCAGTTTTCATTTGTAGGAAAGAACTGCAGATGCTGGTTTAAATCAAAGGTTGAAACAGATTGCTGGAGTAACTCAGCTAGTCAGGCAGCGTTTGACCTGGTTCAGTATCCATCTTCAAATCATTTTTGATAAACCAGCATTGGCAGATCTTTGTGCCTGCACAACCCTAATCTTATCTCAGCAATGGAACTTCTTGCACTGCCATGTACTTGTTTTCTAATTGTGGTTTGCGCTATGTCATGTTTTTTTTTTTGCAGTCTTTTTACTTTTACTGAATTTGAGAATTTATAATTCATTCATACTGTTTTTATGTGTTATCTGAGTATGTTCCTGTGATGCTGCAAGCAAGATTTTCCATGTACCTGTACCTCACTGTACTTGCACATATGGCAATAAAGTTGACTATGACTGTGAATTTATGGGCATTGTAAAACTGCAGCCTCTGATGCAGTTATTCTGCAGGCAGTGTTTCTGTAAATTTACAGACACCGTTACTGTGAATCTACAAGGTATTTTATTGTGCAGTTGTCATGAATACATGGACACTATCTCTTCAGAACCTGATCGTCAGATCCTTCTCTGAGCCACCCTGTAATACAGGGCCTAAAGGCTTAAAATAATCATCAACTGATGCATCCAGATGGAGTTCACCTCCCAGTCCTTCTTCCCCGCAAGAAAAAATTGTTATATATATCAGGAGCCTATCTATAATGTTGTGCCAACGGATTAATGGGCCTGTCCCACTTAGGCGACTTTTTAGGCGACAACAGGAGACTATGCGGTCACTACATGTTCGCGGGTGGTTGCCGGGGAGTCGCCTTCATGGTCGTTAGTAGTTCCCGCATTCTCGGAACTAGTCGCGGCTTCATTCTGGTCGCCGCTAGTTTTTCAACATGTTGAAAAATTAGCGGCGACCAGAATTTTGCCACCATGGAGAGTAGCGATAATCCTCGTGCTATAGGTGCAGTGGTAGTGGGTCACCAGGAGGTCGTAGGTTCTCATAGATTGTTGCCGGTGCTGACTGGTGAATTTCATTGGCTCATTGGGGATAAAAACGTAAACAGCAGTTTTCAGAAACACGAATAACCGATGTTAATGTCCTCCGAGCTTCACAGCCGTGTATCTCTGGCTTCTTAAAGTTGTCTCCACTCCTTCTCCCCATCCCTTCTCCCCCTTTCTCCCCCCCCTCTTTTAAAGGACTTAAGTGCCCCTTCCCGTACACTGTGCTTTCACCGTCTTAATTACAGTGCCAACCTTCCTGTTCATCGTGGTGTGTGTCCGTATCACATTGGCGTTGCACTGTGCGAATTTCACTCAGACAGCGCTCCCCCTGTTTGCCCTGTCTCCCGCCTGCATAACTGGCTGGTGACGGAAGCGATGTGTGTATGTGTGTGTGTGTCCCACTCTGACAGTCGCTGTTCCAGTCGCTGGTCTTTCAGCGACCTGCTCTGACTTGACAGTCGCCAGCAGTCGCCTGAAAAATCACCTAAGTGTGTCAGGCCCATGAGTTTGAACTACCAAAGACTGCATGTTTCAGAAACATAAGGAATGGAGGTCGGAGACAGCCAATCCTAATTTGTCCATGACCATTTGTGTGGTGCTTTATCAAATGCTTTAAACATTTTTAAATGCCATACCTACCCATTCCTTTTTATCTATTCTGCCAGCAACATCATCAAATATCTCTGACAGATATGTCAAATATCCTTTCCTGTTGATAAATCTATGGTGCCTCTGCCTGATGCTATTTTTTTTCCTAAGAGTCCACCAGATTCAGGAATAGCTTCTTCCCCGCTGTTATCAGACTACTGAATGGTCCTCCCATAAACCAATCTCCCAACCTACCTCATTGCAGCGTTTGAACTTTAAAAAAAAAGCACTTTCTGTGCAACTGTAACATTATAATGCTGTAATACTAAATTCTGCAGTCTCGTCTTTTTCACTTTGCACTACCCGTTGTACTTATGCATGGCCTGATCATACTTATGTATCGTATGATTTGACTGGATAGCATGCAACATTTTCACTCTCCCTTGGTATACACATGACAACAATAAACAAATGCCATTACCACACTTGCATAGTATTCTAGTATATACCCATTGGTCTTTTGTTCCCACTCAAATCCTCCTCCGGTCCTTTCCTATAATATTGACCTTACATTTGCTATGTTCCAATCTATGGGAAATGTTCCAGGATCTATGGAAATTTGGAAGATGACAACCAGGGTGTTGCCTATCTTCATATTCTCCTCTTTCAAAAATTTGGGATGCGGATCATCAGGTCCTGGGGATTTAGTGAGTACTAATTTTTAACTAATAACAATTTATTATTGCTCTTCATCCTCTCTAGGGTGGTTGCTCTTCACCATTTCCCAGAGTTTTATTTTGTTGTGTTTAAAACAGACACAAGCTTTATCTTTCTGCAAACCCTCCACATCCTATCATCTCAAACTATCTAATTTACTGGGGGAAAGTTCAAATTAAAACAAAACGCAGGAATACATAGCCATAATCATTCTCCGTGACTCAGCTGTGACCTGTTACCCTTTACTTGCAAGTTCTACACGAACACAGAAATCAAGAATTTGATATTTAGTCCTAAACTGATTTTCATCTGTTAAAGATGTGGGTTCTGTACACTCACTCTCATTACTTCCTGCAACAGTAAATTGCACTCTGTAACTTTTTATTCCACAATGTGCTGTTCTAAAAATAATTTCCTGGACAGGATTACAGAGGCTCAGTAGAACTCACCGACGAGACTGTGTTGCGTGTTTAGTGCTACTAACTGGAGGGCAGTCTCTAGCCATAATACTTACATTCAACCCTGCCACTTTTTACATTATTTGGAATATATCAATATTCATTTAAAAGTATCACAGACTATTAAAGTGACGCTTACTATGTCCTACCCTGCCCAAGAATGTTATCTGCCCTGCAGAGATTTATTTTTTATTAATAAAGTCTACATTTATCAGGTTCTCTTTCAATCTGATAAAGTTTCCAAATATCCTGTTCCATCTTTTGTTAAATCAAAGAGATTTTTTTTATCAAGCTGTCATTTCCTGTTCAAACATTATCACTTTTGATTTTTCTGAATTAAAAAGCATCTGCTATTCCATGGTGTTGATTTTTCTCATTTTTTAATACATTTTACATTGCGAATAGCAAAACTCCTACCCATTGTTTAACCACTGTTAAAACAGAGCTCCTGGTTCTCTTCAATGTAGCAATACAAATAAGCCAGCCATTGTATTAAACATATTTTATGGCTTGAATGTGAGTGTATCTTTAGGAACTTTATGCACAATGTGAAATGACTTCTACTACACTTTTGTACCAACCATTGCTGTTAGCTGACTGTTCATGGCCTTAAATAAAAGATGTTTTATTGGCAGCTTTATCCCTGTTATTTACGTTAGTCAATGACAACATAGAGTCGCCTGTGGATACAACATTACTGATCTGTTTTGGATGTTTCTGCTTGTTGGAGGAAGCCAAACTGTAATGAGGTAAGAGAGGATGAGAGTTCCCCAAGGAAGGCAATGCTCATAGCACTGTGGATGTATTGATCATGTGGATGAGTTTAAGAATTACAAGAGACATCAACAATTTGCCCTGTACATGGAATGTTTCTGAGAAGCACCTAACAGAGAAATGTGGTCATGCATGAAAAGTGAGAAGTGACATTGTTTCTGGCAAAGGGGCTGGAGTTCAATCAACCTTATATAGAGGTACTGTGGTTACAAGATCGGAGGTTGGTATCCTCCTTACATTTAAACATGGAAGAATGATAGGTAATCTCATCAAAAAAGCAGATTTCCAGGCAGTTTGACAATGTGAGATGCTGGGCAACATTTCCTTTGGCGAGGCAGTCTAGAATCAGGGGGGTTTGGTTCTGGATTATTGATAAATAGACAAATATGCCCCTGATCATGTACATTTGAATGGATATTTTGAAGAACACTTCCTATTTGAAATAACATCCACGTAAGTCTATAACTCCTGAATAATACCTAACAGGTTTGTTGAATGGAGACCTGACTCGAAAGGACAGATAGCTTACTCCTCCTTGGGCGGCGCGGTGGCACAGCAGTAGAGTTGCTGTCTTACAGCGCCAGAATCCCAGGTTCAATCCTGACTACGGGTGCTTGTCTTTATGGAGTTTGTACGTTCTCCCTGTGACCTGTGCGGGTTTTCTCCAAGATCTTCCGTTTCCTCCCACACTCCAAAGACGTACAGGTGTGAAGGTTATTTGGCTGGTGTAAAATGTAAAAATTGTCAGGGGATGGAGGCGGGGTCGTTGGTCGGTGCGGACTCAGTGTGCTGAAGGGCATGTTTCTGCGCTGCATCGTTAAACTAAACTAAACTTCTCCTAATTTCCATTCTTAAATTCTTACGACATAATTGCAATCCTAATTTATTAAAAAATTGTGAAGAGGCACTATGAGCCTTCCAACTCAAGATCCAATGCTGAATCTAATTGCATCAAACTCAAAGTTGACAAGAGAGCAATTACAAATACTGTAAAAAAATATAAAGGGTCTGTCCCACTTACGCAACCTTTACAGGCGACTGCCGGCACCCGTCATAGGTCGCCAACATTTTTAACATGTTGAAAATTCAGTGGCGACCAGAAAGGCGCTACGACTCTTTGGAGACCACTTATGACCATAGGAGACCTCTCATGACCATACAGGCTGTATGGTCGTGTGAGTTCTCCTATGGTCTTGAGAGGCCACCCGCGACGTGTCGCCAGGGGTCGTCCGTATGGTCGTGAAAGGTCTCCTATGGTCGTGAGAGGTCTCCATAGAGTCGTAGCGTCTTTCTGGTTGCCGCTAAATTTTCAACATGTTGAAAATTTCGGCGACCTATGACGGGTGCCGGCAGTCGCCTGTAAAGTTCGCGTAAATGGGACAGGCCCTTAACAGTAGTGGAAGTGCACTTTGTTGCAAGTATTTTCCACTCAAATAAATGTTTACAAGGGTACTTTGTCTTAGTGCTAAAAATGTCATCTAATTATCCCATTGTTTCTTACACTAAACAAGTCATGCATGCGGAATCATAAGTATGCTCAACACTTTATACCATACTGAACGTGAAGGCTAATGGTGCTTTTTTTTTAGGTTTGAAAGGAACTTGCACTGTATAAAGTAATACATATTAAAAATCTAGTGGAGTAGCTGGGATTGTGAAGGTCATTTATTTTTACTTGGTCCTAATTGCTTCAGGATCCAGGTTTGAGCAATTATATTCAGATTAAACTAACTCAGACCTTGTCTTCAATAACATAATATTCAAAAAAATATTATAGCTGCATATTACAAGCCACACATATACCATAAGCTAACTCCACTGCTTGCTAAGGATAAAATAATGTAATGTTTATCTTCATTCCCACCAAATAAGATTATCCCATTACAGAGTAAATGCCTCCAATCATGGAGATGACGTGACTAGCTTGTGTCATCGTTACTTGTCACTTATCTGCTCTGTCTTATTCAAGTCAAGCATTAATATATAATATTTCTGCAGTTTCTTTTATATTTAACTCATCAGACGTTGAGTAATGCTGGAGTGCAAATTATTCTCAAATGTCTGTCAGAATGGAATTTATATTACCTAATACCCCGTCCAGCCTCAGGATTGATGTGAATTGTTCAGACGTGTTGCCCTTTGAATAAGATTCCCAACTTCTACAGTCTAGAATTATTTTACTTTCCTTCTGTTCTGTACCTGTCTTTGGAAGAATTATGAAGAAATACATGCACAAAGATATCCATCCAGTTTTGCACCATACGTTTCCCAAATTTCACAATCCCTGAAAGAGATACCAAATAAACAAGGTTAGATGATGCTACCAGTGACCTGTCCCGAACAATCCTCTAATTCCATGGGTTAAAAGTTTAGTGAAGACCCTCAACTCCCTTTGTGTGGCCACTCGCCGGATCTGATTAACTGGACATGACCCAGTGGGTCTGCCCTGAGTAGGAGGTTTTTGGCATAGCTATCCAATGGCAGAGCTTAAACTATCATGGGTCAAAGGTCCTCATTGCTAATATCCCTTTTCACTGTTCACCTCACCTTCCTAGCCCACACTCTCAAGAGAGTCGGGTCAAGAGCATTTTATTGTCACATGTCCCAGATAGAACAGTGAAATTCTTACTTGCAGCAGCATAACAGAATATGTAAACATAGTACACTGTAAACAATATAACAAACGAGAGAAAAATTAGTTCAGTGTGTGTATAAAACACACCCACACACCACACACCACACACACACACACGCGCACACGCACACACACGCGTGCGCGCACACACACACACATATATATATATATATACATACATACATACATATATACACGCATACATACTTACACGTAAAAAACAAACAATAATAGTACTATAATAACAATAATAGTCTATGCAGTTCAGAGCTTATTTGGAGGTTGTAGTTTCTTCTGATTTGCAAGGTGCTTTTTCTTTTCAGGTGCTCAACAAATGCAACCCATCTAGGCATAGCTGGCACAGCAAGAGGTCAGGACGACACATTGCTACTCAACGTTACACTTGCAGTGTTGCCTCAGAGATGAGCCTCTCTGTCAAACCCCATCCCACACTCTGGGATGGTGCAGCTCATAACCAAGTATTCCAGGCCCAGAACTGCTCAGTGGTCCTGTCATCCCCCACCAAAGATATCTCCACCCACTTAATGAGGGTCAGTAACCTTCCACCTAGCCTAATCACAGAGCTAACACTGCATGGTAGCGCTAAGACAGTAAAAACACACAGCAAATAAGCCGTAAAGGAATGCACACGGGTGATTTGCTTCCTCTTTTGTGAAATGTGACAAGTTAATGCATAAGTTTGGATTGGATTGTTTATTTTGTGGAGGCTTTCAAGAGTGTTTTAAGGTTCAGTGGACCAGTGACCAGATGAATAGGTATGTGCATCTCTCCACCTGTGTGCTTCATTTCCCTTTCTCAACCACCCAAGAGAGAATTCTTACATTTTGGGTAAGCTGAAGTTAAACAAGCATACTCTCTTCCACAAGAGACTGCAGGTTCTGGAATCTTGAGCAACTCAACGGGTCAGGCAGTATCTGAGGAGGAAAATGGCCAGATGACTTTTTGGACTGGACCTCTTCTTCAATCTGATGGAGTAGAGGGGACATAGCTGGTAGAAAAAAATAAAGGAATGGGGCAAGAGGTGGCAAGTGATAGGTGGATCTAGGTAGAATGGTAGATGTGTTATGTGGCGGAGAGAAGGGTGGAGATAGTAACTAGGGTTGGAGGTGATTATTGGGTTGGAGGTGAAATTGATACCATCTGCTAAGAAAGGACAGTGAGGAGGGAAATATCAAACCAGAGACAGGGATCGTGGGTGGCAAGGAACAGAGAGAAGGGGGGGGGGGGGGGGGGGAGGAAAATGGGGAACCGGGAGTGGGTAGGAGTGGGTGAAGAGTGGATGGAGGAGGTGGAAGGAACTGGGTGATGTGGAGCAGGGGATGCTGTCTGACTCACTGAGTTCTTCCAGCAATTTGTTTTATATTCTCTTTCACAAGTCTCCCTCTTTAAGCAAAGAAAAGATCAAATGGTACGGGGTGCACGGAGCAGGGGTTGATGCATGGACTAGACATCCAGGTTGGGAATAGCACAGTGACCTTTCACTGAGGTTCCTGAAGTGGGAGAGAACCAGGTTCATATTTAGTCTGCAGTTAATGTTCTTAAGAAAGTGTGGAATTGTAGCGTTGTTGCCATTTCTCTGTGTTCATTAGGACTTTAGAATTAGAACAGTATTTTCCCTAATATCCAGGCAACTTCAACAGATGTCGTGCAGTCCGTGGCTGCTTAACCACTTCACTAGCTCGTTAACTGCCGAGGTGCTTTACAGATGTCAATGCTGCAGCATATTAATACTGACTTACTGTTTTGTTTTCATAAATGACACCCTTGAAAGACTGGGACTTTGCCAGTTTGCTTCACTTATTAAATATAGTGGAAAACAACAGTGTCAAGACTTCGTTGCAAGTTCTAATATGACAAGCTCAGTGTGAAAGAAAAATGAGCGAGACGAAGAAAGAAATGAAGTGAAATGGAATGAAGTGAAATGAAATTCAGGGAGCAAATTTCATTGACAAAGGTATTGATTCTCTGTTCTGAACGCTTTCTTTACACAAACACACTGATCTGCAGGCTCTTATGATTTTTTTTAAGAACACTAACTGCTTCTCTGAATATTCTCTTGGGGAATCCATGAAACAAGACCATTTAAGAAAACATTGAGGTAAATAGTGTCTTAAAAAGAATAAGTGGGAATCGTAAATATTTGGATTGCCAACTCAAATTCTCTGTGCAATATGGCAAATAACGCCTCACCCTTGAGTCATTTTAATATTTAATGAATCCTGAAATAAAGGGTTAACCTGGCAAAGCTACAGCTGTTGGTTATTGAACCTTGTACAATCGGAGATTGGTTTTCAACACAAATATCCACTTCTACGTTTTTAATCCCTGCTTTCAAATTCCTCTGGACAGTCTGTAAAACTGAGTTCATGTTCATATTTTGCTTTGATGGTGTTGCTGGTATAAGTGTGATACAAATAAGTTAACCATGGCATTCAAGTGCTGCCATCGAGAATAACCAGACTGTGTTTTCATACATTCAGGATCACAGATCATGACTTGATGCATACCACAGTGTAAATGGCACTGTGTAAATGCACATTTCATCTATGTCAGATGTATCGATCTATAAGTAATAAACACTATCAGAATGACAATTGGTGGTTATAGCATGTGATGGGGTGGTCATCAGATTAGGGTCAGAAAGAGAAATGCGTCACGCATTTTCCATCAACATTTACTGTCTGGACTCACAATGGGAGCAATGTTCATTTCGATAAAGTGTGCAGCTTTATCCAAGCAATGCCTTCAGGTGGATGAGAAGAAAATTAGTGGCTATTTAAAAAGAAATAAAATAAAAACAGATAGTGGTAACAGAAAGGTAAACACAAGGAACATTGAGGAGGTGCCTCTGTTCAGGTCTGCTTGGTTCTATCCCTTGAATGACCTCCTGCCGTTTGTTCTGCTGAAGGGTGCTGACAGAGGCACTAACAACAGTGGGATCCCAACATACCTGAAGGAATCTGCCACGCTGACTGATGTAAAGTTGCCACAATACAGAGGTCAATGAATCGACATAAGTAATTTTACTTTGTGTTGCCAATTTAGCTTCTTTTCTACTAGAACTAGAATTTTATATATATACTAGACCAAGTGCAGACCCGTTGGGTCTGTTTTCCTAACGGCGTTTGCGGGGGCGGGGGGGGCTGCGGCATCACACTCACATTAACCACCCCCCAAACACACAGTTGGGGGGAGGGGAGGTGAGAAGAGGGGAGGGTGGGGAGAGGAGCAGGAGGAAACGGGACAGATTTGGGAGGGAAAGGAGAGCGGGGTAGGAGGTGAGAAAGGGGGATGGGGAGAGAGACGTGGGGGAGGGGGGGATGGGGAGGGAGGGGAGGATGGAGGGAGGGGGAGAGGGGTGGGGGAGAGAGGGGAAGGAGTGGGGAGAGAGGAGGGGGAAGGGGGAGAGAAGAGGAAGAGTGGGGAGGGAGGAGGAGAGGGGGCGGGGGAGTGATGGAAGAGGGACAGAGGGGTAGGGGGAAGGGGGCGGGGGGAGAGAGGGAAGGGGGGTGGGGTAGAGAGGGAAGGGGGTGGGGGGAGAGAGGGAAAGGGGCTGGTGGGGGAGGGATGAGGAGAGGGAGAGGGGGAGAGGAGTGGGGAGGGAGGGAGGGAGGGAGGGGTAGAGGGGTAGCGGGAGTGGTGGAAGAGGGACGGGGGAGTGGTGGAAGAGGAACAGAGGGGTAGGGGAAGGGGTGGGGGAGAGAGGGGAAGGGAAGGGAAGGGTAGAGAGAGGGATGGAGGAGGAAGAGGGTGGGGTAAGGGGAGAAAAGTGGAAGAGTGGGGAGGGAGGTGTAGGGGGAGTGGTGGAAGAGGGACAGAGCGGTATGGGGGAAGGGGGCGGGGGGAGAGAGGGAAGGGGGTGGGGGAGAGAGGGATGGGTGGGAGAGGGAGAGGGGTGTTAAAAGAGGGAGACATAGAAATCAAGTGCAGGAGTTGGCCATTCGGCCCTACGAGCCTGCACCACCATTCAATATGATCATGGCTGATCATCCAACTCAGTATCCTGTACCTGCCTTCTCTCCATACCTCCTGATTCCTTTAGCCACAAGGGCCAGATCTAACTCCCTCTTAAATATAGCCAATGAACTGGCCTCAACTACCTTCTGTGCCAGTGAATTCCAGAGATTCACCACTCTCTGTGTGAAAAATGATTTTCTCATCTCGGTCCTAAAAGATTTACCCCTTATCCTTAAATTGTGA
The DNA here is from genome assembly GCF_010909765.2 of Amblyraja radiata. NCBI lineage: Eukaryota > Metazoa > Chordata > Chondrichthyes > Rajiformes > Rajidae > Amblyraja > Amblyraja radiata. The sequence continues at coordinate 21,950,294 of NC_045983.1, read as the reverse complement.
CCCCTTGTTCTGGACTTCCCCAACATCTGGAACAATCTTCCTGCATCTAGCCTGTCCAGTCTTTACTCATATGAAAGTCCTGACATCCCAGTAATCAGTCTGGTGAGCCTTCTCTGTACTCCCTCTATGGCAACAATGTATTTGAGCATTGGGCATTGTGACATCACACAATGGAACGTTCACCAGGGGCTGGGGCTACTTCTATGGGTGAGAAGCCAGTATATTTTGAAATATTGGGGGGGTGGGGGGGGGGGGAGGATGCGCCATCACACTCACATTAACCACCCCCGAAACACACAGGTGGGGGGAGGGGGGTGAGAAGAGGGGAGGGAGGGGAGAGGAGGAGGAGGAGGAAACGGGACAGATTTGGGAGAGAAAGGAGAGCGGGGTAGGGGGTGAGAGAGGGGGATGGGGAGAGAGATGTGGAGGAGGGGGGGGTGGGGAGGGAGGGGAAGAGGGAGGGAGGGGGAGAGGTGTGGGGGGGAGAGGGGAAAAAGTGGGGAGGCAGAGTGGAGGGGGTGGGGGGAGAGGTGGAAGAGTGGGGAGGGAGGAGGAGAGGGGTAGGGGGAGTGATGGAAGACGGACAGAGGGATAGGGGAAGGGGGCGGGGGGAGAGAGGGAAGGGGGTGGGGGAGAGAGGGGTGGGAGAGGATGGAGGGGTAGGGGAAGGGGTGGGGGAGAGAGGGGAAGGGAGGGGAAAAGAGAGGGGTGGGGGAGGAAGAGGGGTGGGGTAAGGGGTGGGGGAGAGAGGGGAAGGGAGGGGAAAAGAGAGGGGTGGGGGAGGAAGAGGGGGGGGTAAGGGGAGAGAAGTGGAAGAGGGGGGAGGGAGGGGTAGGGGGAGTGGTGGAAGAGGGACAGAGCGGTATGGGGGAAGGGGGCGGGAGTAGAGAGGGAAGGGGGTGGGGTAGTGAGGGAAGAGGGTGGGGGAGAGAGGGTGGGGTAGGAGGTGAGAGAGGGGGATGGGGAGAGAGACGTGGGGGAGGGGGGAGGGAGGGAGGGGAAGAGGGAGGGAGGGGGAGATGGGTGGGGGAGGAGAGGGGAAAGAGTGGGGAGGGAGAGTGGAGGGGGTGGGGGGAGAGAGTGGAAGAGGGGGAGGGAGGAGGAGAGGGGTAGGGGGAGTGATGGAAGACGGACAGAGGGATAGGGGAAGGGGGTGGGGGAGAGAGGGATGGGAGAGGGAGAGGGAAAGGGGTGAGGAGATGGAGGGGGGAGGAGAGAAGGGGGAGAGAAGTGGAAGAGTGGGGAGGGAGGGATGGGTAGAGGGGTAGCGGGAGTGGTGGAAGAGGGACGGGGGAGTGGTGGAAGAGGAACAGAGGGGTAAGAGGAAGGGGTGGGGGAGAGAGGGAAAGGGAGGGGAAGAGAGAGAGGGGTGGGGGAGGGAGTGGGGTGGGGTAAGAGGAGAGAAGTGGTAGAGTGGGGAGGGAGGGGTAGGGGGAGTGGTGGAAGAAGGACAGAGGGTTTGGGCGAAGGGGGCGGGGGAGAGAGGGAAGGGGGTGGGGTAGAGAGGGAAGGGGGGGTGGGGGAGAGAGGGATGGGTGGGAGAGGGAGAAGGGTGTGGAGAGGGAAACATAGAAACATAGAAATTAAGTTCAGGTGTAGGCCATTCGGCCCTTTGAGCTTGCACCACCATTCAATATGATCATGACTGATCATCCAACTCAGTATCCTGTACCTGCCTTCTCTCCATACACCCTGATCCCTTTAGCCACAAGGGCCACATCTAACTCCCACTTAAGTTCCGATTGGACATATGTGAACATTGGGCATTGTGACATCACACAATGGAACGTTCACCATTGGCTGGGGTTCCAGCAAAGGCATATGTAAATGGATCCATTCCGATTGGACATCTGTGAGCATCGGGCATTGTGACATCACACGATGGAACGTTCATCAGGGGCTGGGGCTGGTGCTGCTTCTATGGGTGAGAAGCCAGTTTATTTTTCAAATATTGGGGGGGGGGGGGGGGGGAAGGTTTTGATTAATCACGTGTACTTAAACACGACGAAATGTAATGAGGTGCGGATACTTAGAAAGAAAAGTGAAATCTCCACCGAAATGGAAAAGATGTCGGCGATTCTGCATCTGGTTTCGGAGTAGCAGTGAATCAAAGGAAGAAAGGCGGCCAGCAGCCATCCATGTAAATGGATCCATTCCGATTGGACATCTGCGAGTATTGGGCATTGTGACATCACACGATGGAACGAATCAAAAGGAAGAAAGGCAGCCGGCAGCCGGACGGATGGCAGGCGACAGGCACACCGTTTTATATATTAACTAGACCAAGTGCAGACCCGTTGGGTCTGTTTCCCTAATGGCGTTTGCGGGGGGGGGGGGGCTGCGGCATCACACTTACATTAACCACCCCCCAAACACACAGGTGGGGGGAGGGGAGGTGAGAAGAGGGGGGGGAGGGGAGAGGAGGAGGAGGAAACGGGACAGATTTGGGAGGGAAAGGAGAGCGGGGTAGGAGGTGAGAGAGGGGGAAGGGGAGAGAGAAGTGGGGGAGGGGGGATGGGGAGGGAGGGGAGGATGGAGGGAGGGGGAGAGGGGTGGGGGGGGCGAGGGGAAGGAGTGGGAAAGAGGAGGGGGAAGGGGGGAGAGAAGAGGTAGAGTGGGGAGGGAGGAGGAGAGCGGTAGGGGGAGTGATGGAAGAGGGACAGAGGGGTAGGGGGAAGGGGGCGGGGGGAGAGAGGGAAGGGGGTGGGGTAGAGAGGGAAGGGGGGAGGGGGGAGAGGGAAGGGGAGTGGGGGAGGGATGAGGAGAGGGAGAGGGGGAGAGGTGTGGGGAGGGAGGGAGGGGTAGAGGGGTAGCGAGAGTGGTGGAAGAGGGACGGGGGAGTAGTGGAAGAGGAACATAGGGGTAGGGGAAGGGGTGGGGGAGAGAGGGGAAGGGAGGTGTGGGGGAGGAAGTGGGGTGGGGAAGGAAGAGGGGTGGGGTAAGGGGAGAGAAGTGGAAGAGTGGGGAGGGAGGGGTAGGGTGAGTGGTGGAAGAGGGACAGAGCGGTATGGGGGAAGGGGGCGGGGGGAGAGAGGGAAGGGGGTGGGGTAGAGAGGGAAGGGGGGTGGGGGAGAGAGGGATGGGTGGGAGAGGGTGAGGGGTGTCAAGAGGGAAACATAGAAATTAAGTGCAAGAGTAGGCCGTTCGGCCCTACGAGCCTGCACCACCATTCAATATGATCATGGCTGATCATCCAACTCAGTATCCTGTACCTGCCTTCTCTCCATACCCCCTGATCCCTTTAGCCACAAGGGCCACATCTAACTCCCTCTTAAATATAGCCAATGAACTGGCCTCAACTACCTTCTGTGCCAGTGAATTCCAGAGATTCACCACTCTCTGTGTGAAAAATGTTTTTCTCATCTCGGTCCTAAAAGATTTACCCCTTATCCTTAAACTGTGACCCCTTGTTCAGGACTTCCCCAACATCTGGAACAATCTTCCTGCATCTAGCCTGTCCAACCCCTTAAGAATTTTGGAAGTTTCTATAAGATACCCCCTCAATCTTCTAAAATCTAGCGAGTACAAGCCGAGTCTATCCAATCTTTCTTCATATGAAAGTCCTGACATCCCAGGAATCAGTCTGGTGAACCTTCTCTGTACTCCCTCTATGGCAACAATGCCTTTGAGCATTGGGCATTGTGACATCACACGATGGATCGTTCACCAGGGGCTGGGGCTGGGGCTGATTCTATGGGTGAGAAGCCAGTATTTTTCTGAAATATTGGGGGGGGGGGGGGGGGGGGGGGGCTGCGGCATCACACTCACATTAACCACCCCCAAACACACAGGTGGGGGGAGGGGGGTGAGAAGAGGGGAGGGAGGGGAGAGGAGGAGGAGGAAAGGGGTGGGGGAGAGAGGGATGGGTGGGAGAGGGAGAGGGGTGAGGAGAGGGTAACATAGAAACATAGAAATTAAGTGCAGGAGTAGGCCATTCGGCCCTTTGAGCCTGCACCACCATTCAATATGATCATGGCTGATCATCCAACTCAGTATCCTGTACCTGCCTTCTCTCCATACCCCCTGATCCCTTTAGCCACAAGGGCCACATCTAACTCCCCCTTAAGTTCCGATTGGACATATGTGAGCATTGGGCATTGTGACATCACACGATGGAACGTTCACCAGGGGCTGGTGCTGCTTCTATGGGTGAGAAGCCAGTTTATTTTTGAAATATTGGGGGGGGGGGGGGGGAGGATTTGATTAAAAACGTGTACTTAAACACGACGAAATGTAATGAGGTGCGGATACTTAGAAATAAAAGTGAAATCTCTACCGAAATGGAAAAGATGTCGGCGATTCTGCGTCTGGTTTCGGAGTTGCAGTGAATCAAAGGAAGAAATGCAGCCGGCAGCCATACATGTAAATGAATCCATTCCGATTGGACATCTGCGAGCATTGGGCATTGTGACATCACACGATGGAACGAATCAAAAGGAAGAAAGGCAGCCGGACGGATGGCAGGCGACAGGCACACAGTTTTATATGATAGATAGATAGATAGATAGATAGATAGATAGATAGATAGATAGATAGATAGATAGATAGATAGATAGATAGATAGATAGATAGATAGATAGATAGATAGATAGATAGATAGATTTACTGTACTTCAATCTACCAACACTGAAGGACATCATTTCCGACCATCTGCAGTTGCTGTCTTAAATTGTTGAAACATATTTTCCTCGGAAGCATCTGCCGGACTTGGAAAATCAGATGTGGATAGTTAATCCTTTTATCACCAACCACATCAGGCGAGCAGATTTTGGGGAAATGTCAGATGGAGCTTCATTATGACCACTCAAGAATCATCTTATGCGATGTGCTCCTACTATGGAGACTATTGGGTTGGATTACTTGCTTTCCCTGAATACAAATCAATTGCCTTGAAGGCCCTTCAACCACTAGTAATGATGATATCAACAATCGCATCTCCGGCAGGGATTGAAAAAAAAGTTTATTTCGACCCCCTCTCCCTCCCCCCACACAAAACAAACCAGAGAACATTAACACAAACTTTTAAAACACACTAAAAATAAAAAATAAAAAGATGAAAAAACAGACAGACTGTTGGCGAAGTTGCTATGTGCGGCGCACCTGGTGGTATGAAAGGCATTATGTAAATGCACATCCTCTCTTATAATACAGTGAAAATGATTGATGGCAATAGGAGCAGGACCATGTCAGGGGGAAAACAGCCCATAAGACCAGACAGCACAAAATGAAGGTAGGGATTTTATTTTCCTTGAATACAAAAAATATCACAAGGTTTGTCATCTTCCCACTGTCAAAGGTAAATCAAGTGAAACTTCTGAAGATCTATTGAACATTATAACCTTCACAATTCAGCTTTTGGTGCTGTTTTCTAAGTTCACGATAAGAAACTGCAGCAGTAAAAGCTCAGATATTTAGTCCCATGTTAAAGAAAAGTTAATATTTTGCTTAGAGAATGTTTATCTGTAGAAATACTGAGCCTCTTCTATAAAAGTAAGAGATAGAAAAGCTAAAGGCTTAACAGAGTAGCTGAGAACTTTGTACTGTCCACACTATATTCTTCCAAAGTTCTCTTCATTTAAGTGTTGGAAAATCTTGCATGACATTCCATGTGAGAATGAAAGTAGGAATGATGTATACTTGTTGTCAGGAAATTATTATAGTCTGATTAAGAACAGAGATTCTCTTAATACATCCATGGAACCTGGGTTTGCTGAACCTTTATTGCCTATTCCTACTTGCTTTGAGGGGGTGAAAAGGCTGGAGGGCCCCGACCAAAAATGTCAACCTATCTACATTCTCCGTAGATGCTGCCTGACACGCTGAGTTACTCCCAATAGTTTGTGGGGTTTTTTTGTGAGAAGCCATCCTCTTGAACTGCTGCAGTTTGTGTATTGAGGTGGTTCAATGGTGCTGGAAATCATAGAATTTCAGGATTGTGACTAGCCACAATAAAGAGATGCTGACATTTTTCCAAGCAAGTTTTGTTTATGACTCACAGGTAATGGTTTTCCATGGCCACTGGCCAAGAATATGGTGTCCCAGAAGATCCAGCTATGGACGTCCTTTTAATCACTATTTTCATATAGTGGGCTGAATATAATGAATAGGTCAATAATGTCACTCGGGGTGTTGATGTAGATTTGTCAATGGTTATCTCACATTCATTGCGAAGATGGTGGTTGTGTGGCCAAGGACACTCACTTGTTTGAAACGTAGAATGAAATAACTGCAGATGCTGGTTAATACACAGAAGGACACAAAGTGCTGGAGTAACTGAACAGGCCAGGAAGTATCTCTGGAGAGCCTGCAGAAGGGTCTCGACCCAAAATGTCACCTATCGATTTTCTCCAGAGATGCTGCTTTTCCTGCTGAGTTACTTCAGCAGTTTGTGTTCTTTCTCACTTGTTTAGGATGGTCCCTGTCCACTGATACTTGAAAAGAGCAATTGATACCTATCATATATCAGCCCAAGGACACAGGAATGAACATCTTCCTTCTCTGAGCAGCAAACAGAACTGTATATTGTGCAAACATCTGCAAACATTTCTGACCTTATGACTAGACAAAGATCACTAAAGAAGCAGTGGAGGTTATTGACCCACGAGGGGAATTAACACAAGGTTTATTGTTCTGTATGACTGCGGGTAGTGAACAATTTTACATTTCTTCTCATTGTCTTAATTTATTCACACTCCTTGGTGCATCACTCTCAAATGCTGCCTTGATGTCAAAGACAGACCCTTTCACCTCTGATGTGCAGTAGTTTTGTCTGTGTTTGGCATGAATTTTCCAGAAAAACCACAGATGTAGCATTGGTGAGCAGAAGATTGACTTAGCAGTTGATAGCACAGTTCATGATGCTATTCATCAGTCAAGAAGATTGACAATGACCGATGTGTGCTTATCCTGACAGATCAGGCCTATTGTAAATGTTATTGAGTAGATGCCAGTTTGTAACTGCAGTGGAGCAGCTAGTTCTCAAGCACCAAGTCCTAGCAATTCAGCAAGAATGTTGTTGAGGCCCATAGACCCATCATTTTCTAGTACATACACCCAACATTTGAAATTGAGTAAAATGAATAAGTTGGTTTGTGTGTCTGTAATCAGAGGCCATAACATTATGTTGAAGTGTTATCCGCAGCTCTTTTGATTGAGGGTCGTTGCAAGTGCTGTAGTTTAGAATTTGGCAAGCATATGCTAGAGGGGAACATGAAGTGGAACAGTCACCACCCATGGGATGCCTGATTTTAATCCACAGACATTCATAAATGCACATATGATCCATTAATTTGGGGATCTTTCTCTGTGGCTTACATTTTTTGCTGTTTAACATATAATTCAGCATTGTAGCTACATCAGGTTGGCAGCTTTAATTTTGGGTATTCTTTTTGTGCTGCTCCTGTTATGTTCCTTTAAATTCTTCATGGTCACCAGGGTAGGTCCCTGGCTTGAAGTTAATGCCATGGTAAGGGATTATATTCAACCATGACCAGACAGAATTTTGGTGAATTGCTCCAATTATGTTGCTATACATGTCCCGAAACGCTAATAAAAATTTTGAGTAGCAAGGTCTATCCCAATTAACTCAGAAGTGTGACATACCATGATGGAGAATATACTTAATGGCCAATACTATCAGGGAAAGATGCATTTAATTAAGTAGTTAATTGAGGACAACTTGAAATAGATAGGAGATCTAATTGAATTGATTGTGGTTTTCATGAAAATAAACCAGTTAGGTAGATCAATGAAAATTGCTTCTCATGATTGGGAATACTTAAATCAGGGACATGAATTAAAAACAGAGTTCAAAATTTCAAGAGTGAAGTTAGAGAATTCTTCCTTGGACACATAATGGAGAATGTTTGGAAATTTCTCATGTAAATATACTGATGCATGATCAGCTGTTAACTTTAATTCCCAGCAAATTGATGCAATCATAAAGAAAGCCCATCAATGCTTCTACTTCATTAGAAGATTAAAGGGATTTGGTATGTCGACAATTATCATCTTGAACTTTTACAGGTGCACAGTAAAGAACATATTGACTGGTTGCATCACGGCCTGGTTCAGAAACTCGAACGCCCAGGAACAAAGAAGGTTACAAAAAATGGTGAACACTCCACCCTCGAATGGGATGTACAGGAGTCACTGCCTCAATCAGAGACGCACACCACCCTGGCCACACTCTCATTTCACTCTTGCCATCAGAAAGGTAGTATAGGAGCCTGAAAACTAACATCCAGGTTCAGAAGCATCTGCTTCCCAACAACCATCAGGCTATTAAACACTATAGTCTCCAAATAAGCTCCAAATTGCATGGACTTGGGGGCATCATTTTTGTCTTTTCACTACTATTGTCTTTTTTTGTTGTTTACTTTAAAATCTAGAGATAGAGCATGGAAACAGGCCCTTCGGCCCACCGAGTCCGCACAGACAAGCAATCACCCTATACACTAGCACTATCCTACACACTAGGGACAATTTACAATTCACAAAAGCCAATTAACCTACAAACCTGTACGGAGTGTGGGAGGATATCAGAGCACCCAGAGAAAACCCACAGGGTCACAGGGAGAACGTACAAACTTCGTACAAACAACACCCATATAGTCAGGATCGAACCCGTGTCTCTGGCGCTGTAAGGCAGCAACACTACCGCTGCGCCACTGTGCTGCCCTTGTTATTATGGTGTTTACCGAGTACTATGTTTACATATCTGTGTTGCTGCCGTAAGTAAGAATTTCATTGTTCCGTTTTGGAAAATATGACAATAAAACACTCTTGACTCTTCTGGTTTTGATAGGTTTTATAAACTGGAGCTGTTTCAGGAGATGCTAATTGTTTGGCCACTAGGATCCCAATGACGTGGGTATAAATGACTGACTTCTGATCCCTTGTTCCTCTCTCAGTACTAGCTATTTCATAGTAGCAGATTGCTAATCCATAAATAGCTTAGAAACATTTGCAGTCTTCAAGCTTGCATTGTGTTCGTTTGGAACAAGTGTAGGAGGTTGGAGTGGGAAGGTCAAAATGAAGTGCGAGTTGAAGTAGTAAGCTTAGGAACTGTAGAATCATGCTTGAGGTGCTCAGCAAATCAACCATCCAATTATGGTTTGATCTCTCACATATTTGAGAGTAAGTTATTTTCTGTGGAAAGGGCAATTTGTTCAATGGAGGGGGAAAGGCTGGTGGGAGTTTCTTCACTGTTCCCAAAGGAACCAAGGAATTCATAATTCAAAAGCAACAATATCACTGAATGTGGATAATAAAGGTCAGGCAGAAAGAGATTTGGTGCAACATATTTCTATGTTATTGTGCTGGTATTACAGTTAATGTGAGCAAGTAAAAGTAAATTCAGAATGACAGCCATTTTTTGGGGGAAGACATGGTCCAAGTGCGTAGAAGATGCACAAACGTGTTAGCCTGTCCATGGGAAAAGGCACTAAACATACGTATTGGAGTAGATGTACAAAAGAATATACGGAAAGAGAGCCTGTTTTGCATTCGATAAGATGGTGGATTTTGAGAGTTGCACTTTCCTGCCTATTCACCATAATTCTCAATTCCTCCTCGACCAAATATTCCATCCAGTTCAGCCTTGAATACATTCAGTGATTCAGCCTCTCCAAAGGTAGAAAAATCCAAAGATTCATGACACTCACTTCCATCATAAATGAACAATTGCTTATTTGTTAATTATACCCCACTGCTTCCATCTCACCCTTGTGGGAAAACTGTGGGAAATCTACACTGTAGGAGTCCGGAGAACAATTTGTCTGTGCCTAGCCTTGGGTAGACGAGCAAGTGCTTCAGCATCTGGTACATTACTTACTCCTTGTAGGTTTTAAATGATTCTAGAAAAAAAACCAAGCGTTTCTAAAATTATAACAACAACGAATGAACACGATTTAGCAAATGGTTAATGATCCCTTATTATATATACGTTGTGCTGAGAGAGAATCATAGAAAGTTGCCATGGAGAAACAAAGTATTTGTCCCATTGTAACCATGTGTGCCAAACATGGAACTATGAACGACCAAAAAACAGTGTATGAGGAACTCAGCAGGCTTGGCAGCATCTGTGGAGGGAATGGACAGATAACATTTCAGGTTGTGGCCCTTCTTCAGGCTCCATTTTACTGCTCCACTGTGAAAATTCTTGTGGCTCCATGGAGCTATGCATGTCACTCCCACTCCCAACCACACAGACTATCTTTAATCATAATTTCCTGGACCTTATCTTGCACTAAATGTTATTTCCTTTATCCTCTACCTATACACTGTGGACAGCTTGATGGTAATCTTGTATAGTCTTTCCACTGACTGGTTACACGCAACAAAAAAGCTTTTCACTGTACCTCGGTACACATGGCAAAAAACTAAACTAAACTAGTGGGGGTCTGCAGAAACCAGTACTGAGACCACATTTGATCTCAATCAATGTCAATGATTTGTGCCCCAAGATCCCTCTGTACATCAATGTTGTTAAAGGTCTTGTATATTTGTATATTTTCCTCTTACATTCGACCTACATGAGGGTCAGTGCAAGACATTATTTTTATTTCATTAACATTGAGTTCAAAGGGAATAAAATTCCCATCATAACACCAGAATAACACTAGAATCAAGGTCCGATTCTTTACATATTGAAAATGTATGTATACACACAACCTTATAACAGAGAGAAACCATCCAAGCATTTTATGTAATATAATGTGCATCAATGGACAGAACGGGAGACAGTACGCCTAAACATCACAGCATGGACTGATTCCCGATCATGACAGTCTGCTCAATAAATTGCAGATTAAGTGAGGGGAAGAGAGCATTCAGATGGAGAGCAAATGGCAGGGGACAGGTGTGCCCCTCAACTGGAATTTGATAGTTTTTAAAAAATGACAGAATGGTCGAGGAAAACAGCCGATTATGGGTAAACAGGAAAATTGATGGAAGAAAATAAACAGAGAAGCGAGTAAACATCTGGCAGGTACAGGAACAAGCATTTGGACATTAAGGAGAAGGAAAGTAAAATATCATTCAAACTAAGCTTACAGATAAATTGAAGCTCCCACTCAAAAATGAATCAGGGCCACTAATCCCCATCCTGTCTGTGAGGTGTTTGCACATTTTCCTTGAACTTCTCAAGGAGCTCAGGGAAACATGATCCCTCAAAAGAAAAATAGGTGTTCTGCCAAATCTCAATCCCCCAGCCCTTCAATGTGACGTCATGCATAGAGGGGAGGATAAGACAATAAACAAAGAAACATACTTCAAACACTGAGGGATTAACACACCAAAAATCTGGAGATGCATAGAGAGTATTAAAGGGAATTTAGGAAAGCAAAAGACAAAACAAATCCAAAGATGTTTATTTTTATCTAATAACAAGATGAGAAAGAATCATAATCATAATCATACTTTATTAGCTAAGTATGTTTTGCAACATACGAGGAATTTGATTTGCCATAATCATACCAATAAAAAGCAACAAAACACACAATACATTTTAACATGAACATCCACCACAGTGACACCTCCACATTCCTCACTGTGATGAAAGGCGAAAAAAAAGTTCAATCTCTTCCCTTCTTTGTTCTCCCGTGGTCGGGGGCCTTGAGCCTTCTGTTGACGGCACGATCCTGGCTCCCGTAGCCAGCAGTCAGGCCCTTCGCATCGGGGTGATCAAGCTTCTGCATTGGGGGGGATGTCAGCTCCACCCGCCGGGCGATCGACCCCGGGTCGGGGCTGGTCGAACCTTCTGCGACTTTGGAGCTTCCTGATGTCGGTCTCTACCCGAGACTGTGAGCTCCTCAATGGTGAAATCCGCAGGCGGCGGTTGGAGCGTCGATCCCAGGCAAGGGATCGACTCCAATGTTAAGTCCATGTCCCTGTGGTGGGGCTCAAAGTCAGTCCCGAGCAAGGCCTCCAGCTCCATGATGTTAGGCCGCAGAGTGACCGGAGATACGATCCGGAAAACAATCGCATCTCCGGCAAGGTAACAGATTGAAAAAAAGTGTTTCCCCGACCCCCTCCCCCACATAAAATAAACCAGAGAACGTGAACACATACTTTTAAAACACAATTTAAAAAAAACTAAAAAAAACTAAAAGACAGACAGACAGTTGGCGAGGCTGCCATCGTGCGGCGCCCTCCTGGTGGTAATTAGTGAATACGGTGCGCTGGGGCCAATAAAGAAACTAGTGGATGCAGTTAGTGTGTGCAGGTAAAGTGAACTAATGAAAGCTGTCTTCACAAAACAGAGAGCAGCTCCTAGGATGGGTTCTGAAAGATATGGGAGAAATATTGATGGGATAAAGAGAGTGAGAAGATAAATATTAATAGGTGTACTACCTATACACATGGACAAATCATCTGGCACAGATGTAATATATTCCAAGCTAGAAAAGGCAGATGAAAATTTCAGAAGATTTTGATAAGCATTTTTACAGTTATCCCTGGCAGAGGAGTGATACCAAAAGATTAGAGGACTGCTAACTTTGTACAATTAAATGAAATACAAAGGTATGGAATAAACCAATAACTACAGTATGACCAATGGTGGGAAAGTCTTGGAATAAATTGTAAGTGATAGTCTAATCCTTAATTTAGAAAGACAATCAGTTGGATTGGTTATATTGTGAAAGACCAAGATTCAATTCTTGGTAAGAGTACCAAGAAGGGTTGATAGAGGTTGATATAACCTACATGAATTATATCATGTGGTAAAATCCCACATAGCAGGCCGCTCAAATAAAAAGCTCGTGGACCCAAAATTCACAGTAATCAATTCAATTCAATTCAATTCAATTCAACTTTAATGTCATTGCACAAATACAAGTATGGGTACAACAAAATGCAGTTTAGCGTCAGTCCGTAGTAATAGTGCAATATAGAAATAAAAATACAGAATAAGCAAACAATGTGGACGGAGAGACTGGAGAAATCTATCGGCGGGACTCCGGGTTCAGCAATGTGATAGTGTTGTTGTAGAAGCTGTTCCTCATCCTACTAGTACGAGACCTGAGGCTCCTGTACCACCTCCCTGATGGGAGGAGGGCAAACAGTCCATGGTTGGGGTGGGAGGGGTCTTTCATGATCTTCCCGGCCCGTCTCAGACACCGTTTTCGGTGGAGGGCATCCATGGCAGGGAGCGGGGCACCGATGATGTACTGCGTGGTTTTCACCACCCGTTGTAGTGCCTTCCTGTCCGCTACGGTGCAACTGCTGTACCATACCGTGAAGCAGGTGGTCAGGATGCTTTCGATGGTACAGCAGTAAAAGTTGGTCAGGATCTGGGGGGACAGGTGAGCTTTCTTGAGCCTCCTCGGGAAGTAAAGGCGCTGCTGCGCCTTTTTGATCAGCTTGGAGGTGTTGAGGGACCAGGACAGATCCTCCGAGATGTGTACCCCGAGGAATTTGTAGTTGGAGACGCGCTCCACCTCAGTCCCGTTTATATGGATGGGGGTATGTCTGCCCCCTCTGATCTTCCTGAAGTCAACAATAATTTCCTTTGTCTTCTTGGAGTTGAGGACGAGGTTATTGTTGGCACACCAGGTTGTCAGGTGCTGGACCTCATCCCTGTAGGCTGACTCGTCGTTGTCACTGATCAGTCCTACCACCGTGGTGTCGTCGGCAAATTTAATTATGGCGTTGGATCCATTCTTAGGGATGCAGTCATGGGTGAAGAGGGAGTAGAGGAGAGGGCTGAGCACACAGCCCTGTGGCACGCCGGTGTTCAATGTTATAGTGGAGGAGGTGAGGTTGTTGACCCTAACAGACTGTGGTCTGTTGGTGAGGAAATCCAGTGTCCAATTGCAGAGGGAGGTGGAGATGCCAAGTCCGCTGAGTTTGGTGATCAAGCTGGCGGGGATGACAGTGTTAAAGGCAGAGCTGAAATCAATGAACAGCATCCTGATGTAGGTGTTATTGCTGTCCAGGTGGGTCAGGGCAGAGTGTAGGGCTGCCGATATGGCGTCCTCTGTAGACCTGTTGGTCCGGTAGGCAAACTGATGGGGGTCCAGTGTGGGGGGGAGGCTGGCTTTGAGGTGAGCCAAGATCAGCCGCTCAAAGCACTTTGCAATGACAGGGGTGAGTGCCACTGGGTGGAAATCGTTGAGACGCCCTGTAGCTGATTGTTTGGTCACTGGCACAATGGTTGATGTCTTGAGGCAAGTGGGGACAACACGACACGACAGTGGGGACAATGTTTCCATTGGGATCCCACAAATGTTTGATCTTTGTGTTATAGATTACTGATTTAGAAATCAGTAAAGAAATTGCAAATGTCACAATTCCCGATGGAGTTGAAAATAAGGAGGACAGCTTGCGATTGCAGGAAGATGCAGATGGTCTGGCAAGCTGACAGGAAGGTGGCTGGGAGCAATCAATCTGCAGAAGAGTGAGGTAGTGCGTTTGGGGAGGTGCAACACAGCAGGGGTATACGCATTAGATAGGATAAGGAAGAGGCGTAGGAGGAAGTGTTCATGGGTTTTTATACGTAGTAGAACAGTTCAATAAGGTGTTTAAAGCCAAACCAAGTGCATTCCTCTATTAGCCAAAGATTGGTTATGGGAGCGGGAAGGTCATGCTTGAGATGTATACAACACCAATTAGACCAGAGCTGAATATTGTGCACAGTTGTCATCACATTACAAGAAAGGTGTAAGTGCATGGGAGAAGGTGCAAAGTAGATTTAACAGAATGCTTTGAGGACGGGAAAGTTACTGCAATGAGGAAAAGCTTGATAGATTGGAATCAGTTTATTTGAGGTAGCAGAAGCTATGGGGAGGTTTAATAACAGGTTATTACTTAGTACAGCACACAATAGTTTTAAAGTAATTGAACGAAGGTTTCGTGGAAAATGCTGATTTTTTTTAAAAAACAGGGTGGAAAAATTGAGACATAAGGAATTGCTGATGCTAGTTTACAAGAAAGGACACAAGGTGCTGGAGTATCGCAACGGGTCAATCAGCATCCCCGAAGAACATGAGAAATTCACTGCTTGAGGGTAATAGATGGATGAATCCAAAACGCTTCAAATAAACCCCACTTGAATCTGCACCTCAATAGCATTGACCCACAGGACTGTGGGTGGTGGAATTAAGATGGGTGCTCTTCCTGGACCAGCATAAATCAAATAGGCCAAATGGCCTCCTGTGTGGTCAATTTTCAAAGATTCAGTGATTGTAGATGTTATGATTTCACTGAAAATTTCTAGGTTTATCATAATTTTGGTGAATGGATGAACGGGTTTCCTTCAACCAAATACAGAGCCATACAGCACAGAAACAGGCTCTTCAGTCCACCGTTCGTGCTACCTATTAACCAGCCACATTCACCAGTCCAAATATCTTAGCATTAACATTTCCACAACCTTTGGAGATGAAACCCGATTTATTGAAGGAAAGATTGCTACCTCTGTGAATTTCAGTCTTACAGTCCAACTACAGGCACTTGAGGAGAGAGTTCAACCTCAGCAAACAGATGTCAATCCCTTCTACCTTTCCTTCAGCTCACAGCCAGGTTTTTAGTTGTTTCCTATCGACCCCCCTGGGATGCTGGATTTGGCCAATGGTGTGTGCATAGTGCACACGACTGCCCTTATAATACAGGCACCCAGCCCCTTTAATGTAGTTCTAATGAAATGTGCACCTGCTGCAGGTAGATTTACAAATTAATGTAATTTTTCTGAAGGAACACATCCACTATGAATTCCATGGGATCACTGGAAAACAGCCCATTATTGTTCACCACTAATTTCAATGATAAGATGCAGTGGCTTGCAAGACCAGTTATATACTTGTTTCTATCAGTTTACCCTAGTTGCTAACATTTTCCTGACTGTTTCTCAATTTAATATAAATATTTCACAAGCTATGAGTGCACTTCAATTGTTATTACTGTTTTTTTGCTCCCCTTCCATTCCTAAAGGTGCTATTTCTCCCTGATTCATGGTAGTGTAGTCATCAAACACTTGACTGTAATTCTATCAAGGGGGCCTTCAACATATGCAAGCCCTGGAAGTGAGTTTCATTCTGGTGTTTGACCACTGGGACAAATACAGCTGAAACCAACTCTGCCCTTGACAAGCTGTCTCTCAGCAGAGATGACTGGATAGCAATTAACACCAGGCACACCATGCTATCTTCCTCAGATCAGGATTGCTGAGACCAACTGTTGTTTTTCTGTTTCTAATAGTTATTCTTGTGTGATCATACATCAGGGATTAAACCTTTCTGTTCTGCATGGCTCAGCGCAATTAAGTACTGAGTCGCTTTGACTCTCGAGAATTTGTTTTGTTTTCTGTATGGTTGTACTGAAACTTTAGTTTGCTCATTAGCCAAGCTTTCCAAATACTAAACACAAAAGCATGAATATTTTCACTGAGCCATCACATTTTTGCCATTTTTACACCTGCAATTAAAAAAAAGCTATTGTGACCATATCTATAAATATTTCCTGAAGTTTGAGTGTGTGAATGCCAGGGCTGCCATAATGTTTAAACTTGCGAGCATGTTGCCAGGAATTGAGGGCCGCAGTTATAGTGGGAGATTCGGTTGGCTAGGAGTCTATTCCTAGGAGAGCAGGAGGCCAAGGGGTGATCTCATAGAGCTGTATAAAATCATGAGGGGAATAGATAGTGTGAACACACAGAGTCTTTTCCCAGGGTTGGGGAATCAAGAACCAGGGGACACAGGCTTAAGGTGTGTGGGGCAAGATTTAATAGAAACCTGAGGGTCAACCTTTTCACCCAGAGGGCAGTAGATGTATTGAATGAGCTGTCAGAGGTGGTAGTTCAGGCAGGTACTACACCAGTATTTAAAAGACACTTGGACAGTACATGAACAGGAAAAGTTTAGAGAGATATGGCCAAACACAAGCAAATGAAACAAGCTTAGAAGGGACATGTTGGTCAGCATGGAAGAGTTGGTCCTAGGGCCCGTTTCCATGCAGCATGACTATGACTCAAATCTAATGTGGAGCAAATTGTCATTTGGCAAATTTTCCCAAAGCTAGTCGAAGCTAGTCTTCAACATAGTCGAAGGAGGTCCAAGGTGGTCTTCTACATAATCGAAGGAGGTCTTCAAGAAGACATTTTTTCAAACTCTCCTAAACTCTTCTAAACTCGCCAATTAGGTTGCCGCAATGGGACAGCCCCTTTTCACTACACTTGTTTTATTCTCCCCATATTCTCATTACACCCTTCCCACCACTCACCAGATTCTATAACTCATCTACACACTAGGGGTAATTTGCAATAGCTACTTAATCTACCAGCACATTGGGATGTGGAAGTATCAGGGAATATTCACCAGATGCCACAAAATGTGCAAGCTCCACAGTCTGCACCAGAGGTCATGATTGAAGCTGGAGTACTGGAGCTGTTAGGTAGCAGGTCTACCACTACACATCATAAGCTTTTCTATAAGTAAGCGGTATCATACCTAGATAAAGATGTGACAAAAAGCAGGAAAGAGATGAATGATATCCAATTCCAGTCCAATACAGAGGTTAAAGTTTTACTATCAACTGTAATTCATACTGACCTCCATCTCTCAGTGCTCTGATTCACCCTCAGTGTTGCACTCCAGCCTCTGCCAGCATCCGCTCCCATTCTTGCTTTGCTCAAAGTAAGAAAATAACTTCCTCAGATTAAGATTGTTCCTTCAGACCCATAGTTACTCTCGCTTGTTTAGGGAATCCCAATTTCTTCTTTCTACCTTCTCGTAAAGAATCCGGCAGCATTACTAACATCTTTAGAAATCCTACACGGAAATTAACCCAGGTCCCTTTTCAAAGGATGCAAATTGATCGCAGATCAGCTACATTCACTGGGATAATTTTTCATCTCTCCTCTATCCTTGGATGAGCCTTTTAAATCCAAAAGTATACTTGAAATCTTAACGTGTGGCCTCTAACCTTCATTGTCTGTTAAATTGTTTCCTCCAATATTATCAACTATGTTTAGCTAGTTAAGCTTCCTTCACTATCAACCTCACCTGATAAAGGCAGACCACTCCACTGTATGTATTTTAAGGTGCATATTTATTTGATCAGTGGTGGGATGATTTCAATATCATAACATTACTTTATAGATTTGCACATTGTCAGCATAATATGTTCTGATTTGTAACCAATACCCTCCAGATATTTGCCATAACCAAATTGACCTTATTGATAACTGTTTCACCAACACCATCAAGAAAGATCAATGATCACCCAAATCCATTTTACTTTCAGTAGCTGTCAACACAGACCTAATCATGTTAAACATATTTATTGTCATCTGCTCTAAAATCCATTACCCTATATTTATCCACATAAAAGTCCATCTGGTGTATCTCAGGTGACCTGAATAATTTGTAAAATGCTCTCCAAAGATAATTGATCTGTTTGTTCCATGTTCAGATAGATCCGCATTTAAATCAACTGCCACCTTTTTCTCAATTATTTGCAAACATTCTGAAAAGGTCAGGTCTCAGATGGGCTTCTGTAAAATCTTCTTCTTCTTGCGTGTGGCGTGCACAGCCTAAAGATGTAAGACAACTTGTTCTGTTTGATCTTCTGTTTGTGCACGCCAGGTGGTTTGCATTCGTCGAAACAGGGTAGGCTACGTGAAGGTTGCAATCTCCCATCCCCTCCTGTAAAATGACACACTGTGCCAGATTACCCTGGATGCTCCACAAGCCTCACACTACCTCCACCTTTACATTTACCATGCAGCGCCCGATGTACTGTCAGCACACATAGCTGTCTTGCAAAAGTGGAATAGAACTCAAGCAATACCCAGACCACCATAGATTAGCCCACAGCCCAGCCTAATTTGCTCTTGACAGTTTGAACAAAAAATATATTTGGAAATTACATTTTTATAAAATATCAACTTAAAACATAAACTGCATTTTTTACCTTTACTGTTTAAAAAAAAAGAAGATTAGCAGCCTCATTCAGGTGAATGGGGCTAAACTATGTGCCAGTTACACTTGAGGCCCAAGGACAATGATAAACTTAGGACTGATGCAGGCAGTTTGGTGCACCTGCATCCACGTACAACGTTTTGTACCTCCATGTTACATTTTCAGGGCACAGATGTCTGGAAAACACTGATGTGCATTCTCCAGCTAGCTCAGGAGTTTTCTGTAGACCACCAGCTAACTGTGGTCCAGCCCATTACTTCTTCCACAGTTCAAGTGTTCTCCATTTATCAACACCCCCCACTTCTCTTTGCTCCCAGTATAAAGTAATGCTCAAGAATCTTTGCTACTATGTCCATTGTGCAACTGTACATTTGTCTGACAAACAAAAGGCTCAACTGCACAATATATGGTAACTGCAAAAGGCTATTTGGTCCCTTAAGTCTGTTCTGCCATTCAATTAGATTACTACTCTGCACCTCAATATTTACACTGTTGTTGCTCCATATTATTGAAAGCCAAACCAAATAAAAAAAATTTACAGGGAGTCCTCAGGGAGTTAGGACATGTTTTAGTTCCTGAGAACTGTTCATAACCAGAACTGTTGGTAAGTTGAAAATGAACAAAAACAGTGCGTGGGAGAGGACAGTGTGTGGGAGAGGATCACAGAAACAGCTTTGATTGGAATGCAAACAGGTATGTTAAAGGCGCCTGCCAGCTGATCTCACTAACGCAGTGAGTGAGCGAGAGTGAGTCTGTTCGACTCGACCCAACCTCCAATTGTTGCAGCTTGGGGATGAAGAGAGTAGGTGTATGGATATGGCCCAGTCCCACTTGGCAGACAAAGGCTGCAAACTGCTGGTCTTTGCTCATTATTATGTACAACATGCTCATTATTATGTACAGCTTAACCAGAAGTTGGGCAATCATGAATCAGGTAGGACCTGTATTGCAAACAGTCTGGATAAGTTGTACTCAAAGTTTTCCCACTTGATTTGATTACTTATTTAAAGCAAGGGCAATGAAACAATTTACTCCACGTGCTCCAGCATTCTCATCACTGGGTAAAGATGGCGACCTCCTGTTTTGTCTCTGTTCCAAATCTGAATGATATTGCTGACTAAGCCAGTATGACCAGTTCCATTTGTCCAACCTATTAGTTGCCATAGTCTTCAGTTCGTGTCAAATTAACCTTATGGCATAGGGCGCATGACTAATGAAACCAAAAAGCACATTTTCTTTCCGTCTCTCAGGTACAGATTTTAATCTTAATCTCAAGGATGAAAGATCCACCGCCGTCCATGAAGCCACCAACATTCTCTCAACTGTATGCTCAAGCAGAATATATGTTTCGACATAAAGCAGACACTGACACTTCTAATTCTGACATGAGCATAATAAAAAGGTAAAACTAAATTTAACGACAGTATTTATGAGAAGAAAAACATTGATTATGCACATATAAATCTATTTCCCCTTGAAGCTTGTAAGCGAATGTTACCAAACGGCTATCAAAGGCTGTAGAGGAAACTTTATTGCCAAGGGTGCTGTCAGCCAACCAATGTATTTGCATTGCTATGGAATCCGTGAAGTCAACACATACCATTCCAGAGCTATTTATTAATTGGGGTTGCAAAGATTATCTAGATTTTCCGATGTATCAGATGGATCGATGGTACTGCTTGGCTGTTACATAGTTATACATGAGTTGTGTTAAACACTCTCGTGGGGAGTGGTAAACAACTATATTTTAATTAAAGACATTGTTGTTCCTGTCACCTGGATCTTCATACCATTCTTTAACTAATTCCCTGACACTAGAAGACCGACCCCACTCATATTAGAGGACTCTTCACATGAATAATGTTTTACAAAAATCCGTTGTACTCTATCTGAAAGAATATTTCAACAATTCTATTTTGTAACTCAGTGATGTCTTTTCAAAATTCACCAACTTTACAACAGTGCATGAATTACCTAATCAAATCCACACAAGGTCCACAATTCTTTCTGTACATGGGAACTGATGCCTATAAATTAGATTGCACAGACTTTTCTGGATTGCAAATTTATCAAGGCATTTCTAGTGACCATACAAGCTTGTGTATTTTCTACAATCCTGCATCTAATCCTGCATCCTGATTCATTTTAGAATGTAACCAGCATGTCTTATATCGCTACCACTGTCACTGCATCAAAAAGGCAGCCAAAATCATCAAGGACCCACACCATCCTGGCCATACACTCATCTCACCATTGCCATCAGGAAGAAGGTACAAGAGCCTGAAAACTGTAACATCCAGGTTCAGGAACAGCTTCATCCCCACTGCCATCAGGCTATTAAACACAACGCATAAGCTCTGAGCTCTGAACTACAAAAGACTATATTATTATTTGTTATTTGTACTATATTTGTAATTTAATGAACTTTTTCTTTTTTTCCCCCTTTATGTATAATGTTTACATATTCATATATTCTGTTGTGCTGCAGCAAGTAAACACTCTTGACTCTCGATGACAAAAACAAAATGCTGGAAACATTCATCAGCTCTGGTGCATCTTTGGAAAGGGAAACAGGGTTGGCACTTCAGGTTACAGACCCTTCATCACAACTGGAAGATGCGAAAAGAAGCTCAGTAAGCTGCTAAAAGTGGGGGAAGGGGGTGGGGAGGGGGGTGTATCTGACAAGGTAAAACTGAGGTATACATGAGGATAACCTGTAAGCACAATTCTGTTCAATGAACGAAACGAAGATTTAGAGTGGATCAGAACATCACACAAGGTTGCACATGACAGGGTGGCAAAAATTGTTATGCACCTCGAACAAAATGAATGCTTGGCAGTGGAAGTCCACAATATCTGACCCATGCTCCAAAGTATGTCACGGTCCAAGTATTTTGGCTGAAATATCCTCTAACAAGGGTGCTTTAGTTTAGTTTAATTTTTAGTTTAGTTTAGAGTTACAGCGCAGAAACAGGCCCTTCGGCCCACCGGGTTCGTGCCGACGAGCAATCCCTGCATATTAACACTATTCTAACACCATCCTACACACACTACAGACAATCTTTACATTTACCAAGCCAATTTACCTACATACCTGTACGTCCTTGGAGTGTGTGAGAAAACCCATGGAGGCCGTAGTTACAGGCATCGCTTTCAGGAAGGAACAATGCCTCACAGGAGTAATCATTGACTTCAAGATATCATTCAATTCAGTTTTGGTAACTGAAAGCACCTTCACAGATGGATGCACCTCCTGCCAACAATCAATTTCAGGTTTTTCAGTGCTGGATGGTTCATGAGATTCATTTAAACTAATGGCACAGTGCCATAAAAGCAGGTAAAAACATGATGATTGACCTTAAAAATATAGGAAATAGCATTCAATCAACTCCTCATCCAGCGCCATCACTGAAGGTTATAACTTATCTTCTATTCTGATCTCCAGCCCTGTTCCATATTTCATTCGTTTGGAAAACAATCATCTTTCTCTGGAGTAGAAAATTTCAATGTCAAAGATTAGCCACTGTAGAGCAAAGAACATTTGCCTCAGTTCAGATCTAAATGATCCATCCCAAAGACTTTGGCTCCCACTTCTAGACTCTAAAACACTCTCAATGTGTCTACCTTGTCAAGCCCCAAGATTTTGTACATGTTTTAGTGCCGTCATCTCTCATTATTTTAAACCCCACAGCTGGAGGTAGAACCTACTCAATCTCTTGTATGACCGACTTGATGTCCCAGGAATAATATGGAGAATCATCACTGCACTTCCTCGATATCAAGGGCATCTATTTTTAGGCAAGCAAATGAAAACTGTACACGATACTCCAGGTGGAGCAAACTCCTTCAGATGCTTGGATGCAGCTTATCAGGCCCTGGGGAGTAATGTTTCAAACCCATTAACTTTTCTAATGATGGTATTTCTTCACCAACTCTTAATTTATATTGTTTTCTTGTCTTGCCCTGAACCCTTGGCCCTTCAGAATATCAAAGAGGTATGTTTCTGATTTGTTCTCTCTGATTTTTTTTTAAATATATAAAGGTTTATACCTTCTGTTTTTATTTTTCTCCCTAGTCACCTGCCTGGTCTATTTTACATTTCTTCATCAATATCATGGTATCTGCTCTCTGGGAGAGAGAAAATAAAATCCTCATATCCACTCAAGACCTCTTCTCACATTTCCTCGAACCGTTTGAGCCCTTTCCTGAGATTTAATTTCTCCTGTACTCCATGGTTGGCCTACACTTACTGCCTTGAAGGAATTTGCATTCATTGTCGGAAGTTCCAGAAGGCATGGCGACAGATTTCTCTGATATGATAGTGTGCATTTACAGGGAGGTACATTTCACCTGATAGTACAATCGTTATCCTACCACACAGAGGAGATCCTGAGCTTTGGAGGAACTTTGGCAAATTGCTATAAATCATTTGTCGATGCTGCCAAGGTGTGAAAGAATTAATATTTCAGGTGATGGAATTTTATCCATCAAGCAGCCTAGATAATGTTGATCTTCTTGTGTCTTGATGTTGTGCTCAGCAGGTTAGTGGGCGGTATTGCAACACACGCCTCATACTATATGCTTTGCAGGTGGTGGAAAGATTGTGGGTGCCAGAAGATGTGTCACTTGCTATATGTAATTCAGCCTCTAATTTCATTAGAAGAGGAATAACAATGTGAAATATTCTTTTCCATCAATCCTTGGCATTTGATGTAATAGCAGATTTGGCCATATCTTTTTTGTGCATTCAGAGTCTAACGTTTCCATGCTGTATTTTTCAAACGATCAATACAATCACTCAATACTGAAGCATAAGCTCTCCATGCTGCAGTATTCCTTTGCTTTGTGTGGCCATTGTTCTTGATTTCTTATCTGCAAGCTTTATGGCTAGAATAGAAATTCCACAATCGGCACTCCGTGCCTTTGAGAAACTGACTAGTTAAAGTTGATGTTTCCTGAAAGCAGCAATAAAAGTCATTCTTAATTGTAAAGCTATTAACTATCCTTCAGTGATTTATCAGTGGGATATAATACTATTAAATGCTAAATTGTTAAGTTGAGAAAAGGGAAGATGGAAGTAACATTTACAACGAGATTCTGGGAATCAAATGACATGATTCATTTCTAGGAGCTTCCGCTTCAATGGGCTGTTGACCATAAAGTGAAATATGTATATCAATTCCAATAACGCAGTAAACACTGAAGGACAAGAGCTATTAACACTGATGCGGGTCATTTTGTGAACAAACAGAAGTCTTGAAATTAGACAAAATAAAAGTTTTTACTTGCTCAATAGATCGCACTGCAGCTTCATGTCAGCAAAACGTCACACACCTAATGACAACACGGTTTACATAGAACTCACTTCCACCTGTACCAGCGTAAACTGGAGCACAAAGGCGTGACCTACAATCTTTGAAACACTTAATGTACAGTTAAGAAAACATTGGTAGACACAAAATGCTGGAGTGACTCAGCGGGACAGGCAGCATCTTTGGAGAGAAGGAATGGGTGGCGTTTCAGGTCGAGACCCTTCTTCAGACTGATGTCAGGGGAGTGGGCGGGAGGGAGATAGAATGTAGTCAGAGACAGTAAGACTGGTGGGAGAACTGGGAAGGGGGAGGGGATGGAGAGAGAGGGAAAGTAAGGGCTATTTGAAGTTAGAGAAGTCAATGTTCAAACTGCTGGAGTGTAAGCTACCCAAGCAAAATATGAGGAGCTGCTCCCCCAATTTGAGCTGGGCCTCACTCTGACAATGCAGGAGGCCCAGGACAGAAAGGTCAGATTGGGAATGGGAGGGGGAGTTAAATTGCTGAGAAACCAGGAGATCAGGTAGGTTTAGGCCGACTGAGCAGAGGTGTTCGGGAGAGTGAGCAACACAGGAAGAGTGGCCATCAGCTGGCCTCGTTGACTTGGTGAGTGAATGAGGAGGGTTATAGAACAGAGGGATCTAGGAGTTCATATCTTCCTGAAAATGGCAGGTAGTTAGGTTGGCAATAGCATCAGACACAGTGCCCTTCATTAGTTAGAGTATTGAGAAGAGAAGTTGGGAGGTTACGTTACAGTTGTACAGGATGTTGGTGAGTCCACACTTAGAGTATTGTGTTCAGGCTTGAACACCCTGCTATTCGAAAGATGCCATCAAGCTGAAAAGGTGCAGAGATTTACAAGGATGTTGTCAGGACTTGAGGGCCTGAGCTAAAGGGAAAGGTTGAAGAGGTTATAACATTATTCATTGGAGCGCAGGAGTATAAAGGGTGAACGTATAGAAGTGTATGAAATTATGATGGGAATAGATAGGGTAAATGCACAATCTTTATTCCCACACTAAGGTAATCAGGAACTAGAGGATAGAGGTTTAAGGTGAGAGGGTAGAGATTTAATAAGAAACTGAGCAGCAACTTTTTAACTTTTTGTGGTGTATATATGGAACCAGCTGCCAAAAGAAGTTGCTGAGGCAGGTACAATAATAATATTTAAAGGACATTTGGGCAGAGACATGGAAATGGTCAGAGGAATATTGGGCAAACACGGGCAAATCGGACAAACTTAGATGGGGCAGATTGATCAGAATGGACAGTTGGGTTGAAGGACCCGTTTGCGTGCTGTATGACTTTATGACTCCAAAGATCTAGCCAATGTAAATATTCTCCCCACAAATAGTACAAACAATTAGAACTTTCTGCATTTCCAGACATACGCAGGTCTTAACCAATTGTTTTAATTCTGAAGATGTGATCATCTTCTCCAGGAGAAGAACATAAATGTGGGGAGTGGATGTGAGCGGGGAAGGTGGAGGGGGGGGGGGGGCAGTGAAGGAGGAGCCTGCAGGGGAAACAGACCCTCCCAATACTGATTGTACATATAAGACATGCATTCTTGAATTTGTGTATTATATGTGTTTTCAACATAGCCATATAAAAGTGCTCAAGTTTGAATTTGTCCACACAGTTCTGACGCACCCATGGCGTTTTGCATAAAATCCTCTCCAGTTGAAACATTGTTACATTCTGTGTGTAACCCACCTGGACCCAGGTAAGCCCCTAACCCAGACACTTACTCAAGGCTGTGGAACAGGTTCAGTTGAACAGTAATCCTTGATTCCTTCTGGCTCCCTTTTATTTAAATATCTTTCTGCTTGAAGAAAAATTGCAGTGAGATAGTATTCAGGTTATATAAATGATAAATGTAGAGTAGCAGATGTACAGCAGGAGGTTGCATGAATTCCATAAATTATTTTTTGAAACAGAATGGCAGACAGTTTTGGCAGGGAATATATCTTAAGAAATGCAAGGTTACCTGATGGTAGACTTAGTCCCTTCTGTTATGAAATGGTATAATGTCATTCGCTATTTCTTTTTAAGTCAGATTCTTAATCATTTATTTATTGCATAGAATAAATCAGATATGAACAGATATGAAAAACAAAAGGAAACAAAGTGCTGAGTAACTCAGCAGGCAGCATCTCTTGAGAATAGGGAGAGGTAATGTTTTGAGACAAGACTCTCTTTGTTTCAACAGGTATGAAAAATAATTGTTTTTAATCTTCTTCTCTAAAATCAACAAGTGAGAAGGGATGAAGTATTATAGAGCTATTACGGGGAGAAGAAAACCAGTATCCATGGATGAAACGACATGATGTCCCACAGGAGTGGCTTTGGTTGGGCACTGGGTTATTGACAGCACCACAGCATGCTGATGTCACATGACGTTGCAAATTAAATACAAAGTGAATGAATAAGAAGTCAGCAAGTTCCTTGAGAGGAACTTATAGTTTTAAAAGAAGCCTCATCAGAGTTAGCCTGTCATCGTCTGTTACGCGACAATGGTAGATTCAGCTGCCTTCTCGTATTTCTATGCTCAGAACATGTAACTTGCAGCTGAGCTGTTCTGACACAAGAATGGAACCCCAAGGGAACTGGAACGGCGACTGTCAGAGTGGAACACACACACGCACACAAACACATCGCAAAGGCAGGGGTCAGAGCAAGCGGGGGGAGCGCTGTCTGAAATTCACACGGTGCAAAGCCAAGGTGATACAGACACACAGCGTGATGAACAGGAAGGTTAAGACGGCTAGCGCAGTGTACGGTAAGTCTGGCCGGCATTTAACATTACCAGTCGGTTATCCTTGGTTCTGAAAACTCGTGCTTACATTTTTTTTCCCCAATGAGCCAATGAAAATGTCCGGTCAGCAAAGGCGATTAACTAAAACTGCCTACGACTACCTCGACTACCCATAACTACATGGTGACCCCACTACAACTGCACCTACGACTACAGGATTATCAATTTTCTCCATGGCGACCAATTTTTGGTCGCAGAAAAATTTTCAACATGTTGAAAAGTTTGCGGTGATCATACTGAGGCCGCGACTAGTTCCCAGAATGTGGGAACTCCTCGCGACCATGAAGGAGACTCACCAGAGACCACCAGCGAACATGTGGTGACCATGTGGCGATCAAGTGGCGAGCGCAGCGTCTCCTGCACTCGCCTAAAAAGTCGCCCAAGTGGGACAGGCCTTTATAGAGAGCGTAAAAAGGCTAAGCTATTGACAGGGACTTTTGCTGAGACTAATCGTGTGCTTATTAACCTGGCAGCCTGAAAAAAGTCTAAGACATTCAAAAAAAATATGCACCAACTCCTTATCAACACAAATTGATATGATAGAGACATGCAGATATTATATGCCTCACATATGAATTGGATGTGTATTCACTCACATCATAGACGATGGCCAGTAGACACCAAGAACACTTAACTTCAGCACTGAACAAAAGTGAACAAAATTGTATGCACATAGAGATAAAAGTGTTTGCCATCATTTTTGATGTGAAGAAGTTTTCTCTTGGGAAGATCTTCTATCTTTGTTACAGATCAAAAACTCTTTATTATCAGACTGAAAAGGTGATTCCAACATCTAGAACAGAGATGGGTGATTCTCTTTTCCCTTTATGAATGTATCAAAGGAAATGTAATTGCAGCACTCTATTCAAGCTATAACACAAAGACCCTGAAGTGAGAAGCAAGAACTACTAATTCCTGTAGTCAGTGAAACAACACTGCAAAATGCACCTCTGAAATAAGTTTACAAATAAACTCAAAGACTGGGCCTGTTCAGATCAGTATTCATGGATTTGCAATTACATTACGTGAGAAATTTTAAATTTCCCAACAAGGAATGATTTCTGAAGAAGGACCATATCCCGAATCTCATGAGCAAACAGATCTTTTGTGAGTAGACACAAAATTCTTTAGCGGGACAGGCAGCATCTTTGGAGAGAAGGAATGGGCGACGTTTTGGGTCGAGACCCTTCTTCAGATCTTTTGTGAGCTGTGCTCATACATTACTAGCATTGCAAATAAAAGGCTATTTCAGAAAGTTCAGCTCTTAGCTAATTATTACCAAAGATCCCATTCATTTATTATAAATTTCTGTCCAGTTTATGAAGAGTGAAAAAAAAGCAACAAAGACCATCTTACAGACTTGGAGGTGGCTAATGCAACCATTTCAGAGTCCACATTGATTTTTGCCAGCAAGACATTGACAACTTTGTAGTCCTTATCAGCATCATTTCTAAATGGATTAAAATTAGCCATGCCAGATCATGCGCCACAGCAGAGCAAACTGGGATTAATTCTTGCAACTCATGGTATGTCTGAAAAGTCAGTGTTAGGTAATGGACTTCATTTCACATTGAATCCGTTTGAAGATTTTGTGAGGTCCAACAGGATCAATCATTCATTAATTCCCCGTTTCCACCCGACCTCCAACTATGTAGCTTAAAAACCTGTTCATGTTCTGAAGGAA
The DNA here is from genome assembly GCF_010909765.2 of Amblyraja radiata. Classification (NCBI taxonomy): domain Eukaryota; kingdom Metazoa; phylum Chordata; class Chondrichthyes; order Rajiformes; family Rajidae; genus Amblyraja; species Amblyraja radiata. The sequence goes on along the minus strand of NC_045983.1, from coordinate 21,921,563 downwards.
GCCTTGCAGTGACAGATTTTTCAAGGTGTTTGAGTTTAACCATGAATAATCAGATAGCCGGCGACTTGCTTAAGTAGTACAGTGAGGTATTCTACCACAGGGTTCACCCATCAGAGCTGTTGATGCATCACAGAAATGTTGACTTTGGATGCCTTCTGCTTTATCACAGCCTGGCTTGGAGCAGAGAGTGGAGGGAAAGTAGATGAATCTAAAGCAAAATAATAATTTATATCCTAACAGCTTATTAGAAAGAAATCAAGATTAAAGTGCGACTTGTGTAGAATTAGTGTAATAAAGTGCTTCATGTTTGTTGCAGACTTGGTGAGGGCCATGGCCTGTTTCAGTTCTGTGTGACTCAATGCTTCTATAATTTAAAAAAAACTATGCAGCAACTGTAAAGTCCAAAGTACAGTAGATCTGGAAGCCTGAAATAAAAAGGAACACCAAAACTGAAGGAGTCAGTCTGAAGAAGGGTCTCGACCTGAAGTGTCGCCAATCCATGTTCTCCAGTGATGCTGCCTAACCTGCTGAGTTACTCCAGCATTTTGTGCCCTTTTATGTATTAACTACAGTATATCAGCAGTTAGTTGTCTCTACACCAGAACTAAACAGGTCAGGTAACATTTGCCTAGAGTGAAAGACTCAATAGACAATAGACCATAAACAATAGACAATAGGTGCAGGAGTAGGCAATTCGGCCCTTCAAGCCAGCACCGCCATTCACTGTGATCATGGCTGATCATCCACAATCAGTACCCCGTTCCTGCCTTCTCCCCATATCCTTCACTCCGCTATCTTTAAGAGCTCTATCTAACTCTCTCTTGAAAGCTCGCTCTTTCAGTTAATGATACAGGTTTGTAACCAAATATCAGAATTGGCTAGATTATATGCAAGCAGAAAATGGCAGGATATCTACCCCGGCAGTCCTTTCAGGTGAGGCAGAGTTTAACTTGTATCTCCACCAACCTCATCTACTGTGCCCACTGTTCCAGATGTGAACTCCTATATATTGGTGAGACCATGCATAGGCTGGGCGATTATTTCGCTGAACACATCCACTCAGTCTGCCTTGGCCTACGCAATCTCTCGGTTGCTAGACACTTTCATTCCCCTCCCATTCCCATACTGACCTTTCTGTCCTGGACCTCCTCCAATGTCAGAGTGAGGCCAAACGTAAATTGGAGGAACAGCACCTCATATTTCACTTGGGCAGCTTACAACCCAGTGCTATGATTATGATTTCTCAAAATCCTTGATTTCCCTCTCTCTCCGTCCCTTCCCCACCCTAGTTCACCAGTTAGTTTCACTGTCCTCCTGATTAATTATACTGTTTGTATGCTTCGTTGTCAACTTCCCCTCAGCCAAACGTGAACCATTCTACAATTCCTTGATCGTCGTCTGCTTTGACCTGTCGTTTTCACACCTTGACCTTCCATATCTTTAGTTTCACTCCCCCTGACTCTCAGTCTGAAGAAGGGTCTCGACCCGAAACGTCACCCATTCATTCTCTCCAGAGATGCTGTCTTTCCCACTCAGTTACTCCAGTATTTTGTGTCTATCCTCGGAGTAAACCAGCATCTGCAGTTCCTTCCTACACAGGATATCGGAAATTGTTGAAATCAATATTCTTGGGGCTGCAATGTAACTAAACAGATAATAAGATGCCATTTCTTGAACTTACCTTGGATTTTTTGGAATAACGTTGGATGCCAGGTAGAGAATTTAGAGGAGGGCCATGCTGAAGAACTAAAGTGACAGGCAACTGAAATTCAGTGTCATCTTTACTGACTGTACAGATACGTTCTGCATTCGTTTCTGTAACATAGAGGAGACCATATTGAGAATGTAGTTCACTAAGTTGGAAGAAGCCAATCGCTGCTTCAGCATAAGGATTGTTTGATACTTGGATGGTGGGAAGAGAAGAGGTTGACTGACTTCCTGCAATTATTGAGAAGGTGCTGTGAGATGGGAAATTGTAAATGCAGATGGAAGAACAGACCAGAAAAGGCAGATGGAAAAATGTATTTGAAATGCTGAAAAGGGAGGGTAAAATGTTTTGGTGATGTTTTGTTTAGTTTAATTTAAAGATACGACATGGCAACAGGCCCTATGATCCACTGAGTCCACACCTGCCATCAAGAAGTTAAGCTGCACTGTAGAAAAATTATTGGAAAGTTAGATGGTACATTCTGCATTCGGTGTGTATTAATGGAAGAGGAAATGAATACTGAAGCTGCAAGATCATTTGCCAACCAAGCAGGCTGCTCCGTCCTGAATGGTGCCATGCTTTTAGAGATGTTTTGGGATTGCATTAATCCAGGTATGTGGAGAGTGTTCCGTCACATGCATGGTGTGCTTTTAAGATGAAGCAATGGCTTTGGGCCATCAGCACTCGCAACAGGATAAACAGTCTCTGCTCTGCACTTGCATTCACAGTATTTATGTGTACACTCCAGTTAAGTCTATAATCAATGGTGATTAACTCAAAACATTAATACTAGGTGATGAATTCAATAGTAATTATGTTGAATTTCAAACGTAGGTGATTAGAGAGTCAAGAGAGTTTATTGTCATATGTCCCAGATAGGACAATGAAATTCTTGCTTTGCTTCAGCACAACAGAATATAGTAGGCATGAATACAGAACTTATCAGTGAGTCCATATACCATTATATTAATATATACACACATCAATAAATAAGCAGATAAAGTGCAAATAAACAGATAATGGTCTATTAATGTTCAGAGATTTGCTTCAGTTGAGTTGAATGGCTGTGGGGAAGAAGCTATTCCAAGAATTAGACATTCTTGACTGAGATTTTCAATGCCTAGATCTTATGTGGTGTGACTGTTATTTGTCACATATTAACCCTCAGTCGATTGATGTCCGGGACTTTCTTAACATAGGATTGAACTATTTCATTTACAGTTGACAAAAGGAGAATGGGATAAAGCTGTTGTTTATACAGATGGAAGAAGCAGAAGGACACAAATTGGTGCACTAAACGTGGCGACTGTTTCTTAACTGCCTGGGTGAAGTCTACTATTCTTAGACTACAATCATTGCACTTTGGGACTTATCTATGATTGTGCTTATCTATAGCATGATATTACCGGATTGTATGTAAAACAAAGAATGTCAGTGTACCTAGGTACATGTGACATTAAATTATCAGTATATTGTAGCACCATGGAGTACAGCAATCGGGGACCTAACGTGAATTTAAAATGGCCATTATTTTTATTTTCACTGACAACCCAGTGTTGACTTTATCTGGTTCTGTGTTGAACCAACCTGCACACCCCTTATCTTACCTTGGCAAAGAAACACTACTAATCACCTCTTGCAGTACCATAGACTTGTACCTAATTGTGTATTTTTGCATGAACGCCTTTTTTTTTGCAGTCTATTCCTATTCACTGCCATGCAGATCTGTTGTGTTTGTGTTGTTTGAGTCTATGTGGTTCTGCTGCTGCAATAAGCAACATTTTTCATCATACCTATATCTTGTTTTTCATCATACCTGTATACCTTGAGTTTATTGTCATATGCACAAATACAGTGCTTGTCCATATGACAATAAGTTCACTTGAGATTTGTATACATTGATACAGATCACATCTACTGTAATGTGTAGGAATGAACTGCAGATGCTGGTTTAAATCGAAGGTAGACACAAAATGTTGGAGTAACTAAGCGGGGCAGGCAGCATCTCTGAGGAGAAGGAATGTGTGACGTTTCGGGTCGAGACCCTTGAAGGGTCTAAAGGACCTGACCCACTTAGCGACTTTTTAGGCGAGTGCAGGAGACTCTGCACTTGCCACATGGTCGCCACATGTTCGCTGGTAGTCTCTTGTGAGTCTCCTTCATGGTCGCGAGGAGTTCCCGCATTCTGGGAACTAGTCGCGGCCTCAGAATGGCCGCCGCAAATTTTTCAACATGTTGAAACATTTTCTGCGACCAAAAATTGGTCGTCATGGGGGAAATCGATAATCCTGTGGTCACATGTGCAGTTGTAGTGGGGTCCCCATGTAGTTATAGGTAGTTTTAGTTAATCGCCTTTGCTGACTGGTCATTTTCATTGGGGAAAAAAAATGTAAGCACGGATAAAAAATGTAAGCACTGGTTAAACAAAAATTGTTACTTCAATTTAATTGCTTGGGTGAACAATTAATCAGCATTAACACCCCATGTGGAATTTGGAATTGCAACCTCAGGATTACTGGTTCAGTATCACAACGATTCAGCCTCATTAGCTGCACATAAACTTCAGAATTAAAATAAGTTTTCTGGATATGGTAAGTTTCTAACACTTGGGTTGCCTCCCATTAAGAAGTTGAGATGTTAAAAGAACTCATTACAAATTTTTAATGCAGTTGCCTTGACCAGCCATGTGCAGATTGGACGTCTAATTACGTATATTGCTGAGCTTGATCAAAGTAAAGCTGGCCACCTGGATATACTGGGAAGATAATCTGCTTTCAATAAACTGCTTTTACTTTATCTTAATTTTCTCAATTATTTCTCTTTACATCATAATTGTAAAGGAACCCAGGCATCACAATGATGACAGGAAGTGATTAATAGGCAATGGGTGACCGGGCCACATCCAGAGACAGGGACACCCTGAGGGTAAAGGTCCCTCATCATATCCTTGTAGACCCCCAAAGTTGAGCTTTCAAATTGAAAATTCGATCCATGGGGAAGTGACCAGAAGGGTATTTTGATCCCGGAGATCAGTTGGACCCACAGAACGTGCACCTTGTGGAAAAGGAAATGACACCCTAGTGCACAGAGCTCAAATATTTCAGCAGGGTCATTTACAAAAGCCACATTCCCCATACTGACTCCCAGGATTAGCTTCTGGAGTAGTGGCGGCCCCAATACTCCCTTCTGGTCAGTACAGTGAGAAGCAACAGGGGAAAGATTTCGTAGGAACCTGAGGGGCAAATTTTTCACACAGAGAATTCAAAGGGTTCACAGGTCTGTTTATTGTCACGTGTGTCAATTAAGGTACAGTGAAACTCGAATTACCATACAGCCATTCTAAAAAAAAAGCAACAAGGCACACAACTACATAAAAGTTAACATACACATCCACCACAGCAGATCCCTATGTTCATCACTGTGATGGAAGGGAATAAAGTATAATCTTCTTCCCTCTTTATTCTCCCGCAGTCGGGACAGCCGATCAATCTGTCGGGTGATCGAAGCTCCTGCGTCGGGGTGATCGAAGCTCCTGTGGCTTGGAGCTCCCGAAGTCGGTCTCTAACCAGGGACCGCAAGCTCCACGATGTTAGAGTCCACAGGCACCCGCGGTTGAAGCTCCAAGGTCAATCCCCGACAGGGATCACCAGCTCCACGATGTTAAATCCGCAGGCTCCCGTGGTTGGAGCTCCAGAAGTCGGTCTCCAGCTCCACGATGTTAGGCCGCAGTGCGGACGGATATACAATATGGAAAAAATCGCATCTCCGTCGAGGTAAGTGATTTAAAAACGTTTCCCCCAACCACCCCCACCAACCCAACCTTCTCCATGACCGCTTCATTCTAGTCGCCACTAATTTTTCAACATGTTGAAAAATTTACGGCAAGCATAATGAGGCCGCGACTAGTTCCCAGAATGCGGGAACTCCTCACGACCATGAAGGCAACTCCCCGGCAACCACCCGCGAACATGTGGCGACTGCATAGTCTCCTGCAGTCGCTTAAAAAGTCGCCTAAGTGGGACAGGCCCATAATACTCTCAATCCTGAGAAGCTCTGTTTTATTTGAGCTCGATAAGTGAAGAGATAAGCTAGGTAAATGACAGGCTTTATATCTTCAATAGCAGCTTATCAAATCTATATGAATGATCAAGCTAACAGTTGAATCAGTTAACCTCTGATTAATTAAACATCATAAACATCGTGCAAGGGAGTTCTTTATTTCCATGGAAGGCTATTGAGAGCTGCAGGCATGAGAGCATTTGTATATTAATCAGCGATCAAACTCTGAGCATCATTGATGGGTATGTTTGAAAACAAAAATGCAGATGCTGGAAATCTGAAATAAAAACTGAGAATGCTGGAAATACTCAGCAGGTCAAACAGAATCTGCAGAGAGAGAAACAGAATTAATGTTTCAGATCAATGGCCTTTCATCATAGAGTCATGGAGTCACACAGTGTGGAAATAGGCCATTCGGCCAAACTTGCCCATGCTGATCAACATGCCCCATCTACATCAGTCCCACCTGCCTGCACGTGGGCTATATCCTTCTAAACCTATCCTATCCATGTACCTGTCCAAATGTTTTTAAACATTGCGATAGTACCTGCCTCAACTACCTCTTCTGGCAGGTGATCTTATTCACCTCTATCAGGTCCCCCAAAGAATAAAATCCTATCCAGCCAAACCTCTCCCTATAGCTCAGGACCTAGAGTCCTGGCAACATTCTCATAAATCTTATCTGCACTTTTTCCAACTTAATAACATCTTTCCTATAACAGGGTGACCAAAACTAAACACAATACTCCAAATATGGCCTTACCAATGTCTTGTATAATTGTATCATAACTGTAACTGTACGAGATGCTGTCTGACCCGCTGAGTTACTCCAGCTTTTTGTGTCTATCTTCGGTTTAAACATGCAGCTGCAGTTCCTTCCTACACATTCTGTAACATAACCTCCCAACTTCTATACTCATTACTCTGACTAATGAAGGTCAAGGTGCCAAAAGCTTTCTTGACCAACCAATCTATCTGTGATGCCACTATCAAGGAACTATGTACCTGCAATCCTAGATCCCCCCGCTCCAGAATGTTCCCCAGAGCCCTGCCAATTACTGTGAGGTCCTGCAATGGTTTGACTTCCCAAATGCAACACCTCACACTTATCTGTATTAATCTACATTAACCATTCCTCAGCACACCTGCCCAACCAATCACGATCCTGCTGCAATATTTGACAACCATCTTTGCTAATGTACTAATCTTGCCTGTACATTCTCATCCAAATCATCGAAATAGATGAGAAACAGCAATGGCGCGACACTGAACTCTGAGGCACACCACTAGTCACGGGCCTTAATTTCGAAAAACAACCTTCTACTATCATCCTCAGCTAACCCTCCCTGGATCTCACGTGATCTAACCTTTCAGAGCAGCCTACCATGCAGTACGTTGTCAAATGTCTTGCTGAAATCCATTTATCCAATGTCTACAGCTCTGCCCCTCACCAACCTTTTTGGTTACATCATCAACAAACTCAGTCAGGTTTGTGAGACACAACCTTCCATGTACAAAACTGTGCTGACTATCCCAAATCAGCTCTTGTTTATCGAAATGCATGTATACCTTATCCTTCAGAATACTCTCTGGTAACTTTCCAACCACAGATGTTAGACTCACTGGCCTGTAGTTCTCAGGCTTTTCCTTGCAGCCCATCTTAAATAGAGGCACAACATCTGCCACCCTCCAGTCTTCCGGCACCTCACCCATATTTAATCAATGCTCATAAATCTCAGCCAGAGCACCTGCAATTTTTTCTCTATCTTTCATAGTGTCCCCAGGTATATTTTGGTCAGGCCCAGGAGATATATCTACCTTCATACACTTTAGGACCTTCAGCACCTCCTCAAGCGCAATACAGACTGCCCTCAAGACACTTCCATTGACTGCCCCAAGTTCCTCGGACCTCATTTCTTTCTCTACATTAAAAACTACAGGAAAAATACTCATTAAGGACCTTGCCCATCTCCTGTGGTTCCAGACCACCTTGATTCCTGAGCATCCATATTTCCTCTCTGGTTACACTTGTTCCCTTAGTGTACATAAAAACTCTTGGGGTTAGCCTTCATATTATTAGCCAGAGCTCTCCTGCCCCTTTTTCCCCCTCCCAATCTCCTTCTTTAGTGTGCTCCTCAGTTCCTGAAACTCCTCCTGGGATACACTTGATCCCAGCTGCCTATACCTCCCGATGCCACCTTCTTCTTCTTGACTAGAGCCTCAATTTCTCCCATCACACAAGTTTCCTCACACAGACCTGCCTTGCCCTTCACTCTAACAGGAACATACATGTCCAGAACTCTTGTCAGCAGAGTTTTAAAAACATCCCCCTTTCCAGATGTTCCTTTTCCTGCATCCTACATGTGTGTGAATGTGTGTGAATGTGTGTGAGTGATTGGTGGTGGTCGGAGGGGCCGTAGGCGCAGATTGGCAGCCACGCTTCCGTCAGTCTGCCCCAGGGCAGCTGTGGCTACAGAAGTAGCTTACCACCACCGAGTGTGACTGAGGAGTGAATGAATAATGCGATGTAAAGCGCCTTGAGTATTAGAAAGGCGCTATATAAATCCCATCCATTATTATTATTATTACAACCTGCTCCAATCAATTTGAATGAGTTCTTGTCTAATACCTTCAAAGTTTCATTCAAGATTTAACCCCTTTATTCCTGCCCTCTTCAGACTCTTAAAACCAAATTACCCAATATATAACTTAACGTGTTTCAGTGATAATAGCCAGTAACCTGACATTAGCCGAAAAGTCGAAAATTGGTTCTGAATATATCCTTGAAGTTGTGGATAGCAATATTAATATAGGAACAATTAGGATAATGAAAAGATATTCCATCCTCTGTGATTTTAATACATGCATCGAATCATTTACTTGGAATGGGTTAATGCCTCTGCTAGGAAAGAGGATAAAGAAATATCATCCATGAGCTTTAAGCATTTATCCATTAATCCCATGACGATAATGTCTAGGCTTAGCACATACTGCTTGCACAAAAGTCTATCTGATTCTGACACCAACCACATTAACTTTAAAATCAGTGACATTAAAAATGACCATCAGAGAAGGAAAGCTTGTTACATTTTCTGTTTTAGAGACAGACGAAGCAGCCGCAAAAATCCACATGGGGAAACAGGGACCAGATGGCTCCTACATTCCCCCTCGATTTATAAAAAGCTTTTATTAGAATTAACTATTATTAATGGAGTTATGGATTATGCAACTGTTAATGAGACTTTTGTAATCTCAGGAAGAAAGCTTCTAATACTTTGATACACCCAAGAGACTACAATCTTAACATTTCACTTTTAAATTGTTACTAAGATTTTAGCTACATTTTTACATTATGTTTCAAACAAGAATCAATCCACCTAAAATTAATTTTCTAAATTGAACTAGATCCTAACATCTGCGGGGAGTTTGCGCAGATGGACAAAAAATTCACTCCAGCAAAAACAGTTGCAATCCTGGGCTTTTCCCAAAGGCAGCGAAGCTGTTGCTCCTATAATTTGGCATAACAGCTCAATAGGAGCAGAAATCGACAAAAGATTGAGACTAAATAACAAATTAAATATTAGCACGTTACTAAAACCTTGTTTAGGTTAGTTTGGTTTAGTTTAGGGCTACAGTGCGGAAACAGGCCCTTCGACCCACCGTGTCCGCACCAACCAGCAATCCCCGCACATTAACACTACTCTACACACACTCGGGACAATTTTTTTTACATTTACACATTTATACCAAGCCAATTAACCTACAACCCCTGTACATCTTTGGAGTGTGGGGGAAAACCGAAGATCTTGGAAAAAACCCACGTAATGACATGGGGAGAACGTGCAAACTCCATAAAGATAAGCACCCGTAATCAGGATCGAACCCGGATCTCTGGCGCTGTAAGGCAGTAGCTCTACCGCTACGCCGATCATGCCATTTAAGGAGATTAGTTGTAAAGAGTGCCTTACAGGAAGATACCAATGTAAGGGGGGTTTGGTGTAAAAATTCTAAAGCCTGAAATCTAAGCAGGAATGAAAATGCGGGATGTAAAACTGACAAAAATTATGGGGCAGTAGAGAACTCAAATTTTCAGGCCAGCGGAGGTAGAGAAGGGATTACTATGGGTAAGAATTTTTAGGATAAGCTGAATCCACATCTGTGTTTGCCTGGTGCAGAGAGGCACTGACACAACGTAAATATGACAGTGTTAAATGAGAGGATGAATCTGCAGTGTCTAATGTCACCAAGTTTGTTTATACACAATCCAGTGGCCTTCAAAATGATCCATTAGAGATGTTTCCTTGTACGTAATTGCCCGAGAATGTGACCATTCATAATCATTGGTGGTAATTAAAAACAAAGTAATCAACGCAACAACAAACCAAAGAGATCATAACCTCGAAGGTAGATAAAAATGCTGGAGAAACTCACCAGGTGGGGCAGCATCTATGGAGGGAAGGAAAAGGTGACGTTTCGGCTCGAGACCCTTCTTCAGACTGAAGTGACATCAGACCCTTCTTTGGGTCTGAAGAAGGGTCTCGACCTGAAACATCACCTTTCCTTCACCACATAGATGCTGCCTCACCCGCTGAGTTTCTCCAGCATTTTTATCTACCTTCGATTTTTCCAGCATCTGCATTGCCTTCTTAAACTTAATAACAAAGGTTTAATTATCAGATCAGATGTGTTAGTGGAGTGCAGATAAATGTATAAGAGATTGTGCAACTGGCCAAAATACATTTGGCTGGGCGAGAGAGAGCAAAGCAGCAGTGCTAGTCCTGTGCTAGTTGTATGCACCAGCATCCTGAATGTTTTGACTGAAGTCTCTCAACAGCATTCATACACCTTCAGCATTTCACGAGTCTGAATGTGGTTTGTGCAGGGCTGAAGTAGCCATGACCTAAATGCATCGTTATATTTATTCACATCAAAGCACATTTTCTACATCTGTGTACCTCTCCCACAAAGTATCTCCATCAGGCTTCAAGCTGCTTAATTTCGTCCAAGGCTTCAGATCACTGATTCGTGCAGCATCGATGTATTTAAGAATTGTACAATCAATAGCTTCATCAAAATCACTTATAAAGCAATGCTCCAGACAAGAACCTCCAGAGAATTCCATTTGTGGTTGAACAGCATAGAGCTTCTCCCATCAGTAACCTTTAGTAAATTCATCTTAAAAATATATAATTAGTTAGCAATCCAATATAAAATTCAATTTCTGAATCCAAAGCACTTGAGCTCACTCATCAGCCTTTTGAGTAAGACCTTTAGGTAAAGATGTTTTGGAAATTCAGGCATATAAAATCTACCAGATTACCACCAACCATTTCTATTATTGTTTCAAAATATTCAATGAATTTAGTGACACTGGGAAACAGAAATAAATCTACATATTCTGAACAAAAACCATTGTCCCGATGAAAAACCACAGAGAAGAAAAAGTTTGAGAACATATCTGGGCACTGTAGTTCCCATTGGGTAATTTTCTTATTTACATTCTCAGAAAAAGAGGCAAGGGTTCACTCTCTCTCACACTTCTTTTTTTTCCTGCAAGTAACTCCCTCAAATCATATCCATGGTTGTTTTCTGCAGTAAGATTATCAATTTCACTGTTCGGAAAAAAAATCTTCACATTTCCTTATAGAACAACCAAGTGTTACTAACACTGCTTCTCCAAAGCTGGACAATTTAAGAGTCTTTTCCTTCTTTGGCCTTACGAGACTACAAACATCACCTCACACATTCATGGTCTGTGGAGGATCACCCTCGGCCTCCTCAGCTCAGGACCAGTTTTGGCTGCTGCTTATCTCTTCTACAGTACTGCTGGGGAAAGATCTCCCAGGATTTATTCAAAGAGACATCATCTGCTTTCAGTTCAGCCCACAGAAAGAGGCAAAGCTTTTGGATAAATCGCAGGCTTCTCCAAAATGTAAGTACACATAGCCTCCACTCATGTCTTCACAGACCTTATTTAAAACCTCCTGCCAGGAATATCAGGCAGTGGTCTTTTATGGTCTCCCTGTCTCCTATACTCAAAGAACATCCCTCCTATAGGCACTGGTGCTCCCCATCTTGTCCAGCTCCCTCTCACCCATTCGGAGCAGTCTCCCACCCTCCCCCCATCCTTGCAGGATTTATTCATTTGATGGCAACAGTCCCCTGTAGATGAAAGTAGTGTTTGTAAGAACTAGCTGCAGCGATCACTCCAGCTAGGCTACATGCTGAGAACTGAGAGAGCTTGCAACACATCGATAGGGAATGACGCATTGAAAGAGGCAACATGAGTTTCAGCACAGCATTTCCCAGTGAAACCTGGCAATGTTACTCTGTGATTGAATTTTTTGGTTTCTATATACTTTTACAAACTGCGTCAAGGTGAGTAGCAATTCTCCTTAAAAACATACTGCTAAAACACTGATGTGATTTCTAGGCCAATGTCTCAATTTGCAGAAATACATTTAAATTTTTTAAATTAACTCCTGTCTTTCCAACAGAAATAAAATGCATCCTCAATACTTCAAGCTGCCTACGAGTGATATCAAACTAATTGGCAATTCTCAGGTTGTGACTTTTGAACCTTTGAGGTTGCAACTTGCTTCTATCCTCTGTTAAATCTAATACAAGTTTTGAAAGATTCTAAGCACAAGTAACTATATGAGTGAGTGACAGTTATGATATACCCTTCATAGTGTTGCAAGATGTATACCATCACAGTCAATGGTCTCATATGTCATAAAAGCTTCATTTTCAGCAAGGATGTTTTGCAACATGGTTGAATGAATTCAGTTTTTCACAATACTATGTGAAAATTCTAGTGCTGATGGGCAAAGCAGTGGTTTTGAGTTAACGGCACACCAGAGCGCTGTGGTGTACACTTTGTAAGGACTGATGTGGATTATAGTTAGTTGAAGGCAGACGGGAGACTGGGGTTTGGGCTCTTGCCCAATTGTCAAGGGGACTGAAATGGTGGGTGTTATGGTCAAGTCTAGAGACAGAGGATCCTGGTATCAGGATGGCACATGTGAGATCTAGATGTTGGCAGTGTGTTGTGGCAACTAAAGGGATGTGAGTGTCTATGCATCCAATGTTGTGGGAGCTATTGTAAGTTTGGTTAAAAAGAAAAAGGAAGTGTATGCAAAAGCTGAAGTCAACAAAACCCAAAGTAGGAAGGTACTCAAGCATCGAATTAGAAAGAGGGTAAAATAGGTCATGTGATGTCCCCAGCAAGTAGGATTAAGGAGAATACCAGGACATTTTATATGAATTTCAGGAATAAGATGGTAGCTGGGGGGAGAATCGGTACACTCAAAGGAGGGACTTTATGTATGCTAAAGGTGAGTTCTTAAATGAGTACTTTGCATTGGTATTCACCATACGAAAAGTGGTGGATGATGGTGAGATAAGGGAGGGGTATGTTGCTATTCCAGAGCTGCCAATATTAAAACGGAGGTGTTGTGTCATGACAAACATTTAGGTTGGAATATTCAATTATTTATTTTTCCAAATTAGGCTGATTTGGTCTTTTTTCTCAACAATATCAACACGCTATTTTTAAATATGAAAACTGAAAATTAAACTATAAATTGATTACCACAACTTTTTCACATACTATATTACTGATAAATTATGTAGTAATTAAAAATAACACTATTAAAGTAACACGGATTAAAAGTAACACTAGCAAATTTGCAGATGACGCAATGCTGGATGGCAGTGTGAACTGCGAAGAGGATGCCAGGATTGCAGGGTGACTTGGACAGGTTGAGTGAGTGGGCAGATGCATGGCAGATGCTGTGTGATATAGATAAACGTGAGGTTATCCACTTTGGCGGCAAGAACAAGGAGGCAGATTATTATCTCAATGGTGTCAGATTAGGAAAAAGGGAAGTGCAACGAGACCTGGATGCCCTTGTACACCAGTCACTGAAAGTAAACATGCAGGTACAACAAGCAGTGAAAAAAGCTAATGGCATGTTGGTCTTCATAACGAGAGGATCTGAGTATAGGGGTAAAGAGGTCCTTCTGCAGTTGTACAGGGTGCTGATGAGACCACATCTGAAGTATTGTGTGCAGTTTTGGTCTTCTAATTTGAGGAAGGACATCCTTGCTATTGAGGCAGTGCAGCATACGTTGACAAGGTTAATCCCCGGGATAGCGGGACGGTCATAGGAGGAAAGATTGGAAAGACTGGGCTTGTATTCACTGGAATTTAAAAGGTTGAGAGGAGATCTTATGGAAATGTATAAAACTATAAAAGGACTAGACAAGCGAGATGAAGGAAAAACATTCCCAATGTTGGTGGAGTCCAGAACCAGGGACCACAGTCTAAGAGTAAAGGGAAGGCCATTTAAACTGAGATGAGAAAAAACTTTTTCACCCAGAGTGGAATTTGTGGAATTCTCTGTCACAGAAGGCAGTAGAGGCCAATTCACTGGATGAATTTAAAAGAGAATTAGATAGAGCTCGTGGGGCTAGCGGATTCAAGGGATATGGGGAGAAGGTAGGCACAGGTTACTGATTTTGGATGATCAGCCACGATAACAATGAATGGAGGTGCAGGCTCGTAGGGCCAAATGGCCTCCTCCTGCACCTATTTTCTATGTTTCTATAATCATTAGGGCGAATGGAAAGGGGAATTGGGGGTTCCCAAATCATTGGCTTTTGAATTATCCTTATTTTTGTATTGTAACTCGTACATCGGCATCACCAGAGCTCCAGCAGTGCACTATCGATCACAACAGGATGCGGGCTGTGATCCCAAATTATTGATTGTTCATGCTTAACTTTGGAAGGGGGTCTGTGTTACCCCCAGCACCTCCTGCAGGCTGGAGTTCAGAGGTGAACTTCCAGAGACTCCACCAGAGCAGCTCTCACCTGTACCATCACATGGCAAAGAAGGACCCTTTGAAGAAAGAATGCATCTTAACAAAGTGGGGAAGAATCCTGCAATTACTTGAAGTTTGCAGTATCATGTCAAAATACAACACGTACAAGGAAAGACATTTAAGTCAAACTTTAGAACATTTTCACGTTAAAATCGCAAAAAAGGAAAAGCATATACTAGAACACAGAACATAGAATAGTTCATAAGTTCATGCATAAGTGATAGTAGCAGAATTAGGCCATTCGGCCAATCAAGTCTACTCCACCATTCAATCATGGTTGATGTATCTTTCCCTCTTAACCCCATTCTCCTGCCTTCTCCCCATAACCCCTGACAACCTTACTAATCAAGAATATAGAAAAAATATAACAGGAACAGGCCCTTCAGCCCACAATATATATATATGCTAAACATGATGCCAAGATAAATTAATTCCATCTGCCTGCACATGATCTATATCTCTCCATATAGATAAAGTAATTTGGAAAACCTGATAAAATTCAAGGCATGGATTCTGGTGGTGAATAATGTTGCTTTAAAAGCGTCAGGTTTGGACATAGCATTGTGTGCTTCAAAAGATGCACTCAAAAGGGTAAGCTGTTCTCTAACAATCAATCAAGCCTGCGTGAAGTTTTCAGTACTCATTATCTATGCATTGTATGAGAGATTTGCAAACATCCTGCTGTCACTCCTCTGCATGACTTACTTCATGTACTTCAATTCTTTCTGCTAGATTTTCCAATGATTAAATTAGTTTGAGGTCAACATATTTCTAGAGTATCTTAAGGAACACATTTGAGCCATAATAGGGAAATAGGCACCCCTTACTTTGTGTCAAAAAGATTCAGACATCATCATAATTTAGGGTTTAAATATTTAAATAGATACAACTTCACACGGGGGAGCTGGTCCCCCAATGCAATATTACACCTTTTCACCAATTCCAATACTCACACTCTCACACTCACACTCTCACACACACACTCACACACACACACATACACTCACACACATACACTCACACACATACACTCACACACTCACACACACTCACAAAGACTCGCACAGACTCGCACAGACTCACACAGACTCACACAGACTCACACACATGACAGTAAACCTTCTTGAATATATGACAGTTAACCTTCTTGAATCTACTCACATGGCTGAGCGTGGCCTCTCCACTGTGGGGCTTCCGCAGTCAACGGCACTTCCGCAATCAGCGCGACCTCTGCACTCAACGGAAATTACGCAATCAGCGCGATCTGTCCTCTAAGCGGAAGTCACAAAATGAGCGGGCCTTTTGAACAAAACGCAGTCGGACCTAATATATCATTAATTCCTTCCAAACACAGTCGGACCTTACAAAGCATTTATTCCTTCCAAACACAGTCGGACCTAATAAAGCATTGAGTTTCAAGCACAGACAGGGCAGCAGGCCAAACAACTCATGGCATTGTCATTAAGGGCTAACAAATCATTTATTGCAAGCACATTGCAGACTCACAGTTCAGTTGATTAACAGCTTAGAATGACAGTCGTGGGCTCTCCCTCACGATCTTGCAGAGTGACTGACTCAAGTCCAGGCATCCTGGGTTTTATAGTCCTGCCCCTCCCCCCCTACTGGAAGGGGCGCTACCTTCATGGTGATTGACAGGCGAGAAGACCAATCAGCTGATCTCAAGGTTTTTTTTAAACACTCATAACTTTTTTATTTTTAATCTATGGGAAAAATCCTCGGGGCTGGCTGAGCGGAGGAAGACTGTGAGTAAGATTACCAAAAATCACAGCAATATAGGGTAGCGT
Organism: Amblyraja radiata; assembly: GCF_010909765.2. Taxonomy (NCBI): domain Eukaryota; kingdom Metazoa; phylum Chordata; class Chondrichthyes; order Rajiformes; family Rajidae; genus Amblyraja; species Amblyraja radiata. The sequence continues at coordinate 21,905,103 of NC_045983.1, read as the reverse complement.
TGTTTCTAAAATCAATATACATCACAGACAGGAAGTGGTCAAGATGAGACTTTTAATTATATAGATGCAAACGGAATCCAATTTAATGGCTTAACCTTTTATTCCTGGACTGAATTCCTAGGGCAGAGAGATGATTTAAATATCATTTTATTACATCTCATCTAACTCAGAAACAAATATTTTATTTAAATTCAATCAATTTTTGCAGCTTATTTGTAAAAGCTCTTGTACCACTAATAGGAATTAAATGAATATTTTTTTCAATAAAAACCATGCTCACGGTGTATTTTTCTTCTACTTGAATTGTCAGTCAATGCCTTAGTTTAATATCTCAGAATACAATTTTAGATTACCCTTTCTCTCAAACATTAGGCTAAATCAGCATCTTCTTGTGATCTGCTCTATCCCTGACAACATCCATCATTCCCTTCATCATTGTATGATTGATTATTTCAAATATTTTAGATTTTTGTTTATCCAATTTTTTAGGCTATTAATTTTTGCCAGTGTTCATCTACTATTATGTTGGAGAAGTGAAATTGGATTACCACTCGTCCATTTCTTCATAACTAAATTAGCACAATGACATTTGTGGAAGTTACACAACAATGTCATAAGCAGAGAGAAATACTAAAGCTCTGCTCAACTTTTTCAATTAATCCAGGTATTCGTGATCCAACATTAGTGCCAGTGCCAACTTTTCATGTTTGTAGAACACACTCTAGACAATAAACAATATTCCAAAACCACCCCTTGGATATTTATATCCATACACATAATTAATTAACAGCACAGTAGCACAGGAGCCACTGCTTCACAATTCCAAAGATAAGAGTTTGAACCTGGACTCGGGTGCTGCCTGTGTCAAGTTTGTAGATTTTCTGTGACTGGTTGGGTTTCCTTCCAATGCTCCAGTTTCCCCCCACATCCCAACATCCAGGTTTGTAGGTGAATTGGCCTCTGTAAATGTCCCCTAGTGTATAGGGAGTGGATGCAGAAGTGTAAAGGGAGCATAGAATTAATGTGAATGATGGTCGTCGGCATGGAGTCGAAGGGTGTATTTTCATGCTGTATCTATCAATTTAAAAAACATATCGTCCCTTGCTGAGTCAGAGTTATCGACCTAAATAGAAACATAGAAACATAGAAAAATAGGTGCAGGAGTAGGCTGTTCGGCACTTCGAGCCAGCACTGCCATTCAATATGATCATGGCTGATCATCTAAAATCAGTATCCCTTTACAGCTCCCCATATCCATTGATTCCTTTAGCCCCAAGAGCTAAATCTAACTCTCTCTTGAATTGTTTTAGTGATCACCAAATAAATCTTAAAGCATTTGGTGTGAACTAGGCATACCAAGTCCTGGAAGGTGCATGCACACACTATGCCATAAACAAGTCATCATAACGTTATGAAGAAGAATGAAGCAAACTAAATCTGGATATGGCATGCAGTTTTGATCTTGCATATTTGTGATGAAGAAATAAATTAAAACATTTGTCCCACTGCCCACACGCCAACCTCAATAAACTGAAGGACGGATTTAGAACATTTTTATGAACTCAGTCAAGTCCAGTGTTCCATGAACATTTTGCAATTGATGATGGCATCAATGTCTTGTGAGATAAATATGACCCAAAGTTCAGTGTAACATCAGATAACAAGAATAAACTGATCATCCATCCACCTCATTTTCTATTTGTACCGTCTGCTATAGTTGCCTATAAAGTAAGTGTGACTATCCTGAAAATAAAGGTAATTCAAAGATGTAAACCACTTTAATATTGCCAGAGGATGCAATAAATTGGAATACAAATTCAAGTACTTTATTTCAGCAATAAATTATTTGTAGCTATAAATTCATCACATCTATATAATTTCTCCCTCTCTGCTTTGTCTTTTTTTGTATTATAATCTGGAAGCTGCATTCATTGTGAAAACTAATTTAATATAAGTGTAGCCCTGAATATTATTGTTGCCTTGATTTGTGCTAGATAGTAGAGAAGCAATAATTGCTGACAGTACTCATTAAAATGTCTGCTTAGCTCTCCCTCTGAGCCATGAAGCAGACTTTTGCTATATTAATGTTGTTGCTGATTCCCCTGTGTGACAGAAGAAGGGCTAATTATCATGCCCCTAACCCATATCCCCAATATTTCCGCAGCAAGGGCAAAGCATTTCTAAAGATTTCTTCGCACTGCTTGTCATGGAAATCAGTCAATAATCTGTATGATTTCCAGTTGGCATCAACACCAGTGAATAAAGTAACTTCATATTTTATTAATGAAAAATCCAATAGTAATTTTGTTAAGTGTTGCTGCTAAGTGGGTCCTGAGAATGGTGAATTTAAAAAATAAAAAGAACAAAATGTCTGCATAAAACATGATCTTGTTTCTGAATTTTCTCGTAACACTATTCACTCACACGTGCATGCAATATTGGCACAGAGAATGAAATATATTGAGCCATCTTAGATCAGATAAGCATAACAAGCTGCAGATTAAGGTTCCAAGATCAGAAACATATCCTTCCAAAACCAAAAATGTTCACATCTCTGGAGTAACTCGTTCTAGACTTTCTGAAAGAGAGAGCAAAATTGAACATTGCATCAGTGCAAAGAGAACAGAGTATTACTCCAATGATTGACTAAGCTATGTAATTACATATAGATCCAGCAGAGGGGGACCAGTCCTGGAGTAAATGTAATAGATAATTTGGTAACTTCTTTGTGAAAGCAGAGTGCTAGTTAAGATGTGCCCTGTAAAAACGTGTATTATTAAGTTTGTTTCTTCTTTATCTCAATTAAATTATAATTCCACAGACACAATCTTATCAATAAAGTAATATAACATCATCTCCCAATTCAAAATAATGGTTCTTGAAGATCCTTCATTCTGAGCAATCTAACAATTTAAATAGACCAGTATTTGATTATAATTTATTGACATAAACATCTGAAAATAGTTTGAAGAGCACAGTTTGAGGTGCTCAGTACACTGATTACGTGTTTTCTGCCTGATCAGTTACATGCAAAAAACAAATGGTGAATTTTTCCAATGGCCTGGACAAAGTTGATCCTTAATAGTCAGCACCATATTAGTCATTTCGTTCTGGGTTCTCATGATGTGGAGAATAGCTGCTATTCTTTATTTTGTGAGAGTTTTATGTGATACTAGAACAAATGGGACCCGTTGGGTCCCGTCCCCTCAAAGCGCGGTTGTTGGGGTGGGGAGAGGGAACGGCCTGCGGCGTCACACACTCACAGTAACCATTCCTCACAAACACACTAACCCCTTGATATTATATTAATATTATTCATTCGCTCCTTTCCCCCTATCCCCCACCCTATCCACTCACACATAGCCCCCAACTGCACGTGCAGCTAGAGAGGTAGAGGGAGGGGGTGGAGAGGGAAGTGGAGGGGGTAGAGAGAGAGAGAGGATGAGGGGGTAGAGAGTGATGGTAGAGGGAGGGGGAGGGAGGTAGAGAGGGAGAGGGAGGGGGGTAGAGAGTGAGGGGTAAAGGGGCTTGCGCGGCATCACAGGGGATGGCTGGTCCCCGAACTACTCCACCACTCACCCATAGGTCCAAATACTCACCACTCCCTAGAGAGGTAGAGGTGGTAGAGCGGGGGAGTAGAGAGCGAGAGAGGCAGAGAGGGTGGGGGGGCAGAGAGGGAGGAGCAGAGAGGGTGGGGGACGGGTGGGGGAGTAGAGAGGGGGGAGGGGTAGAGAGTGAGGGGGAGGGGGTAGAGAGTGAGGGGGAGGGGGGTAGATAGGGAGGGGGTAGAGGGGAGGCGGTAGAGAGGGAGGGGAGGAGGTAGAGGGAGGGGGTAGAGAGGGGAGGAGGTAGAGGGAGGGGGAGGCCCCGACTTCATCCCCAGGCTCATCCCTGACCCCGGCTCGTCGTTGGTTCCACCGGCAGCTTCTATTTTGGCGCCATTCAAGGCCCCATCCCAAGCCCTGAGCTCGGCCCTCACTCCATCTCCAGGCTCTGCTCCAGCCCAGGCCCAGTCGCTGGGCTCAGCCCAGGGCAGCAACCTCCCCACCAGGCACCGGGCAGTGGGCGGACGTCGACACGAAGGCCTGACTTGCCAGTGGATTGTTTTTTTTTTGTGTTTGGAGCGCTTGAGTGGCCCTCCTGCACGAAATGTCCCGTTCTGATGTCAGTCGTTATTTTTGTGTTTGGAACGAATGAGTGCCCCTCCCGTGCGGAGTGTTCCGTTTAGACAGCAGTCAATTTTTTTTTGTTTATTGCGCTTGAGCGCCCTTCCCGCACGGAGTTTCTCGTCGTGCCTTAGGCGTTGATTGTGACGTCAGTCGGAATTTTTTTTTCCTAAATGAGAACGTTGAAAACTTTAATATTTTGAAGCAGTTTTTAAAAGAGTAATTTGTCAAATATAGGTTGAAATGCGACGGGAAAATATGTATCCGGTCGGATGAGAAAATGTGAGTAGCACGTGCGAAAATGGGAAGGCTGTGGCCAAGCGTTTGGTAGAAGATACAAATTAAGCAGATTAAAAGAAAGCCAACACAATCCTGGCTCACACAGACATTTAGAATGTTAGGAACAAAGGGAAGAGTTTTAGTATAATAGAGATTCAGTGGTTCTATGATATGTTTTATATGATATTCAATGGTTCTGACTTAAGCCTTTGCCCTCCAGTTCTTGATTCACCTATCCTGGGAAAAAGACTATGTGCATTCACTCTTCCAATGTTCCTCTTAATTTTATGCACCTCTATAAGACCCCCCCCCCCCCCCCTCAGTCTCCTCCGTTCCAAGGAATAAGATCATAGATGACAAACAGGTGAGCCCAGAACCAATTCCTGACGCAAAGGCATCCAGTCTTGCCAATTGTGTTCATCAGTTAGCTAGCTCCACTTAGATCCCAATGTGATCTAACCTTGCAGAGTAGCCTAAAGGGCCTGTCCCACTTTCACAACTTAATTCATGACCTCTGCCGAGTTTGCCCTTGACTCATACTCACAGTATGGTCGTCACGAGGTCGTAGGAGGTTGTAGGAGGTCGTAGGTAGTACATAGCAGGCCGTGATGCTAGTCGTAGGTACTCGTGGCATCAAGTAGGTCGGGGCGTTTTCTCTAGCATGATGAAAAATGTCCACGAGTAAAAAAGGTCGTGAATTAGGTCTTGAAAGTGGGACAGGATCTTAACAACGGCTTTGTTGGAGTAAAAAAAAAACCACATTTATGACACTGCCTCGTCAACCTTCTTGGCTACTTCTTCAAAAAATGCAATCAAATTTGTGAGACATGATCTCCCACATACAAAGACATGGTGGCTATCCCTAATCAAACACTGTCTTTCCAAATATATGTATAGCTTTTCCTTAAGAATCCTCCCCAATAACTTTCCTACCACAGATGCGAGGTTTAATAGTCTATAGATCCCAGCTTTTTCTTTGCCACCCTTCTTAAATAGAGGCACAATATCAGCCACACTCCAGTCTTCTGGCGCCTCACCCGTGTCAAATGATGATCCACAAATCTCAGCCAGGGCTCCCACAATTTCTTCTCTAGTGTCCCACAGTCCTTGGGTGGTATCTGATCATGTCTAGGAGATGTATCTGCCTTCATGCGTTTTCATACTGAAAGGAAAATTTTACTTTCAATTAGTTAAATGTAATGCACACGCTTGATAGTTAATCTGCAATGAGGTTTGTGAACTATGGAAGGGATCCAGAAAGATCCTATCACAGATTATAGAAATGACATTTGAAAGAAGTTGATTTAATTTAAATTAGAAATTAGTAGGGTAGCAAACAGGAGAAAAGGAGACATGGCTATCGGGTAAGGATGCACAACCAGGCTATATATTATAGGTGATTTTACAGTGCTAAATAAATATTAATGAATAATATTGATTGCTTCACTTGCAAGATCAGGTGAAAGTTACAAAAAATTCAATGAAGCTGTTTCATGTGGTTCTTGCTTGATAAGTTAAGACACATACATTTGTGGAACCATAAGCTATGAAAGGAAATGCTCTTCTAAGACTGAGGATGGCAGTGAGATGTCCAGTTGGTGAGTATGAATAATTGAGGAAATAGATTGATGAAAAGCTGATGAAATATGCAAGAAGGCCCCAACTATTATACGAAGGCGTCGATAACGCTATGAAGTCAAACTTCACCAAGATGTATCTCTTCAGGCAGCTATAATATAAGATAAATCCTTAGAACGGAAGTAGAAAATTACTAATTTTGAAATTATTGATGGTCAAATCCTCAAGTAGCATTAAAGAAATTGTACTAATACCTAGAGATTGACGATTTCCAGTTGTGCTGCGAACAAAACAGTCGACATAAAAATGCCAAAACTGAATGGACTAATCAGACAACAGTTCCTTGGCCAAACCAATGGTGTGATGAGTTGCGCTAATAAGATCCAAACTGAGCATTGACGAGCATGTGATTGGCAAGTGTGTGCCATTTGATAGTTCTCTTGGTAACGTAAAGAATGGTACTTTTTTAACCATCATGTAAATTGGAAGAGAATCACTCCATCCTTGGATATGTCTCACCAAGCATTTAGTCCCATGGATAGAATGATTTCACTGCTACAATAGATGTGGAGCAAAGAGCTCACCATTTCAAATAATTTATTCCTTTCAAATATCCACGTTGCAGCTCACTGTGACAGTGTGTGCTGTGTTTCAAGGTCCCAAAAAGTGAGGTGTATTGAAGGCCATCTGTAGTTTATAATTTGTGAATCTCTGCAGTATCGTCTGAATACTTCTGGTATATTTCTTTCCATCCAAAAACGTTGAAATTCTTTGTTTACTTGGTTTTGCTGTATTAGATCATTTCCAATTGTTGTTACCTGATACTTCTTCAGAAACACCGGAGAAATGCATGTGTGAGAAGCAAAGTAAGTTCCCTTGTTGCAAAACTCTCCCACCTACCTTCCACCTCTCCATCCTTCCCATATCATGCCTGGTTGCAATTATCATAGATAAATAGCTGTGAAAGGAAAATCCCAATACAAACGTGTTGTGTTCATTTATGAGAACAGCTGACAAAACCAAATGCATGAACACTGACAGCATTCCAGAGTATTGCCTAACAGGAAAGAATTAAAAAATTAGAATGCTATACAGGAAACAAGCATTACATTTTCTCCCCCCCCCCCCCCCCCCACCTCATATAATCACTCTGAAGAAGGGTCCCGATCTGAAATTTTGCCTGTTCATGTTTTCCAGAAATGCTGCTTGACCCGCTGAGTTACTCCAGCACTTTGTGCCCTTTTTGCAAAGCAGTATCTGCAGTTGCTTGCATCCAGCTAGTAATGACTATCTCTCCAGCATCTCTCCAGCTTGTAATGACTATTCTTCATCAAATGTGATTACTTGGGATTTTAGAAATGTTGGAATTAACGTTACTTACCACAAAATGTGGCAGGTTGCGAAAATCCAGAAGTTGCAGTCAACATTCATGATTTTAAATGGAAAAAACCGTCTTCAGCTCAGAGCCCTCAGAGAACAATCTCAAAACTGCTGAAAACACAGAAAACTGAAGAACTGAAGTGGATTCTGGAATGGCTACAAGGGCCAAGACTGAGATGGCTACTAAGGAGAAAAATGAAATGGAGGAGATAAAGAACTCGGTAAGAGAACTGAGAAAGGATATTGAGGCTGGAAACTCAAAATGATGGAAAATATTAATGTCAAATTGATGGAAAATATGTCGAACATTAATGCTGGTAATCAAAAAGTTATTGACTGCATTGGCATTACACAAAAACGAATTGATGATGTGCATGAAGAGCTAATGGGGAGAATTAATAAAGGCGAAGAAGAATCTAAGAAGAAGTTTGAGGCTGTGCATGTAATAGTTTCTTCACAAGTAACTGCAATGAAAGACATGGAAACAGTTGTTGATCAAATGGCTGAAGATATGCAGTGAATGAAGCTAGAACTAGACAGCCTCAAGAGTCAACTGGCGAAAGTCTCAGATAAATGTCTTGATCTCGAAGCTCACTCAAGGCGCCAAAATTTACGAATACTGGGAGTAACTGAAGGAGCAGAGGGAAATAACGCCCGTGAGTTCACTGCCAACTTAATCAAAAAGGTACTCAATTTACTTGTGGAACCGGAAATTGAAGTGGCACATTGAATACCTAGATTTAAGCCAAGATCACAAGCAGATCCAGCCCACCCATGACAGATCATAGTCAAACTTCGGGACATTTCAGCACTGGAAGAGCTGATGAAAAAAATCAAATATGGTGTGAAGATGACCTTTGGAAACGACACTATCAAACTCCTCCGGGATTATCCCTATGAGATCGTGCAAAAGAGAAGAAAGTTTGCACAGACAAGACAGATTCTCCATGGAGTTAAAGATGTCAGATGTGGCGTTTTTTATCCGGCCAGGATGCGCATTACTTTCAAGGGGAAAGAGAAAACTTTCACTAATTCGGACGCATCTTATAAATATGCCCAAGAGATTGTGGCAGAAACAGAAGATTAATCAAGGCAGCGGGACGATATGGACAATCTCTTTCCTTTTATTACTTCACAGAGAACACCTGAAGATAAGGGAAGAAACACTATTCTCTAAAAGTTTAAAATGAAGGAGCATTTCCACGTGCGCCGGTCTAGACACCTTATCTCTTTTGGACGCTTTGGCATTCAATTCAAGGACATTCTTTGTTCAAAATGAAGGAAAGACTGATAAGCAACGCAGAGACGAACAGCAGAGCCGAATGTGGAAAACATCACAAGGATAAATGGCGGTTTAAGATCTTAAAACAGCTTTACAAAATATAGAGAATTAACAATAATTAACAATACTAATATAGAAATATAAATGGAAATTAACCTGAACTATATAATGGGCAAAATGTAATAATGTAATAATGTGCTAAAAAGACTGACTAGCGCGTATATAGAGAAAACAAATTTTAGAATTAAAATAGATAATACTGAATGTTTAAGTGTTAAGTGTGGGGAAGGGAGGAGACTCAGGCACCTGGCATAATTCCAGGAGCCTGTTTCTGGTTAACCCTTACAGCTAACAGCTTACTATTATCAAAAGTATAACTAATTATAAATAATTAGTAGATGAAAGTGTTAGATAAATAAATTTCACAGTAGCTGACTTACCAGATCTGTGTTCAGCTACTGTGAAATTTATTTATCTAACACTTTCATCTACTAATTATTTTGATACATATATAGTGTAATTGGGTGAAATATAATTGATTTTGAAAGGGTACCGCCCTCCTAGGTTTAGAGTAATAAAAGGAGCGGAGCTAATAGTACAACATCAACTTCGGAAGTCGAATAGATGTCGAACCCCACAGACGCGTGGGACACGCACTACAGTGTCGAATACTTCAGACACTGTAATTTTACTTGCTCAATTTTTTTTTTTATCACAATATGTCACTACTATGTGTTTTTTTTTCAAGTAAAATCGCAAAAGGGATCTACCAAGGAAGTTAGTAATATAAACGCCCCCCAAATATCCAGATCCTGAGGTATGGATGCACCGTAATAAATAAGGGTATAAAAATCAGAGAAAATGCAAGATGATAAACAAAAGAAAATGGGAGGAATCACATTGTGTAGCTGGAATATAAGGGGTATTAATGAACCAATTAAAAGGGGCAAAATACTAGCTCAGTTGAAATCATATAACACGGACATTACTTTTCTACAAGAAACGCACCTTAAACATCAAGATCAGATGAGATTGAGGGCGAATTGGATAGGCCAAACATTTCACTCCTCATATACTTCGAAATCCAGAGGCACCGCAATCATTATTCGCAAAGGAATACCATTCAAATCAAAGAACATTATATCAGATAAGGAAGGGAGATATCTTATAGTTACAGGAGAGATCCTTGCTACGCCAATCACCTTGGTAAACATATATGCACCCAATTTTTATAATCCTCAATTTTTTAATAAAATCCTGAATATAATCGCAGAATTTAACTACCAAAATGTTATAATTGGAGGAGACTTCAACTGTGTTTTAGATCCATACTTAGATAAATCGATGCAAAAACAAAGAGGTAATATGAAATCTAAAACTAGTGAACTCTTAAATACATATATAAAAAATACAAATATAGCAGACGTCTGGAGGATCGCGAATCCGACTGGAAGGGAATACTCGTTTTATTCAATGGTACATCAAATATACTCACGTATAGACTACTTCTTAGTGGATACAAAACTAATCCCTTATACTATGAACCCTAAATATCACACCAATACGATTTCAGATCACTCCCCACTAACTTTCGTTCTAAAATTAGAAGGAATGTCTACGAACAAATCGTTCTGGAGGTTTAACTCGCAAATTTTGAAAGACCCACAAGGGAGTATATATCTAAAAAAACAGATGGACCTATTTATTGAGACAAACGATACACCAGATATATCACCCACTTTATTATGGGAATCCTTCAAAGCATTTATTAGAGGAGTCATTATCTCGTATCAAGCTTTTCAAAACAAAAAGAATAAGAATGAACAAAGACAATTAGAAGAACAAATCAGAAAACTAGATATAGATAATGCTAAAGATCCAACTATGGATAAACATAATAAAATTTTAATACTGAAATTTAAGCTAAATAAATTATTATCAGAGAAGGTTATAAGATTATTCCAAATCACAAAACAAGAACATTTCGAATTTGGGGATAAACCCCATAAACTTTTGGCACGCCAACTGAAAAACGGGAAAAAGATCATGCAATTTTAAAGATTAAATCAGATAGAGGAGAATTACTAACACTACCTAATGATATCAATAAAAGATTTGCTCAATTTTACAAGAATTTATACACATCAAAAACGCTAATAGACAATAATAAAGTTTCAGAATTTTTGGACAACTGTAACCTTCCAAAACTAGAACTGAAGGAACAAGAGGAACTGGGAGCACAAATTACATCTAAGGAAATAGAAGACACAATAAACTCACTTAAGAATGGAAAAACATCAGAACCAGACGGATTCAGTAATGAATTTTATAAATGTTTTTACGACATAGTTACACCACGTCTACAGAAAATGTATACATACGCTTTTAAAGAACAAATCTTACCTGAAACACTAGCAGAATCAACGATCACATTAATATTTAAAAAAGATAAAGATTTAGCAGAACCAGGTTCATATAGAGCTATTGCTTTGTTAAATACGGACCAAAAAATATTAGTGAAAACACTAGCTAGAAGACTAAGTCAATATGTTAGTAAATTAATAAATGAGGATCAAACAGGATTTATACCTAAGAGACATTCATTTAATAACCTGAGACGTCTGCTTAACATAATGCACTCTCACAAACCTCAAGAACAAGAGTTAGCTATCATTTCATTGGATGCAGAAAAAGCGTTTGATCAAGTAGTATGGGATTATATGATTAAAGTATTGCAAACATTTCAAATGGGAGAGAACTTCATCGCATGGATAAAATTATCATATAACAAACCCACGGCTAGAATATTAACTAATAATATGCTATCTACGAAATTCCAATTAACAAGGGGCAATAGACAAGGATGTTCATTATCACCGCTGTTATTCGCTCTGGTAATTGAACCTTTAGCTGAAAAAATTAGAACACACCCGGATATTTACGGTTATAATACAAAATATTCAAATAACAAAATATCCTTATATGCAGACGATGTATTACCGTATATCACAAAACCCCAAATCAGTATACCAAACATATTAAATCTAATTGAGGACTTTGGATCTTTCTCAGGATATAGAATAAACTGGAACAAAAGTGAAATTATGTCGATAAAACCGAAAGACTCAACACATCTCTTGAAATTCCCCCTTTAAAATAGCCACAGAAAAATTTAAATATTTAGGGATTTAAATTACTAGAAACTATCACGCTATGTTTAACGCCAATTATAGCCCCTTACTTAAGAAACTAAATAATCTAATCAAATTCTGGAAAACGCTCCCGATGTCTTTAATAGGTCGAATAAATGCTATAAAAATGATCTTTTTACCACAAATCCTATATTTATTTCAATCAATTCCAACATATCGTCCAAAAAAGTTTTTCAAAAAACTAGACTCAGACATTACAAATTTTATATGGGATTATAAATCCCACAGAATACAAAGAGCACACCTTAGTAAACCAAAAGAGATGGATGGTCTAGCGCTTCCTAATTTTCTGTACTATAATTGGGCAGTAAATATTAAAAATATGATTCACCTGCTGGACAATTCTGCCCAGCAGGTGGACTGGATTGTAATGGAGAGAGAGGACTGCTCTCCGTGTAATACAGGAGCGACTCTCCTCTCACCAATGAATCTGAATAACAAAAATTATAATAAAAATCCAATGATACATAGTACAATTAGAACTTGGAAACAAATAAAACAGAATCTAAAATTAAGAAATCTATCTCTTTTAATGCCAATAGTCAATAACCCGTCGTTTAAACCTTCAATTAAAGATAAATCATTTACACAATGGGAAAGAATGGGAATCAAAACGCTCGGAGACTTGTATGAATTAGGAAAATTATTATCATTTCAACAATTACAACTGAAATATAATTTGAAAAATAATCAATATTTTAAATATCTTCAAATCTGTGACTATCTGAAAAAATACACAAAAGACTATCATAACATGTCTCCAGACTTATTGGATGAAGCCATGAAGACAAAGGCTGAATCAGCAAATCTAATATCATACTTATACAACATTATTTTAAATATAGAAATACCTACAACTGATGGTATTAGAAGAGACTGGGAACAAGAACTAGCTATAAAAATTTCAAAAGAGAGCTGGGATAAACACTTACTATATGTGCATAAATGCTCGATCAACGTACGACATACTCTAATTCAATATAAAACATTACATAGACTATATTATTCAAAAACTAAAATAAATAAACTTTTCCCCAATGTCTCACCCATTTGTGATAAATGTCAGTCACAAGAAGCTACCATAGCGCACTCTTTTGTTTTTTGTATAAAAATCCAAAAATTTTGGAATGAAATATTTGAAATCTTCACAAAATCATTTAAAATAAAACTTGTACCAAAAGCAGAATGGATCATTTTTGGAATATCAGAAGGTAACCCCGAATTAAACGTGTTTCAAAAGAACTTACTTAATTACGGGCTAATAATGTGAAAAAAGATTATACTCAAATTTTGGAAAAATGCTCCAATACCAACAATAAAAATGTGGATTTCAAACATGTTCGAAACACTACACTTGGAAGAGTTGAGACTCCTCCTAGCAGGCAAAGCAGACCACTTCCAAAAGACGTGGTCTGCATTTATGGAACTATTACAAGCATAAGGTGCAATAGTAATTTAAAATATAAATGGCACCAGGATCTGGTAACGGGGGGTATAAAATATATATATTTTTTAAAACACGGTTGGTATATCCTTTTTTGCGAGTTTTGTGTTACAATAGAGCGATTGTTTTTCCTTTTTTTTCTTTTCTTTCTAGGGTCTTGTTTCCTTTCTTTACTTCCTTCTCTAACTTCCTCCCTAAGGGGCTTTATTTTCCCAACACTTTCCTGCACCTTCACGATTCTTGCTCACTTTCCTTACTTCTTTTATTTCTATCTTTTTTAAAGCTCGAAAAACGAAGTGGTATAACAAATGTAATAAGATATATCTGATGTGTATTATTGTAATTTACTGTACTTCTAATAAAAATAAAATTTAAAAAAAACCCCCAAAAAAAACCATTCATGATAACAGAGTCAAGCAGCAGAGTATCGTGAACTTTAGTGTGCAAGATTATTCCATAATGGGGCTCGTAATGGAAAAGATTATAAAGGAATGCACAAGGGATCCTTGAAAAAGAAATATCAATTCAACAGAAATAATCCATTTACCCAGATCTAGTCCTCATACATCCAATTTACATGCCAAAATAATAAACTGTTTAATATCTCTGCCTCCCTCAGATACATGATTTTAATGCAAATGTTTTCTCCATAGTATTTTTGGCCAAAATTAACAATAAAAAATACATCCAAGATTACTGCCTTGTGGAGAAAATAATTGTTGTATCTCTATCCTAGGTTATAATCTGCTGCATTTCATAATTGTATCTTTGAATAAGACCATTCTATGCTTGCATTTCCTCATTCTGAAAATGTGTGTTCTTCTAAGTGCCTAATAAGTTCAGCCACCTGTGCCTTTCTTCAAAAGCTATTGCCCTGAGGTGCTGAATATCCTTGTGTAGAATCGGAGAGAATGCAATGAATCTCAGGAAGAAAAGTTAACAGTCTGAGAGATCGGTGTCAGTCATCTGAGAGAAAAGAAACCCGACAAAACCTGTTAGAATGAAAAGGGAACCGTGAGAATTTGATGCAAAGGAAGTGTGAATGTTCTAATAGAATAAAGAATGTGGACGGGCCAATAGAAGGAATCTGGAAAGAAGGAGATGGTGAGAGATCATCAATTATGCAAAATGTTCAAACAGAAGTTGTAATACTGAGGTGTGTGATGTTTTAAGAATGTGTAAAAATGTGAGGAATACCAGTGTTAGAGTGGAAGTTTTAATATTGTAGCAGGTGGTGCAGAAAGGCTACTGAAATCAGACAAACTTTTAAAATTAGAACTCTGTAGGAACCTTGACAGATAAGCCTATAACTTGTTTTTATAGTAAGCACTAAACTAACCATTGGGAAAGAGTATGTCATTGATGTAATAAACAATACAGTTGACATTTGGCAAAGCCCTTTCCAATCCTGCAAACAATACTTGTACATAGTCTCTGTTTCCTTAGATAAATGGTCACCAACATATTGGCTCCTGTTTTTATTGGCCACCTGACAAAAACAGTAGCACAAAAAACCTGGGACCTTGAAGTGAATTGAAGGATCATTTCCCCTGCGGCCAACCAGCCCCTGGGAGAGATAACTCTAAAATGGCCAGCTCGGGTGAAATAAGGGGCCAAATGTTAGAAACTATGTTGTATTGATTCAGAGGCTGTGTACGAGCACAATATGCTGCGCTCACAGAGAACATTGTATTACAAGACAATTCAGCCTTAAATTCCTATGTCTCGTACAATCATGTCACTGCAGTGATGCATGTTGGTTCTGAAAGTTGCATTGTTCCTGTATCAATAACACCAAACGTCCCTGGCTGACCCAACATTATTTAATTGTTCGCTTGCAAACCTAAAGGCACAAGCTGTAAAACCACATAAACTACACCCAATGAGACATGGTAGAACAGAGCAGTAAAAGCTCAGAAGGTCAGAACTAACAATATCAACGTGTGCTTAATATAGTGAAACATACTGAGACGTGGTAAGTGTCAATATGCAGTCTTTTCAGTACACCTTCCCGATTGAATAGCCTAAAAATGACGTTTTAACGTGATAGTGACATGGCTGCTGTTAAAGGTTTTATTATAGAAATGTAGATGTAGCTGTCAGTAAATTAAACCGGACAATTATTACATGAAGTTGAATGCAAAATTGGCTAAGGTCAGATATAAATAACTTGATGGGACATAGAAGTTTGAGGTTGTACATATCTAAACTGTCTGCGGGATAACTGTCCTAAATGTTTATGTGTAGGAAGGAACTGCAGATGCTGGTTTACACCAAAGAGTCTATCATGTCCTAATTGTTAACAGTCTGCTAAGACCACTGCAATAGGTAACCGTTGCCAGCCGCATTATCCGTGAGCCATGTGCTTTGCGTAGAGTATCCTTTAGCAGATACCAAGTAGCTGACCCAGTGGCTAAATCCCTCATGGCAAAAGTGCCCCCCCCCCCCCCCCCCCCACACTCTCCTCCACTAAAAGTCCCTTAGCGAGATCCACAGTTCGCAATGATGTATCCCTCTGCAGCTTACACCGTCTCTATCCGATTATATGCTTATTAGGAAACCACTTTGTTGCTGGCCATTATTTGCCCTGTTTTTTAAAACTGGCTTCCAATCCTCTCCCACCCCCCTCCCCCCAACTACAATCAGTCTAAAGAAGGATCCCAACCCCAAACGTCACCTCTCCATTTTCTCCAGATAGTGCCTGACCCACAGTTACTCCAGCATTTTGTGTGTTTCTTTGACATGTGCCCTTGCCTGCTGGCCTCCAGACTCATGTGTTGACAATTTTTTCTCTTGCTTCAGTACTTTGCAGAGGTTTGACACTGGCTAATGCCCAGAATTGATGGAGAAAGCAAACTGTGAATGACTGCAACTGAATTGCAGGCAAGATCTTCCAATTTTCAAAGCCACTAACCCTGAAAAATATTACTGTTTCAATTTGCAGTGATTCACAAACAGAATGGTCAACACCAGAAGAAGATGTAATTGAATTTGCTCCTAGCTGATATCTTGCAGCCAATTAATAAATGAAGAGACACAGAAGTAATGCAACCCCCCAAATCTGGCATGGAGGCGTTAGCCTGGCTAATGGATTAATAGTAACTCCTACCTACAATGCTTTCCAATGAAAACAGAGAATGTTGGAAGAGCTCGAAGGACCAGGCACCATCTGTGAAGAAACAGCATTAATATTTATTTTCAATGACCTTGCATCAGAATACCAAGCTTTTGTGGTAGGTTTGCCAGATAGTTAGCAAAATTAGGAAAACAATTAAAAGCAGATGTTTCAAAATAACAATACAAATAGATGAATTTCACATTAAGATTTCTCCAAATGTTCTCATCTAGGCCATTTGTGTTATTTGCTCTTTGTCCATGAAGCGATGCTGAACAGTAGCTGTATTTATCATGTGAAATATTATATTACAGCCCTGTTTATTTTTTTTAGCTAGATAAAAAGGATGCATGACGCCAAATAAAAAGTAAACATTTCTCCCAGATTCATGGGCAACATTAGCCTCCCGAGGAGCACTGTCAAATCATCTCATTTATTTTTGTTAAGAGTCCTCTGTAAAAACATTGCTGCCGTGGAATTGTGACCGGAGTTCATAAGTCATACAATGTTAGCAATGCTCTGGTTCACATCATGAGAATACGATTAGAAGGTTCTTTCTTTCTAACAGCAATTGTTGGGCCAAATGGCTTCCTTCAGTGTCATTTTTAAGTAAAATATTGAAAATCTAAGCAGTAGCTTTTAGAATCAAGGTCAGAGATGTGCAATGCTGCAAGATCTATATTTTAAAGAATTGAACAATCCCTTTAGGCTACAGCACATCTGCCAGGTCTCCACCCATCATCTCTGTCATAACTATCAGGAATCCAGTTCAGCTCCGACCATTGAGTATATAACCAAGTTCTGAATGGCTGGCAGAATATTTGTCAATGTTCCTCGAGGGACAAATGCTAAGGAAATAGAATCCTTCTCCCTGGGCCCCACACTGCTGATGACATTTGTGAGGGGGAAGGGATGAAAGATGCTTTAAATGAGGCTCTCTACAGACCCACATGAACGATACATTGCAAGCGCAATCCTACCATTTACTAATTGGTTTCCTGCTGGAGTTATATTTTAGTCATTGGCAGGAGCCCATTAGAACTATTATCAGTTGGAACCCTGCATTTTGCAAATTAATATGGAAAAATATTTTGCAAAATCGAATTGTATTCAATCACCTTTAAATTTAGTTTGTAAGAGGGAGCTGCAGATG
The DNA here is from genome assembly GCF_010909765.2 of Amblyraja radiata. NCBI lineage: Eukaryota > Metazoa > Chordata > Chondrichthyes > Rajiformes > Rajidae > Amblyraja > Amblyraja radiata. Next base: position 21,887,494 of record NC_045983.1, on the reverse strand, counting down.
CTGGTTTACATGCTGTGTTTAAATTTAGTTTGTTATTCAACACTTAAACTTAAAAATGAAAACTGATTTAAAAGCTGCAGGTGTTGCATAATAGTCCAATATAATGATGATCTAACTGTTGTTAATAAATAGAAAATGTATATTTATATATTCAATGAAGATAAATGTGCAACTTTCAATGGGATATAGGATCTTCTGTGTTAATATGAATAAACAGAAAGACCAATCGGGAATGATGATGTACTTTACATTGCAACCAAATTACTGAGATCTAATGTATTGTTTACCAAGGTGTAGAGATAGATGTAGCTGCCTCTCATTTCCAGCAATTCCTAAGCTTAGGTGCCATCCGTGTGGAGTTTGCACATTTTCCCTGTGACCACATGGGTTTAATCTGGATGTCCTAGGTCCCCTCCCCACATCCCATTGACCTGAGAGTTAATAGGTTAATTATCCACTGTAAATTTCCCCTGGTGTGCAGGTGAATAGTGAAATTTGAAGGGAGTTGATTGGATCATAGAGTGAATAAAATAGCACTGGTAATGGATCTGTGTGAATTAGTATTCGATGATCAACATAGACCGAGTATGCGAAAGGATCTGTTTTCATACTATATGCCTCCAAGAGAGATGCATTTTTCTTTCAGCTTCAATGTGTTTATCACCTTCCCCGCTCTCTAGCAAGTGCCAACTGCACAGTTATTAACAAAGGTTATTTCCATTTGCCAAGGAAGCAAATCAGCTGACATCTCTAACTCAAGAATGTCTCCAATAATCGATTAACACAGCAGTCGAGATAACATAGTGCTCATTGCAGAGCAGAAAATGACTACATATTAAATTTTGTAATCATTAAGAGTAGCTTAGATATGTCAAAGTAACCTCCGTGAAACGATTCTTAAACATTTAAACAGACATTGATGGAGGAAATACCAATCATCTATTTTCTGATTGCAGATAGAGGGGCCGCTATGTTCAATGGTAATTAAAATCAACCGTATTGATTGATTATCCCTAATAACCATGAACTGAAGAAATAGTAGTTAAATGAGGTTCTCAATGGGTTAAAAGCTTGATAAGACGGCCTCATTGTCCGGTGCTGAGCTAGGAAACACAGTGATCAAATAAACATGGGCAATGCATCTACAGCCAATGCTTCCCTCCGTGTAGAGAAACCTGTCATCTACAATGCTTCACCTTATGGTCTCATGGAAGAAAGAACGAAATTAAGCTGTTTCCATGTAATTGGGGCAATTTCATGACTTCACCTGTATATTCTGAAAACGGTAAAAAAAATGTGTTAATTTCAGGAGCTAGCTTGAAAATTGCGGATGTATTGAAGGTAGGAGAACATTAATCAGGGCAATATGGTCTACGGCTTGCTTTGAAGTTATGGTTGAGTCTGCAGCTTCGAGCAAACTTCAATCGCAACTTCTTCAATGAAACAAACATGCATCTCTCCTCTCATGTCCAAAGTCACAGATCTTTCCATTGACATGAATAAGACATGTGTGTCATTCTTAGCTACAAGTGAACTTTCCTTGATCAGAGGGCAAACCAGAATCTGATGCGGAGAATACCTCTTACCAGTCACAGGGGATCCAGCCAGCCCCAGTTCAACAGACATTTACAGGAGGACATCAAGGTCTTCCAGGTCTCATGTTTCTCCTCTGTCCCACAGCCTTACTTGCCCTAATAACCATGACAACCACGTTGACAAGCTGTGCAAGTCGTACAGCCAGGACTAATCATGGTGATCACAGCAGAGCTGATTTCCTGTGTGAGTGTGAAGAAGCTCTTAGTCAGCTTCAGGCACCTTTGCAGTGCTGCAAATAATTAAAGTTGTCTGGTATCCCCTGTTTACTGTTCCTATTCTCCATGGCTGGCCATAGCTCTCTGCCTGATGGTGCTACAGCACAGACATATACGCTGCTGCTGTTTGTTATCAAGGGGGTTAGGCAGCACATGATGGTTCTGCAGTTGTTCTTTGTCTAGTTATAGTGGCCCCACACTGGGCAAGCACACTCTGCATTCAAGTTATGGGATGAGGGTAGAGTGCACCAACTGCGGGCAGATGTGACCCATATTGAAGTTGCAAGCTTCCAAATGATTTACTTCTCATTTTAGCAATTTGATTCAAGTCACAGAGGATGGTTCCAGGACTAATCAAGGATACACTTTGATTCAGTGTTGTTTGGTCAGTGACCAAGATAGGGTGCTGTGATTATTACATGGCTGATGCCAGCAATTGTGTTTTCCTCTGGGTTTTCATTATAAAAGTGAAATTCTTTCCACATATACAGTATTCCGTCATCCCAACCAGCTGTTGTTTCTCCTTTTGTCACAGATCTTCAAAGCAGTAGGAGGCAGTTATCACTTATCAAACATCTCATGTCTATGGGTCCTACATTGTCCACATCAGTCAACTCAAATCCAAATCAAGTGGAATGCAGTCAAGCCAATCTGATGCTGAGAGGCTGCCAAAGAAGTAAGAATAAATCTTCAAAAGTAGTGTTTAATAGTTAGCAGTGCCTATGTTGTTGTCAGTTTGATAAAAGCAGGAACACTGATAATGCTTTTCCTAAAGCCATCTTTAAGAAGCTGAGATTGCTGCTTCCTGGTTCGGGTGGGAATTGCCCCCCCATGCACCTTCTGCAGAGGCAATCTTTCTTCCACCTCACCTCTACTTTCTCTATTGCCTCAGTAAAGTGTACATCAAGAAGGAGAATTTAACAGGGTCACAACCATCTGCAAGCAACTAATTTGAGGGCAAACTTTAAAATCTGCGAAAACTTCCTCAGCCCCAACTGGACCACAGGTGAAACCTAAGTCAACTATACAAAGATATAACACACTCAGTTGCACTAAGTGCTCAAAAGAACAATCCAGAAGCTGATTTATAAGTTTTGACTCCTTTAAATGGTGACGGTATAGGTGGGGTGATGGATGGGAGGGAGATTTCTTCAAGCTGCTTAATGTTTGCAAGCTGTTGGAGAAAGGCAGGGCTGGAGTTGTTCCGAAGGGATTTGACAATGCTTTATGGTGGTATTAAAGCAGTGAATGATACTTGTGTAATCCTTATTGCGGATTGAGGCATTCATTTGTTGTTCAGGTGAACTATTGTATAAGGCACTTAGTGCCCTTTCTGTCTGACCTGAGTCTCAAAGACCTTCTGAGTCAATGCTACGGAACCCAGTTTTTTCCCCAGCAGACTCTGTAACTGCATCTCTCCAGAATCAGTCCAACAATAGCATTGCCTTGGTACAGACAAAGGTAAAACTAGGACAGAGCACTGGAGTAACTCAGCAGGTCAGACAGCATGTCTTGAGAACATACATAGCTAACGTTTCAGGTCAGGATCTTTCTTCTGTTCTGACCCGAAATATCACCTATCCATTTTCTCCAGAGATGCTGCCTAGTCTGCTGAGTTATACCAGCACTTTATGTCCTTTTGTGTAAACCAGCATCTGCAGTTACTTGTTTCTACAAGGTAAAAGTAGTACAGGGTAGTTATACAGTAATTAACACTCATATCTTGGTAAGAAACGAAGCCACAGAACTATCTTTAAAAATCTCATCACTTGTTCATCTGGAATTTGTCTGTGCAATGAGAAAAGATTAAGGATGATGAAATCTGACATTTAAAAGTAAAAATACTTAAAACACTAAAAAGGCCCTGTCCCACTTATGCGATTTTTTCGGCGACTTGCCGACACCCATCATAGTCGCAGCAGGTTGCCGAAAATTTTCAACATGTTGAGAATCCAGCAGCAACCAGAAAAAAGTACAATTCTTCGGGCGACTACACCACGAAACATATCAGCTTAAATGGTCTAAATAGTATGGAGAATGGTCCACGATAACTCATTGCTTGGTCTCTGAACATATGCAAATACAGATTGACTTCTGAGGTTTGGATGACCTTGGATGTGTGATCAGTTGCCGTACACTGAACAGTTCTCCATTAGATCTGAAGACAAACCCTGCCCCACAGGAAGATCTGTGGCAGTGAGATGCAATACTGTGACAAAAAGAGAGTTTAGAAAATTGTTGGGATAATATCACAGCCTTATACAATACCGGTCCTCACTAAGATCGTTGTGGGTCCATGAATTGGTATCACGACATGCATGCATTGTGGAGCATTTATATGGACAGTTGAATATAGGTAGGGTGCTCTATTGACCTGCTTGATGGAGTCAAAGGCTTTGGCGAGCTCAAAGGCAACCATGTACTGGGGCCAAGGCTGCTCCTACATTTTTCTTTTGGCGAAGATCATGCCCACTGGATGAATGGAATCCGCACTAAATCGGGAGATGCTGGCAGGTGCCAATTATGGAGCCCCTGAAAACAATTGTTCTGTGCAAGACCGCATGAAACTTCTATGTAGTTACCCCAGTTGGATGTGTTTCCTTTCTTGAAGATAGTCATGATTCCAGCACCACTGAAGACCCCAGAACATCCTCCTCTTCCCAGATGTGGACATTGAGACTGAAGATCTTTAAAATTGAGTTTTACGGTTGCAGCAGGGATATCCTCAGCACTCAAGGCCTTGTTATATTTGTGTTGGGATATGGCCTTAAATGGCTTTGTAATCTATCAGGAGTACTGGCAAGGCAAGCTCAGAAACCAATTAATTCAATTAAGGAATTGTTTCTGTGACAGGAAACAAAGTGCAGGTATGTGTGTTCAGATTGCTGGCTGATCAAGATTGGCCTCCTTGCCAAAGTTTGTATTTGGATTAGCCACAGCGTTGCAAGTTAATAAATGGACTGGGTAAAGGAGAGCCTTACATCTACATTTCTTGACAATACCAAATTAAGTAGCACAAATTACCCATCCCATCAGCCAACACCTGCCCCAATCTGTTTCAGAATCCACAGTTACCCTTATTAGCAACCTCTGAACCCACAAAACTGTCATCGTCAGACCCAGAAGGAGGAGGAAGAGGAGGAGGAAGAAGAGGAGGAAGAAGAGGAGGAGGAGGAAGAAGAGGAGGAGGAAGAAGAGGAGGAAGAAGAGGAGGAAGAAGAGGAGGAAGAAGAGGAGGAAGAAGAGGAAGAAGAAGAGGAAGAAGAAGAGGAAGAAGAAGAAGCAGCGAAAAATAAGGAAGGTGGCGAGGAAGACATCGAGAATGACAAGGAGAAAGATGAGCAGGAAGAAGGAAAAAAAAGAGGAAGAAGTTGTTAATAAGTGGTGCTGATAAGAATAGAAAGTTGCAAATGGACTTGATAGGTTCATGGGAAAAAGTGTGGCAGATGAAGTTTAATGAGGGAAAGTGACATCATTCACTTTGGACCAAAAAAGCCAAGAAGCCAAGAGCACTTGATGAGAACAACGGTATAAATATTAAAGCCACTGGATAAATTAAGAACAAAATCTGAAAGGTAATGAATATTTGACCTATACGAAAACAAAATGTAGGAACTCAAAGAGATCAGATTTAAATCCTATGAAAAAGTTTATTTTACCTTTATTATAAAGATTAATAATTAATTTAACAGGATGAAAAAGATAATTCTGGAATTTGATTCCATGGATATAGAGAATATCTGGTAAAAATGGAACAGTTGTACAACCAGTATGCATTCAGAAAGTAAATGTGATATTCCAGTTATTTATTTTTAATTACTTTGTAAAAATTTCTAAACACCTGTTTTCGCTTCTCCATTCTGGGTATTGTGTGTAGATTGATGATTAAAAAAAAAAGAATTTAATCTATTTTAAAATAAGGCTATAACGTAACAAGATGTGGAAAAAGTGAAGGGTTCTGAATACTTTCTGAATGCACTGTAGATCTGAGGTGACATTAGTCAATGTAAATATGGAAACCTCTCTCCAAAAAAAGCTCTTGAGATCAACTGAAACTGAGAATGATGGATTTACTTTGTCAAACAAGAAAGTTATGTTAGGTGGATGGATTGGATGAATTACAATGCAGTTATGATCTAATTAAATAGTAGAATAAGATCAAGGACTGAATGGCTTAATCCTCTTCCAGTGCCCCTATGAAATATAATCATTCTGGCAGGCACATGACATTAATCTGACATGTTCATACGCAGAAAATACAGGCAAATCCCTAAAATACCTCATTGCCAGATGTAGGTCTGTCAGAAATTCAAACAAAAAATCTTACACCACTTGTGTGCCATTGAATCAACTATAAGAAATTCATTCGAGCCATAGAACCATACAGTGTGGAAACAGGCCCATCAGCCCAACCTGCCCACAACCTGCCCACATGTGTCAGCTACACTAGTCTGAGCTGCCTGCATTTGGCCTATATGCCACCAAACTTGTCCTATCTATGTACCTGTCTTCACCTTCAACCTATGTCCTCGGGTCCTTGATTCCCCTACTCTGGGCAAGAGACTGTGTATCAACCTGATCTATTCCTCTTGTGATTATATACACCTCTATAAAATCACTCTTCATCCTCCTGCGCTCCAAGGAATAAAGTCCCAGCCTACTCAACCTCTCCCTATAGCTCATACCATCGAATCCTGGCATCATCCTCGTAATCTTTTCTGTACACTTTTCAGCTTGACGACATATTTCCTATAACATGGTGCCCAGAACTGAACACAATCCTCTAAATGCAGCTTCCCCAATGTCTTATGTAACTGCAACATGACTTCCCAACCTCTATATTCAATACTCTGATGATGGCCAATGTGCCAAAATCCATTTTGACGACCCTATCTACCTGCGCCACCTTCAAGGAACTATGTACCTGCACTCCATGATGGATTCCATCAACCATTCTTCAGCCCACCTGGCCAACCGATCAAGATCCTGCTGCAATTTTTCACAACCATCTTCACTATCTGCAATACCAGCCACTTTTGTATAATCTGCAAACTTGCTAATCTTGCCATGTACGTTCTCATCCAAATCATTGATGACAAACAGTAACCGACCCAGCACCGAACCCTGAGGCACTCCACTAGTCACAATCCTCCAGTCCGAGAAGCAACCTTCCACCATCACCCTCTACTTCCTTCCATGAAGCTGATTTTCTATCCACTCACCTATCTCTCCTTGGATCCCATGTAATCTAACCTTCCAGAGCAGCCTACCATTTGGAACCTTGTTGAATGTTGTATATAGGGAGTTCATCCCTATATACAACATCTACAGCTCTGCCCTCAACAACATTTTTGGTCACATCTTCAAAAAACTCAATCAGATTCATGAGATACGACCTCCCACGTACAAAACCATGCTGACTATCCCTAATCAGCCCATGTCCATCTAAATGCATGTACACCCTATCGCTCAGAATACTCTCTAGTAACCTCCCAACTACAGATGTTAAGCTCACTGTCCTATAGTTCCCAGTATTTTCCCTGCAGCCCTTCTTGAATAGAGGCACAACAGTTGCCACCCTCCAGTCTTCCGGCACCTCTCCTGTATTTAATGACGACTCGTAAATTTCAACCAGCGCTCCCGTAATTTCCTCTCTAGTTTCCCACAATGTCCCCAGAGATATCTGATCCAGCCATGGAGATTTGTCTGCCTTCATACACGATAGATTTGTTTTTCCTTCAGTGATGATTACTTAAAGTAATCCTGCAGCCTCGTTCCTGCTCCATATTTTGAAGGTAACCTTAGAAGCATCTGTGCACATCTCCTGATCTTAACTGGATAATACGCCTTGCTAAATTATATCAGACGATAATTTCCCTTGTAGAAAGTAATCTCACTGACCAACATTAACAACCACCAGACAAAGATTTACATTCCGACATTCTGTCTACCTCCTTGATGACTCGTTTGGTCATTAGGGAACCATTACTCCTGGTAAATGCACTGTAATGAACAATCTTTAAAAACAAGAAGGTTCTGAATTCATTTCCCAGCCAACGGTAAATGACATAGAATGCTTTCTTGTAGAGACAATACAATTTCCGGACCTGTACTTTGCCAGGAGTGGTAACCCTATCATTTTTTTATAAGCCACTCATTATATTCAAGACCTCACTGTTTGCGTTAATCGAGAATTTACTCCAGCTGTACACTTCAAGAGGAAGAATATCAATGCAATTGTAAGGATTATTGGATTATATGAAGAAGGGTCTCGACCCGTAACGTCACCCATTCCTTCTCTCCAGAGATGCTGCCTGTCCCGCTGAGTTACTCCAGCTTTTTGTGTCTAAGGATTATTGGGGTTGAGCAGGAACATGGAACCAAGGTCAAACATCAAATTAGTCCTGGTCTTGTTGAATGATGGAGCAGGCTCAAGGGACTTTTTGGGTTTTTTCAGCTCCTTGTGTTATGTTATGGAAGAACAAGGAGGTATGATTGTGGTAGAAAGATCTAGTTATAACATCAGGTTTAATAAAGGTGCAGTGGAGCAGTGGCCACCTCTTGTTTTGTCATCTCTATAATTTCATTAAAATACAGATGACATAGAGTTATGCAGCATAGAAATGGGCCCTTCGGCCCACCTTGTCAATGGCAATCAAATTAGTATACTGGGCTGATTCCATTTGCCTGCATTTGGCATGTAGCCCTCTGTATATGTCTGTATATTTGTCCAAATATCTTTTAAAAGTGGTAAATTTATCTGCCTCTGCAGATTCCTCCAGCAGCCCATTCCAGATATGGACTACCCTCTAAGAATATTGTGCTAAGGTCCTTCTTAAATCTCTCCTCTGTTACCTGAAGCCTAAGCCCTCTAGTTTTAGAATCTTCTACTATGGAAAAAGACTATATTATCCATGCCCCTCATGATCTTGCTCCTCAATAAGATCGCCCTTCAGCCTCCTACACCCTAAGACTGTCAATATTAAAAAATGATTATTCTGAAAATAAGGACACTTGCTAAAAAAGAACTATTGCAAGTCCCTCTGTGTTTACAATTTACAGCTTTCACTCTCATTTTAAAGTTCAAAGTATTTATATTTCCATTAATTTAAGACCCAGAGACCTAGGTTCTATCCTGACTAAGGCTGCTGTCTATATGGAGTTTGTACATACAGACTACATGGGTTTTCTCTGGGTGCTCCGATTTCTTCCCACACTGCAAAGAAGTACAGGTTTGGAGGTTAATTGGCTTCAGTAAAATAAATTGTCAATTGTCTCTAGTGTGTAGGATAGTGCTAGGATTGGTGGATCAGTGATCGGGGGTTGGTGGTCAGCATGGACTTGGTGGGCTGAAGGGTCTGTTTCCACTCTGTTTTTCTAACCTAAACTAAACCTATTTCTTACTGCTACCTAGTTCACAGAGATTGACACACGTGTCCTTTCTTCACCTAGGAGCTCACTGACATGAGCAGAATCCCCACTTTTCAGGTTGTCCAGACATTCTGTCAGTGGGCTTGCTCCAGAAGGTTGCTGGCACTGCTGGAGAAAGGATGTAGTTTGGAAGTGGGTAGGTTCTGTATTCCACCCACATTGCTGGAGAAAGGCAGAGGAACTAGGCGTTCGTTACCAAAGGACAAGTCTTGGAGATTGTTTTGGCTAATCTAATGTCAGGGCACTGAAAGGTGCCAAAGTGCAAAAGATGAGCGTTGTTAACACTCACCAAACAGAAGTAAGTAACCAATCCATGCCTTTAACTGCTTTCATATAATACAGCTGCTGCTATTGAGACAAAGTCACTGATAACACTAAATAACAGATGAGTTGGTGGATACAGTTAGATATGCCCTTTTTCCAGAGCCTTTTCTATTTTCAGTGCTGGGAAGCCATGACTCATTTGGAAGCAATTTCCTGGTTTCAAACAGAGTTGTATTTCTTTTTAAGATGCTCTTTGCTAACACATAAGCAATAAGACTTTGCTGTTATCACAGTCAGTTGTCTCACAGGGCCTGCAAATTTCGGTGACATACAGTGTGTGGCCCCAATCAAGGTTTGCCATGGGCTGACCAACAATAAATCAGCATGAGGTTCCTTTATTACACTGCCTGACAACGTAGGCACTGACACATTGGTTTATCTTTCTTTAAGTGTGCTATTTATCAACGGACAGCACCTCGACTGCTGTTTTGATCTCAGGATCTGTGGCTTGGTTACAGAGATTATTATATGAAAACCCTGAGTGGGTAGTAAAGGCAAATACTCTCACAACATTCAGCAAAGGAATAGAAGACGATGGAGCAAATGCTGGTAAATTAGTTTGGTATAAATGTTTACTTGATGACTGGCATCGACATGGTGGGCTTAAGGGCCTGTCTCTGTGCTCTGCAACCCTATGATTCCAACAGTACTGAGGAAGACCTTTCTGCATGGCACCAATCTTTCTGTTGGATTTAACCATAAATTGATCCAGACGTCCTGAGTCCAGGCATTGGGCTGGAAACAGCACCTTCTGCTGTGTTGCCAGTACTGTTGCCTGCCCTTGCCCTGCACCTGCGAACTTTCCATGGAGTCCATGGGGACACTGCAAATCTCTGCAGAATTACAGCTTGGGGTTAGGAAATCCCACCAATTTGATTTGTGGGTAAGTCTGACAGAAAGACTGTCTGCCCCAATAGTTACAGAAGTTCCTTCATATCTTTACATTCCCTTATAACACAACAAGAGGCCATTCAGCCCATCGAGGCTTTGCTGCCTTTTAAAGTAATCAAATTCTTCTATTCTTTTCTCTACAACTTATTTCTCTCCCCTGCTTATCCACTCCACTCTGATTCAACTGCCACCTACTTACACTGGGGGTAATTTGAAGCACCCAACAAACTTACCCACACATCCTTAGGATGTGAGAGGACTCCTGAGCAGTGGAAACTCTGCTCACAGAGAGAATGTGTAAATACCATATGGTGTTCAAAGATAGGATTTGATCGCATCACTGGAGATTGTGGCATTGAAATCAATGCAAAGAAACTGCTACTTGGACAGCAAAGTAGAGATCTTTCATTTTAAATTTGATTACTTTAATTGGTTAGAACGATTTAATTATTTTGTTGAGTATGGATGTTTTCAAACTTTCAATTTTTTTTCAAATAGTAATTTTAAATTGTAAGCATTGTAACTTGTATTATCTGCTGAGCCTTCTTGAACATTTGTGAATGTCAATGCCATTGTCAACATTTTATGTGACTAGTTGGTAAGTCTTGGGGAAGGGATGTGACAGAGTGGATCTTCACATGCTGTCCAAGCCATCCCCCAGCTGCAGCTGGGCACCAAGGATGGAAGAGGTCCATTGGCTGTGATGCACTGGCCTAAATCACACTAATGTGGTGGGAACTGGTTCTCAGTGTAAAACCTTCCTGGAATCACTGGAGGAGGCAGCAAGCTGACAGTGATCACAAGGTCCACAAACAAATTGCCCCAGTCGCAATGCCTTGGGGAGTCAGATACAGAGTGCTATGTTTATGTCTGAATTTGTCCATTCATTATGCCGGAGGGTGTCAGACTCAAAGTGTGATGTTTATGCACAAATGCCAAAAAAGACAGACAGAAGGTCTTTCACCCAGAGCGGGATAATGAGGAAGGAGAAGGGCTCATATCAATAGGACTTTTCCCCTAAGTACCTCTGCCCTAGTTTCAACCCTCTAAGAAACAATGTTACTGGAGGAAGTCACAAACCTCTGTGGTGACAGGGATGTGAGATATTGTCCAGGCAGAGCTCCTTCCATGCGCACACACATGGACAAGATACATATCTCGGTGCCATTTGATAGCACTGAGATTTTGCAAAAAATGAAAGCAGTGAAATCACCAGGACCAGATGGGATGCATTTTAAGACTGAAGGAAGAGCTAGACGAATATGGTCTTGGGTGTTGAAGCCCCAATTTCTAAATTATGGATGACACAAAACTTGGGGGTATTGCAAACTGCGAAGACGTTATTGCAGAGTTGCAATAGGCTTTAAACAGACTGAGGAAATCAGATTTCAGGGTATGCTAAACCTTTACAAAACATTTAAGTATAGTGTTCAATCTGGTAAACAAATTATAGGATGGATATGAAGGCATTAATGATGGTTAGCAATCGATTCTTGAGAGCAGTCTCTGGAATAAATGACTACAATTGCAAAAATAGATTTGGAGGTTGGGACTGTTTTCTTTGGGGAAAAAAAGCTGAAGAGGTTTGACAGAAATATATATAATAATGAGGGGTTTGGAGTGAATCGTGAGAGGCTGTTCCCTTGTGGAGGAGGTCAGGGACGGGAGATCAATTAATAAAGAAGAAGAATTTTAAAACTGTGTTATTACACAGTGTGTGATTGGATCAGACGGCCGTAGCGATAAAGGCAGGTTCTGATGTGGTCTTGAATGGGTTAAAAATTCAGAGAAGAAAACTTTACAAGGCTACGGATAACAAACCAGAGGTAGAACAAGAGAGAAGCTCGGCCAGAAGGCTGACATGGACTCCAAAGACGTACAGGTTTGTAGGTTAATTGTATAAATGTAAAAATTGTCCCTAGTGTTTGTGGGGTAGTGTTAATGTGCAGGGATCGCTGGTCGGTGTGGACTCGGTGGGCCAAAGGGCCTGTATCCGCGCTGTATCTCTAAACTAAATGATGGGATGAATGGCCTCCTTCTATGCTGTAACCATTCCGTAATTCTCTGATGGGGTCACTGTCAAATGTCACTGTCTTCCAGCTCCCATGGGGAGTGTCTGTTGCACACCTCAATACATTGAAAGACCCTATCGCTCTTGAGAAAAGACCATAAGGCTGTGTGGTCCCATAGGTTTCTGAGAATTCCAAACTCCTAGGATGTTCAGGGAGCAACAGAATATACCCTTGTAGTATACATGGATTGTAAAGGCTTAATGGCCAAGCCGTATGTGACCATGAAGACATGATTTTCATGGTCAATGCCAGGATACTTGAACCACTCGCACATCCCTCCTCAGATGGTTCATGTTGTTTGCCTTGCTTCAACTGCCATCCTGCAAATATGGCTGGGTCCTGGAGGACAAGTGAATTCCTCTCCTTCCTCGGCTTCTGAGACTATTTGAACTAATCAAGTTGATTGTCTTGATAGCAGTTGCCATGGGAAAAACAAAGCTTGGAACAGGGTAGTGATTGGGTGCAGTAGATGAGATTCTATTTGAAAGAGAAGTTTGTTCGATCACAAGCAGCTACATTTGTTGGAGTATAGAACGTCGAGGGAAAATCTTACTGAGTCGAAAATAATCTTTATGGAGCACAACAGGGTTTGTGTTGAAGATGGACACAAAATGCTGGAGTAACTCAGCGAAACAGGTAGCATCTCTAGAGAGAAGGAATGGGTGACGTTTCGGGTTGAGACCTTTCTTCAGACTCAGGGGGGAGGGAAACTATGGAAGGGTACAAAGATCATGTAAGGTGTGAAAAGGACAGATCAAAGCAGACGATTATAGCAGGAGAGATGTTTCCACTGCTCGTCATAGTTGGGGGAGTGGTACAGGCTGGATCACTGGGAGTCTTTAAAAGGGAAATAGATGAAAGATTGGTAAACGGAGGGCTGCAGGGAACTGGCACAGATGAGGATATGAGGCTTGGGGGAGATCATTCATGATGGTATTGAATGGTAGGACAGGCTGAAGGGGCCAAATGGCCTACTATTGCCTCTATTGTTTATGTTCAATGCTCCCGGCTATACTTTCCGGGAACAGCGGTAACCTTCATCATCACATGGTGCATATTTCTGTCATTGTCTTCCGGAAGGGCCAACACTTACCTGACACCCACCAGTAGTGGAGCAGGAAGAGGGAAGCAGAACATTGGCAGGTGGCAATGGAAGGAGACTCTCTCTGGATATGTTTTCAGGGCATAGTTCACACCTGTAGATTCTTTTGATGACGGTACTCCAATGGTTTTATGTCAAGTATTTAGGAAAATGATAGCCTGCCTTAACACAACTTAACTTTTGGATTAATTTTCCAAGACCCCATTGCAAAACCTGACTGCAAAATTTGGGCACTTCAACTTCTCCATAGCCGCTTATCCAACCTGTGATCAATATCCACAACACAAGCTGCAGCCAACCACGGAAGGCCTGGCTATGACATGCAACGATATTCCGGGAAAAGCTGCAGTTCTGGAATATAGATAAAAAAAGATTCACCTCCTTAGATTGAAAATTATTCTTTGCTTTAAAAGCCAAAAAATGTTAATGTTCCTGGCTTTATAAACTCCAGAGATACATTTCTCAATAAAAAACTTTGCTGAAGAGGATTTTTTACATAGAATCATTAAACCTCTTGAAAACATCTAGTGAATTGGCCTCCACTGCCCTCTGTGGCAGAGAATTCCACAGATTCTCAACTCTCTGGCTGAAAAAGATTTTCCTCATCTCAGTCCTAAATGGCCTCCCCCTTATTCTTAAACTGTGATTCCTGGTTCTGGATCCAACATCTGGAACATTTTTTCCGCACCTAACCTGTTCAATCTCTTAAGAATTTTATATGTTTACAAAAGATGCCCACTCATCCTTCTAACTTCCAGATTTAAAAAGCCAGTCAGGGACAGCCTGAAAAACTTATCTTCAAGGTCGGCAGGGCTGCTCCCAACAGGCTGCTCCGCTAGACCTAGCCCTACTTTTAATTTCTAATCAATTTACTGATTTTCCTCCTCTTCCTGCTCAGTTTCCACCACCACCAGCAGATAGAAGGACATTAATGCAGATAACCATTATTGTTATGGATGAAATAACTCTGAATAAATAGGATAAGAAGAGACCAAGTGATATTGAAATGGAAACTTAATGTCATCTGCATGGTTTGAGCCATTTTACCCCTTTAACCCACTTAAAGATAACTCCTTTAAACCTTGGTTCTGTATGCAGTGCCATAGGAAAGAATCTAGTGGATGTGACAGAGAGAAAGACATTTAATACAAATCATCCGCCCACAGAATTGGATTAGGCCAGTTGAACATTACGGACAAGCAACTTTTGTAATAGTATTATCAAACATTTTATAGCAGATGTTCCGATATGTATCAGGGTTAAATATGATAGATGTTTGAGAGGCAGGAAGGAAGGCATTGTGACAACTTGAAGACAGCTTCTGAACTACCCCCTTGTTTCAATGCAGGATCTGTAGTCTTGTCTCTTCTGCAAATTACTCCACTGCCCAAGGACTTATGTAAAATTAAACTGAGGATCACAAAGGGCAGATGGATTTCTCCACTGCATATCAGAAGAACAGCAATCATTTCACTTGAGTTGGAAATGTATTACAGCAAGTTATCTATTACTGCAATGAGGCACTGGGATTTAGAGATTTTCAGCACAGATAGTGCAGACTGTTGGGAAGCTGGAACAAAGAAAATAACCTTGCATAGCTTTGATTATGGTGACATTGTACATTAGTGGTACAATGATAATTTGAGACGCAATGGTGCTTTTCAATGTAAATGATGAAACAATTTGCCAAACATTTTTCGATTGAAAAATTTGCATGCCTGAAACATTGTAAGAATGAGAAAAATCATGCAGAGGACAAACGTTGCACGGATGAGTACAAGACGTGTGTGCTTGAAATAAAAGGAAATGCAATTCCAACACACACTTTCTGCAAATATCTACCGACACTTTTGGAGGTTATGGAAACGTGACTGTTTAATGGTGGAGTTAAATTTCACTTGCTCATCTAACATCGTTGATGCTAAATCAAATTGACGAAAATATATCTAATCATGTAAAGATTGCTGAAATATACAAAGGACGTCAATTTGCACACCTCACCCCACATGTGTCAGCTTGTACAAATCAGCAGACGTTCTCCATTACATTACAATTACCTCATTGACACAGGATGCAAAGGTTCAATGTTCAAAGTCAACCTCGAAGAGTACAGAAATACAGAAGTATATCCCAAAATTCTTCATCCATGATGCCCTCAATCTAATCTATTCTCCTGTCCAAGACATGACAAGGTCAACTGGCAGGCTTTTCATCTTAGTAAGGCATCTTTGCTGATCCTTGCTCCTGTCTGCTCCCTATATCCAGAGTTTATTTCCCATCAGATGTTGGTACAGCATTTAATACCTTGAATTTCCCATCTCTGCTCTGGATATCATTTACAGCATACCCATTATCAGGCCAGCTCAACACTATACCTGATTGGGGGCGGTTTCATCTAATGCCACAATTGGACTCAGCATCCAGCCCTGCGGGAAAATATTTTTTCAAGTATAAGCATTGAGGGATAAGTTATTTTGTCAAACAAAGTGTAATGATCAGTATCGCTGTACATGAATGGTCTGGACCTATCCACTTGAAGAGTAAACTTCTTCCCACCCTGCTTCCTGTAAAGACTCTATACCCTACTCCCAATTCCTTCCTACACCGCATCTGCACCCAGCATGAGGCTTTCCATACAAGATCATCGGAGATGTCCTCATTCTTTAGGAAACGGGGGTTCCCCTCTTCCATTATAGATGAGACTCTCACTAAGGTCTCCTCGATATCCCACAGCTCCGCTCTTGCTCCCCCTTCCCCCCATTCGCAACAAGGTCAGAGTCGCCCTTGTCCTCACCTTCCACCCCATCAGCCATTGCATACAGCATATAATCTTCCAACACTTTCACCACCTCCAAAGGGATCCCACTACTGGCCACATCTTCCCATCTCCACCCCTTACTGCTTTCTGCAGAGACCATTCCATCTGCAACTCCCTGGTCAACAGGTACTTTCCCGTGCAACCGCAGGAGGTGCAACACCTGTCATTTTACCTTCCCCATCGACTCCATCCAAGGACCCAGATAATCTTTCCAGGTGAGGTAGAGGGTTCACCTGCACCTCCTCCAACCTCTACTGTATCCACTGTTCCAGGTGTCAATTTCTATACATCTGCAAGACCAAGCGCAGGCTCGCCGATCGTTTCACTGAACACCTCCGCTCCGTCCGCCTTAACCTACCTGATCTCCCAGCTGCTCAGCACTTTAACTCCCCTTCCCAATCTGACCTTTCTGTCCTGGGCCTCCTCCATTGTTAGAGTGACGCCCAGCGCAAGCAGCACCTCATATTTCACTTGGGTAGCTTACACCCCAGTGGTATGAACATTGACTTCTCGACCTTCAAATAGACTTGCTTTCCCTCTCTCTCCATCCCCTCCCCCTTCCCAGTTCTCCCACCAGTCTTACTGTCTCCGACTACATTCTATCTCTTTCCCGCCCACTCCCCTGACATCAGTCTGAAGAAGGGTCTCGACCTGAAATGTCACTCATTCCTTCTCTCCAGAGATGCTACCTGTCCCGTTGAGTTACTTCAGCATTTTGTGTCAACACTTGAAGGGTACCTGGAAGTTGACACCTGGAACAGTGGGTACAGTAGATGAGGTTGAAGGAGGTGCAAGTGAACCTCTGCCTCACTCTATACTCATGACTGTGTAGCCGGACATAGTACGAACTCCATCATCAAGTTCGCCGACAACACCACTGTTGTGGGACGAATTACTGATGGTGACGAGTTAGAGTATAGAAGTGAGATCGACCGATTGACCAAATGGTGCCAGCACAATAACACCAACACAACCAAGGAACTGATTGTGGACTTTGGAATGGGTAGGATAGGGACCCACAATCTCATTTATATCAACGGGACGATGGTGGAAAGGGTCAAGAACTTCAAATTCCTGGGCGTGCATATTTCCGAAGATCTTTCCTGGTCCCAGCACACTGATGCAATTATAAAGAAAGCACATCAGCGCCTCTACTTCCTGAGAAGATTATGGAGAGTCGGTTTGTCAAAGAGGACTCTCTCGAACTTCTACAGGTGCACAGTAGAGAGCATACTGACTGGTTGCATCATGGCTTGGGATTGGGATCAGGTAGAAGGTACAGGAGCCTGAAATCTGGTACATCCAGGTTCATGAACAGCTTCTTCCCCACAGCCATCAGGCTATTAAATTCACCATCAAACAAACTCTGAACTATAACAGCCTATTGCACTTTATCTGTTTATTTATGTGTATATATATGGTCTATGCTATATAGACACACTGAACTGTTCTGTATTTATGCTTACAATATTCTGTAGTGCTGCAGAATTTCATTGTCCTATCTGGGACACATGACAATAAACTCTCTTGACTTGACTTGACTTGTCTCACTGTGCAACAGGCAGAGGGAACCACAATTACTGTCAAATTCTGTTCAAAATATTGAAGCAAAATGATTACTATGGTTCTCTCTCCACATGCTGTTTTCATATCAGATTCCCATTATCTACACAATTTTGTTTTCAGTTTATAACTGAATAATGACCTGGCAGACTTACCAACGTTAATTCTGCCTCGTGCTTCTGGCTAAACTTCACCTATCATCATCCAATGTCCCTACTGGACTAGATAAGAAGCAGGTATGGCAGGGTTAGGATTCCCAACTTGAATACCTGAGTTGTTCCCTGTCCCCACCCCAGCCCTTGCCTAGTATAGGCACAACAAATCAGGTGTCAGGCACTTCCGGCATTTGTTTGCAAGCAAAACTGTGGAGTATTTGAGGAGCACTTTTCTTCCTCTGCTATTTCCTTTTGTGTACATTTTGAAAGAGTTCTTGGTTTCTGTGGGGTGTCCCAAGCTGTAAAGGACCTTCTGCCATCATATTTCTTTGTGCTTTGCAGAATCCCTACTGATAGTCCCATTCCTGAAAAGCCAAAACAGGAGCAGCATTGTGGAGAAGGATAATGTGACCTTCGGTCTTGGCTGCTTTTATAGAACATAGAACATAGAATAGTACAGCATGAGACAGGCCCTTTGGCGCACAATGATCATACTGAACATGATGTCAAATTAACTAATCTCCTCTGCTCATGGGTGATATGTATCCTTTCATTCCCTGCATATCCATGTGGGATCTTGGGACATATGTTTGATCTGAGGAATCATGTTCTCAATGACAATGATTCCATCAATGTAACATCAGTCTGAAGATGGGTCTCCACCCAAAACCTCACCCATTCCTTCTATCCAGAGATGCTGCCTGTCCCGCTGAGTTACTCCAGCATTTTGTGTCTATCATCATTTTTTTTCATCCGTTCTTGATTGAACCAAAGCAATTTTGTATTGGTACTTTATCATGTCCATTATCTCGCACCAACTCTTCCACTCCTTGCATGCCATTCCAGTATTCTTTTGTAGTGCTGCCGCTGAAATTTCTGAACCTAAGTAAGATGTCTGTGCAATCTCTGCAGGTCACTGGCAAAATATTATAAACCTAAACCTGCAAGTGCTTTAAACCTTCTGGGAGCTGTATTGTCAATATTACACGTGTTTGTCATCCTAATCAAAAGCTTTCCCAGCGCATTCACCCATTGACCATAAGAAATCCCATGACTATACATGTAACAAGTTAATGTACGCCACTTTGTGCAAACTCACGTTCAAAGCATTTTACTTTCAAAGATGCATAAGAATCGTAAAATGCAACATTTTCCAAAGCTGATATTGCGATCTTGATGAAGCAATTAAGCTCCGAGTGACCTCAGTCTATGGTTATTTTCAGCATTTGAAGAAGCATCTGGCATTGGAGAGATAGGCTAATGTAAACACAGCTCCAGAAAATTATGAATTACATGCTATAATAACTTTGACAGAACGAAACATCATTCAACTGACTGGGCACATTGCCAATGAAAAGCTAACAGCATATTTAAAATATATAATCTCTCTTTGCACCATTCATCGTAAATTTGGCGCAGATTGAGGCTCCTTCATGTCAGTCCTTGACCTTATTTTCTGGTTGTCAAATGGAAGGAAATTGCAGGCCTCAACCTTTTAAAGATTTGCAACAGCATTTCTCAAGTCCCTCAAAACAACAATACGTTGGATTACTGAGTGAAGTATAAAGTGATCCGCAATCTCAATTTCTCGTCTTTGAAGGATAAGCACCAGCGAGGTACACAAACATTTTGTATTCCAATGTTACACAATAAAGTGAGTATGGATTTAAAAATCTAAATTGAAAGGTTTAGGTAAGGTTCATTGAGGGAGGTTGTAAATTTTCAAGTACGACAACAAAAAAAGTAACAAGACTTATTTTTTCCATTACTGGAGTCCAGATAAGCAGAAAAGAAGTGTCTGTGCAGTTTGTCTCTGTCAGATCCAGAGACCGTCTAATAACTGCATGAATTTCCAGCATGTACGTGCATGAAATTCTGAAAAATAACTCTTCACCAGTTATCCAAATATTTACAGAATGGTTATCAGAGTAAAGAAAGCAAAACCTCTACAGTGTCAAACACTAAAGGGGTACTTAAGATGCCTGAAGAAGATGTGGATCCTTCAGGGATGTCAGGATACTCTATAGTGGCACATGAGATGGGGTGGTGCCTGAGTAGGTTGCTACTCCCGTGCACAAGCAGCTGGCTTTCAATTTAACCAAAGCTGACTATGCCAGGAGCAAATGAAAACAAATATGGGAACAAGAAGTAATCAGAAAGCAGTTTATTTTGAAGTATTTCACACAATAATGTATAAAGGTAGGATAAAATACAATGGATAAAAATAGGTGTAGTTTTAAAAGAATAGATAAGGAGGAAGTGATAGAGAGAAAGAGACCATTTGGAAATGAAGGGGACTAGAGGGAAAGAAATTAAATGAGTAATTATTTGATGCCTCGCGTCCATTTCAGAACCCTTAAAAGCATTTTAAAACCACTGAAGTACATTTCAGTTGTAATTGATGTATGAATATAAGAAACAAGGTACCTAATGTAAATACAGCCAAGCTCCCATGAACAGAATGACCAGAAAACCTAAAAATGAGTATGAACGGACACCAGGATTAAAGGCTGAGGAGTTATTGTAGGAAGGAACTGCAGATGCTGGTTTACACCGAAGATAGGCACAAAATGTTGGAGTAACTCAGCGGAACATGCAGTATCTCTGGATAGAAGGAGTGGGTGACTTTTTGGGTCGAGACCCTTCTTCAGATCTCTGCTTCACAAATGTACCATGTTGACAGCTGATCGCTCAAAGGATTGGTTTGACAGGGATCAACCAACTTTGCTTTGGGATTAAGTCTCCTTATTTACATCTACAAAGAGCCAGCCAACCAATTTCAAGCCTATGCATTACCTAATATTAAATTGGTTGGATTACATCAGAAGATGCGCAAGTGCATCCTTGCCATATATTGGAGACACAGAGTTCCGATTAGCGCCTAAGAGCGATATAGGATCATTGTTCTTTCTCCTCCAGTTTTTACCATACTGAATGTCAATCTCTAACCCTATTAATGCAAAATACCCATTTGCATCATGCTATAGATTTTACTTCGGAGTCACGTGAGTGACTACGTGAAGAACCCGCTTAGCGCGCATGCGCGGCATTGCGTTCAGCAGTGTAACAGCGGCCGCATCGGGAGTCAGGCGATCCCGCTACAGATTGAAAGACGGACCGTCAGGTAGGTACCCTGAGGTCAGGTTCTTTCACAGGAGAGCCTTCTGCTTGTTTTACAGACAGAGAACAAAAAGGCTCTTGAACAAACCTGTCCCCCGCTCGACTCCAACGGAGGAGCGTTCCATCTGGGGGGGGGGGGGCAGCAACAGGCGGTAGGACCGCTTACCGGACGCTCCGCCATCCCCGACACCGTAAAGCTACCCGAAAAAGCGTCCGGCCGGTGGCTTCCGACTTGTCGGACGGGGACGTCTCTCCACCTGCACGGGGGAGAGACAGCCGCCTGAGCCGCGTGGAGCGGCTCCTGGAGCAGGTGCTCCAGCGAGACGCGCTGCGTAAGGGGCGCTCTCACAGGGGGAGTTCAGGCACTCCCTCCACAGTGCCTTTGTGCATTGCCCATCGCTTCCTCCTTACCCGAGGGTAGCTTTGGTGACCAGGACTGGGCTGGTCAGGAAGAGGGGACGCTGGCTGAAGAAGTCGGGAGTATGCAAGGGGTGCAGGACCAGGAAGAGCTACTGGGTGTGGTGGACCGCTACGTAGCAGCCCCACGTGCAGGAAGGCCATTAGAGCCTAAACTAGCGGCCAGCATCAATCACCTCTCCAACAGGCCCCTACAGGAGCAGGTGGTTAATGAGGCCTTAAAAATGTACACAGCTCCAGAAAATTGTGAGTCCCTCAAAGTGCCGGCTGTCAACAGCCAAATCTGGGGGCACGTCGGAACAAATATTCGGAACCAGGAGCTGATACTGCAGCGGATCCTCAGGTTCCTGACGTCAGCCATCACATCATTACTCGTTCTGTGGACAATATGGAGATGACCACAAACCAACAAAACACTCTCGCACTGTTGTACAACACGCAGTTCGAGATAAATAACCTCCGTAAAGAAATCATAAGACCTGCCCTAAATCCAAAATTCGTGGGGTTGTGCAAAACCCCAGCCACTGAGCCAGACACACTGCTCTTTGGCAAAGACCTCACGAAAAAAGTAAAAGATATGGAAGAGGTCTCTAAAACTTTCGGTCTCATGAGGGCAGGCCCCGGGACGAGCAAACCCAAAACAACAATACCCAAGCGGCAGCACCCCATCGCGTCCACCAGTCGACGTCTACCATATGGGACTGGTGAAAGCTCGGGGTCCGCATTTATCACCGGAAGTCTTTTTTAGACCAAGGCCCAGAGCGGACCCCATGGAAAATGCGCCACCCCCCAACATCACCGCCACGTCAGACAACGCGCAAGACTCGCTGGTCTGGGAAGAGACAGAAGAAATACCCATAACTATGGAGGTAGGTGGGTCTGGTTCCTACCAGCATATAGAAAGTAGGGGCTCAAAACTAACAGGGGGGAGATTACAACTGTTTAAGGGAGCATGGGAGTCTATCATGAGTGACAAGTATATACTCAATAGCATTAGTGTATACAAAATACAATTTGTACGAGAAAAATTGCCACCAGTTCAACATTCACCCCAGAGAGTCTTTTCCCTCTCAGTTAAATAAAAACGAGAGGGACAAGTTGAACTGGTGACACTAATCACAAAGGGTATCATCGAAAAAACAAAACATGAACCCTTGGAATTTGTATCAAAAGAGATGGTGGATGTCGCATCATCATTGACTTAACTTCACTAAATATGTTTGTTAAGTATGTACATTTCAAAATGGAAACGCTTGTTACTGCCAAACAACTAATTTCCAAAGGATACTTCATGGCAAATATTGACCTCAAAGATGCTTACTATTCAGTACCCATTCACAAGGATCATCGCAGATACCTGAAATTTACCTGGATGGGGCAACTATGGCAATTTAAAGCGTTACCCAATGGTTTAACATCAGCCCAAGATTATTCACCAAGATACTAAAACCAGCCCTGGCAATTTTGAGAAGACAAAAACATATTGTCACGGCATATCTTGATGATATATTAATAGTAGACAAGACCATGGAATTGGTTATATCAGCTGTATTAGCTACCAAACAGTTGTTCGAAACCCTGGGATTTGTCTTACATCCAGATAAATCTAAGTTGAAGCCATCCACAACCATGGACTACTTGGACTTCACAATTAATTCAGTCCACATGTCTGTAACTTTGCCAAAAGACAAAACAACTGAATTGGCACAATCATGCAACAATTTAATGGTCAACGAGCGACCAGCTATTCGACAAGTAGCAAGAGTAATTGGGGAAATGGTAGCAGCATTTCCGGCTACACAATTTGGACCTTTGCACTATCAAAACTTACAAAGAGCAAAGGTACAGGCACTAAAACGACATGCAGGTCATTATGATCGTATCATGAAATTACCCACTGAAGCAATATCAGAACTACAGTGGTGGGCAGAAAACGTTTGGCATAGTTTCAGCCCTATCATCATCATTAACCCTACTTTAGTTATCCAAACAGATGCCAGTGCTCAAGGCTGGGGAGCGACTAACTCCATATCCAGCACAGGTGGTAGATGGACTAACCTAGAGTCATCATTACTACTTACACTGGGCATTAACTATCTAGAGTTGTTGGGTGCCTTTTATGGTTTAAAAGCATATGCATCCAATATGCATCACTTGCATGTACGGTTACAAATAGACAATACTACGGTGGTGGCCTACATTAACCATATGGGCGGCATAAAATCGATATCATGCAACAAATTGGTCAACACAATTTGGCAATGGTGTGTCGAAAGACATATTTGGCTATCAGCAACTTACCTGCCAGGTAAGCTAAATACAGTGGCAGACACCAGGTCACGCAAATTTAATGACAACACCGAATGGATGTTAAACCCCAAAGTGTTTGCAAAGATTATTAAGCAATATGGCACGCCAGATATCGACTTATTTGCATCAAGGCTAAATCACCAGATATCTATGTATGTCGCTTGGGAACCAGACCCTGAGGCAGCAGCGGTAGATGCGTTCGCGCTGGATTGTGGAAATTTCTTCTTCTATGCATTTCCTCCCTTCTGCCTCAGCAGCCGTGTACCACGCAAAATACAAATGGACTCTGCTTCAGGTATTTTGATAGTACCCGACTGGCCTACACAGCCATGGTTCCCATTACTCCACGACACCCCTCCGAAGATCCACAAGAAAACAGTACTTGTCCAGCATCAAAAAGTGGGAGAAGTACTGCTTGGATACAGGGACCACCTACTCAACCGCTACAGTTACCAACGTACTGGAATTCCTGGCGAACCTTCACCACGATGAAGGACTCAGCTACAGTGCCATCAACACAGCTAGAAGTGCCCTGTCTGTCTATTTAAAACAAGCTCCAGGTCAACAGGCCATGGGGTCCCACCCGCTGGTGGTCAAACTAATGAAGGGTATTTACAACTCTAACCCCCCTAGACCAAGGTACACCTATATATGGGATGTCAGTGTGGTCCTGACATACCTCAGGGGATGGCCACCAGCCAGATCCCTCAACCTGGAACAATCTACGCTCAAGACACTCATGTTGATGGCACTTTTATCTGCACAGAGGGTCCAGTCATTACACCTATTGCGACTGGACAACATGATCACAGCTCCAGACCAGATCTCTTTCATTATCCAGGGACTGATCAAACAGAGCAGACCAGGAACACCTAATCCAGTCGTGGAATTCCGGGCTTACCCGCCAGAACCACGGTTATGTGCCATGACCCACCTACTGTCCTACATAGACACAACCAAAAATATTCGAGGGAGTGAAAAAGCCTTGTGGGTCAGTCATAAAAAAACTTTTGGTCGGGTGACGAGCCAAACCATTTCGAGATGGCTCAAGCAGGTACTAAAAGCTGCCGGGATTGACACTAACATGTACAAATCTCACTCCACCAGTGCAGCATCCACATCAACGGCCGAAAGAATGGACGTGCCGATAGACCACATCCTGGCTATAGCAGGATGGTCGAGGGAAACAACGTTCAGAACTTTTTAAAACAAGCCGCTGGCAAAACCTGTTTTACTTGCAGAAAGATTTTACAGACTGCAAATATTTAATTTAAGCCCAGGGAGCAGTTTAATTCTTGTTGTTATTGTTAACAAATACCTTTGTGTTTTTCTACAAACAGATTAATTGGTTGATTACGATAACACACTTCCTCCCTCAAGGACTTCGGCAGTGAGTGAAGTAATAACTGTTACACGGTTTGAAATCACAGAGCTTTAAAATCTTCACGTAGTCACTCACGTGACTCCGAAGTAAAATAGTAAGATTAAACAAGAACTTACCAGTTTGAAGTTTGATCTGTATTTTATGAGGAGTTACGATGAGGGATTACGTGCCCTCCGCTCCCACCCTCAATAATATGGGTCACACTGAAAGCTGATGTCTCCTTTTCTTTACTATGTTTATTTCAATAACTGTGTCTATCTGTGATTCCACACTGCTGCTTTGAAGTATGTCGCGCATGCGCGCTGAGCGGGTTCTTCACGTAATCCCTCATCGTAACTCCTCATAAAATACAGATCAAACTTCAAACTGGTAAGTTTGAATCTCGTTTAATCTTACTAGTTCAGTCTACAAGAGTTCAATGATTTTCCTTGTTTTCATCCATCTGTTTGTTTTGCAGCAAATTTCTTTAACTGCTGAAATCTTTTCTTTGTGATTTCTTGTGCTGTGTCCCCTGTGGATCGACATTAGACTGTCCGTTTGCAATATTCAGGATCAGATCCTTGAACTTTAATAATGTTAGAGCCACACAGCCTAATTTCCATTCTTCAGTGAATTTATTGAGTTTTGCCAGATATTTCTAGATTGAATGTCCCTGAATTTATTGAGTTTTGTCAAATATTTCTAGATCGAATATGTCTTGAGGATTATTGTGACCGAATTTCTGTGTGTGTTTGAATGCATCCTGTTTTGTCTTTTGCTTATCAGCATTTAAATACTCTGTTATTAATGAGCATGTCATTGCTAATCTCAACCCCCCCACAGGAATCGAGTGCATACTCTGATCTGACACTCCAAAGTAAAGGGAGATATACTGTTGAAAACGCAATCACCAGAAGCGATGTTAAATCCAGATCCAATGCATGATAAAAAAAATGTAAATAAAGGAAATTGTAAAAGGAGTGGTTGATCTTGCGCTAACAGGCTATAAATTCATTGTTAAAGTGTGTACTGTTATCTTTGATATCGAGATGACTGCTGTGGAACTATTGTTTTTTAATGATCTTGGTAGACATTTGTCCATTAAATGTATAAAATTACGAGAGAATACAGAGAATAATAAAATGATCAATAATGTATTAGATTCTCTTCACAATGAATTTTATAGCAGCAAAAGATAAATGAAATTCATTTCAATATTATAAATATTTCATGCAACAAAGCTGGATTTTGTTTCACGTTTTTGCAGTATTTTTCTACTGGGATTAAACAGCGGTTAATAAAAACAAACTGATTTGGTTTGTAAGTAAAAGGTATCATCCCTTCTCATCCATTCTCAGTTGATAATACATGTTAAACTGCATTTTCAATGGTTCGGATATGACTGATCAACTAGTGGACTGGTGCGGCAACAACAATCTAGCATTAAATGTCGACAAAACAAAGGAGATGGTTGTCGACTTCAGGAGGGCGCAGCCAAAACACACACCCCTCAACATCAGTGGCACCACAGTGGAGAGAGTGGAGAGTATTAAGTTCCTCGGAGTGCAAATTACAGACAGTTTCACCTGGTCCAGGAACAACACTGGGATTGTCAAACGGGCCCAGCGACTGCACTTCCTGAGGAAACTCAAACAGGCCTCATTCCCCACCAACATCCTCAGGACTTTCTACAGGGGAATGGTGGAGTCTGTACTCACGTACTGCATAAACACGTGGTACTCCAACTGCAACTGATCGGACAGGAAGGCTCTGCAGAGGGTAGTGAGGGGAGCAGAGAGGATCATTGGCGTCTCCCTACCCTCGGTACAAGAACTGTTCCAGAGCCGCTGTCTGAAAAAAGCTCTGAGAATAGCTAAGGACAAACTGCACCCCCTCCACACACACCTGGATCTCCTGCCATCAGGCAAGAGACACCGTAGCATCAAAGCCCGGACTACAAGCTGCTAAACAGCTTCCTGCCACAGGCTGTGAGGCTGCTAAACAGTCACTCTGTACTCACAGTCACCTGATTCTGCGGCTTTGCACTGACATTTTAATAACTCTGGCACTGGCCACTCAAATCAGCTGCCCTGGACATTTTAATGATTGTTTTTACTGTATTTTAATGTTGCTGTTTTACCTGCTTTTAACTAGTTATACTGTTTCATCAAGGACTGGATTGTTTTTTATTGTTATTATGTGTGAAATGTTTTAAGTTTCATGTGCGATGCTCCGGTATTCCCTGGGAAACGTCTTCTCATTTTGCACTGTGCAACTGTTGCTTTGCAAGATGACAATAAAGGTTGATTTGATTTGATTTGATTTGATCATATGTACAGATCCATTGCTATTGGCCAACTTTGGATCAACTGGATTCAAGAAGACCTCCTTCACCATTTTTGTCAAACTATTGAACAGACCTCTCATATACTATGGATGAAATCACAATCTTCCAATCTGCCTCATTTTGCCCTTACACTTTCTTTTTTATCTGCACTTTCTCTGTAGTTGTAACACTTTATTCCGCACTCTGTCTACATTCTCTTTTGCGCTACCTGATGTAATTATGTACGGAATGATTTACCTGAATAACATGTAAAACTAAGTTTTTCACAGTACATGTAACAATAATAATGTTTTAAAAACCTTTTTCCTTTAAACTGGAACAGCTTCCTCCTATGCTTTGGACAAAGTCTTTGTATCTGAAATTTGGTGACAACCATTTGTTTACTTTGTAATATTTGATTAATCCAGCAGCAATCTTCATCCATTCTTCAGCCCTGAGAATATTAAACCAATAATCTGCTCAAAATGGAATCACTCAAAGAGATAAAATGGCACGGTCTTGGAATTTAGTTTGGTTCTTACATGTTTGTTGTACCTGCGTCTCATGTGTACCTTTACATTGCCAATTGCATTCATTTTCCCACTGGGCAATTTAAATTATAATGTGTGCCAGTTGGACTCCATGTGCCTACATGTGTCAACTAATGTTGGGGTTTAAGGTCAAGGGGGAAGCAGTTGACATGAATCCAAAAAATCCTGGAAGTCATTGCATGGGCTTCCAAACACTTCTGGGAGTTACACCTGTTACACCCTGGTCCAATGATCATTCTGATGGTGATAGGTATATGGAATGAGCTGGCAGAGGACGTAGTTGAGGAAGATACTATAAAGACCCCTAAACAAATGCATGCATAGGAAAGGTTTCAATGGATAGGGGCCAAATGCGGGCAAATAAGACAAGTTTGAATGGTCAGCATGAACTAATTGGGTCGAAGGGATTGTTTCCGTGATGTATGAATCTACGTATTCACAGATACACAGATATCCTGTGTGTTGGGCTCCTGGACGGCCCGAGTTGTCATGAATCCACAAAGGAAAGTCGTGATCAATGCCAGAAGTGAGACTCACTGAAATTTTGCCCAGTCCCAAAAGAAGTTTATTGATCTCACACATGAGATCCTAATCAATGGAAACAGCATCAATCCCAACCTTCAGCACAAATACTGTTAATTAAAATATATCACTGTTCCAACATTTCCACACACGCATCTCTGAATCTCTCACACGTTTACAGCTATTCAACCATACCAGCCATTATATTGACACATATGGAACCACATTCACTAAAACCCTCAATCACGTTGAGAAAGATTGGTGGCATCATGCAACTACAGCTACAGAAAGTGACTCTTCCCTACTTAACACTACTGCTATTTCTTGGAGAATGTGTTTGATATTAGCTGTCGATAGCCCTGTGGAACATTGCCAGTGATTATCAATCTTGGACAAGCAAAACAAATAGAAATCATTAGTATCTATAAAAGATTGGAAATTATTGAGTACGAAATTCTATATTCAGCAAGAGGCCATTGTTGACTAGTTGCTCACAGCCCCTGGTCTTAAGGACTCCTAGACAGAAGCATTGGTGCCCTCAATCTGTTTTCCTTTCTCTAATCTGCCTTTGTAGCCCTTAAACCAGAATCTTTCCTCTGCATGCATAGCTTGACGCCTCAGTGCTCAAAGGCTGCTCATTCAATGTTTTTGGATATTCTTTAATAGATGATCTTTATCCTCAATATTTGTGTTCATTATTGCCGTTATAATGTTAAATCCCAGGTGACATTTTATCTTCTACTTGGTCAAAATGTAATTGTGGTTCAGACAGGGTCTTTCACACATGGATCATGAATCTTTTCTCAATTCCAAAGAGGCAAACCTCAACCTATCAAATTTTTTTGAGATGATTACATCCTTGTAAATCTCCACTGTCCCTGTCTCTGTCTCTGTCTCTGTCTCTGTCTCTGTCTCTGTCTCTGTCTCTGTCTCTGTCTCTGTCTCTGTCTCTGTCTCTGTCTCTGTCTCTGTCTCTGTCTCTGTCTCTGTCTCTGTCCCTGTCTCTGTCCCTGTCTCTGTCTCTCTGTCTCTGTCCCTGTCCCTGTCCCTGTCCCTGTCCCTGTCCCTGTCCCTGTCCCTGTCCCTGTCCCTGTCCCTGTCTCTGTCTCTGTACCCTCTCCAACGCAATCACAACCAGAGCTTCTGCAATCTGCTTCTAAAGGAGAATTAGATGGATTTTCCTTTCTTTGAACAGTGCCTTCGCAGCTAATGAATGTAGTCACATGTGTCGAATTGTGACAGATGGGCAAGTAACAGCCAGTAGAGATCCCAATGGAAGAAATGTAGGGGAACATTGACCTTTACATCCAGAACCAGAGACAACCAAGGCAGAGGCTGGCTGGGGTCTCTGCCTATGGAAGGTGGCAGATATCTGTTACCATTGCCTGTGAACATTTTAGCCCAGATCAGAGGCTATTATATTGTTGTAATTATTATACTCCCCTAAGACTGAATTTAGAGCCATATTGGTAGGTGTAGGTGTATTATTTGTTGTTCTTCTTAAGCAGTGACAGGATCGAACATGATTTGCATACACTCTGGTTTTGTGGGGTTTGAGGTGACTGAGGAGGCCAATATGGGAACCACAGAAGGAATTTTCAGACAGGGCAAACGAGTAGTTAGTTTGTGAGGTGATGCCATCAAATGGGAGCCAAAGTGGGTGTTGAGGGAAAAGCAGTCAAAAGAGGGCAATCGGGCAGTGGGTTAGTTACAGTGGTAATCTCTGTGCAAGTTTAGGTTTAGGAGTTGAACACTGATGAGTTCAAGATGGTAATTGGAGAGTGTCAAGAAGATGATCCGGGAAGAAATGAGGATAGCAGGAGGAAGGTGAACAGAGGAGGAAATCAGTAACGCTGGAATCAAACAAACTTTTAAATTATGGCAATTCTGTCTGAAATCAATGTTAAGTTTCTAGCTCTGCGCTGCATGTAATTTGTGCTCACACTACATGCAATATGAGTAAAACTTATGAAAGAGCTATTATAAATTTGTTCATAAAAGAATGGTTGGTTGTGAGGGATAATAAGCATTCAGATATTCTGTTATTTTGACAAATTGCCATATCTCCCAGTCCACAAGCATATTGTGTTGAAGCGCATATCAGTACATATAATATCTTTGCTGCATCCATATAGATAAGTGTGCTGTCATGGCAGAACATATGTATTCTGATTCAATAACAGACATAAAAAACAAATTGCAGTTCACTGGCTGTAAATTTATTCAATAGAAATAACAGTATACAATTGCACAGCTTACAGAATGAGCCAGGCAATAGATCCTTCTGCTTGTCTTCACGCTTGGTTAGCTGCAGATTGTTGCTATACACCATTATCAGCCTGGCATTTCACCTCAGTGACTGCTCATCCTCCAAACCTATGGCCGGGACTCTCGTGAAAACCGGCACTGGGTGAAATTTTGTATTCCCCTTCTGGACATTATATTGGACTCTGAATAATCCAAGTTTTCTCTGTTTAGTGGCATTGTTGGATCAATCCCTTCTTGGGCTCAGAAGGTTTGAAGCTAGGTTATCTGGCAGCTCACACCTTAAAAGAACATGCAGTCCATCATTTCTTCATTTCACGTTTGATTACCTGAGAATGAAAACATCATGCAGAGTCCCCGAGAGCAGTAGATTGACTTGCATTATTTTCTGCTGAAGGATGTATTTCCATTTTGAGGTAATAATCACCTATTTCGTTAAACCTGCAGGAAGTATTCCAGATGATTTGAATAAATATTAGCGTACATTACTCTGCACTCAGAGAAGAATGGAATACATGGAAGCAAAGGTTGCTTTAACTGCTGATGTTTGTGGTTTTTGCTAAAATATGTTAATTGGCTCAGGATCAAAGCATCACATTCACTGTTGCAATGCAGCCCCAAAGATAGCTCTGGTGACATTTATACCCTCACGAATGACGAGAACACCCTGACCAATAGAGACGTTCACCGCTGTCACACTGCACAGGAGATAGTTAATAGATGCTGTGTCCCAGAAATTCCTTTGCCTTAAAACCAAAATGTGCTGCACTTAATGTTGCCAAAAGGTCATCATCTTCAATCACAATCCTTGTGTAAGGACAGAAACTTGTTGTTCTCCATACACTGCCTTACATGAATCTTTGGCACTGTGCAAATATTGCTCAGTTCATCTTCAAGATAGAAAGTGAGAGAGAGAGAGATCGAGTGAGAGACAGACAGACCAGAGAGACAGAGGCAGAGACAGAGACAGAGACAGGGACAGGGACAGGGACAGGGACAGGGACGGGGACGGGGACGGGGACGGGGAGGGGGAGGGGGACAGGGAGGGGGACAGGGACAGGGACAGGGACAGGGACAGGGACAGGGACAGGGACAGGGACAGGGACATGGACAGGGACAGGGACAGGGACAGGGACAGGGACAGGGACAGGGACAGGGACAGGGACAGGGACAGGGACAGGGACAGGGACAGGGACAGGCAGAGAGAGAGACAGAGACAGAGAGAGACAGAGAGAGACAGAGAGAGAAACACAGAGACAGACACACACAGAGAGACACAGAGAGAGAGAGACACACAGAGAGAGACAGACAGAGACATAAAAACAGAGGCATACAGAGACAGACAGACAGAGACAGACAGACAGAGACACAGAGAGACACAGAGAGACACAGAGAGACACAGAGAGACACAGAGAGACACAGAGAGACACAGAAACAGAGACAGAGACAGAGACAGACAGAGACAAACAGAGAGTCAGAAGGAGTCAGAGGGAGTCAGAGGGAGACAGAGGGAGTCAGAGGGAGTCAGAGGGAGACAGATGGAGACAGAGACAGAGGGAGACAGAGACAGTGTGATACAGAGAAGAACATAAAGACACACACAGATAAAGTGAAAGACACACAGACAAAGAGAGAGACACAGAGAGACAGAAGGAGGAGTGATCCCTGTTGTGACTTGTGAACCAAGCCATTCAGTGGCTGAAGTTGTAGCTATAAAAGTATTTATTCATCAAAAGGTATGGACATTCTCTTGGAAACCTTCTGGGTAAAAATTCCCAAACTTAAAGTACATCAAGCTTCATACTCTTAAAGTCAAAGATAACAGCAGGTGAATCATTACAATTTCAATAGCTACAATGATATGATTACTTCGATATTGTGAGTCTGATAAAATGTTCCATTGAATTCGCCATTTACATTGTGAGTGCACTGTGACTGACAGGACACCTCTGTCAGTTCCAACACCATTGCTAGTTCAAAGTAATTCATATGAAAGCTCTAAAAGCTTCTGAGGGCAGGGAACCCAATAACTTAAAATTACCATTGTGAGGGCTGGCTCTTCTGAGTACACAAAAATACTCCAATCATTGAAAGTCAGACAAATGGTCATGCTTAATGGGTCAATTCTGTCTTGGAAGCTTCCTTCATCTCAATCAGAATGGTGTGAAATAACTTAAGCTGAAGTTGCACGGAACTGCAGATGTTGGTTTACCAGCATCTGCAGTTCCTTCCTACTCGATAAGATACACATAACTATTTTCTTATTGTTAGCTTGAGATCTTGTAATCTTTAAAGATGACTATTAACTGAGGCTACTCAGTTGGTTAAACTTCGAGTCATGCTTCATGCTGAAATTGAGTACATAAATGTACAGTTCAAGCATCTGGCTTTTCCATCTGAAAAATGTAAGATGTCACTGTTGGCTGTGTCAATCTGTTAAACATCTTTAACAGGAAATTAGTTCAGCCAAAGGCACTGGCACTGCCTCATTGACCAGCTGCAACAGCCAGAATGTTTCATCTGTACTGGTGACAGAATGCTGCTCCAAATTAAACCTCCATTTCATGCCATTGAACCAAGCCACTCATTTCTAATCTAAAAGATTAAAACAACATTATATCCAACAGTCCAGTGCATTTGATCTTAATGAGAGCAGATTAGTTCCAAGTTAGTCACATTGCTATGGCTACACTCATTTTCACCATTGTCAGCAGCTTACTGTATATCCAGATCACTGATATATATTAAAGCAGCAATGTACTCAGTTATCCCCGAGTACTTTCTCCAAATTACTTCATTAGTTAAAATAGAACACTGGGCCTCGAAATATATTAAATCATATATAAAATCAGATATTCACAGTGCAAATAAACAATTCTGGGTCTTTTGTGTCATCTCCAAAATATGACCAGTCACTCCCTACCATGGTTGCATAGGTGATCAAGGACAGGGACAATTTCTTCATGGTAAACGACTCCTTCCAGTGACTACTCCTGCAGATATTGACCAAGTCGTATACAGTACTTTAAAGGCCTTGGAGTCAACTTGTTCAACAGATCTGTTGCCAGGGTCTTTTTTGATATTTGTAATTCTTTTTTTTCCCTCTCTCTCTCTTTCTATCTATATAAGAAAACACTAGAAGCAGAACTAATCGACAATTGAAAATTTTAATAATGTATGAGTGATGTATAAGAAAAGTTTTTTTTACTATAATATGTAACTATACTTTACCATAATATGTTTGCTTCTAATAAAAATATATATTTTTAAATCTGTTGCCAGGGTCAATTCCACAAACACGTGTGAAGATTTTGGCCACTGCCAGAATTTCAGAACCCCACGCGATGTCGGGACCAGCCCCGCACAAATCCGCGCTTCTAAGTGGGACCGGCCCCGCGTGGCCATACGGTGCCCGTACGCCTCAAGCGACCACGAGGTCACGTAAAATCGCGATCCAAGGTCACGTAAGTGGGACAGGCCCATGAGGAACAAGAGAGGGATGATCAACTTGTTGTGGTTGTAATACAGATCCCCGAATAGTCAACAGGAATTAGAATAGCAAATATGCCGGGAGATTGCAGACAGCTGCAGGTCAAATAAAGTTGTTGTAATAGGGGACTTTAACTTTCCCAATATATAAACTTGGAAAATCATAGCGTGAAGGGTTCATATGGGGTGCAATTCCTCAAAAATGTTCAGGAAAGTTTTCTTAAGCAATATGTGGAGGCCCCCACACATAAGAGGGCAACATCGGATCTAGTATTGGGAAATTGGGAAGGGCAAGTTAATGAAGTGTATGTGGAGGAGAATTTTGGGACCAGTGACCACAGTTCGATTAGGTTTAAGATAGTTATGGATAGGGACGGAGAGGGTCCACGTGTTAAAATGCTCAACTGGGGTATGGTCAACTTTGAGGGTATAAGAGAAAGTCTCGTGCAAGTTGACTGGAGCATGTTATTAAAGGGGAAAGGAACATCGGCCAAGTGGGATATTTTTAAAAGTGACAAGGGAAATTGAGATGTTAGTCAAAAACAAGAAGGAGGCATGGGACAGGTATAGACAGCTGGGATCAAGTGCATCTCCGGAGGAGTTTCGGGAGCTAAGGTGTAAACTAAACAAGGAAATCAGAAGGCGGAAAAAGGGTAACTAGAGAGAGTGGGACCTCTCAGGAATCAAAGCGGTCACCTCTGTGTGGAGCCACAGGAGATGGGCTAGGTCCTCAAAGAGTATTTCTCCCCTGTATTTACCGAGGAGAAAGACAGTAGGACGGAGGAAGTTGGAGCAGTCACTGGAAGTGTCTTGAGAGCGGTCAGGGTTACTGTCGAAGAAGTACTGAAGGTATTGTCGTGTTTGAAGGAAGACAAATCTCCAGGTCCTGATCTGATATCAGATTCAGATTCAATTTTAATTGTCATTGTCAGTGTACAGTACAGAGACAACGAAATGCATTTAGCATCTCCCTGGAAGAGCGACATAGCAAATGATTTAAATAAATAATAATAAGTGATAATAAGTGTCCGGGGGGTGGGGGGTGATTGGCAGTCACCGAGGTACGTTGTTGAGTAGAGTGACAGCCGCCGGGAAGAAGCTGTTCCTGGACCTGCTGGTTCGGCAACGGAGAGACCTGTAGCGCCTCCCGGATGGTAGGAGGGTAAACAGTCCATGGTTGGGGTGAGAGCAGTCCTTGGCGATGCTGAGCGCCCTCCGCAGACAACGCTTGCTTTGGACAGACTCAATGGAGGGGAGCGAGGAACCGGTGATGCGTTGGGCAATTTTCACCACCCTCTGCAATGCCTTCCGGTCGGAGACAGAGCAGTTGCCATACCATACTGTGATGCAGTTGGTAAGGATGCTCTCGATGGTATCTGATATATCCGAGGACATTGTGGGAAACTAGAGAGGAAATTGCGGGAACCCTGGTTGAAATTTACAAGTCCTAAAATGCAGGAGAGGTGCCGGAAGACTGGAGAGTGGCAAATATTGTACCTCTTTTCAAGAAGGGCTGCAGGGAAAATGCTGGGAACTATAGGCCAGTGAGCTTAACATCTGCAGTTGGGAAGTTACTAGAGAGTATTCTGAGTGATAGGATGTACATGCATTTAGATGGACATGGACTGATTGGGGATAGTCAGCTTGGTTTTGTACGTGGGAGGTCGTATCTCATGAATCTGATTGAGTTTTTTGAAGATGTGACCAAAAATGTTGGTGAGGGCAGAGCTGTAGATGTTGTATATAGGGAGTTCAGCAAAGCATTCAATGAGATTCCACATGGTAGGCTGCTCTGGAAGGTTAGATCGCATGGGGTCCAAGGAGAGATAGTTGAATGGATAGCAAATTGGCTCCATGGAAGGAAACAGAGGGTAATGGTGGAAGGTTGCTTCTCAGATTAGATGCCTGTAAACAGTGGTGTGCCACAGGGTTCAGTGCTGGGCCCATTAATCTTTGTCATCTACATCAATGATTTGGATGAGAACATACAGGGCAAGATTAGCAAGTTTGTTTATGATACAAAAGTTAGTGATTTTGCAGATAGTGAAGATGGTTGTGAACGATTGCAGCAGGATCTGGATCGATTGGCCAGGTAGGTGGGGGAATGGTTGATGGAATTTAATACAGAGAAGCGTGTGGTGTTGCGTTTTGGGATGTTGAACAAGGGCAGGACCTACACAGTAAATGGTAGGCCTCTGGGTAGTGTGGTTGAGCAGAGGGATCTAGGAGTACAGGTGCATGGTTCCTTGAAGGTCGAGTCGCAGGTAGATAAGGTGGCCAATAAGGCTTTTGGCACTTTGGCCTTCATCAGTCGGAGTATTGAGCAGAGAAGTTGGGAGGTCATGTTGCAGTTGTATAAGACATTGGTGAGACCGTATTTAGAATATTGGGTTTAGTTCTGGGCACCATGTTATAGGAAAGATAACAAGCTTGAAAGGGTTCAGAAAAGATTTACGAGGATGTTGGCAGGACTAGAGGGCATGAGCTCTATGGAGAGGTTGAGTAGGCTGGAGCGCAGGAGGATGAGAAGAGATCTTATAGAGGTATACAAAATCATGAAAGGAATAGATCGGGGAATGTAGTGGAGTAGGGGAATCAGGGACCAGAGGACATGGGTTCAAGGTGAAGGGGAAAAGATTTAATAGGAATCCGAGGGGTAACTTTTTCACACAAAGGGTGGTGGGTGTATGGAAAAAGCTGCCAGAGGAAGTAGTTGAGGCTGGGACTATCACATTGTTTAGGAAACAGTTAGGCAGGTAATTGGATAGGACAGATTTGGAGGGAAATGGACCAAAAGTAGGCAAGTGGGACTAGTGTAGCTGGGACATTGTTGGCCGGTGTGGGTGAGTTGGGCCGAAGGGCCTGTTTCCACACTGTATCACACTATGACTCTTTGATGAAAAAATATGGAGAAGCTACTTTGGTGACATAAGTTTCTAATTCTATTGTTTGGATTTCAATAACTATATTTATCAAAGGTCGACTCTGTAAGTAGAATGGAGACTACATGGTATGGAATGCTTCTCTTTGAATGGCATCCCAATTTCACACTTCAAATACCGTTGTTTCTTTAGTAATGATGCCTGGGTCTATTTCTTTGTTTAAACATCAGCTTAATTGTTCCAGATATGAGATACAATTTAAGATGAAACTTTCTTATGACCATCCGAGACAGATGTCAAGGCTCAGAGTTAATGTACATAAACTTGCATTTTTTTTAATGAGATATTTAATTTCGCAACCTGGTACAATAGGAGACAATTTTGACTTTCCCAATGAATGATCAATCTGCAGAAAACATCCACAGCTCTGCCTTTAATCTTAAACTCCTGCCTTAACTATGATAAAGATAAAAGTAAATGACTTGGCACCTGCGTTTCATTGAATTGTCATCTTTCATGTTGTGAGAGCTTTATCTGCTGTTGGAGATTACAGTATGTTTAAGCTGCACAATGTTTCCGTCCATCGCCTGTGAGCACATCAATGGTGCACTGCCAAATAATTTCCTCTCAATTTGAAACTGAAGGTCATAGGAAAGTGATTTATTCAACGTTTAGCATTAAACAAAAGAATTAACATCTGAATTTAAAAAGTATATTTTAGGATGAAGTAAAGGGAACAAAATATGTACAAATGAAACTGTACATTATCATCTATGATGCAAAGTTTCTGTATTTTGTGATAATGACTCACTATGCGTGAGCCAGTAGTAGGGTTGTTCTCTTAGTTCCACATGGCTTTCTGATAGATGTTTGATGTGGACTCCTCCAGGCTACAACTCTTCCTGTGCATTCAGTTCAATGAGCGAGGCAATGCATTGAGCATTTCTCCACCTTTTCCACCAACTTTCTCCAGAATGCTTCCCTTTTCTGGTCCTCGTCTGATTCTTTCAGAGCACTACTAATGTGTGAAGTCCAGAACGTTAATACCATGGATTTCCTTTTTCTCCTTCCTGCCTGGTCCAAGGGCACCTGGTGTCCCGTCAATCTGTGAGCCTTCTAACTGATACCTGCCTTTATGATAAGAGTTTCTGACCTGGCGTTTGATAGGCAGGCTCATAACGATGCCACAGGCTTGTCACTAATGGATGATGAAACTTTTGTTTCTCTTAACTCACTGAATTTTCTGTTGGGTTACTACATCACAATTAATAGATGGAGGAGCAATGGAAGCCAACACATCATAATACTAATGAGTAACATCAATACTGTTGGATGCTAACTTATGCTTGTCAGTTTCTGGACCAGGCTGACATCTGAATTTGTCTTGGCAAGTACAGTATCTACCTCAGGTGTTTTTAGAAGGTTAGCAGTCAGGCCAGATTGACTCTAATGCACTTAGAAAATGGGATTGCACAACATAGTATAATTGTAATGCTTCTATTAGCTATATAGAATGCAACCACCATAGTCGGGCCAAGAGCTTCCAGCTTCAGCAAAGCAACAACAACATGTCATCACACGCTGAAGCTCACGATGAAATCTTGTCATCAAATGCCATGCTATGGATGATGAAGAGCAATTAACAGCTGCATGTCCATCAATCCCCTCAACGATGCATTGCCACAATGCCTCAGTTCTTACACCTATGCTCTGTAAAGTTTAGTTTAGTTTAGAGATATAGTGCGGAAACAGACCCTTCAGCCCACAGCGTCCATAACAACCAGCGATCCCCGCACATTAATATTATCGTAACCCAATTAACTGCAAACCTGTACATCTTTGGAGTGTGAGAGGAAACCAAATATCTCGGAGAAAACCCACGAGGTCATGGGGAGAACATACAAACTCTGTACAGTCAGCTTTGGTGGTCAGGACCAAACCCGGGTCTCTGGCGCTGTAAGCTCTGTAAGGCAGCAACTCTATCACTGCATCACCATGCTGCCCCACTAATGAAGTCATGGAAATGGTCTCATGCTGATTACCCCAGTTTAGCATGCCAGTTTCAAAAATGCAGATCTGATCTTGAATATGGACCTAAAGGACATGG
This sequence comes from Amblyraja radiata, assembly GCF_010909765.2. Lineage (NCBI taxonomy): Eukaryota > Metazoa > Chordata > Chondrichthyes > Rajiformes > Rajidae > Amblyraja > Amblyraja radiata. Next base: position 21,847,975 of record NC_045983.1, on the reverse strand, counting down.
AGTAATATTTTGCAAACTTGGGCTGAAAGCCAACTCTCCACAAATGCATCGAAAAACTCAGCTACTTATTGGGTCGGATTGAAATCATATTTCTCCAATGCTCTACTTGCTATAACTATCCTTGATCACACTAAAATTAAAAAAAACCCTGCAGAATGCTTCCAGCTCCAGGCTTCTCTGCTGTCAGCCGCCCAAATGCGGAGTGATCCTTGAGCAACAATTAAGCTGCACATGCTGAGGCTCTGAGCCCAGTTGGCCTGTTGGCAGCTCATGTTATTAAATACCTTCCCAACTATCTCTAAATGTCTCTGATAAACAGAGACATGGCAAGATACGAAGTATATTGAACTAATTGAACTAACAAAATGAAATATGAATTAAAGAGATAAAAAAAATAAAAATACATTTATTTAAAATACATTTAAAAATTAAATATAATTAGTAATATTAATTCATACAAAATTTATTGATTTTCTAAAAGGGTAAATTGGTTCAACACGGAAGCTGGACTGAAACTTGAATCCAAGACTGGATGAATAATTACACTTTATAATCTACGGACGTATCTCCAAAATTATGTTATTGGTAATCTCTTTTGTTTTTTCCCTCCCCTCTCTATTAGTTTATAGTTTCCCTTTTTTTTCCTCTTATTTCTTTTCTCTCTATAGCTCTATCTTTCAAAAATGTTTTTATAAGAAATAGAAGCGTTGTAATTGATAAGCAAATCGTGTTTTGGCTATTATATGTATATGCTTCTAATAAAAATATATATTTTTAAAAAAAGCAAAATTAAATTAATTACTTGCTGTTTTAACTCAGGTCATCGATCCCATTCAGATGAATGTATTAATGCTAAGTAATATAAATGGTGAGCAGCCTCTGTCTTTCAGTTTTGGATACTTGATCTCTATTCTGGTGCTCAAAGTCAAGGACAAGAAAAAGTTCAGGTGTACTGACCATTATACTATTATCCAGCGAGTCTCAGCAACTGCCAGCGAAATGGAGGTACAAGCTATGCCATTCTACATTCATCCGCTTTCGGTGAGGATAGACAATATTGTAAAGAATAGAGGCCATGGTTAACTTACGTGGAGTTTAGATGGTTAATGGCGTTTCTTATATTAAAAAAAAATCATTTTTGTTCCTTCAACCAGACAACAAATAAAGAGCAAGATGTAAATCATTACGCATATAAATCCCTCCCAGAAAAATTGTAATTACTACAACAACTAAACCAGGAAGATGGAAATCGGACCTCATTATGCCCATTTGTCAAATGAAGGGTAAAGGTGATAAATTAATAAACTTAATGTCCTATGCCCAATTGCACAAATAGCACGTCAAATTCCATATTGGTTTGATGCCCCAGCTAAATTCTGGGCAAATTAAAGTTAATTAGTATTGTTTTTCACTGGAATAATAACCTGGTGGTGAAATTAATGCTTCGGAGCACTTCGTTAGTCATTTCCTGACCCACCCAGTAAAACTTGATGCATGGAGTAAACTAAGTATTACTTGTGGGGCTCAGTGCTTAATAAAGATAAATCTAAAGTTAGGCTTTGCATATGGTGATGCATTGGGTTATCGGTACCTTGGACATCGTTTACCTTTTCATTGCTTTTGCTGTCCCAGGAGTTACAGCAGTGCTTTACAGTATTGTTCCAGTGCAATTATATACTATGGAAATATTGTTTGGTTGACCTAAGGGCTGCGAAAACAGAAGTTGCACAGAAACCAAGAGTTCAGAGACAGCTGCAGTAGGTTAACAAAGGGGAGGGGAAAGAAGGAATTGCAAATGTAAACCCCTAGGAACCAGGCAGAGAACCAGTGCATGAGGTTTCAACAGTGAGCACCACTGAACAGTTTGATATGCTGCTGCGAGGACATGCGCAACACCTCCTATGGTTATGAAGATTCCAGTGCATTAAAATAAAATAACTGCATTATTCCAGACTTTGTTGAAAGAACAGCAGGAATCTTAGTCCCCTTCTTCTGCATATCTCAATTGACAGGTGGTAGATGTGGATTATAAGTTGGCAATTTCTACATGGTTCCATTTGCCAACCATTCCCTCCCCATCTAGCTCCATCCATTACTCACCAGCCTGTCCTAGCACAGTCCCCCTTCCCCACCTGGTTTCATCCTGCAGGACCTTGTTAAAGAACTTGCTGAAGTCCATGTATGCAATATCTATCACCCTGCCCTGGTCAATCACTTTGTCATCCAAAAAATGTAATCAAACTCATGAGACATAATATCCCATGCACAACGCCATGCAGATGATCCATAATCTGCCTTAGCCTTTGCAAATGCCCTCGAAATCCACTCCAGTAACTTTCCCACCACTGAACCTAGGCTCAGAGAGGTCAATAGACAGTAGGTGCAGGAGTAGGTCATTTGGCCCTTCGAGCCAGCACCTCCATTCAATGTGATCATGGCTGATCATCCCCAATCAGTACCCCGTTCCTGCCTTCTCCCTATATCCCCTGACTACGCTTTCTTAAAGAGCCCTATCTAGGTCTCTCTTGAAAGTATCCAGAGAACCGGCCTCCACCGCCCTCTGTCTGCAGTTCCCTGGCTTGTCCTTGCAGACCTTCTTAAACAAAGGCACAACATTAGCCACCTTCTAATCTCCCAAAACATTACTTCTGGCTGAAGATATCTCTAGAAGACCCCTGCAATTTCTTCCCTAGCTTTTTACAACACTGACAATATCCACTACTGAATATTTCAAAGATCACATTATGATTTTTACTTTCATCTCAGTTGTTAAAAATATCTCACGGCTGGGATAGCTCACGACTGGGCACCAGCTGACATTTGCATTTACATTTACATCTATAACACCACTGGCTTCTCAGTCTATCATTAGCTATACCTATTCTGAGATTGCAGCCATCTTTCATACATGATGCATACAATCACAACAACTGCCTTTGATTTTTCTTAAAGTGAACACACCCATTGCTTATGCAATGCAGAGTTTGCTTCATTTCTTTATTTAACACTGTCACTATGTTGTTTTTCAGAGAAATGTTGAAATAGATTTAATGACTCGGATCAGCGGCTCAAAGCATGACTATTCTTCACACCTAGTGCTTGCTAAATGATACAACTGTATGGAGTGTTTTATTGCAGACAAAAAGGTGCCTATACACATATCATCCCTTGCTGTTGATATGTATGGTGGATCACCATCCTATAAGTTGCTTAAGATGTTTAAAGGCCTGTTTGCCTAATTAAATTAATACATTTAATGTTTTAAATTTCAGTCTATTTGTAATACTAAACATTCTAAAAATCCAAAAATCTAGTTTTAATTTTTTAAAGGTGCCAGTATGCCATACCTGCATATACCTCACAAAAAAAGCACTGATATTATACATGTAGAATATAGTGCACTAGTGACTGATATGTCACAAATACAAAATAGTATAGGATACACCCAACGAAGTTGTTTCTGATTCAATTTTGCAATAATACAACATAACAATGTTGGAGCATGCATGTTGATAGTACACTAGGTAGAATGGAATTGTTTAGGCTTTTGGCACTTAGTACATATCATTGGCAGTTAAACCAAAACATGAAATCCTGTTTCCACCTTTGATTTATGGAAACCACCATCATTGATAGTTATTATCCATCCCAAATCTTCTTCAAATATTAAGTGTACAGTAACTATCAGTTTCATTTGGCAGACTGGCTTCATTTGTTTACATAGATCACAAGATATTGGAGTAACTCAGCGGGTCCAGCAGGATCTCTGGAGGGCATGGGTTGGCAACATTTCAGGTCGGGACTTTTCTTCAGATAGCAGTATTCTACACAAGATTCAAGCATCAGCATTCCCTGTGTCCCCATTAGTTTACAATTGTGTTTTCTGCAGCAGAGCAAGAATGCAATCTGTCTCTTGGGTTGTGTTATCCATCTGCCCTTACTGCTGCATAATTGTGTATGGTACATCTCTCAGTATAATCCATTCCAGCTGACTTTGAAAGTGTGGCAAATGTCAGTCTTCGAACTGACGACTGTAAGGTTAAGGTCAGGTGATGTGCAACTGCTGGGGAGAAACTCTATTCACTTTGGGATCTTATTTAAATTCCCTATGATACTGTTTATGTTCCGAGCAAGACAGCCAGTCCTAATTCTAAAACTGGCCTAAATAACCTGTTCCTTGCTGTTCACTGCTTATTCCAGACAAAATCCTGTAAACAACTTTGATCTGAAGTTGGAAACAGTGTAGAAGAGATTCATTACAATGTTATCTGGACCTGTGGGCTTTAGTTAAGTGGAGAAGTTGGTTAGATGGTTAGATGGGGAGGGTTTTTTTGCGTATAGGAGGTGGAGGGATGTCTTGATTAAGGTGAACAGGATCATGAGATGCATGGATAAAGAGAACAGTCAGTCTTTGTTTCCATGGAATGGTATTCTAAAACGAGAGGGAATATGCTTAAGATGAGAGAGGGGAGATTAGAAGGTACTTCAAAGGCAACCTTTTCACAGAGGGGAGTCCATATCTGGAACGAACCGCTAAAGAAAGCTATAGAAGTGGATAAATAATGACTTTTAAAATATATTTGGACAGGTATATGCACAGGAAGGGTTTAGATGTCTAGGAGAAAATGCAGGCAAATGGGACTGTTGGATATGCAGATCTCTTCACCCCATTACATGAAGAATATGGAGACTTTAGAGAGGGTGCAGAAGAGGTTTACCAGAAAGATGCCTGAACTAGTGATTAGTTACATGGAGAGGTTGGAGAAACTTGTATTGTCTTTTCTGGAATACCAGAGCTTGAGGCCTGTAAAAGGTATATAAAAGTATGAGGTATAGATAGGGTAGGCAAGCAGAACCTCATTCTCAGGATGGAAATATCAAAGATTAAAGGTCATAGTTTTAAGATAAGGGGCAGAGTTTAAAAGCGATAAGGAGGGCAAGTATTTTTACACAAAAGGTTGTGAGTACCCAGAACGTGGTGCTGGGGTGGTAGTGGAGGCAGATACAATAGTGACATTTAAGATAGGCAGGTAAATATGCAGGGAATTGAAGGATATGGATCATGTGTAGGCAGATGGGATTAGTTTATCTTGGTATCATGTTCGGCAAAGACATTTTGGGCGGAAGGGCTGTTTCCTGTGCTGTGCTGTTCTATGTTCCGAGTGTAAAGGTCAAGGTAGCCAAAGGGCTTGTCTCTGTGTTAGAATGCTCTATGACTCGATGATTAAACCGTTAAATATTAGTATCAATATTACTCAGAATACACATACAGGACCCCACTAATGCCAGATAGTTTGAACAATTCCATGAATTACCAGAAGACTAGAGGCTGTACTGTCTCTTGATAGGCAAGTTAAAGCTTTGCATACTGGAGGACCATGCCAGTGTTGTGCAAGGATTCCACCAGTGAAAACAGAGACAATTGGTGGGACAGAAACCTGGTCACTGATGAAGGTAGGTAGAGGGTGGAAGGAGGATTAGGGTGTTAGCAGAGAGTTGAAAAAAGTGATGTAGGTAACTAATACTATGAAGGTAATGGACAGAGAAGGTAGAAAGTGTTCCCATTGGTGGAAGGGTTTAGGGGACATAGAATTAAGGTGATTGGTAAATAAAACATGAGAAAATATCTTTTTTAGATATTGAGTGGTTAGAATCTGGACTATAGTGTCGGGAGCAGTCATTGGGGCAGGTTAATTATAACATTCAATGGGGACCTGGGTAAGTATCTGAAATATATGTTTTCCTCCTAGGAGATACGGGGGACTGGGGTGAGCTGAATTGTTCTCACAGATTGATGTCTGCATTGTGTCCCTCCATGCTGTAATTCTGAAGAGGTCAAGTTAGAATCGGCTGAGTTGAGAGATGATTGCAGGGGTGAGGGCCAGTCAGAGGATTAAGGAAAGAGGAAAATTGGTTCAGGATTATGGATGAGCTGGAGCTAATCACAGAGGTAATCAGAGATTGTGGCTCAGAACTGAAGAGAGAGGCGATTAGTGATCAGCAACATGTTAAAGAAGAATACTGAGATTGGGTCCAGGGTTGTTCAGGAAAAACAAGATTTAAGTTTGGAGGTCGTATAGGGACAGAAAATTCTCGACAGGATTACTGGCAATCTACCCGTCTCACTGACGTCCTGGTGAGTTTCATTGTCTATAACTCGTTTTCACTTAACCCACAGCTAACAGTGGACTATTTCCTTGATTATTGTTTGTTTTTGCATATCTTTCACTTCTTTGTTCTATATCGCTGTCTATATCTTTCGTTTCCCTTTCCCCTGACTTTCAGTCTGAAGACGGTTCTCAACCCAAAAAGTCACCCATTCCTTCTGTCCAGAGATGCTGCCTGTCCCATTTGAGGTACTCCATAATTTTGCATCTATCTTTACTGGCAATCTGTTTGTGTATGAGCAACGTTTCCATGAAGTCCTGCTAACAAAACTCCAGAATTATGATACCAACGCATGGTATTCAATAGCATTTTACAATTGAATTTCTGCCAAAGTTCCAACAGGCAGAGTGATGAACAATTCACATTAAGATAGAATTTCTAGACCAGGAAATATATAAACTCATTTAATCCAGGCATCTTGCAAAACACAACCACCAGTCGAACACTACCACTACGGCTATATTTGTATTCCAAATTTGATTTTGATCTTTGGATCTAAAGCTGCATCATAGGCGGAGTAATTGTGAGCCACTCCACTTGCCACACTGGTTCAGGGGGCTTTATCCCTGCAACTGGCCTTGAGTAAGAAATGACTCTGTCTGTTACAGAGTTTACAGAGTATGGATGGGATGGATGGAACTTCTGTTTCTCCACACTTGCATTCACAAAGCTGTATCAGGGGAACTTGACCTTGTATGTTGAGATATGCATGTGTTTTGAGTTACCGGTACTTTAATTTCACCAGTCAGATTCTGGCTCTCTTTTGCTGCTTTTTGGTTATTATTTGCAATGACAAGAAATTGAGACCCACCCTCATTGGAACAGAAAATGGGTGAAAAAAGAAGCACCACCACCCAATGGAGTAACCCAACAAAAAATTGGAAAAATTGGCAAAAACGGGGTAAACAGATAATTTTCTCGAGCTGTTGTGGCATTTCGACTATCAACATAGAAAGCTAATCAGTGCCTTTAGTTTAGTTTAGAGATACAGCGCGGAACCAGGCTCTTCGGCCCACCAAGTCCGCGCCGACCAGCGTTCCCTGCACATTAACATTATCCTACACACACTTGGGACAAATTACAATTTTACCGAGCTAATTAACCTATAATCCTGTATGTCTATGGAGTGTGGGAGGAAGCCAGAGATCCCAGAGAAAACCCACCAGGTCATGGAGAGAACGTACAAAATCCAAACAGTTTCTTTTCGTGGTAGCCATAGAAAGCAAATGCAGGTTAATATATTGGTTATGTGGGTTAAATCATGGGTAGAATTGTGCCTGAAGTGAAGTTAATGAGCAACAATTGGTAATATGATATAGTAAAGTGAATCACCCCAGACACAGGTATTGTTTAATACAATGATGGGGATGATCTTGGAAGAAATGTCCTAATACTTGATTTACATGGTTTTCATTTCTGAAAGGTTTCTTAGAGAGCTATTTTTTCTGATTCACTGTATTCTTATGAGAAAATATTAGTTAATTTGCACACGGTATCCCGTGCATCACGCAAAATAATTCATCAGTTGAACTGGCCATTGCACCAGAAAAGCACACCACACCACACATCTACACCGTACAAAATGAACAGAAAAACTTAACATGACAACACCCCACTATGCAGCTAAATAACCTATAAACACGCATGATCTAACATGCATTGATTGACAGAGTAGCAGAAGTCGATTCCGATAATTTCTAAATAGTATCTAGGTTCCTTTCTCCATAAGAATAGTTAAAACAAGAGAAAATAAAGTTATAACTTATTATTCCAATTGGAAAAGCAGTTATATGCTTTTATGAGGGGATTATACTTACATAATCATTATCATCGGCATACTTCCTCAGAAGAGAGTCCAGTATGAATACTAATGAAGAGGTACATCATATACTGTATATCATACAATATGCATCGCATGTAATCTTGTACTCAATTATATATATATAGCAATATCTAACAGTATTGTTTTAATTAAATTTGACTGTATTAAATATTCTAAGGATTTAGCAAAGGATTGGGTTATCTTTCTTTGTCTGAGCTCAGTTAGCAATGTTATTAAGGAGACATTAGCCAAAACCTAAAAACGCTTTTTGCCTTTGCTGCAGTATTAACTGAGATGTCCAATTTAGTAATGCCACATCAATATCATTTTTGAACAACCACATTGGAGGCACAAAAGGACACAAAGTGCTGGATTAACTCAGTGGGTCAGGCAGTATCCCTGGAGAACATGGATAGGTAATGTTTTGGGTCGAGAAGAATGTGAGGACGATAGGGGCTGCGGGGTTTTGGGGTGGGGGGTTGGTTGGTGAGAGGATACCTAAAATCAGAGAATCCAATGTTGATATCTTGCATTGTAAGCTACTCAAGCAGCTATCCAAGTGCTATTCCTCCAGTTTGTGTGTGGCTCACTCTGGCAACGGAGGAGGCACAGGACTGAAAAATCAGCTTGGGAATAGGAAGGGGAATTAAAATGTTTAGCAACCAGGTGATGCAGAGCACATGTTTAACGATACGGTCGCCTAAGTCTACGCATGGTATTGCTGATGTAAGGTCACATCGGGAACACCTGATGCAGTAGATGATATTAGAGGGTAAGTGTGAGGAGTTACATTTTGGGAAGTCAAATCAGGACAGCACCTTCACAGTGAATGGTAGAACCCTGGGGCATGTTGTAGAGCAGATACAATCGAGGAGTACAGGTGCACAGTTTCCTGAAAGTGGGATCACATGTAGATAAGGTAGAATAGAATAGAATAGAATAGAATAGAATAGAATCTTTAATTGCCACGCAACCAGGGTTGGTGGTATTTGGGTTCGGTACATGATGGTACACTGCTTTTGTTACATACTAATGAAGATTATTAGTACATTGGCCTTCATCATCCCGCTTGGAGTGCATACTGTCGTTGTGTCCTTGGGCAAGACACTTCACCCACCTTTGCCTATGTGTGAATGTGTGTGAGTGATTGGTGGTGGTCGGAGGGGCCGTAGGCGCAGATTGGCAGCCACGCTTCCGTCAGTCTGCCCCAGGGCAGCTGTGGCTACAGAAGTAGCTTACCACCACCGAGTGTGACTGAGGAGTGAATGAATAATGCGATGTAAAGCGCCTTGAGTATTAGAAAGGCGCTATATAAATCCCATCCATTATTATTATCATTATCAGTCAGGGTATTGTGCATAGAAGTTGGGACATTATGTTGACTTGAATTGAATTGAATAAGTTTATTGGCCAAGTATTCACATCCAAGGAATTTGCCTTGGTGCTCTGCCCGCAAGTGACAACATGACATACAGTGACAGTTAAGAATGATACATAAAACATTAAACATTAGTAATAAAACATTATTGATTAAACATGTGAATTAAATAAAATACCAGAGCAAAAGGAGGCTACAAATTTTAGGTTAGTGAGTAGAGCTACTACTCATGGGAAAAAATCTGTTTTTATGTCAGGCAATGGCAGCTTTGACAGTCCGGAGTTGCTTTCCAGAGGGAAGTGATTCAAAGAGTTTGTGGCCAGGGTGAGAGGGGTCAGAGATGAGCTTCCTGGCCCTTGCACTGCACAGTTCATCAATGGAGGGAAGGTTACAGCCAATAAACTTCTCAGCTGATCGGATGATTCACTGCAGCCTCCGGGTGTCGTGCTTGGTGGCTGAGCCCAACCAGACCATGATGGAGAAGATGGAACATGTTACAATTGTACAAGATATTGGTGAGGCTGCATTTGGTTCAATGGTGCTTTATTGTCACATGAGCAAAGTGAAACGCACAGTGAAATTATTTTCTTACTATCCAGTAGAGTATCACCATATCATTCCAGATTTCCAATTGTATTGAAACAATCCACTAAGCCTGCATGCAAAGGTACCGTGTTTGGCGCCATTTTCTAAGTCGAGTCTACGTTCCAGATGTCATGAGCCGTGCTCGATTCAGGCAAGCCCCAGGCTAACATGTGCCTCCAGTCATCGCCTTCCCATGGTCGACGGGTGTGGTAGGCCTGAACCCGGTTCCCTCTCCTCTCCCACAGGCCTCTCTCCTGTCCCGTCGCGTCTGTCATTGCTAGCTCCAGCCACCTCCAGCTCTGATCTTCGGGGGACGAACAATGGCAGAAATGTACACCACACAATTTGCAGGCTCATACTCTGGTACATTCTTCACTCGACCATATCTGAGTAGTTAGAGAATATTTTATGGCACTCGAGATGCTGATGTGACTGGTATAGTTCATGTTAAAGCAGAACAAGTAAAGAAGCCAAAGGTGGCTTGTGTTCTTGATCTAACAAACTGAGAGATAAGCAGAATCTTGCTTTTGTGTTGATGTATTTGGAGATAAGGAACTAGGTCCATGATGCTGAACAGCATAAGCAGTGTACAATGGACAGGTCTAAGTGACCTCACAGCACATCAAGCCATGAATAATGGTGAACCATTAAGCAGGCAACTGGAGGACGTGGCTCCAGGAACATTTCCAACCTTGAGGATGGAGCAACCTGCCATGTGCTTAAGAAACTCATAATTAATTTTGGCCAGGTAACCAAGTAGATGATCTTCCTCCTGAGACCCACCTCCGCCCACCACCACAGAAGACACTCTCCAACCAATTTATTTCACTCTGTTTATCAAGAAATGATTGAAGGTGGTACAGTGTGTTTTGTGAATTTTTTTTTCTACATAGGTTTGTACAAGATGGTGGCCATGGTGGAATTGACGCGAATATGAATTCTAATATGCGTTAAGTTTAGGCTAAGATGAAATTGTGAGGTGAAAATGTATGGCCACCTCTAAGAAGGAATAGCCGTAGGTGGGCAGTGAACAGTGCAATGTACATGAGTGTTTAGTTGCGATAAGTCTGTAAGTGAACCAGGTCAGGTGGGTATGTGGGGATCTCTATTTACCTTTGCAAAAGAGTAAAGTTGTTGTTTCTTATTTTTACTTCTGATGCTGAGACCATTTCCTCCCATTGAAACCTTTTTTTCTATAGTTGTCTGGAATTTGCCCTGACTAGTGCTTGGTAAGCTGTCCCACAGATTATATCTTTTATTGACTTTTGCAGATGAAGTCCATTTCAGCTGATTTTTCCAAACAGCAATGCAAAGGGGACTGGGTTATCTGTGTGCTGGGAAAGCAACTGTATAGATGAATCAGACGGAAGAATCATTAAAGTGCAAGAGGAAACAAGAAGAGCTGGGATGAGTTGTGATTCCTGGGATGTCAGGACTTTCATATGAAGAAAGACTGGATAGACTTGGCTTATACTCGCTAGAATTTAGGAGATTGAGAGGGGATCTTATAGAAACGTACAAAATTCTTATGGGGTTGGACAGGCTAGATGCAGGAAGATTGTTCCCGATGTTGGGGAAGTCCAGGACAAGGGGTCACAGCTTAGGATAAGGGGGAAATCCTTTAGGACCGAGATGAGAAGAAACTTTTTCACACAGAGAGTGGTGAATCTCTGGAACTCTCTGCCACAGAGGGTAGTTGAGGCCAGTTCATTGGCTATATTTAAGAGGGAGTTAGATGTGGCCCTTGTGGCTAAAGGGATCAGGGGGTATGGAGAGAAGGCAGGTACGGGATACTGAGTTGGATGATCAGCCATGATCATATTGAATGGCGGTACAGGATCGAAGGGCCGAATGGCCTACTCCTGCACCTATTTTCTATGTATCTATGTATCTATGTAATATCCAAGCAGGTAATAAAACATATCAAAGGAAGAGAAGCAAGATTGTACTGAGAGTGAAACATCAGAGAATTCATTTAAATTTTATTCATAAATGTTCAATGTTAATTAAAAGCTGTAGGTATGAGGATTCACATTTATAAAAAGTATATTTTTGTGTCAGGATGATGGTTGGGCAATAATTAAGGATCACAACACTTTTATGAAAGGATGTTTTATACTTGAATGAATAAATATTTTAGTGATTTTAGTCTGCACAGGCACATCGCATACATCAAAATATCATGTGCTTACATGATTTCTACATCATGAACGGTGAGTTCCGTTCATCACATTATTATTTTTACAGCAGATCCGCAATATACAGATGAAATAAAATGCTTAAAATCTCCATAGTTCCAGACAACATAAGGGTTAATTGGTTGGCTGCCATTCTACAAAGTGCCTTATATAAAATGTATTTAGAGAATATTTAAATAATTGATTGTTCATCGGAAGGCAGTCATTAGGAACAATATTAAAAATATTGACATATATATAAGCATTTGTTTTTAAAATAAATTAATTAACAGAAATTAGTTGTAGTCGGAATTTGATTTTTCTTCTGTTTCAGTCTAATAATATGATTTAGTTGATGCATTTACGTTTATCAAAAAAATAAGTTGTCCCATGCTCAAGCCTCGTGCTCTCATCCAGAGAAGCAGCAAACATATCAAAAGGAGCCCTGGTTATTATTCAGTAATTCCTGCTGGGAGTTATGTGGATATTTGGATAAAGTCAAGGTTTCAACAGTGATGCACTCTGTGATCAAACAGCTTGTTAGTGCCTGGCATATATAATTACCAAGAATCACTTAGTCAATTAAGCAAGAGGCTTCCACCAGATTGAACTGCCGAGAGTCAGCACTCGCATCAGAGCCAATTCTTTAAAAGTTACCCCCTAGCACATTCATAACTTATTTTGTACTTCATGTTTAGTTCTGCATCCACCCTGATAAAATATTTTACCTTTACCCACAATCATTGAGTTGTAAGTATTCTGTCTATTTGATTCATCCAAAATATAAAAATATTATATCTTCCAGCTGTATTCCCAAAGGAGTGGAATATCCATCAATATGAGAAGACAATGACTGCTTAATATCTCGTCAGACAACAGTGTGATCTGGGTGGTAATAATTGAAACCATGTGCTAAGCTGAATGAACTTTAAATCTGCACAGACACTGTGCCCTTCCAGTGCGTTGTATCTTCTGGATGATGTGTATTTGTCAGTTTGAGACAATGAGTTTGGTATAAGATTTAGTACAATTCAGAATCATTAATTTGTCAATCATGTTGATGACTCAATTTTACTTTTGATACCTATATTTTATTTTATATAACTAGCAAAAACCTTTTGAGCCTTTCAAGAGATAATTTACGATGACTCATATCTCAATGTCAGTTTCTGTCATTTAACAGGACAGTTACTTAAAAGTGCACAGGAAAGAGTAATTATTTAGTTAATATCGTAAATTAGAATTTATATATCTGGATATACCTCAGATGTCCTACATCAATTGATACTAAAATACTCCAGTGGAATAGTAGTAATTGAGATTGCAATGACAGACATTAGTGTGGATTATCCCTTGAAAGGTAACTAAAATTTGCTCACAATGTCTTGCTATTCAGAAATAATTTAATGATTGAGCAAAATCTTCCAAAAATTAGTGTGGAGTTTATTGATGCGCAACAAATGATTATGGACAAACAGCATTATACATCATGCTGCCAACAACTAGTATAATGTTTATGAATATTACAAGAATTATCATTCTTTTAATTACTGGTACATTTGAAAAAGCAGATAAAATTATTTTTAATGTGCACTAATGTTCCATAACACACTTACATTTGGCAATCTAACAAATTTACGGGAATGCCGGATTCTAAATAGTTCCATTCCCATGGGATTGACTGCAAGCAATAATGATGAACCAATCAGTATGCACCAATGATAATGCTTCATAATCTTCTTGTTAAGCAGCTAATAAGATACCTAACTAGGTGAAACTGCCAAACCTGGTAAGTGCAATGCAGAATCCTCTCATGAACATACTGAATAGTTCAAAATCTTCCACTTTTCTGGATTTTTGCCTTATCTGAGAAAGATTAAATTTACATTACGAGATAGTTATTATATATAACAACTTCATAGACAATTATCACATTAGGACCAGTGTGCAGACCCTGGGAATATAATTTTAAATGGATACCTTATTGGCTCAGGGTAGTGTTTGCTTGATACCAGATCAGCTTGAGGTGTTGAAATATAATGTTTCTGACAAGACCTAGTCTAGAACGTCCTGAAATTTGGGTTGCCAAAGTGGAGTAATATTGTGCCTATTTCTGTTCATTAATGGAGCAGTCCAGAATTCAATTACTGTCTTTCAGCCCAAAGATTTGTTCATGCTTGAAGTATATTTCTGGTGCAAACTTTCTTAGGTGACATCAACAACTGCGAAATGTCTAATATTCATCTTCAGCATGATTTACAGCTTCACATATCAACCAGATTTAATGAATGCTGTTTCTCCAAAACACCTGCAGTGTATTTTAAAGTACAACAATCGGCCTGCGTTGCTTAGAAACAAAGAACTGCAGATGCTGGTTAATACACGTTTGAAGAAGGGTCTCGACCCAAAACGTCAACTGTCTATGTTCTCCAAGGATGCTGCCAGACCTGCTGAGTTACCCCGGCTCTTTGCTTGTTCTTTTAGCCTGCATTGTTTGCCAGGGTGCTCATTGTCCAAGGTGTTTTCCACCCAGAAATTAAAGGGACCAATATTTACAGTTAGTCACCTGTGAGGATCTATGACCTGGATTGTACTGCCAATTGAGATGAAGGTAACTATTACCTTGACATACAGAGCCTGTAGTTCAGAACAGGTGGAATGGATTAGATGGGCTGAAGCTCCTGTTTCTCTGCTGCATTTCTCTGCTCTGGTGAGGAGCTGGTGAATATTTGACAGAATAGAAATTAAATAATCAGTTGCTCATTCAGTGTGGGTTCAATGCCTTGAGCTCTGATTAAGATAATGAAAATCAAATGTCAATTCCTAACATTCTATAACTATCACAAAATGTGGAAAAGTAAAGAGTTCTAATATACTTTTTCATCAATATGAGTATTCCAAAATTACTCTCCTAAAAAAACAGGGTCCTTTAAACACGTGAAACAATTAAAAGGCAGTGAGACTGCCCGCCTTTAAGAATTTACTATTACTTGTTTAAATCTGCATATAGCCTGCACCTAATGGTTTCATTAATGGGTAATTCTCATGATCAATTATGAACAAACTGCATGTGTAGTCCAGCTTAGTAGGTGTAAAGTGAAGAGAAAATTGAACAACAGTAATACCTTTTGCTTATGAAGGAACTGCAGATGCTGCTTTATACTGAAAATAGACACTAAATGCTGGGGTAACTCAGTGGGACAGGCAGCATCTCTGGAGAGAAGGAATGGGTGATGTTTCAGTCAAGACCCTTCTGCAGACATCTTTCAGGGAACATTTCTAAGTTTAGAGTTTACCAGTGATTTTAAAATGTTATTACAATTCCTTCAGAAGCAATCTAAAATAAAGTATTAATAATAAAATGTTAAATTAATTATAAATAATAAAGGACATTGTATAACCTCACCCAAGCTATTATGAATCGGACTGTCTTGAATAGTGAGCATGCAAAAACCATTCTCAGTTTCACAGTTGTTGTAGTCCATTAACTTTATGTTATATTGACAAAAGCAACTTTATCTTTCCCTTTGGCAGCTGGCTTCAATACATATAATTTATACCAATATGTTTATTTGGGTATCATGCACCATACTAACTTTATCAATTCAGTTTAATGTGGAATATATTCTAGACAGTGCAATTCACTGTACTTCACAGTACAATGTTGAAACAATGAACTGCAGATGTCGGTTTAATAAAGGAGAGACTCAGAATGCTGGAGTAACTCAGTGGGTCAGGCAGCATCCCTGAAGAACATGGATATGTGATGTTTTGGGTCGGGACCCTTCTTCAGATTGATTGCAACTGCTGCAATCTGTCTGAAGAAAGGACCCGACCCAAAACATCACCTAGCCATGTTCTTCAGAGATGCTGCCTGACCCACTGAGCTACTTCAGCATTTTGGGTCTTTATTTCATAGCACAAAATTGATGCGAGTGTTGCAGATGAAACTCATAATTTCCCACAGTGATCGCCAGTAGATGGAAACTTGGCAGCAAAATTATCTCCAGAGTGCTTGATTGAAATTATCCTCCTTGCTCTGAATAGACCTCCCAAACTATGGTGGCGAATCTCTTACAAGTCAGTCGCCCAGTCACCCTAATGATTGAGAGGTGGTCCCCACAATGTTGTGATCAGAAAACATTGAGGGAAAGTTTGATGGAAAGTACACCCAAATTTTTAATTTAGGTCCCAATTTAGGTCCAATATTTCTCACTGATCATCCACTCATCGACATGGCACCTGGCCTGTTTAGTGGAATATTTTTAATATAAGTATTTAAATTGCAGGATTGCTGGAATAGTGATGACTCAACTAGGCTGTACCTGCAATTCAAAACCTCGCTTGTGCACTTATCACACTGGGGCCTTGCTGCTCTCTGCTCTGTAATTGCTTAAAAAAATAAATAACAGCATGCAAGCTTTGCTGCCCCAGGTCTCCTCTATTCATGAATACAGCCTTCAGCATCATGCAATTGTTCCCACTATCCTCTTCTAAGAATATGGGCAGCAGGAGCAGGCCTCTAGACTTCTCAAGCTTACTCCGTCATTCAATATGATTGTAGCTGATCTATGCTACCCTTACTTCCTCTTCTGCTTCAATTCCCCATAATCCTCAATTCCAAAATATTTTAAAGATCTATTTGAATTCCATTTGGAATATTTTGGAGGACCAAGAACCACCTCCACCTCCACCATAATTACTTCCAATGCCTTTGGGTCCACAATTGTCTGAGGCAGAGAATTCCAGTGTTCACCACTCTCTAAGCACCTCCAATTTAAATGATCAGCCCCTTTTCTTGAAACTATCTCCTCATTCAAGACTTTCCCAATAGTGAAAACATCTTGACATTTACCCTGTCATTTCCATGGTGATCGTATATGTCTCAATAAGGTCATCCCTTGTGCTTCTAAACTCCATAAAGTACAGAGTCAAAAGGTCTCTCATGACTGCCCTGAGCTGAGGAGCCATGATTCAGCATCCAATGATACATAGGCCAGAGCCATTCAGTATTTCTCCTTTGTGGAATTTCAGGTTGACCCTATTGAAGAAGATTGGGGTTTTTTTTGCTGGAACAGAGAGATGTCCTCTGTGATCAGATTAGAGTTCTCTAAGAACAGAATAATCTCATCCATGAAGAGCTTGCTGTTTTCCAAGATCAGAAAGATGACACCAGTCTGACATCAGGAACAGAGAATGGAATAGTTCAGCTTGTCAACCTGAGATTCCACGCTGATCTCTGTACTGTTTTGCGGTTAAAATGTCTTACTCCCAAGAGAACACGAATTCCCTAGCGAACAGCCAACTGAATGCAATATGCAATATACTTAGCACAAGACTGGAGACTCTGATGTAGGTGTGCAGCCTGAGAGATCTGCTCTCCATGAGCATGGCACTGGAGAGTACCCAAGTCCTGTCCGTCATCAGAATGCCAGCACCTTTGTCCTCCCTCCACCATTCTTCAGGCACACCCTCACAGCCCCCAAGGTAGCCATTCCAAAGAGTGAATGGCAGAATGCAGCAAAGGGAACCCGGCTCTTCCAAGGTGACTGAGGACATCCATCACAGATATTTGCAGTCCCACACATCTACTAATACCCTGGGAGCAGTCCTACGAGGCACACTTTGCCTTAGCTATATACCATCTAACCGAAGCTGGAATATACTCACCACATCCTTCTGGTTGTTTAAAGCCCCTGTCCCACTTTCACGACCTAATTCGCGACCTCCGACGACCTTAAACGACCTAAAAGAAATCAAGGTCGCGGTAACCTACGACCTCCTACGACCTTCCACAACTATGGGTACGACCACCTACGACCTTCCACAACTATGTCCACGACCTACAACTATGTTGAAGACCTCCCACAACTGTTGAAGACCTCCCACGACTATGAAGAAGACCTAATTCGACTATGTTGAAGACTGGCTTCGACCACATGTATGTTTTACTGCTGTTTGCAGTAGCCCTTTTGCTTCAGCAGCCTTTTAAGAAAGGCAGAAGGGGAAGAGCAAGGGTGAAGAGAAAGCTCAAGAAGAGGTCTCAATGGGTGAATGGAGATGATGTGATGGACTATCCCAGTACACCAGATGACTGGAAGAGAGTGGCGCTGGGCTTTGACAAAAGATGGAACTTTAAGCACACATGTGGGGCAGTGGATGGCATGCATGCCATTCTTGTCACTGTCCCTGTCCCTGTACCCCTCATTTTCCTTTTCGTACAAGATGGCATTCTGCTGGAACCATTCCTCAAGGTCCCCCTCCTGCTGCCTGGTGAAGGTGTAGGGCATAACCTTCCTCCAGCCCTCCCTCACCACCAACGGGGCATCTGCCTCTGAAACTGTGTCAGACACAGGAGAAAGGGCTGCTTTGCTGCCTTCAAATGAGGCAGTGAAGGATGGGGTGGTAGTGGGGACATATACTACCACCCTGGTCTCCTCCTCCAGAGGCCTCTCATGCAAGGCTACCTCCTCCTGCACTATCACCTCCTGCCACGCCTCCTCCTGGGTGGGCAACACCTGCATGGCCATTTATTTTAGGGTTGTGCCCTCCCCCTGTGCTGCTGCCTGTTTGGTGCCATCTCTAAAACACACGTCTCCTCTCCAAAAAACTCTCTAGCTATGAATGAACATGCCTTGGAGTGACAGAGGAGACGTTCTGCTGTTTAAATTACCTTTTTTTTCTACTGACCTTTTTTTCCACCCCGGAGCTATTACCTTCGACTGCCTCCGACCACCTATGACTAGAATCACGACCTACTACGACCTACCAATGAGTAGGTCAGCTAAGAGTTTGGTCAGCTAAGAGTTAAGGCATTATTGAGCAGTTTTCCAAACCAGAACTGCCTTATGCACAATGCCAATGATAGGATTTGTGACAATTTGTGATGATTTGTGACATCATAAATTGAGCGAAATATCAGACATTTCAAAGTTACAGGTTTCCATCCACCACTGTCTCATCCACCATACTTATGTGATAATGCAGTGATGCTCAAATCACAGTAATGTCTGCGTATTTGCAGCATCAAGCACAAGCCTCTGTAACAAGAGGCTTGATGAGTGTAAGCTTCTCTTGCACTTGAATTCCCTGATATCGAGCATGGCAA